>NC_045138.2:34183018-34829268 GCF_008831285.2 Nymphaea colorata
ACCTTGAGTCGGGAATCCTCGTGAAGATAAAGAAGTCCCCTTGCCACTCCCATTATGATGTCCATTCTTGCGGGCCATCCCAGGAGAGCGCGTTTGGTTGGATTCCCTTTCACATGTACATAACAAAAGGAAAATCTTATTGTTTCCTGCTTTTATTTTATTTCTGATGATGTCTGTTTGGTCGATGAGTTTCTGGGGAAAGGCAGTGCATTGAGCAGAAAGGGTAACTTGAGATAGAAATCGTTATTTTAAAATAACCTCTTGCGGCCGCATCATCATCATAAAGGTCTGGAGTGATAGCAGGTAAAATTCTTATGCAGATTTGGTAGCTTGTTTCATTTCAACTAAACTAACGAGCTTCATTATTGTTAGAGACAGGGAAAGAAAATGGAGAAAATATGCTTTTCGTGGGTTCTGATTCCTTAAATTAAAAGCAACTTCAAATTTCTGACCGACAGTCTGAAGTTTTTTGACAACTATGTAAGAGACGAAACCCCACTCACCAAAGATGAAGTTGTTTAAGCTTCCATTGGGGTGGTAGTCGTAAACGAGTAGCCTTTCATCTCCTTCCATGCAGCCGCCCAGAAGCGGAACAAGGTTATTGTGCTGAAGTTTTGCTACTAATTCCACCTCATTGTTAAACTCTCTTGCACCTTGACGGGAGCTCTTTGACAGTCTCTTCACTGCAATCTCTTGGCCGTTTATCAATGTTCCCTGTTACCAACATCTCATGTATAGAAAAGATGTAATGCAAATAGTTGCCTCCGGATTCAATTGCTTGAAAGCCACACAAGCAAATCTAGCTTTTGAAGCAAGTGAAACTCCATGTGAAAGAACCAAAAATAGCTTTGCATTAATGTTGAGAATCTCTAGGTGGTCCATAACCGATGGTCTTGGTTTCAAGTTTTCTTTAGACATCAATAAAAGAGTGGCGGTGCAGGTTGAAATGGGTTCGACTAGGCATTATTGAGGTCCGAAGCTGGTTTGTGTATCTACAGGGGTGTAATGCCCTTGATAAAGTGAAAAAGAAAAACGTTTGAAAGGACAAAATAAGAATTATGAAAACATAAAAAGATTAAAATGTGCATAACTTACAAAAATAAAAAATAAAAATGCCACTGTCTTCTTCTTTCTTTTTGTTAGTGTATATTTGTTGCGTGCACATAGGTGTGCACGCAACAACTCAATCTCATTGAGGTCAGTTTTGAGTTGGACTATTATTAATAGAGTTTAATAAAAAAATGACCCTGTGATGACTTCAGGATTTTGTAATGAATGTGACGCATACTTTATTTACTAAATACAGGCTTTATCCCTCAAATCTTAAGTGACGGCTTTACTAAGGTATTCCACTAGATAACATGACACTTTTGACTTTGACCAAGCCAAAATGAGTTAATCTTCGTCCTTTCTTCTCATTTTTCTTTTTTTTTTTTTCCTGTTCTGACGCATCAGTTGTCTTGTTCCGTATTACCTAACCATTTAAGAAAGAAAGAAAATTACTTGCGTCTTACTCATAATTATTATGAGCATAACATGCCACATATACAAATAAAATTAGTTAACCAATTATGATCCAACAAGAAATTAGAGTAACACAGAGATTGGTTTAGAACCAAACAAAGACACCCTATATGATTGCTTAAGTCGGGCCTATCTCCGCTTGTAGGTGTAAAAACAGTTGGTGCTTACCTTATAAACAGGACCGAATCCACCTTCTCCAAGTTTGTTTGCCAGAGAGAAGTCGCGGGTAGCAGCTCTGATGGTGCCAAAGTCGAACATGATAGCTCTAGGCCTTTCTCTTTCTCTATCTTTTCCTTCTAATGCGCCTTCTTCAACTGCAATGAAGTGGAGACTGCTTGTCAATTTTTCTTCATCTATTAAAAACACAACGACCCCTCCGAAGAGAAAAAAAGAAAAATGCACACAGCGTAAGACTATAATATTCTTATGTGCAATAATCTCAATCATATGATTAGGTAACCTTTGTTCTTGAAAACTACTTTTTAGTTGACGGAGAACATATCGGTGAGGTACGCACACTTCAGTTCTCATGTTCCATTGGAAATGTTTATATTGATTTAATTTCTTGACCATAATTAATCACCTTAAATACATCATAGATTCCTGTGCCTAAGAGGCTAGAAACTAATTAACGCCCTATTCTTAAAGCCCACATGCTAACCAGCAGTTGGAGCTCTCTTGCAAGTAATTTTGGTCAAGATGTTCTCGCCGGCAAAATTCCACTACCCAGATGCTAAATCCGTATATTTAAATGGATTTGGTTTTTTAAGAAATTACATATTAATTCTGATCTATGTTGAAAAAAGAATCATATAGGAGTAACATCATCTTGCAGCCTACCTCTGCTTTTCTTTGTGCAGCTTCCCCTCTTCAACCACCAGCAAACAGCACAAGTCAGGAGGTTAAGAAGCAAAAGGACACCTGAAACCGTGATTACTGTAACTACAACGGTCCCTTTGTTGCCTCTTTCACTGCCTGCATCCACCAACGGAAAGACGTTGGCCATTCAATCACTAATTAGCAAGGACAGATAGTTTACTATGAATATTGGCGAAGCACAAAAAGGTAAATCAAATCGATGGGAGATAAAGAAGACAAGGGAGAAGTAAGAAAGAAGAATAGATCTCTTCCATTCTAAGCAGTTCCTTACATTCGTAACCATAAAAATTTGAAAACGTTTGCCATGGTTACCGCTACCATGTATGACAGGACATGATGACCACTAACCTTTCGCTGATGAATTGTCAGGATTTTCAGGCGATATGACTATGGATTTGGAGTAGAAAAACGGGATATTGGTATCGAACCTTGCATTGCAACTTCCCTTGAGGACCTGACCACCCATCTTCCCGCTGCAGTAGACGGGGATAAGGGAGACGGCTTTTTCCAAACAAAACCTACAATCACTCATCGATACGTCTCTTGTACACTGCACCAGCCCATATATCTTCTGACTCACCGACAACTCAATTTCTCCGGCAGCGAACATGAGCATGGAAGGATCAGTCGTCGTCATCTCAATTAAATTATTCATCAATGCGGTGAGCCCTTTATAGAACAAAACTTCGTCATTGATTTTGCGGTCTATCCAACACCAATAGGCTTCATCCTCGTAATCCACCACACCAAAGAAATTCTCATTCGAGTAGCGTAGTTCACAGTTTTCGTACCATATAACCCCTTGTTTGGCATTTGGGCACAGCCGGACCATCTCCATAGTTGAATTGGTGGTGCAAGTGCGACAGTTATCAGCAGAAACGTCATTTCTGCACAGAACCATGCCATAAACTTGATCGGGAGTTCTGCCAAAACTCATGTTATAGAAGGTAGCTATCGAGGCATTGCCAGATAAGGAGAGAAAGAGGCTCCTCAGATTGCGCTCGAAAGTGCTGTTTGTAGTATAATTCAATCCGATCGGGCACGAATTGCCAATGAAATCATTTGAACTGAAAGCATGAATCAGGAGGAGAAGAAAGATAGCAAACCTAAGCTTGAACTCCATTTCACACCTTCTTCTTAGTGCTTGAGGACTAACTGATGAACCAACACATGGAGATGTTTCAATCTCCTTAGATTTAAGGAAGGGAAATCCTGCAGAAGGAGGTCCACGGGTTGTGAAACAACTCGTCGGTTTCAAGGAGGGACTTGGTCAAGAAAGATCAATACTAAGACCAAGAACTCACAAGATGGAACCATTTAATCATTCATTTGACTGTAGGACAGAGACAGAAAGCAGGGGCATAACAGATAAATCAATAAACTTATGGCATCGACTGTTGGCATAAGAAAAAAATGATTGCATAGCATATAAAATAATTGAGCCAGGGAACAGATGACATGTTATATACTTAATTTATTTTGCTTCTTCAAGTATACTTAATTTATTTAGATCGACTCGCCTGGATTAAGTACTTATTACCTCCTGTAACTGATGAGTATTATGCATATTTTTGAGGGTGTGAAACTTTATCCAAGTTAGGTCGGGATAAAAATCAGACCCTTTAATTTTTTGTTAAAATGTTTTAAACAAAACAAAAACATCCTAATGTGTTCATAAAAACTAATTTGATACGAAACATGCTATGGTTTAAGTTATTTTTATGAAAGATGGGAATTTCTCCATCATCAAAATTTTGATGTTATATGAACCGTTCAATTTTACTTACTATAAAAATATGATTAAATAAAAAAGAATAACTTAACGTATGTTTGCCATCAGCTTATTGTTAAGATCATATGAGTAAGGTTAGATCACGAAAAACAGGTATTTTAGCAGTCTGATTTTTGTCCCCTGACTCAGTGGTCTGGGACCTACCAGTTACTCATTGCGAGTTATTTGGGTTGGTTCAAAGGGAAAATATGTATCCTTTTACAAAAAATTTTGCTGTCACTGGGAGTGTGAGTGCGTGTGGTTGTGTTCCAAACGAATTAAAGCTTGGTATATAAGCGTCGCCGCGCTGCTTCTTCAACTCATGAATGAACTTAACATTGTGCTTGAAGACGTCGTCTGGAATTGGTCAATGTCCCTTGCAACGATGCAGTGGCTTCTCCACCTCGCACACAGACCCGCAAATAATAAATTTGCTCCTGCCATGTTGCTGCTAACAATTTTATGTCTGCTTTGTGCTTGATTGTGTCAATTGAATCTTTGATTAAAAATTGTTAACCAATACAAAAATCCATGCAATAGTAAAACAAAAGAAAAAAAAAGTGAACGAGTTGTTTATAGCAGAAAAATGACTTGATTTAAGGTGCAAATTGTCAGGGTTGAATTTATCAAACACCATAAAATAATCATCAATTTGTTAGTTGTTTAATAAGTCAAGGACAAACTTGGTTACAGAATCATACAAGTAATATCCCCTTACTAAAACTAAATGAAAAAAAAAAAAAAAAAAGGAGGGGTGTGGATCCCATAAAAACCACAGCTAACCCTCATGAGAATCTAATAAGAGACATGTGGATAACATGAAGTTAGTTACAGAGACAGAGTGAGTGAAAAAGAATATAAAGAAGTTTTGGACCGTCACATGATTTTCAAAGAACTTCGTCTATAGGTCAAGTGCATCACACTTTTAGAATGATCACGTGGAAGCGGTGTTAATAGTTACATACTTTGATGCTTTTAGTCGTTCTTCCTTGGCTTTCACACATGTTATCGAAACATCGATTTTACGAACGCTTTGCAGGCCTTTTCAAGAATTAGACATAAAATGTAGGTTCTTCGACTGAAATTCGATTTAGCCCAATATGATGCACGGAAAGGGCATCGGGATCCAAGTGGTAGATATAGAAATCAAGCCTCTATCTTATTAAATATTTAAATTAATAGAAAATGTGACGCATATAGTTTTTCTCTTTTACGAAAAGGGGTTATAGCAGCGAAAGGACTTGATTTAAGGTGCAAATTGTCGGTTGAATTTATCAATCACCATAAAATAATCATCAGTTTGTTAATTGTTTATCAAGTCAAGGAAAAACCTTGGTTATTGAATCATACAAGCAAACGACATGCTAAAATTAAAACTATGGGCTTCCTGGGAGGTCCGTTGAAATTGGGATGTTGGGACTTTAACAAATTCTCGTGGTTTAAATTAGAGAAACAAATATTAATTTGCTAACAGAAAATATGTCTGCACAGGAAAGACATGGTTTGAAGTTTTATGCTTTATCTATTTCATTTTTATTCTAGTGGTAAAAAAAATACTGGGAAGCCAATGAAGCAGATGGTGGGAAAAAATGAATAAAGATATGTCCAAAAAACCAAGCGCGTAAAATGAAAATCGAGAAATTTACAAACACTCCCCCGTCCTTTTGTTCGTTTAAAATTTTGCGTTAGATTTATGGAACTCATCTTCGGGTTTTAGTTTCCGTGCCAATATCGTGTCCTGGTAATAACCATTTCTGAAACATTTAATCCAGCTCCTTATAAACGGTTGTCAACAAAATTGTGAATTCTATCCACAATAAAGGTATGAGTTAGCATTAAATCAGAAACATATAAAGTGGGTTTTTAGGATATCGAGGTGCTGTCCGATCGATATACATTACTATTTGCACTATTGCATAACAGTATCGTATATATCATATGCTGAATTTGTACATAAATATATGCAATGTTTCTTTCAAACAAGTTTCTGACAGTATTCTTGTTGTAGGTTATCTGTTTAACATCCGGACGCTGGACTTTCTCTTTTATTTTCGACTTACACCCAATGACCTGGACGGCGCTTATGGATGATGAAGAAGGTCCGTTTATCCTCGCAAGCTACAGATGAAGCGAAGAGGGGACCGCTCATCCCTTGCTTCGAATCATGCATTCTCAAAATGGGCTTCTACAGGGGAAGAGACCTTTAACCAATATTAAGCTCGTTTTGTTCCTCACTTCCCGATCACATCACCCTCAAAATAATGTCTTTAATTACTTGTTCAAGGCTATACATAGTCAAGGGACTGATACAATTCCAAGAATGGGTGTAATGTTCTAGCTGTCGGCCATTGCACCAAACTAATGAAAAATTAATGTGGGCTCTAATAACATGAGACTAGCTAGTTTCAATAGTATCCAGCTTCTAGTTTAATGATCGTTACAGCATTTTCAGGTGACGTGGTGGCATGTGTGCTATTGACATGGTGAGATGTGAGTCAACTCATTTTGCTTCTCCCTCCCAATGATCCGACACTAGAAGGGGCTGCAAGTGTCATTGAGGTGTTGCTGAGCATGAGAACCACTCGAGACATTGTTGGTCTTTCTGTTGCATTTTCTTGGACGCATAGTAGGCCCACATGAATGCATCTTAATATTTCATTTTTTTGCAGTGGCTCTGGCATCCTTTGATCTACCAGTTCTAGTGCTCTGTTTTCTCTCCAGAGCCTCCACACCTGCACGATAGGAATCCAAAGTACCAATATGTGAAATCAATTTGGGTAACTTTTCAAACTACCCTTGACTCAGACTTGGGCTTAGATCGACAAAATTCTGGTGCTTGATTTAGCAAATCGTGTACTTACATAACCAACAATATCACCAGAATAATCTGCTCGATAGAATGCTGCGTTTCTTTCGCCAGTAACAATCTCCAACAACAAGACTCCAAAGCTAAAAATATCTGATTTAGTAGAGAATTGACCTTTCATAGCATACTCAGGTGACATATACCCACTGTAGGAGCCAGAAACTCAATTAGTAACATAAACTTTATTGTTTGCAAAGTTGGCATGTCCAAATAACTATAAACTGCTAAGGAAACACAACGACAACTTACTATGTTCCAACAATTTTGCTTGTGTTGCCATGTGTTTGTTCCATCCCAAGAAGCCTTGCCAGTCCAAAGTCGGATATTTTAGCGTTCATATCTTCATCTAACAAGATGTTGCTTGCTTTCAAGTCCCTGTGTATAACCCTTAGCCTAGAGTCTTCGTGAAGATACAAAATGCCTCTTGCTATTCCTGCAATGATCTTAAAACGTGTCGCCCAGTCCAGCAGATCCCTTTTTGATGCACGCCCTGTTGATAGTAAGATGATGTTACCAAAGGCATGATGAGGAGGATAACTTTTTGGAAGAACATCAATTTCACTGCTTTAACATAGCTACCTATAAATGACTTGCAAATCACCTTCGCTGACTATAAATGACTTGCAAGAGGAATTCGTGGCAAACCAAAATATCAACAAACAAAACATTCTTACGAGTAATGACAAGAAAATATGGATAATCAAGTTGATGTAACAAAATGAATGCAGGATAATGACAGTTGAAAGCAGATAAATACTAAGGTAACTTACCAAATAGAAAATTGTCTAGGCTTTTGTTAGGCACATATTCATAGACAAGTATTTTCTCGTCTTGTTCACAGCAACAACCAAGAAGCCTAACCAAGTTCCTATGTTGAAGTTTGGCGACCAATGCTACCTCATTTTTGAATTCAGTGACTCCATGCGTAGAATTCATAGAAAGTTTTTTTACTGCAATTATTTGACCATCTGGTAGCTCGCCCTATCCAACAGCTAAAAGACGTTCAGTGAGCCATCAAGCAACAGGAAAGTCAAGGTAGAGAAAAGATATTCAAATAGTTGGAGAACTACCTTGTACACTGGGCCATAGCCACCTTCTCCAAGTTTGTTTGCCCCAGTGAAGTTGTTGGTGGCAACTTTAATAGAATTCAAGTCATAAATCATTGATCGAATGCCTTCCATGCCACTTGTATCTGCACATAGATTTCATATAATATGTAAGAAGTTATTGATACAGAATGATGCTTTTGTGTTTTATAGAAAATCCTTCTCTACAAATCGAGGTAGGCAATTATGCAAATTTTGTCAATTCTGGAATGATCAAAATGTTCAACTTGGAGCTGCTTCTGGTGGGACTTTCTTCAAGATGATCGTTTGAATTTCCACCATGTCATGAGAAGATATTGAACGCATGATCGCAACATGCAAATGTAGCACCTTCAATATTGTCCTCCCAAGCAGCTCAAATACTTGGCAAATTCCGCTTAAGGATTTCTTGCAATTAGAAGGGAGGGAGTATCCCATTGGGTATCAGACACCTATATGGCTATATCTATAGATATTTGCAATCAAACCAAGTCCCTTTGTATTCTCAATTTTGCAAAAGCATACCCAGCTTCCATCACCAGCCTAAAGAGGGCATTTTGTTCACTGAAGCGCACAGAGTCCATGAAACACACAACGATGCAAACATGGGACATGTAGAACAAGCCCTTTGAAATGCCATTATGGCGAGTAATCGAGGAACGCTGATGAAGCAGAGAATCCATTTGTTAGGAAGCAAACACAGCTCGGAGAGGATCAGCAACAGGACGTTCCTTCCTGGAACACCAAGAACAAGGTGCAAGAAACGGATATCCCATTCCGCAACCAGAGACAAACGCCCTTAAGTATTTCTTTAAGTTGGGCTAACTGACTGTAGGCATCATATGTGTACCACAACGCCCATTATCTCCTTTGCAAAAGCTATTCGCACAATGGTCAGATCAACACGAATTATCAAGTATCTCCATTTAGGCAGAAAAACTTTTGCAGAAAGAACTTTCTTTCCAGGTGGACAATACATACACATTTAGAAAGAAATGTCTGATGTTAGTCAAAGTGGCCCTACATATGTTTCTATTTTCCCCATCTCTTTGCATATGAATTGAGGTGAAGATTTGACACTTTAAACAGAGGAGGAATCTAAAATTGGCTCCAATTCACTAAAGATTTCTAACCAAGAAAGATCTTGTCAACAGGGGCAGCATATGTGATATGTTTTCTTTGCTAACAAGGTCTGATCATGTGCAGGATTCTTGGGGGATCTCGTGTTAATGGCAGAAAACTTGTCGCATCTGTCGCACGACACCACACAAAAAAGACCATCCCTGATCAATATTGATAAGGAAAGGGCGATGGTTCAAGTTCGAGAATGGTGGCAGGGCCCTTTGGTATGTATAACCTGCACTAGTTAACTAAACCCCCAAATAGTATCATCTAACTTTAACAAATTTCTGAAGTTGGTTACCTGGTGTACCCTGACGCCGACTCTTCCTCCTCTTAAAGAAGCATACCAAGAAAATGCACAACAGCAGCAGCAGAAATACGGAGACTGACGTGCCCAGGATCACCGCAGTCTTCGAGGAATCCCCACCAGATACTTCACACGGAGAACACGAAATGGACAACAATTGAGAAGAAAAATGAATGATAACAAGCTATTTTCTTCCGTTTCTCAAACATGGAAGAACGGAAAACAGAAATGGAGAGTGGAGCAGAGAGGATGCACAGGATTAGTACCAGGAAAATTGTCCGGAGTTGAGGGAGTCGTAGACTGGTTAGCTGGTGGTGGTGGTGGTGAAGAAGCCGGCCGTGCCGGCGCCGGAGTTAAGCTTCCATAGAAAGGGTAGATCTCGTATCTTATCACACAGCTAGGGGACAGAATCCTGGCACTCTCTCTGTCTGAGCAACACTGCCAGATGGTAGTAATGGAAGTCTTTAAACACGAGTCGCAGGATTTCAATGATAAGTCTCCTGTGCACTCGACCAGACCGTACAGAGTGATGTTATCTGTATACCAAACATAACCAGTCGCATACATGAGGGTTGAGTTTTTAGTGGTGGCTGACATACTGAGGTTGTTGAAGAAGGACCGCAGAAGTTGTTTAAATTGTACGGGGTTGGGGATGCTATCTCCGTCCACATAACTGTTTTTGGACTCGTCTATGATCCCGAAGAAATTGAAGCTGGTGTAGCGTAAGAGGCAATTGTCGAACCATATGACGGCCGCCTTGCTGTTGGGGCATAGTTCTAGGATCTGAGAGGCAGCGGAGTCCGCACAGGTGCTGCAGTCACCGGCGGAGATATCTTTGTAGCACTGCACCAGGCCATGAACTTGGTCGGCGCCCTTGCCGACGCTAGTGTTGTAGAAGCCTGTGAAGGAAGCGTTTTCTCTGAGAGACGCCAAGAGACGGTTCAGGTTGTTTTCGTAGGTGCTGTTGCTGGTATAGTTTAGAGCAGTGGTGAGGCAGTCGTGGTAGGGGACCTGAGCGCAGATGACGTGGAAGAAAAAGAAGAGAACTGGTAGGGATTTTAGGTAATGGAGACAAGCAGCCATCACCACGAACCTTTTTGGGGAAGGGGAAGAAAGGGCAGAAGACGGCGGCAGGTAGGGAGGCCGTGAGAAAATACTATGGTCGTCGTTGTACCGTATTTAAGATTTTCCTTGTTGTTTTCGTCAGGACTGTTACGGTGTTACCGACTTTTGTCAAAAAGATCTGCCTTGGCAAGTCGCGATCCAACTGATCAGGCACCGTAGCAACTCTAAAGTCGATTTTTCAATTGTATTTTCAAAAGTTACATCTTCTGTGGTTAAATTTTTCAATTCTGAGCATTTCAGAAACGTTCCAGAACCCGAAAATTATTGATCAACCAACTTTGTCTCGGTATCTTTAACATCTCCATATGCAAATGGGGATATTATCAGGGGGAAAAGTCAACCGTGCAAAAGAGATCCTCGTTTTGTGGGCTCGTATTACTTGTGCTGATTATGAGCAATTAAGAGGTGTTTTATGAGGTCCTGTAAAAACAGAGAAGCTTGTTACAACAATAAAACCTCTATCGCTGTGCCTCTAAGCCGAACATGGCTGAACGGCCTTAAATCTAGTGTCTCTCATCTGTGATGCTGTTCACTTTCACTCGTTCTACGGTTCTGAAGCACGTGGGCTCTCATCTCGGTTGTTAAAAGTTTTAACGAAATGCTTGATAATTATACTGCAGGCGATCTGCGCTCAACGTTTTTTATTGTTATCGGAGATCAAATTTGGGTTTTGGGAAGATGGAGGTTTAGCTTTTCTTGCGTTAGATGAAATGCCCCTCCTAGTCCTACTCACCCAATTTAACTTTATTTTGGGGTTTGACGGTAGAGCATTTTGATGCCTTACAAATATCGTCAGAACAAATTTGGTTGTGTCCATCTTTCCAGCCCATTCGGTGTCTTAAAAATTCAAGGTTGTTTTCGTTAGAGAGGTTTACATCGAAGTACTTTGCGTGGTTTCTCTAGTAATAAAGATCACCAGAAAATCCATTCGTTTTCTTGAGTTCTCAGTGAGTAAAAAAAAAAATGTGGTTAAAAACTTTCAAAATGTTTTTTTCTTTTCGAAGAAAAAGAACTCAAAAGGATCATCTTCCAATATTGTTTTGATAAAAGGGCTAAAAAATCTAACTCCTTCAATGTCTGATGAGATTTTAACTGGTTCAACATAAGGTCTTAAACGCCGCTCGCGAAGTTTTTATGAATGTTGGGATATCACCGCCTTCATTAATTTCTCCGTTCCGACTTAAATGCTTAGATAAAGATGCGAGAGCTGATCCAAAGTGACTGCTGGCAACTTCGATCACAGAATTCTGTCTTCTTCGCATGAATGCGACACCTATCAAGAGTATATGCTGAGGTTGTGAATGGAATTCAACTGCTTTTGTTCATCGATTGCTTCTGCTTTCTCTTCTTTAATTAAAAGCAAGCCCTTTAAAGAAAGGCAATTTACGGCTCAAGGGGATAACTCAAAAACCAGTTCAGTAGCTAATGAAGCTTGTTCTACCACTAATTAAAGCCTTCCCACAACACCTTTATGCGTATTGTACTACAACATTTCATTACAGGACGAACATTATGTCACCAAGAGATGATTTGTAGCCCCCTCTGTGCCTGAAACCTGTGGCTGTTTGTCTCACAATGGTAATACCGTGCCATCATTCTATAGTAATCCCTTACAGTTGATTGGTACACTTGTACAACATCATGTGTCATATGTTAATGCGACAAAAGATCTTAAGAGACAATTGGTAAACAGAAATAGGACTTAAAATCAGCAAGCAAACATAACGGTGCCTGGTTCGCTCAACGGTAGTTCTTCTGTTGCATTTGGAAGCACTGGCTACTAAATCACACTGCATTAGACAATCAATTCTACCGTGCTTCTAGTTCAGAAATTGACACATCATTTACCGACCACTTCGGTGTGCTACCCATGGAATGATCTGGAGTGGAGGAGGTGACATGTGATTCAGTTTCTGATTGAACTTTGCTGATCCCTCCCAAAAAGGCTGGAGGAGAAGGGATTGCAAGTGTCATTGACGTATTTCCGAGCATGAGCACCACTTGAGACATGGTTGGTCTGTCAACTGGACTTTCTTGGACACACAGTAAGCCTATATGGATGCATCTCTGCATTTCACTTTTCTGGAGTTGACCGGGCATTGTTTTATCTATCACTTCTAGTCCTCTGTTTTCCCTCCAGAGCCTCCATGCCTACATGATAAGAATCCAAAAGTTTCAATCTGTGATGATGCAAAACTTCAAGCACCATTGCCACAAAATTGGTGCTCGATTTAACAAAATCCATATAGCTTGACCTAACAAATCTTATACTTACATAGCCGACAAGGTCTTCAGCACGAGCTGCTTGGTAGAAACTAGAATTTTTCTCACCACTAATAATTTCTAACAGCAAAACTCCGAAGCTGAAAACATCCGATTTAAGGGAGAACTGACCTTGCATTGCATACTCGGGTGACATGTATCCACTGCAGACAGCAGAAACTTGATCAACATGAGCTTAAGAGTTTACAGAGCAGGCATATTTGAATTAGGGCGTCAACTATTAGCAAAAGCTCAACGTTGAGGAAACAACAAGAAATCTTACTATGTTCCAGCAATATTGCTAGTACTGCCCTGTGTCTGGTTCAAACCAACAAGCTTTGCCATTCCAAAGTCTGATATCTTGGCATTCATATCTTTATCTAACAAGACGTTGCTCGCTTTCAAATCTCTATGAATAATTGTGAGCCTGGAATCTTCATGAAGATACAGGAGGCCCCTTGCAATTCCCAGAATGATCTTAAATCGTGTCATCCAGTCCAGCTGTCCACGTTTAGAAGCATCCTCTGCTCAAGGAATCACAGGCACCAAGACCATGAGAAAATTGATTCAACAGAATCACAAAAAAAAAGCAATAATGGTAAAATACATTTAAACAGACAATTTTGGTTGTGGATGCTCAAATAAAATAACCCACTTCATGCTACAGTAACGCGAAAATACAGGCAACATGATAACAGTTAACAGGAAAACAAGTAGAAAAGAAATCACTTACCAAATAGAAAATGATCAAGACTTTTGTTAGGCACGTACTCATAGACAAGTATCTTCTCTTCTCCTTCGAAGCAACAGCCAAGAAGCCTAACCAAATTTCTGTGTTGGAGTTTGGCAACCAATTGCACTTCATTTTTAAACTCGGCAGTTCCCTGACCAGAATTTCTGCAAAGTCTTTTCGCTGCAATTTCCTGACCATCGGATAGCGTACCCTGTTCAACAAAATAGAGCTCAGTAAACTATTAAGCAATAGTGAGGAGAAGCAGAAACATGACTTCCATATATGGTTGGAGAGTTACCTTGTAGACGGGACCGTAGCCACCTTGCCCAAGCTTATTTGCTTCAGAGAAGTTGTTGGTTGCAGCTCTAAGAGAATTAAGGTCAAAAATTATGGAATCATGGCCTCCTATTTCACTCCTAGCTGCACACAGAAATCAAAAGACTATGACAAGATTTTCTCGGTATATGTGGGAGCATGCTCTCGACCTCTTCATACAAGAATTCAGGCACTTGATTGATAGTTAAGCGGTGAAGGACAGAAATTTCAAAAAGGGAGTGGGCCATTAGCATGAATTTCCCACGAAAAAGAGATTCATTTAAAGAGGTATGACGCATGATGCTTAGTTTTCTAGTATGACTACTCTTGTAAAGTGGTGATCCGCGAGATCGGAAGGTAGAAAATGTTGTGCATTAAAATAGGTAGAAAAATCAGCAGAGACCTTTAACGCAAAGCAAGAGAGTACCTGCCCTCTTGTCAAAAATTATTAAGCAACTAAGCTTGTCTACCAAGTCCTAGCCATCCAAATAACCAGTTGAAAATTCATGAATTTATGTAGCTGGTTACCTTGTGGTTGTGCCTCTGCTTTCCTTTTTCTCGCGACCAAGCACACCAACAGAATGCACAGTAGCAATCCCGCTGGTATCGCTACTGATGTGGCGATGATGACAGTTTTACGCTTCGAGGAACTCCTACCAGATCCTTTCACACGGGAAACAAGAGATCAGCAGAATTAGGACGAAAAACAATTCAAGCAACAATAACAAGATGTCTTCCCTGGGTGTCTCCAAACTTTAATTAAAGAGAAAATGGAGGGACAGAGACTGAATGGAGGACAGCTCGGACTTGGCACCTGATGAATTATTCGTAGCTAATGGGGGTGGTGGCACCGGAGAGGTAGACCCGTTAGGCGCCGGCGGCGAAGCAGGCGGTGCTTTGGGAGGCGTCAGCGTTGATAAGTTTCCGAAGAAAGGATAAATCTCATACCTAATAACACAACTCCCGGACAGAATTCTAGCTCCTTGTTTATCTATGCAACACTGTGACATGGATCTAATGGAATTGTTCAAACAAGAACCGCAGAATTTCGGAGACAAGTCTCTTGTGCATTCCACCAAGCTGTAGAGCGTCGTGTTATCTGTGTAGGGAACAGCACCGGTGGTGTAGAAGCGGGATTTATTGGTGGTAGCCGACGCGCTGAGATTATTGAATAAGGATATAGCAACTGGTTTGAACTGTGAGGGGTTAGAGATGCCATTGGTGTTAACCAGAGCCAGCTGGGAGCTATCTACCACGCCAAAGAAATCGACACTCGAGTAGCGTAAGAGGCAATTGTCGAACCATATCACAGCAATTTTGGCACTGGGACACACTTGGAGGATTTGAGAGGCAGAAGACACGGCGCAAAAACTGCAGTCATCGGGAGAGATGTCTGTGTGGCACTGCACCAAGCCATAGACTTGGTCGGGGCTCCTGCCCACTGTGGTGTTGTAGAAAAAGCTAGGACTCACGGAAGCATTGGCTCTGAGAGAGGCCAAGAGGGTGTTGAGGTTTTTCTCGTAGGCAGTCCCTGCGGCGAAGGTTGGGCCGGTGTTGGGACAGTTGTAGTAGGGGCTCTGGGCCTCAGCAACGAGGAAAAGAGGAAGAAGAAATATGAAGAGAGTGAGACACCGAGTTGCAGCCATCACCGTGCGGTTGGAGATGCTTTCAGGCTCGCAGCATCGCAGGGGAAAGAGCAGGCGCTTCTTTTATGGTCGATCTTCTCAGCTCTTCTTGTCGACTTCGTCAAACTGAGTTTTAGTCCTTCCAGATTTTTGGTAGTTGGGTCCAGTCAGCACATGCGAAGGTCATACAGCCCCAAGCTGATTGCTGCCTTACTTGCCTTCTTCTTTCATTTCCAGTCCCATGGCTGGAGGTTGTTCGTTCCCATGGAAGCGGATTCGGAGGAGGAGAGACGAAAATTAGAGCATCAGTCTGATGCCTTAATCTCTTGAAAGATTGTCAATCGTTTGCCTCTAATGGTTGTTCCAAGCACAATAATTGATGGTTCAATTGGTTTGATGGGTACCTAAGAGCAAATAAATCGATGGTTGTATTTGGAGGGAAGGATGGGGAACTGCATGCGGATGTGAACAGGTGGATGTTTTTCCCCAAAATTTTGCAGGGACCACATACTTTGCATTTACGTTGAAGACGGGGGAAAAAGAGAAGGCAGAAGGGTCTTCTTCGTGTTCCTTTGTACAGTGCGACTGCTAAACTTTGCCACCCATCAGGGAGAAACACCAACACAAGCCGCCATATAAGGAACACACTTTCGAAAGAATTTGTATGTACTGGAACGCTACCTGAATTACAGATGAGGTTGAATCTATACCGCAAAACCAAATCGAAATCTAATTGCCGACATCTATACAAATAAAGCTCGGGAGGCCCGGGGGGTTCGATTGGATTTGGATCAATTCGTTGTAATCGGATTTAATTTAGAGAATGGGTTGGAAGGATTCAAAGAAGATAAATTCTTGAAAAGAAGAGCGAATTCTTAATTTCTTATCCATCCACGACATTGTGGGGGCAACTTTTATAAATGAAATGAAGACGGAGATGGGGACTCAATTGAGAACCTGAAAGCACCTTTGTCCACAAAGGCAACATTAATGATGTTGTTGAATGTTAAGTATGATGCCGCTACTTCTCCAACAAGCCTGCATTGTGCCCCACTCTATGTAATGTAATGTAACGACCATAGTACCCTACCCTGTTTATTATTTTTCCTCCGTATTAACTTCCGAGTCAAAGACGCGTTCACGCACATCGCCCTCGACCTCGTGGCCCGTCACGACAACTATCTACATAACCACCACAGCTCTCTCAATCTCCCCGTCCTCCTCCTTTGCTTTCCTTCTTTATGTTATTCGTTGATTGGTGACACGTCTTAATTCATTGTCACCACATACATTTTGATTTGAATGGATTTCTGGGCACATCTCTCTCTTTCTCCGTTTCCTAACAAAATTCTCCAATTACCTGCCCTCTTCTTTCTTTCTTTTCTATGATATAAGAAAACACGAAAAGAAATGCTCAACACGCGTGCTTCCTTTCATTTAAACATGTCTATTCTCAATTACTTTGCAAAAAATAGTTGTTTAATGAAAAAGGTAGTTACTGCCCACCCTTGCGATTAGGACGTATGAGATGACTAGGAGTTAATGGCTATAATAACCAAAGTATAGACTAAACTTTTGTAAATTACAAGGAGATAATATTAGCCTATAAGAACCGAAGCTGACTCGTTCGTTGAACAAAACAGATGAATTATGTTTGAGTTGTTCATTCAATTCAAATATTTTAGGGAGATTAGTCTAACCTTACCCTCCACAAAAGTTCAAGCTCTTATGGGAAACGTAAAAACAGTGCCGTCCCACTTGGGGCTACCAGACCCTCCGCAGAAAGTCTGTTCAGGACATTCTTGTCCACTTTGAAACGCCCAACCTCCACCGCTTATCCACGCATCAGCATCGTACTGGAGAGAGTCGTCCAGGACAAACATGTTACAGTTCCCGTTTCATTTTGAACGTTGAAAGAAAAGGGCATGACGGCTGACCGTCGATCGAGACCCTTCACCCACAACGACTAAAAGGCGGACCTCGTTATATACGGCATACTAGTTTATTAATTTTTCGTGCGTCAGTGAAAATACGATTTTTTTTTTTTTAAAATGAAAACAAAAAACCCTACAAAGTGCATAATTTTTTTTAATTGTTAACTACGGATGACGGTGCAGGCAATTCAATCTTACACAAAAAGTCACTGCATTTCATTGTCTCGCGACTACCAGAAAGATACGTAGAAGGGCATTTAGTCCACCACAGTCACAGATTGGGACCATTTATTGGCGACTCTTATTCTAGCACACAAGGAGAGGGACATTCAAGGACGGAAGCACGCATTTTACATCATATACGGCAGCTGGACCTTGTCTCCGAGCTCGTTCGTCGTCGTTGTTGTCCTCATTCCGAGGCAATTAAGTGGCTCTTGGAGCTCGACTGCTGCAGCAATCTTCTGTCTTCGATTCTCCTGTTTTTCCTGCTCACAAGGACGTGGCAGATGGCGCTCACCAGTAGGGAGGTTGTTGCAGAGACTGATGCAGCGATCACGACAGCATCTCTCGATATTGAGCATATACACCTATTACATCCTTCAAACATACAAAATCAAATATGAATGTCAAATGAGTCATCACAATTAAGGCGGGCGGTTGAGTGTAACGTTAGCAAGTAGTCTTTGATTAACAAAATAAATGTTGAGAAGACTCCGCTCTCAGTTGAGGCTGAGCGTAAATCCTCTTAAACAACCTCTTTTACTGGATAACACGGTCTCTGCTTTCATGGGGGTTTTTCAGTCAAAAACAGGTTCCCATGTAATCGAAAGAAGAAAGCGAAAAAACAGAGGCGAAACTTTCAACGAAATCATCCTCTTAACGAACGTATCTCTGTTTTTTTTTTTTTTTTTTCTCCAAAAAAATTTCCTCTTTGTTTGTTGCAAGAAAGATAAAACGATAGCAGAAAAATGCTCACCAGTAACAACAACAGAAGAATTCGTCGGAGCTCCACCCGATGTGGAGGAAGGCGGTGGTGGCAGCGTCACCAGCGAAGTCGACAAGTTCCCGAAGAAGGGGTATATCTCGTACCTTATAACGCAGCTGCCGGACAGAATTCTAGCCCCTCGTTTGTCGGAGCAACACTGAGAGATGGCACGCACGGAGCTCTTCAAACAAGAATTGCAGAAGTTGAACGAGAGATCCCTCGTGCACTCTGCGAGGCAATAGAGGGTGACGTTGTCGGTGTACTTAACACTTTCAGTGGCGTACATGTGGCCGGAGATATTGGTGGTAGCTGACTTAATGAGATTGTCGAACAAGACCTGAACGATTGGCTTGAATCTTGCAGGGTTGGACATGCTGACGGTGTTCACGAGAGCCATTTTCGATGCGTCGACGATCCCAAAGAAATTGAAGCTGCTGTAGCGCAGGAGACAGTCGTCGAACCATATGACGCCCATCCGCTTGCCCGGGCACACTTGGACGATCTGAGAGGCAGCAGAGGCCGCACAACTGCGGCAGTCGTCGGCGGAGATGTCTCCGTGGCACTGCACCAGGCCATGGACTTGCTCGGGGCTCTGGCCTACCGTGGTATTGTAGAAGCCACGAGAGACCGATGATTTGGCTGCCAGGGAGGCCAAGAGGGCGTTCAGATTGCGCTCGAAGCTGCTGTTGGTGTTGTAACTGAGAGCAGAGATGGGGCAACTGTAATAAGGACTCTGAGCGCTACTCAGGCGCAAGAAAGAGGGAAACAGAAAAATTGTGATGTACCAAATGGAAATCATTTCAAGAGTGCGATGATAATGGATTCGGGACTCGAGGAAGAAACCAGAGCAGGAGGGAAGGTTCAGGTGCTGATAGAGGGAGTACTGTAAAGCTCGTTTCTCGGTTGATACTTTGACTGGTGGTGCTGATGATTTTCGTAGCTCTTTAACCGCTACAAAAAAATTTCAATTTCAAGATTAAGACAGCAACCATATTTTGTTGTTTGAGATATCTATTCCATATATCTGCCTGTGTGGGACCGAAGTAGATAGTCAGAAAGACCATGGCTTGTGAACACGCACGGATCATTAGTCGGACGCACTGAAGCTGCACCTTTATGCTAAAATGGTTTCACTTTTACGGAAAGGCAAATGACTTCTTTCTCTGTTTTTTTTTTTTTTTCTCTGTATTTTTCTGAGGGCATTAGGGTTAGGCAGATTGCCACTTGTCATATCAAAAGGCGGCCAATCTTTGGGATTTAGGTCATGTGCACAGAAATTACCGTTGAGGAGATTTGCATCGACATTTTTCATCCAAAACGATGTGTACGGCGAGGGTAAAATTAACCCGCAAAAAAATCTCTCTCTTGAGTTTGGACCTTTTACCGTGGGGAATTTCACCCGCAACGCAGAATCTCCTCTCTGGCTGCCTCTCCTCTCTCGCTCTCTGGTTCCTCTACGCCGATCATCGCTGCAGCTATTGAGCTCCACCACCACATTCCGGCCGTGAAAAGAAGGGTTGGAGCTCCATCTTGCATGGTCGTTGTTAGGTGGCGTGGCCTTCGTCGGTACTACGATGCCTAAATATATGTACGGGAAATTTCGGCTTCCAGACAGTGCATGCCGGGTTTTTGAAGAAATCCCTCAAAGGAAAGCTTTCTCCTGGAACATTTTGATGATGGGTTTTGCTGACTGCGAAGGGATCACAGACGCACTCCAATTGTTCGGCGAAATGCCTGAACTGGAGCGAGATGAAGTTTCCTGGAACACCATCATCGCAGGATGAGTTCAGAATGGTCGAGGTGAGGAAGGCCTAAAACTATTCATCCGTATGTTTTGTTTTCTGATCATATTCCTAATTCGTTTACCTTAGTCAGCGCCCTAAATTCTTGTTCGAGTTCGTGTTGGATTGGCCTTGTTCACAAATTCATTCTTTTTCCCTTAAACTGGACGCTTTGGTTGATGACCATTCGATCCAGTGTGCGCTTGTAAGTATGTACATAAAACTTTGTGATATTAAGAGTGAGTGCGCAAACTGTTTTCGGCATATACTCTAGTGGAATTCCATAATTTCTGGCTTATTTTATACTGAGCGTTATATTTGAGCATTTGCGTTTTTTTTTTTTTTCTTTTTCTTTGTGTTTATACTCTATTGCAATCCAAATGCAATGGAATTCCTTTGTTGTGAATTTGCGTCTCTACTAGAAATAGAACCGGTTATTGTAAGGAATGAAGTTAGGAATAATTTTTGTCTGAAATAGAATGAGACATTGCCATGCATTCAAATAGTATGCTTAGGTGTAAACCTTAACATTTTGTTGTCTTGAAATATCATTTTCTTTCAATTCAATTTGTTTCCACGTGAATTTGGAGGGAAACAAAAAAAAAACAATTACTACTAACGGTTTTGAAACATGATTAATTTTACAGTGCAAAAAACTACTTTGTCATCAAACAGGGCTTAGTAAATTTTTCCAACCATGATAAAATTACCACGTTCAATTCTTACATGCCATCAAACGAACTCTTAAGGGTGATTGAGATCTGATTTGAAATCCCTTTCAGTGAGCCCCCCGCATTAAGTTTCAAGATTGGAGATCACCAGCATGGTGCCCAAACCTCAAATATATTTGAGTTTCCATGGAAAGGGGATTGACTTTAAATCCTTGAGTCTATCAAATCAAATTAGCTTGGAGCTCAACATGCCCTAAAAAATTTTAACTCCGACTTTGTTACCAAGTGGGAGGACAAGTAGTTCATGAAACTGCCGAGCTTTTCGGGATATATATGTATAATAATTTCCTGTGTTTTGCGCTAGCTAGTTGTTCCTTATTCCTATTTCACAGTCCTTCCCCTGCCTCGTTGAAGTCTACTGTATTTTCAACTTTACCACAATGCAAAGGCACCGCATCCAGCAAGATATTTCAGAAACAAAGAATAAAGTAAGGGCTCTCTTCCATGACGCCCCCATGAACCCTTTAAATCTCATTACCGGTGCTACAGAAATTTCGGTTCGGGGAAAAAAGTTAGCTAGATTGATGAAAGCTGTTGCGTTTGGAAGGAAAGTGTACGGTCAAAGTTGATTGAAACTATACGAATCCTCGTGGATGCACACACGGGCAAGAGAGTTTTGAGTTTATCAAAGCGACTTCCACCACATGAACCGAACGTTAGTTCTGTCTTCGCCATTCAAGCAACTTCTTATGGGGTCGTTTGATCTTTTGATTCTGGAATCAAAATTCCATAATCAAGTTTTCACCTCAACCTTGAATTAGAATGAAATTTTCAGTTTCATTTGATAGTATGGACTTTTGATTCTAGATTTAAAATAAACTTGTTTGATGAAAAAAATAATTAAAATTCTAGAGTTCATGAATTAGAGCTCTAGAGTTCACGAACTAAAGCCTTCATGTGGCCAAAAGAAATATGAAAAGATTCTAATTCTATATAATCATAATTTCATCCCCTAGGATGGACTCGTAATTCTGGAATTTGGATTCTAGAATGAGCCAATATTCCAAAATCAAAAATTTTTGTTCGAATTAATACAATTCTCATTTTTAAAAAAATGAAAATAAATGACTTTAAAATTCCATGGATTCCAAGTAAATCAAACGCCTACTATATGAATGCTGCTGCCAAGAACGTCCTTAATGAAAATAAAAAGGGGGAAAGATCAAGGTTTGGAAATTTAAAAATGTGTTGCATGCAACTTCGAACTCTGTTTTGTTTTTCAAGAGTAACAAAAAGTTTTGTGCGTAATCACAATATGCTCGAAGCAGAGAACAACGTCGACACAGGAGATAAACAGGCCACTAAAACCACAGCTACCCATTTTTCGTGGGACAAAACTAGAGAACCCGTGTAAAACACGTACGCAGGCACGCACACCCTCCACACACATACACATAAGCTCGAAAAATGGCAGATATCTATACCCCATAAACTCGAAATGATGTTGCTGAACCTCCTTGGTGGCGATTGGAAGTCACTTACCAAACCATAATTGTATGAAGTGGTCTTGGTTCCTTTACGAGTCTAAATGCAAGCCCAGGTTAAGGAAGAAAACTAGAAGGACTGGCATTAAGTCGTTAGTTCACGGAGGTTTTTGGTCCTGGTGGGTCGCCCCATACACTGAAGGTGGCATTGCCAGGAGTAGACTGAGCTGACCCAGCCGCACCCACCTCAGACTCGCCGATTGAGATGTCTGTTTCGGCAGTGCCTTTCATGGCAAACCAGAAGGCGGGAGGGAGGGGGAGAGGGAGGACCGTCGATGCGTAACTGAGCATGAGAACGACCGCCGACATTGTTGGCCTCGCCTCTGCATCTTCTTGAACGCATAACAAGCCCACATGGATGCATCTCAGCGCCTCGCTTCCCTGCAGTGAACCCAATAATGCCTCATCCACCATCTCCAGTGCTCTGTTTTCATTCCAAAGACTCCACGCCTGCTTGTTGCCCATAATAAGGGAAAAAAACAGAGTCATATCTTCAGAATGAAAAGATACTTAGTCTAAATTGAATACTGTTCTATGGCGTCTCTTGTTTTGGAATCAGAATTAGATGCCAAGAGTGCCCGGATTTCCATGTTGGCAGGACACAATCTTCTATCCAGGCAGGGAGACGGTGCAGAAGTGTGAAGCAAGCAGGCACCCAAGGTGCCCAAATTATAAGGAGGCGAAGAATCTCCAAGACGGGAAACTCTGGCAAGAAAAGATATTGCTTACATAGGCTGAAAGATCTTGACAACGATCAGATTGGTAGAAAGAATTGTTACTGCGCCCGCTTACGATCTCCAGCAGCAACACGCCGAAACTGAAAGCATCTGATCTAGTAGAGAATCGTCCCTGCATTGCATACTCGGGCGACATATATCCACTGCATGTACCAGTGAGGATGCCACCCGATCATTCTCTAATAAGTTAAATAACTGACTTGATCTTGCCTTGCGTGCATCCGACAACTACTGACCTAAACCAAAATATCTTAGTTGAGATTAATAAAAATCAAAATAGCTTACTATGTTCCTGCAATTCGGCTCGTGTTTCCCCTGGTTTGATCCACTCCAACAATCTTTGCTGTCCCAAAGTCTGAAATCTTTGGATTCAATTCCTTATCCAACAGGATGTTGCTTGCCTTGAGATCCCTGTGAATGACCTTGGGCATTGAGTCTTCATGGAGATAGACAAGTCCCCTCGCAATTCCCAGTATGATCTTAAATCGTGTTCCCCAATCCAGTTGCTTGCCTACCGTTCTCTTCCCTTTCAATGACGAAAAAAATGGAGCAAACAGTTATGATTCTGCACTGTCATGGCTGAAAGCAACTAATTCCCATCTCATTATCTTCTTCCATTGACATGGGGAAATGCTCATAATATTGATAAGTTCCTTCTTGTGCCACGCTGAACCATGGCATGACCGGTGCCTGTTTGAAATATTTCTCACTTGAAGGTAAAAACGCCCTTTTTCATGTGTTCCTAAAGCATGATTTCGTCAAAATATAGCTATCATAAAGGGAATGGTGCTACGAGAAAGGAACTCCCTCTCTCTCCCCCTCTCTCTCTCTCTTGAAATCATAGTCATAAAAAACGTGTTTTGTTTGAAAAAAAAAAAACGTGAACTGTTTAAAATTTAAAAAAATGTTCTTTAACGTTAAAAATTAAAAAAAACCTGAAACAACATGAGAAACTTATTGTTCCATGTATTGTTTTCTTTTTTTTTATGTTATTCATTTCTGTCATGTTCTTTTAATGCCAAACCTTTTTTTTCATTTTTTATTTTTTATTTGTTGGAATTCTACTTAGTTTTTGATGTATGTGTCATTGGTTTCTCATTTATTTTATTTTTTTTTAATAAAATTTACTGTATTTTTCTCGTTTTTTTTTTCAAGCTCATCCTATTATACTTGAGAAAACCTCTCCGCTTGAAACTGAGAAAGTTTTTTGTGACTATGTTTGCCAAATCGATGAAAGGAAATGTTGTAACCTCCCTGCCATCGACTCTGCTGATCATTGGCTGGAAATCGTGGCTTCCAATGATCATGTCGTCGACACATTAACCTACCACTTAGCTAGGGTCACTATTATTTGCCAATGAGCAAAGTGGAGAAGTCACTTACCGAATAAAACAGTATCAAGGCTTCTGTTATGGACGTATTCATAGATGAGCATCTTTTCTCCTCCTTCTAAACAACAACCCCGAAGCCTAACCAAATTCCTGTGCTGAAGTTTTGCAATCAATTGCACCTCGTTCTTGAATTCCGAGGCTCCTTGTGCGGAACTCTTGGACAGCCTTTTTACGGCAATTTCTTCGCCATTGGGCAGCATTCCCTGTAATGGTTCATAACTCGCTCATTTTCTTCCCTCCTCCTAGTTGAGAAGAAACAGTAACTTTGATCAATGTTTCGGAAAGTCACCTTGTAGACAGGACCGAATCCGCCTTCTCCGAGCTTATTTTCTTCTGCAAAATCTTGTGTAGCAGCTTTCAGAGAAGCCAGGTCAAAAATCAAGGGCTCCCCACTTCCCTTTTCTTCCTCACCTGCACATAATTTTAACTATGTTTGAATGTCCACACTTAGATCGGAGCTCAATTAATTAGCCGATAGATACTAAAGTAAGTTTGGTTTCTGCAGAAGCTCGTGGACTTAAATTGCGGAAAGTTTTCAAGGAAATGAGGTTAAACCGAGGTAAGTTTATCTATTACTTTGGTGGAAGTGTTCTGGAAAAGCAGCTAACAGACCTAAGTTCTGAAGATTACGTTAACTGTTACTGAGTTGAAAAAATCATCAGACCAATGCGTGCTAACATCTAGAAAATGTAATTTGGAACTTTGTCTCAGAGAACAGGATCACGTGTCTTATCTGGGGAGTGAGGCCCCTCATAGGACTGCGTTATTTTTTTTTTATATTCCCACGATACGGAAACGATAAAAAGCAGCATCATTTTCTTTTCTTTCTTTTTTTGTCGTCTTTGCTATGGACATATAAAATGTTTCTCTCTGCTTCTTTCCGACCTTATCACCACAATGTGGCTCGTAATAGACGTTCACTCATTTCTCATTTCTCATTTCTCTTTGTGATTGGTAAAGGAAAAAAAAAAAAAAAAAGTTCGGTTTGGTTGGGACAACACCCTCAAAATTGGTCTTCTAGTGAAATCACTAATCTTATTAAATAAATAGTTTCGAAACCTGGTTTGTGCGTTCGAATGACAAGACATAAAAATGGATTTTCATTTTTCGAAACATAATTTTATTTGGATAATAAACATGAGTTGATATATAGTAAATACAGATATTACTAAAAACTCTAGTTTTATGTGAAAAAACTGTTAGATGTTTTTGGGGCCTTTTGAAAAACAAAAACATAGACGGGGTTGGCACGGCAAGGGTGCCAACGACAAAGCCCTCCATTGATTAGAGTTAAGGCCGAGGTGACTCGCCCGAATAAATTGGATCAGAGTAGTCCCCTCGCCTACGACGTGAACGGTAGTAGCATGCTGATAAAAGTAGGGTCAGAAAGGCTTTCATGGCTGACCAACCTTGACCTTAGCAACTAAAATGGCTGATAAACAGTTGTTTTCTTACCTTGGAAATTGCCCGCTTTTGTCCATCCATCCCTGTGCCTCCTCCGATAAAGTATGTACAAGACACAGTGCGCGCACAGAGTTGCCACCAAGAAAGACACCCCAATCCCAACCAGCAGCTTTGCCCATCGCCTCCCATGAGATGTTTCATTATCTAAAATATTCAAAGCACCCATCGCAGAACAGAAAAAAAGTAAGAAACATGCTTTCTTCAAGATATTGGGATCTTTAATCAACCTATCCACCCAAATGGAATCCCCAAAAAAACAAATAAAAGAAAAAGTGAGATTAGACATGTAAATTTTGTTCATATGGTTTAAGGATTGAACATGTTTTCCAGCACACACATGAAAGGTTCGGTGACTCACCGGTAGATGGTGGTGCTGCCGGTGAAGAAACAGACGCCGCACTAGTGCTTAGAGGATACGTCTCACGTCTCACAATACAGCTTCCTGTTAAAAACCGAGCGCCCAAACTGTGACTGCAACATTTAGAGAGAGAAGCCACTCCGTTCATCAGGCAATAATTGCAGTCTTGGAGTGACAGGTCTCTCGTGCATTGTACTAATCCGTAGACGGTCGTGGAGGAACTGGAGTTTGTATAGGTGATGCTGCCCGTGTTATACATGAGACTCGACCCGTTCGATCTAGTGGCCGATTGTGTGAGGTTGCGCAGCAGTGAAACAACCTGTTGATCGAACGCTTTTGGGGTACGGAGAGGGTCAGTGTTCATTAGAGTCATCTCGTTCTGTGAATCAACGAGACCAAAGAAAGATTCGTTGGAGTAGCGCAGGAGGCAGTGGACCGTCCACAGGACAGCTGATTTCTTGTTGGCGCAGATCTGGAGAGTTAGTCTCCCGGCAACGGCTATGCAGTTCCGGCAATCATCGGGAGTGGCGTCTCCCCGGCAGAGGGCAAGGCCCATGAGTTGGTCCGGGAAGCTCCCCTTGTATTCCCTGCTGAAGCCATTGTTGAAGAAGGCGGTTGCTGCCAAGGAGGAGATCAGACTCTCCAGGTTGGCTTGGTAGGTGCTGTTAGTTGCGTACGTCGCGTTGCCTGGGCAGCTGTAGTATGGATCCTGGCCCCTGCTATGCCGAAGAATCAGCAGGAGGAGGAGGAGTACGATGGAACGTCGGATGGCCTTGCCAGTCCCTCCCATCTTCATGAACTGGTGAAATGCAGTGAACTCAAGGAGGTACAAGAAGGAGAGATACGTCTTTGGAAAAGCAGAGCAGAACCTACCATCTTCCAAAACATTATTCGTGCACAGTTGAAATGTTGGACAAATGTTCGACTGGCGGCTTAGTTTGGAAGATGTAGGCGTCAATAATTAATAATTGTAGGGGCAGGGATAACTTGCATTTCTTTATTCCGGACTATACAATTACATTATTTTTGCCAATGTAGATATTTCTTTCCATGCGATACAAGATGAGTCCCCACAGCCTCTACATCTCGAATGGGAACAAATGGGATGACGGTTTTTCATTTTTTAAATAGGTAAAATCACAATTTAAATCAAACCATACATCGTAATTTTTACCAGGTCTTCTAATTTCATAACAAGTTAAAAAGATTTATCATATAATTAAGAAGATTCAAATGACACACGAGCCACCCGGTTGATGTATTACATTTGATTTACTGGCACCGGTTAGAGTTTATGTTCGTCTTCAATTACATTTATCTCTTCCAATATTTTCTTATTGGAGCTTTCCTCATTTTATTTATTGAGAACCATGTTGTGAATAAGTTTTAGGCTATGTTTGATAGCCTTGCCTCATCTGAGGTCTGACCTCCACAAGAGTTCCGTAAATTAACAAAAGATGTTGAGATTAACAGTGGATTTCAAATCCAAAAAATGGACGAATTTATTGAAGATGGGGCCGGAGCCCGTCGTGGAAGGCTCCACCGGAATGCGTCAAGAAAGACGGCTCTGCAAGTGGGGAAAAAATGGAAACCGGTGGCGGATCCGAGGCTTGGCATCCTTGTAGTCAGTCATTCATAATATTTTTTTTTTCTTATTAAAATGAATGTTGGTGAGACGAAGACTTCAACTTGTTCACATGGGCGCTGTGGCTTTTACGGATCAAGGATTATGGGCGGATTTGTGTAGGAAAAATTACTTTGGGTGACAGACATTTGGTGCTGGTCAATTCTCCCATTTGGAAAGACATCTTAAAAGATTGAGCCTTGGATGAGCATTTGTAAGGGTGTTCCCTAGGTCCTGTTCAAAGGATGATGTTAACTTAGGTTCTTGGAGAGGCGACCATCGTAAAGGCGATCTGGTGGGGCGTCTAAAGAGGCTCTGACTGTCAAGAAGGCTCTTGCCGGTTTCAGAGAGGATTGGACAAGGTGGGATGACAGGTCCTGACACTATTGGCGGTTGGCACAAACTAAAGATTTTCTTTGCTGGAATTCTCATGGCTTGCTCTTTCATTGAGAAAACAGATCTGGCAACAGCTCACAGTTATGGGTACGGTTACCGTGTGGAGGAAGTTTATATGGTGCTCTAAATCTCTTCCCAGGGGTTATCCAGATGCTCTCTGTGCAAAATGGAGATGTAAGATGAGGGTCCCCTTTTTTTGGGAGCATTTCAAAACATGTTTTATGTGTTGAGACTCCCTGACATGGATTTTCGTTCAATATTGAAGTGGTGGGCTCGAGACATTTCTCTTGTAATAATGAATTTCAGTTTTGCTGATCTTCGTTTTCAATGTCGAAGTGTGGAATATTTGGACGTTTCGGAATCAGACAGTTCATGAAGGATTGATTAGATTGGAGCATGAAGCTAGGAGGGAGGTCTGATAGCCATGCATGGAAGTCATTTTGGTGCATTGTTGGTCTGATTCTACTAAAACATCCATCCAGCTTTGGGTGAAGACTCATATTTTCAGTTCCTCTTGGAAGTGGAAAGAATTTGATGGATGGCTGTTACAAGTCGCGGTGTCCACCTGTGGTGTTAATAGGAGTTACTTCTGCAATTTTCTGGTATCGATGTCTGATCGAACTGAAAGAGTTTTCTTCGTCCTTAGACGTGCAGGAGTTGTTGGATAATCAGCAATTTCTGGAGCTTTTTAACAAGGAAGCTGCAAGTTCTCGGGAATTACAGATTAGATCTAATTGCATGTGATGGAGAAGATAGCTTAAGGGGCTCAATGACAGTTGATGTGTTGAGCGGTGGTTGCAGGTGTTCTGAACAGGACGGCGGTTGTTCATTTATGAACCGTTACTAGGAGGTTATTGAAATGCTCCCTAACGTGGGGCTATCTATGGCTTGGTGATTTTGTTTCCTGTTCCAACTTTTACTTTTTCCCTCTATTCTTTCTGTAATCCTTTTGAAGATCAATAAAAGGGAGCTAGCCTCTAACCATGTTCCATTGAGAGAAAACCATTTTCGAGCAGCTCTTATTAGTATCTGTGCATATGACCGTTCGATCATCTGTATAGATGATTTCCCATCCTCTACCCTTGTAGGAGTCACCAGCCAGAATTTTCCTTGCAAGATGTAAAGGAAAAACGAATGAATATGATTGTTTTCAAAGTTGAATATGATGGTTTTCAAAGTGCAACTTTGGTAAACCGCGGTTGAGCGGTGGCGAACTTGTACTACGTATTATTCTTTTGTACATTTTATTTATAACTGTTAAAGTGTGGCTAAAACCGAACTTATAATATGTATTATGCTTTTGTGTATTTTATTTATAACAGTTAAGTGTGATTAGTTTTAACTTTTAAGTAATGAAAGGAGCAGGTGCTAACCCTAATGCCCTTCTTTTCTTCTCCCTCTTCTCGTGCAGACTACTTCTCTCTTCTCTCCTCTTCCTTTTTGGTGATCTGACATAAATCTGACATAAATCTAAAAGAGTGGTCTCAGTTTCCTTTGAAGATTTGATGGAGAGAAACCAACTCCTGTTTATGGACGCATGACATCGCTATTCCCAATCATATTACCGCTGCCATTCAGGATGTGATGGAAATATGACAGACAGGTATCAGATGAATTTTTCTCATCGTTAAAAAAAATAACAATCCAGTTTTATCAAATCAAATGAGAAGCACGGTGGTTGCACACGGAAGCCAGCTGCCGTCGGTGCTGCCGGATTCAGGTTGGTTCGCCCTTATTTGGCAGTTGCCCACCACCTCTCAATGCCGATACGGTTGGAAGTTCAGGGACTTGCTTGCGTGAAAATCTCATTTGGGAAAATTTTCACCTTTTGGGCGAGTCGCCTGAATAATTTTCACATGTATGAAAGTCATGGAAAAATCCCATGGCATTTGTCATTGTGAACTCAATCTATACATAAAAATGAGCCCGCACTGCCAAGGTTACTAATCAAATATATTGAAAGTCATCATTTCCTTTTATCCAAATGCATCAGAAACATTTACCAGGAATTTCTGAGACCACCTCTCGAGTACTAGCATAAGACACGCTATCTACATCTCCATTTCCGTCCTTCAAGCTTCACATTTCCTCGTATGGATCATCCTCGAGGCATGCCATTCCTAAGATAATGATGGCACGGAGACAGGGTAATAAGTCTCAATCACCAATTCTGAAATTGGAAACACCGAGCAAGGAAGGAGTTGTCAGTAATCTGCAAGAAGTTAACGGTGATAGAAATGGCAGAAAGCCTAGTATAAAAAGAACACTTTGAGAGGAGAATATACATGGATTGCCAACGACAATATACATGGGGCCACAGCCACAGAATACAAAGTACAGGTCAAGCTACTTTGGACAAGATGATAAGATATTACTAATCAATTGAATTGTCCTGAAGAGCTATACAACTTTAAAAACTTCAAGTTGCCCATGATTGCAGTATTCGTTGCCTCAAAATTTAAATCAAAATAATAAAAACATACAAGGATCAAATGAGATTAGCGTTGGACAAGACTTGGGCAACATTGAAGTTGCCAACTGCAAGGTTCCAGCTATCACCAATGCAGATCCGAACAGACTTTGAGAAAGTCGTAACCTGCAACGTTGTTGAAACTTGAAACAATCATGGGTGCTAAACTGAAACATTTGCATAAATCTCAAAAAATGGAAGTGCACCAGATCGTACACTCATAAGTGCATGTCTTAAACCTGCTCTCAAGAAGCAGGAGCCCAAAAAATATTTCACACATTACATGCAATAAAAATATCTTCCTTCATGCAAACACCAAAAGATCGAGTTGCAGGTTTACATAGCACATGTACATGCATGCAAACTACCACATATTAAGGATGAAGCTAGTTCACATACAATGTGTGCATTCGTGTGTCCATCATTTGATGATGACATCTCTCTCTCTCTCTCTCTCTCTCTCTCTCTCTCTCTCTGATTTTGAGTAATATTGATGTTAGGGCATACCCATCTACATAGCTCAGATTCGTGATCAGCCATTTTTGCAACAGAGATGCTACTAACTAAATCTTTTCAAAGAGAAACTCCTATGCACATAAATAAGTGCCGCGGCAACAATACAGAATCATACGACACAGTGCTGAAAGGGCACAACTTTCCACCTTGGCAACATTTTTGTATATATGATAGAATGAGTTTAAAGAGGAGCAACATGTTGAGGTACAACTGCAATGAAGAAATAAATCACAAGTCAGCATCACAAAGAAAAAACATCGTCAGCTTGATAGTAACCCTAATCTATGTTTGTACTAGATGATTCAAAGTAACAATCTGTATATGATTACCTATTTACCTTAAATAGTTAATTTTGTGGACCTGTGTAGCTCTAGCATCACCATTTGTTGCTTAGCAACCTTTTGTCACAAAAATCTCGCTCCGACAGAAGCAGTCTGCAGTCATGATTCCAAAAAGACAACTTCCTCATCCTCACACTTCCTAATCTTAATATTCATTACTTCATTAGTGAGGGAAATAATGTCACAGCACTGTCTTCGAGGTGCCTGCAACTGGAAAGGAGGGAAAAGAAGAAAATGAGGAATGCCAAAATAGAAAATAATGGATTACTAACAAAACTGCCTAAATCTGATGGTCTTGCAGGATAATCCACATCACAGGAAAGATCAACTACAAAAGGTTGAGTAAAATAAATAGCAGTTACCTGCTTAGTGTCTAAATCCAGTTCTGTGGACAGCACACGGACATATTTCAAATCCCAGGGTGAAAATTTATTTGAATAGCAACCCACTCCTGAGCTTCTGCTGTAATTGCTCTCAATGCCAGTCTCACCAGCAAGTACACTCTCAAAAAAGAAAATGGCAGGTCTGTTACATGGATTTCTTGGTAACTCCCTTGTATTGAACATATAAGGAACAGATGAAGCATTTTTTTGTCCTCTGCGCCATGGCATGAATGTCCGCAACAAGGGAAGAAGGTCTGGAACTAGTTGAATACTATTATAGATCTGAACACTGTAACCCCATGAAATAGAAACAGTCCAGGCCTTTGAATTTTCATAGCAAATAGTTTGTTGAAGAATCCTCCCTGAGTCAGCTTTAACAGCTTCAAACAAATGCTCTAATGCATGCAATCTACTTAATTTGGGGAAGACAGGGGCCAAAATATCAAGATGATGAAGTGTTACTAAAGGGGCCAAAGGATGTGCAGCCAGCATTCCAAATGCATCTCCTCGAAAGTCAACCTGGCAAAATGTATTTATTGTAACAGGTAAACACACACACACACACACACACACAGAGAGAGAAAGAAAGAGAGAGAAAATGGGTGAAAGCACTTAATGACCCAGATATATACTCAATGCATTTTCCCCAACCACTTGAGCGCATTGTCAAATGATTAATTACTCAATTGGACTCTCACCGTAGTAATGACTCGATTGGACTCTCACTGTAGTAATTGTAACCAATGTGCAATCGGGGAGCAAATTTTTCCTATTTCTTTTCATGTTTGAGGATGGAAACCATGAAATGGCACCTGAACAATCTCTAAATGGAAGCAACTGTATGATATACTGCAATTAAGATGTATACATGAGCTATGGTCATAATTAATTCAACAAATCAACAGATGAAGTCATCGATTTAAGATAGGCATTCATAAGCCACAGGATGCTAACTGGGGCATCCACATGCCAGAATCATACAGGATTATTTCAATAAACGAACCAAGATGCTAAATTTGCTTCTCCTTTTTACGATTAATTTGGGCCATATGACTCATTTTAATAACTCTCATTTTTTAAACACGCAACATTTAGAAATTTTCTGTGTGTCCTTCTGTAACTGATCACAGATATAGTTTATAAGACAGAAGTAGAAATTCTTATGGTTATGTAGAGCAGCAGTTCTTCAGTTCTTCTAAACAGACAACATAAGAGATATGACCTGCAAATATGTTTCCCAGTACTTCACTAGGTCAGAATGAAGTGCACACATCAAAAGATATATTTGCAAATATCTTCCTTTCTCTGGCTTAACATAAACAAATTTTTTGCAGAATCAAACATAGAACTGTACCTACATTTCTCCACTAACTCAGAGTTCCTACAGGTTGCTCCATTTGATGTTCACCAAAACCAAATAATAACTAGTTCTGTAAAAAAATCAAATCATTACACGTAGCTAATTGAAACAAAGACTTGAGGGCTTCTCTGTCTTTTCCAGGTATTCACAGGAGACGGCATTTGTTTCGCAGAAAGTGCCCACAATAGCAACAGAGGCATTCCTAGACAGCTCCAGCAAATCAAAGACTGGACATCAGAAAGAGAACGCTGTGGTTGGCGAATAAACTATCCATCAGAAACTACTTGTGACTCTCTTTGCCCCAACAGACTACACTCGCTCTCCCCCTTTCCCCATCTCTTCATCCTCTTCCTTTTAGGATAGTTTCTTCTGTTTCCACATATACAAATAAAAGTCCATTGATGGAATCAAGAAACAGGGCACCCATCCTTCTAATGCCCTCTCAGTTCTCAGGCAGCCCAGTATCAGAAAAAGATGTCCCTAAAACTGTCATAGAGACAAACGAGAAAGCACTGATCAAATGCTTTCCAAGCGCAGGTGCTAAATTTTATTTATTTTTCTTGATCTACACTTGATCCAGTCGATGCTTTGTTAAGAATTAATCTATATTTTGTTTGGTCGCCGTAATATCCTTTTCATGTGAGTATTTTGGAAGTGTGCTCATATTAATGCTTTATTATTCACCATCTTTCAATACTTGAATGCCTCATTTTCCTTATGGCAGTTTTTCAATTTATTCCATGAATCCTGTGCTTTTCTTTTGCTTTGTCATAGCTTTAGAAGCAATCTTCTGATTTGTCTTGGTTCTTGAACAGCCTTATGTAAGGGGTTCAAAGTCTAGAGCCCTAGCAAATTAGCAATACATACACATGTTTTTGTTGACAAAGATTTCTTTTTTAGACAGGTTCAATTCCATTCACATATGTGAATACCACTTACAGATAATAGACGTATACAGTCCTCAGTGTATCACATTTTTTCTAAAGACACCTTACCTACCGAAAACGTAAAGAATGATCTGCAAAAGCCCACTCAGCCAGAAACAGCTTCCAATCATAGTTTACTAGGGGCCAAGACAAATAATACTCGCAGTACTAACATACAGCAAAAGTAAATCCAATACGGCGATACCAATTAGTTTGAAGAGTATTCTCAAATATGGAAGAGCCAGGAATACTGCATTAAAGGGTACATGTAGCATTAACTGAACAGCTGCTGTTTTAATGAGATCGCCATCAAGAACAGCACAATATTAATGATCTTCACACTAGCATTAACTGAAATTGAAGTTGACATAAATCGTCTCCTAACCAAGAGAAAACAGAATCCTCAAAAATGAATAAAAGTTTAAACGAATGCTTGTACTTGCCAAGCAGCATCGCTATTACCATCATCGTCATGCAAATCAACAAAAGTACCTCACCAAAATATTATTCGCCAAACACTAGCAGGGGAAAAAAAAATCTACAGAAGGTCATCGAGAAGAAGAGAAAATTTTCGGAAAAATCAATAAGGAAAAGAAAACGGGCAAGAGCAGAAACTTGACCAACCTGATGGAATCCCCGTTCGTGGGTAAGCCCAACGCCGAGCTCCGCCAGGCATGCGAACACCCTGGCATCGCTGCCGTAGAGATGGGCGTACCGCACCAGGCAAGAGTCGAACACCCGCGCCAGCGCCGCTGCAAGTCGGTGACTGATGGCGAATCCGCCGCCGCCGAACCCCATGTCGAACGAGTTCACCCTGTTCTGGTCGACGTTCTCCGAAGACTCCCCAACGTAGAACCACATCTCATGATCGTACTTCCGCAGCACCCTCACCAGGTTGTCCACGAAAAACACTGTGTCGTCGTCTCCGAAGACGAACCACCGGACGTCCGGCAGGCCGAGGCGGACAGTCTCGGCGACGATCCTGGCTACTCGGATAGCAGACCGGAGGCCCTTCCGGTAGGTGTAGGGAAAGCGCGAAGTGTCCTCGGAGACGCGAACGGTAGGGAGGGAAGCGTCCGTTTGAGGGAAGGAGGAGTTAAGGGGGCGGTCAAGCCAGACGAAGCCCCTGGTCTCGCCAGGGCGCCACCATGCGCGGACGTAGTCCCGACGGCGAGGCCAGCTGCTAGCCGAGGAGGCGATGCCGAAGACGAGGTGGCGCGTCTCTGTAGGCGGTGATTCGGGAAGAATCGGGCGGTGGGCGAGGTGGAGGGAGGAGAGGCAGCGAGGGGAAAGGCCGCAGGGATGGGTGGAGAGGACGACGATGGCGAGGTAGGCAATCCAGAAGGAGCACGAGAGGAACGCGAGTCGCTTCACAAGACGGAGCGTGAGGCCTCCGGCGGTGAAAGGGTGGGGAGTCGTCATTGCTCGAGCAAAACGGCCTGCTGAAGAGGAGAACATACCACACACGGTTCAAACGAGAAAGGCGACAGGACAGAGAGAGGGAGAGAGAGACACACACACAGAGAGAGAGCACCCCCATGAAAGAGGCGGAGTAAATGGTACCGTTCAAAAGAAAGGGAAGAGACAACAGTAGTACGCCATGTGGGAACAGAACACCCCGCAGATCACTCCGTCTGTCTGTGCTTCGGAGTTGGACCTTCCTCGTCGCGTTGCCCCTCTCTTCCTTGCACATTCGGTCAAGGTCTCGTTTTGCTTATTAAAGAAGCGTTTTGCGTCACGGAGACCGGAGAACGCGGGCGCCCGCTCTTTTTAATGGAGAGAGAATCATTTTCAATATTCTGTGAAAGTGGGCCTCGCCTTCTTTTCCTTTCTCCAACTCCATGACTATGATGATCGCCATTCATGATGATGCCGCCATCAACTCCGCTCGTTCTTAACACGGCCTTCAGTTCAGTCGTCCATTTTACTTTCATCGTCTTGGAAAATTTTACAGGGACACGCTCAAGTGCTCAACTTTTGAGAACACACGCTTTAAGCTGCTAAACGTAGGAAAATTTAAGACCTAGGTGCTCTTGTGCACGCATATGACTAATGGAGTTGCGAGAAGCCCTACTTCCTTGGTATTTCATTTCAGATCTCACCCTGTTATCCTGAAGCGCGACGTTCCAAGGGATCACTTTGTTTGAAATAATGAAGGAACAAAGACCTTCCAACGCAAGTTAGAACCGTTCCTTCAAGTGCACGCAACCAGAAACAAAAAGTTACTACACATGTTAATTTGTTTAATTAAAGCTATATGGTATTTACGGTTATTTTCAAACAGTCTTGGCATCGGCACTTATTAACTTAAAGGGAAGGGCTACAGCGTCTGATAATGGCTTTACTGAAACGGTATATATTAAGATTTTATGAACTTCTTCAGTCACTGCATTTGTGACTCTACCGTCTCAAGTACGTGTATTATATTCAAATTTTAAAAGCAAGTGTTTTTCTCTAAAGTACGTTAAAATGGAGGTTTGGATCATTATGATTTGTTGCCTCTTAATTTGTTATTCTTTAGCTTAGATGATAGATAGAAGCAATGCTATCAAAATTGAGATGGTAAGTGAATTGGAACAGAAATTAGTAGAGAGAAAATCACAAAGCAAACAAAGTGAAAAAGAAAAAAAGAAAATATAAAGTAAAGTTCCACCAATGACTAGAACAAGACAAAAGGGTGGTCTGCATTGATTTACCTCGAGTGGTTGACGCTAATTTTAACTGCAAAAGTTAGATGACTCGAAAGAGTTGGTATAGCGGGACGGATGGCAGTCAAGTTTTGAGTTTCTGAAGTGCCACTTATTACTAATTAAGTGTATTTTCTAGAATCAAAGAACATTTATAAGATTTTCTTTCGAGTGGGTTTTTTTTTTTCTCCTGGCCTTTGAAATATACGCTTTCATTAGCGATCGAACACAAGATGAGGCCTAGTAAAAATAGTCAGTGAGCCCCATTCTTTTATGTTCATTTCTTCACATTAATACAAGAATCATTGATCTTATGCGTGTGTTTGTGTGAAAAGAACCATTGACTTTAGACAAGCAAAAAAAAAAATAAAAATTAAACATTGACCAATACACAATGTTATATCGTTACATTGAATTGCTATAATGGCCATAACGTTCCTCAAACAACAGAAGTACCCCTTCGCAATCAAAGTGCCCTAAACTTTGTGAACTACGGACAGTGCTTTTGGTGGGGGCACTTAAGCACCTCTTGTTGTCTCTAGAAAGAGAAAGAATATAACAGGAGCGGATGGCCAGAAATTAAATATAATCCAGAGGAGGCACTAGTTAGGAAACCATGATGCTGCATCCTCTTATGAATTTGTCATCCCGATCAACGTACTTGGCCCATAGTGGCCTTAGATGCGGGAAGGCGATGTCCAGCCATGGCTTGGCTCGGCCATTGAAGTGAATGACTGCAGCCCTGCTAGCAGACTCGACGCTGGTGTTGGCCTGGTAACCCAAACCCAACATGTGCCACACTGGGTCGATGACATGAACTTGGCCGTGGAAGGCGATCAACCCCGGCGGCAGCGTCCCCAGTTGCCACAAGTTCAACCCCGACCTTAGATTCTGCAGCCACAAATATCATCACCATTAGTGCTAGCTCATGACGATGGCTGTTCATCACAACAATCAAAGGTGTTAATTTCAAGATGCTGTGCTCTCTGAATCAACCATGGAATTTGTTAGATACCTCTTGAAGCCAGTAGTGGTAGGTTTCGCTTATGTTAGTCCTCCTCCACGCCTGCAAGTCGAAGACGTTCATGCCATACGCCCACGCACAGTCCTGAGGATCGAAGTTCTCTGCAATTAGGGGATGAGAGAAATTGAGGTAGCTCTTCAGCCTCTTGGACATCACAAACGGATCGTCTCCCCTGCATGTCTCCACTGCTCCGTTCACTTTCCCTTTCATATCAATCTCCCATAGAGGAGAAAGATCGCTTTGAACCACAACGTCGTCGTCCAAGAACACAACTTTGTCAAGGCTTGGAAACAACTGCAAAGACATAAAGGAACCAACAAGTTAGGACAACGTCCAAATTGAGATTTTGAGTAAAGGTGTCGATTATGCTTGTAATACCTGTGGCAGGTAAATCCTTATATGGTTCATGACAGAATTGTACTTGGGGCTCAGAGCTTGAAGCCTTGAAGCAACTATATAGGGACGCTCGCTGCGATTAGCGACGATGGCCGAGGAGCCGCCTCGATAGTGATACCTGATCTTCTGATCCCTCTCCATGGCTTCCAAGACAGGAACCTTCCCCTTCGTGAACCAGTCAAAGTGGTGCAAGCTCTTCACCTCTATAACGGCCGGGGCAAGCGAGTGCAGCGAGAACCAGGCCTGCATCGGAGCATAAGTTTTCCGGTCGGTAATGACATGGAACACCACCTTCTCCGGCATAAGGGAGTTGTCGACAAGCGAAGACGCCACCACCCATGCTGCAAGGATGTTGTCGGAGGCGAGGATGAAGTGGTAGTAGGAATTGTCGACAAGGGCTGGGACGAGCTCCGGGGAAGGGAGTTGCAGGCGAGCCTGAGCGTTGGAGGAGTACTCACTAGCAAGCTTAAGCGCGAGGCAGTGGAGTTGCTTCGGAATGCTGCTGGATGCCACATGACGGTACAAGTACTCTTGGATCTTGGCTGTTCTAGCCTTCTGTTCAAGAATTTCTACCTGAGAAGATGAGACGGAACAAACATCTTAATTTAGGTTTTCATGTGTATACGTATTCAAAACTTTTAAGATTCAGAAGGATTATGTTTTAAAAATTTTGATCTTAATTTTCACTTATATCTATTACATTGCATTTGAGATCTTACTAAAATTTTGATCCAACAGGTACAATCGTATACACGTACATGTGTCCCATAATCTGCCTTACTAATTGTATGCTTGTGCAATTTTTTTTTTCCTTCTCAATCTAGAAAGTGCTAATATACGCCTGAATAACATTTTCACACAAACATTTCCAATATTTCTACGTAAATGTAACTATTGGAAAATATAAGCACATTGAATCTGCTCTAGTAAAGTACGAAAGATGGTCAATCTTACGAATGCTTTCAGCTTTAACGCAAAGGTTCTGGAGTCAGTTCTGTTTGTCTTCGTCTCTTCTATGAAGTCTTCGAAGGTCTGTGGAACCACAATGCTCTCTGCCATCCCTCCAGTTTCGCTTTGGAGCACCTCATAGATGTCCTCTGGAACCTTCATCAAGACTTTGCGTTTGTTAGGTTTCTCTCGTAAACCAAAATTAATGAACTAAAAAAGAAAAGACATTCTGCATCGATCTGAAAATTTCTTTAAAAAAATATAAACAATGGTGATTCGCACATTCTTAATAAATACACAATAACATTGAACTTTTCGATTCAGAAAGGTTAAAATTTACCTTCGAACCCCTTCTGTCCCACAGCCGAGGCGTTAGTCTTCTTCCAACGCATCCTGATTTGAATAAAAAATCTAAATTAGGATGTGCACTATTTTCTCAACCTTATATATATATATATATATATATATATATATATATATATATATATATATATATATATAGCGAGAGAGAGAGAGAGAGAGAGAGAGAGAGAGAGAGAGAGAGAGAGAGAGAGAGCTGTTGTTGGCATGTCAAGAATAACGGCAGTTCTTTTTACCCGGAGGATCAACCAAAGGTGGATGGATATATACCTACCGGAAGGTGTTCATGGATTAGTTTGTAAGCAAAACAGGTTTCTTAAGAGAAGAGGCAAGCTTCTACCCAGGCGGCTATAAAAGGATTGCGGTCGATAAGGAACTGGATCGGAATCCAACCCTCACGAATCCGAAAAACCCAGTACTTTACTGATTAATATCTCCGGTTGATAAGGAATAAAATGAGGAGGAAATGATGGATTACCGTTTTAATTAGAGATATAATTAGTTGTTTTCATATTGACGTTTAATTTTCTTCCATGCCATCTTTCAAATTAAATCAATATTTTTCTTGGCTTTCTAAGGAGGCCTTCTGGTTGACATTCTTCACTTTCTCCTCGTAGCACCAATCAAAGTCCCATTATAGAGTGAAAGGACATGGTTTATGGTTACCTTGAATCATTGCTGGCTGCTACTGTTACAGTTTGAAGTTCATCATTTCATCATTCAGAAGATATTCGTATAAAAGCAGTCTCTACAAATGCCAGCATAATAACATAAAGTATTGTGTATTTAATTCAATAAGCCAACATTTAAAGGGGTCCGTATTATACCACCAATATGAGCCGAACTGACCAACATTCAAAGGGGGTCGTAGCAGTCCCAGAATCATTTTAGCAACGGGCTCTCTCTCTCTCTCTCTCTCTCTTTCTCTTCACACACACACATTGATACTCAAATAATGTCTGGAAATTTAGATAAAACTAGAAAAAGATGAGACGAATGTTAAATGGTTTTATGTTTGAAATGCAGAGGATGGAGATCATGTGGATCGAATTGGGCTAAGGAGAGAACATTATGAAGACATTCTACATTTAATAAACATGCGCGGATGTAATATACTGGCGGCCTTCATTAACATGTTAAAGCTCCTGGACTGCAGATTCAAATCACCAATATAACACCACAAAAGTAATTTCAAGATGAGGATATGTATCGAGAAGACGAGCAGTACCCAATGAAGAACACCTGCCGCCGCCGTCGAGCTTATCCATGGCCGTTATCACGAACACGAACCGAACCATGAAGGTGAGGAACAGCAGGGAGTAGAAGAGAGTCCTGTAAGACACCCTCCTGGGGCCAGCCTTCACCTTGATCAGCTCCCTGAACCCTTTCCCCGTCGAAACCGTCACGCTTTTCAAGCTGGGAGAGATATGGAGCTGCATTCTCTCCTCAGACCCTATCTCCAACTCTTTAAGAGTTCTTCTCTGCCTCCAAACTGGAACAGATGGGGAAGAGGGAGAGGGGGAGAGAGAGAGAGACCCAACAACCCCTTTCTTTCTTTAGCTATATTCTGATTGTTGGTGTTTGAATGGTGCGGAGTGAGGGTGGAGGGGGAGAGGGGAAGTATACCACTGTTAATGGAGGACAAGTCTGGTTTCCTTGTTGCTTTCCGTCACCAACCTTTTTGCCTTAGCTTGCTTTGCACTGAAACACTGGACTTGAACGTCTCAACTCTTGAAAATTCAACCGGTCTTCTTTCTCTTTCTGCTTCTGCTTTAGGCTAAACTTTTGTTGGTAGCTCTCTAGATAAACGAGAGCGAGAGGGATCGTGAGCAGGGTGCCTTAAAAGTGCGGTAAGCCTGCCTTCGTTGCCAGAGTTGGGGTCGCCGTTTGTTCTGTGATGTGCTGTTTCTATTGGGAGTTCTATGCATCGGTTGTTCGGAAAGAGACTACCCACTGAACTGAACTGATGTTTCCGATATAAGCACGCGGATCGAATCTATTTTAGATAGAAATCAGATATATATTGGATCTAGTTCTTGAGTCCAGCAAGACCAACGGTAAAGAAAAGCCTGCACAAATACTCCATTATATGCAAGCTTCTTCTCATATATAAAACTTGCCTGTGTGAAGACACTTCTTCAGGAAAATAGATCACAAGTTAATACTTCATTAATTATAAATAATAACTTTACATGGAGCAACTTGTGAGTAATCAACCCAGTTGATTATATAACATATGATCAATACGTATAAGCTTTAATTATATTTTTGAATAGCATTTAGAACACACTGTAGGAGGACCGTTCGAGTGGTCTTTTGGGTTTGATGAATTCCTACTTTTGTGGCTGACATGAGTGAGGAGACAAATTTGGTAAAGCCGCTACCTATGAACCGACATGAACGTATCCTTTGAATTAGACGGGAGAAAACGTGAGGTGAGAAGCTTCCTTGATCTATTTAATGGTTGCTTAAGGAAATCTAGATCGTTGGCTTCAAGGATCAGTTTTATCAGAGGTTGGTGAGACTTCATTCAAACAGGCACAACTGATCGTCGGATCAGGTCCAATTGGTTTTTTTAAGTGTGCAACTGAAATTTTAATAAAAGTTTAAGAATCCATTCACATCTCCCCATGGATTGCTTATACCCTTAGCATGCAATATGTAACTAGACTTGATGCACCACAGTGTCCATTCATTTGGTTTTGGATTCAGAATTTGGAAAACGATATTGTTAGGTTTTTCTTTTGCCAAATCAACAGCAAAAAAATTAACCAGAAATCCATAAGCAAAAACAAAGGTTCATATTGTAAACAATGAAACAATTTCTTCGCGTTTTTTTCACAATCATATCATATGCTGTAGGTGAGCAGAAATTGTTTTCCTCGTTGTTGAGAACACCGACTGACAGAAAGGTAAACTTTTAATCAGTTACTCTATATCACTATGAATTCGTGTTATTCTCGTTTCAAAAGAATACTGTAATTATGTATAATATTTGATTATCAAATTTAGGGACAATATTTATAATCCTTTTATAAAACGAATATGATGTTTCTAAAAATGTATGATATAAGAATTATGTTCCAAAAATATGATACTGTTCTTCCCCAACGTCCTCTCCTTGAATCTCTATGATTCAGGTTATAAATCTGAGAAAGTCCGTTTGAAACCATTTGTAGACCATCTGATCTGGATATGAAAATGTGAATCGGATCAATATCGGAGCCCTGATCGCTTGCACTGGACTATCTTCCGGGTCCAAATCCACAATGAGCCTGACAGAACACTTGGAAGACCGTGCGGCGTGCAACCTAAGACTAAGAGCATCCTTCCGCGGTCTCGGTGACTCGGTCCCTCCGCAGAAACAACTGGGGAAGCGGTGAAGCGAAATGGAGATACAGTGCTCGCTGGACGTCCGGTACGCCGAACAAATCGCTGCGCTTCTTCGACCGCCGTCTCCCCAAGAAATTCAGGTCTCTTCCACCTCTACTGTTTCTGCAGTCTTTGTCACTTCCCCTTGCTTCCTTTGCCCCTCATATTAACATAGTGACGGGTGTTCTACTGTTCTCACTGAAAACACTTGATACCATATTCGGGATAAGCTGAGATATTCCATTGTTCTTCATGAATCATGAAACAAGTACTCACACCGTCCTACTGCGCTGGATTGTTGGCATAATTCAAAGCACCCCACCATTGTACAACAGGTTAGGCTTTTGGCTCAAGTTTTTCATGGTGTGCGTGTTAAGATGCCTTTCGCGGTTCCTTCATCTTGGCCCCCAAAAAATGGTGGGAGTGCTTTCCTGGCGTGAAGAATGGGCCATTTTTAATTTTTTGAGCGACGTACAAAATGAGAGGATTGAGTTTCTCTTGCATCCGGCTTATCTTGATCATTTTCTGTAAATTCCTTTTCTTTTTCTGTGAGCGTGCTAACGACAAATCAATATACTCTTCGGGTTATGGTTCCCTGAACCATTAGTGACTTCATGCTGCTTTGACGTGAAAGCCTAGGGCATTCATCCCATTACTTTCTGCAAGACTTGTCAGTCACATTAATTCTTAGGGGAACTTTTATCGACATTAGTCGTACTGGTGCAAGTATTACATATTTCATTGGCTGTCCTGGATCCTTTGATCGGGTTGAGTTCAAATCAAATGTCAAGTTTGTTTTTGGTCGTCTGTTCTCATCTTATGTATCTGAACTCTAATTGCATGGTATGATTTTTGGTGGTGTAGGACTATTTTGAGCATCTCCTAGCTGCGAGAAATTGTCATGGCCTTAAGATCAAGCAAAGCGGAGAAATAGGAAAAGGTATTTTTGTTTTACTCTTGGATGCTAGATAACTGAAGGCTCGACTAGATGATTGGTTAAAATCGGGGAACGGATAATGCATCAGGCATGCGCGCTCTGAGCGTCCTGACCCACGATGAGCCAGCTTAGTGAGCGAGTGGACTAGGCTTAGAATCTTGGAGTGGTCCTTCGATTGGCTAATCAAATACCTGCTGTACCTTCCAATATGTGGCCACAGGTCAGCCGACGTGGTGCCTAGAATTGTGTTTACATCAAAATCAACGCAGTCCTGCCAATGAAGCCTTGGGCCTTCATCTATGAACCACAGGTTGCGATATTAATATAAAACTGGCCTAGCACTTTGATTGGCAGGGTTCCATTTGCCAGAGTCATCACAGCAGCACCTACCATCAATACAGGAGCCTTGCGATCTATGTTCAACGTATGTCCACCCACGTAATAGGTAAGGCTGGAAGCCTGGAAGCAATGTACCCGTAGACTTTGGAATAGTTACAATCAACATAACATAAAGTCATCACTTATATTTGGAAGTATTTGGCATGGGAAGCTTTCTGCTAATCATGCATAAGTGGCTATGATAGAACCACCATGATTGATGTCATTAACACCACACAGCTTGCTGGATCTATTTTTGTGTGTGTGTGTGTGCCATCCGTGTTTTGCTCGTTCTTGAATTCATTTCAGTGAAAGTGATTCCTATCTACGAAACCTGCATTACACTTATAAAACAACTGTAATATGGAAAGAAGCTGATTCTATTGACGTTAGATAAAGTGGTAAACCATTACTCTTGCTTGTATGATCTTTTACATATTAGGTTTTTATAAAATTTAGTTTAAGAAGGTGAGTTACTCTATTTCTTTAATGGTATTAAATGATCGCCCAAGACGCGATCTTTGTTTTCTGCCCATATGAGTTGGCTGTATGATTACTGAAGCTTGAAAGTTGTTTTATTGGACGAACAAACTGCAGGTGTATATGCGAACATGGATTTCGAGGAGGAAGATTTGGTCTTGAAGGATCAAATGTTGGTCGGTGCTCAGCACTTCTCTAATAAGGTAGTATGAAATGCATTTTTGAGTTTGCTGGTTAATATCATCCTCTAATGCACATTTAATTGTTATCATGCAATTAGTGATGTAAGTGAAATTTCTCTCTTGAGACTTTCTTATACAATCTCTTTCTTATACCTTGTGAAGTCTTCTTATTTTTTCCTTGACAAGTTTGTGAGTTTACCTCACTGAACCTTTTGTTTTTCATACTGATCAGTAAGACAAATCTATATTTCTTGTAAAAAAGGAGAGGTGCTAGTTGTAGAGCGCATTATTGTACATAACTAGTTATTTATTCCTTTTGATTGTGTGATTGCTTAGTTAAAAAGTTTGTAACACTATTTATTTGTTTATTTATTTTTTTTGTTCTGTTGTTTATAAGCTAATAGATTGCATGAGCCTCAAATTCGGGTCACAGGATGGAAAACCACCTGTTTGTTTTACTTCTTCTTGGTTCATTTTCTAGGCTGAAGCATTTGTCTGTAGCCACTGTTTTTGTTATATTGGCTCAATAGAGCTCCAAATTGGAAGAAGGCTCTATCTTAGAAGTTTGAAGAATCGAGATACTGAAGACCTTAAGGATCATGTGCATACATCAAAGCAGTCTAAAGTGCCTGAAAGTAATGTCTCAGATGTTCATGTCCAAAAAACTGCAGGCTCCTCAAAGGGTGCCATTCCTGAAGGAATGGTTGACGCTTTGATGAATGGTGGATTGACTTTACCATACTCAAAAGAATTTCCTTTGCCTCCTGTTTTTTCTTGTATTGGAGGATGCAGAGAGGAATACTACTGCAGGTATTGAAATTCATTTTCCTTTTGCTTCACTTTTTTCGCTTTCATCATGTTATTTTCTCTGTTTTGTCACAAATTGCCTATACTCTTATAATGTACTGTAGCTTTTACTCTGTAGTGATTCCAACAATGTACTTTATTTTTGCATTATAGGATAGGCTGATGGCTGATCTGCCACATGTTATACTTCAGTCATTGCCATGTTGGCACTGAATACTGATGGGAACCTACACCTGAACCTGCATCTATTCCTATCTGACATGTTTGCGTGGAGAGCTCTTCTTTACTAAGTTGGACACTACCAAGGACAAAAATGTATTGTCTGGTGCTCCCTTTGTTTGAATAAAAGCCACAGTATATGCAAACAAACATTTGGCAATTTTGGGATGATATTATCTATGGCTTCAAACTTGACCCAGGTTTCCAATCATTAATGCATGCAATTCATAATGCCTTGAACAACTCCATCTGTCCATCCTTGTATCCATGACCATTAAATGAACGCCATAGGAGCTCCTCTATCTGATCTTAATCTTTGAAGTTTTGGACTGCTTATTGTTGGTACTGTTTTTCCAGCATTCCGTTTTCTATTGTTGATAAAATAGCTAGATTGCCATTATTTTTCAGTCACTAGAACTGTTTACTTAGTGAAGTTCATTCTTATTTGTTCCGTTTGTTCTACTTTTGAAACATGGTTGAGTGTGTCCCATAGTACCCTTTTCTGAAGCTTGATTGACTTTTCAATTGCTTAGTTTGTGTTACCTATAATCTAGAAAATCTTTGACCCCTATTTTCTATTTAAGTTTGTCATAACTCATTTACTGCAGTTATTAGGTACTACTATGTCCAACATCTCATTGGTTGTATGATTCTGGCTCGTAGTGATCTGATATCCTGTGTTATAGCAAGTCGTGTGCAGAGGCTGACTGGGAATCATGTCATTCTTTATTATGCGTTGGGAAGGAATCAGGTGGAAGTGGAACATGCCGAGAAGCACTTGCTAGGTTCTATGAACATGCTGCTGGTATTTGGTCATCACTCATCAGCCCTTTAATCCTTTACAACTCCTTGCTGTCCTCAGCATTCCATTTCTAATTTAGACACCCTTTTCTGTGTAGAAACGAATGATATTTTCATCCTTGCAGCCAAGGTATGCTCATGTTTATTCCTCTGGCTATTATTAGTCTTACTCAGTATTCTTGATGAATGATGATTGATGATGGATGAGTTGTTTTGAGCAAATATGTTGGATATCCTAAATAAGTGCTTCAACTGAATGTACTTATCTTACCACGGTGATTCTTAAGGAAGATTATGATGCTTTTATAATTTATGCTGCAGGTAATCTCATCTACTATTCTAAAATACCAAAATTTGAAAACAGCTAATCATGAATGCCAAAAGAAGAAAATGAAGACAAGTGAGATAAGCGGCCCCAACTTTCCTTTTCTTCTGGAGGCTTGGAAGCCTTTCTCCATGGGGTATAAACAAAGGTAGGTTGCTATCCACTAGCAATCAAGCTACAGAATCCTAACTCATTTAGCTAAGCATTGGTTGGAAAGAAACTTCGCAAGTTTTTCTGGGGAGGTTGTACATATATTTTGCTTAAAAAGGACAAAAGGGAATGGTACCACATAGAATGGAGGTAGTAGAAATGTATGCTGATTTTTGTTATTTGATCATTTTATTTGGAGTTTATAGGCACACACACTGACTTCTATGTGTGTGTAAGCCATATTTAATGTTTATACTTTATATTGTTGGTCAATGGGTGAGATTAACATGCAAGTTTGTTTAGCTTTCACATTAAAGAATCACATACGACAAATTCCCTCTTTGTTTATTGTGAAACTGATGAAAGATTTTAAATCTAAAATATTTATTTTACCATGTCCAAATACACATGCACCTTTCTCATGTTTTATTGTCTGTAGATGGTGGGATTGTGTGGCTCTGCCAGATGATGTTGAATGTTCTGAGGAAACTTCCTTCAGAATGCAGATGAAAGACCTAGCATTTAAGGTAATCAAAGTATTTCTGCATGATCTTCATCTCCAGTTGTTTTCTTTGGATATACAAGTAATATACATAAATTGCATGCTTTTGCAATTTACTTTCTTGGACTGTCACTGCCATTTGAACTTAAATCCATAAGAATTGCATAGCTATGTAGCAAATTTACTGTTCAAATATGTTTCTGGTTTCTGTATAGGAGACCAACTTCTTTATTGGTGGAATAACTACTTGAGTAGGACCAAAGAGAAGAATTATGATTTAGATTTTTTTTAAGAATAAAACCATAACTTCTTCTAACACTTCTACATAATCCATGGATTTTCATTCCAACCCTCTTAGGGGCATTGATATAGCTTGATTGATTGATTACCATTATATATATTTGCTAGTGCACACAGTGTGATGTAAGAAGTTTAAAAGGAATAGGTTGTTTGAAGAGGGGGGGTGGGGGGGGAGGTGGTGGTGGGGTGTGGTCGTGTCTGGGTTTGGTGTGGAGAGAGAGAGAGGTGTCCTAACTAACAGGGTTTTCCATGAAATCACTAGAGATGCTGGAGGTAAGGGCATGTTTTGCATGCCTCGACAAATTAAAACTTCATAAGCTGTTATATCCTCATGCAGGTTGCTGGATTTTTCTTAATTAAGAAAGTTCAAAACTGAATGATGTTATTGGGAAGGTTTAGGGAAGGTCTACATTTTTACTATCTTGATTAGTTGCTGCGGCCTAAAAAGTGGGTACAGCCTTCCGATCGTTTTAGTTTAACAGGTTTAAGCTGTCATTTAATTGGAGAAAAAAATACAACAGTAGCAGCAGACTTTGGCTATCGCAGCTTTTATTCAAAATCAAGTAGGTCAGACAAGCATTGGGTTTTGTTTCTGGCAGCATTTTCCAAAATAAAGACCATGCACGAAACAAGTAGTGATGAATTTTACCTGAGATTTAGCACTGTAGACATACTTTAATATATTCTTTTCTTTTTCCTTCTGACCATCATACTCCGGACCTCATGCAAAGGTGGTCTCTGGGAAAAATGAACCAAGACACAATGGCAGACCATCTTAACATGCAATGAAAAAAATGTAAATGGAAGAAACATGTTTAAACCCTTGCATGTCTACTTTTTTTCTGCTCTATTTCAAGTCTGAATTGTATCTTTTGTTTGTAATTATTTTCTTTGTTTTTTCCTCCTAATGGTGCCTAAGATTGTTCCACCTTGTTCTAGGAACTTATCTGCATGATGTTGGTTTTTAGTGTAGTATGCTTTTACATTCTCATTTTGACATTCTCATTTTGACATGAATTTTGTTGATGAGTTAAACTGTAAATTAGCAGTTTCTCTCTTGGAATCCTCTTTAAACTTATGGTTTGAATATTTCAGTCATTGCAGCTTCTGAAAGCAGCAATATTTACGGAGGAATGTGCACCTTGTATCCACTCAGAGTTGTGTTTCTTCATCAGGCCTGCATTCTCTTTCAAGTAAATGACATTTTATTCATTGTCATGCACTTCCTCCATATTTGGCTCCTTAATGTTTGATCAGTATTTTCTCTGGAAATATATGGGCATATCATTGGCATGTTCGAGCTAAACAATCTGTAAGTTCTGTTACCTTTTAGAGGAAATTTGTCTTGTTTCCTTTGGCTAGTTAGTAAGGCACTTCTGACATTAGGGTGCAATAGGAAATTTAGCAGGTGATTTATGGTCTGGTTCAAAGTAACCTTGATTGCACTTCTTCAGAGACTTGGTTGTTGCATCTCCTGTGGAAGACTATTTTATCCATATCAGTGACCTTCCACCCCTTGAAATGGTTAGATAAAATACAACACATAGGTTGTAGGTTGAATTTATGTGCCCTTTTTTCAAATGAAGACCACATGTACTAGTGCAGCTGAACATCAAAGTCGCACATCTATTTCAGGAAGAAGCTGACAAATTCACACGACCTCTCTTAGATACTCTTGGCGATGATTATGCAGTTTCTTGTGAAGGTAGAGACTTCTAGCTTCTTTGTTTTGTCTAATTTAGTTTGCTTTCATCAGTTTGTCAACTAAGCAAGAATTTTAAAAAGCACTAGTATTGTTTGAAGGAATTAAAACATAGGAACTCTCTGTCCTATGATCTGTTTCAATCTTCAGGAGTTTATTTTTTTCCCTCTGTTTTATTTGAGGCAGTGGCTCCAAATAGCTGTTAGTTGTATGACTACCGGTGACTACCTCATCAATGGCTGTAAAATTTCAAACGAATATTGTATGTCAGAGACTTTCCCAACTTAATATGTCTAAAGTGGGAGTTCAAATTGGACACTTTACGTGTTAGAGAACTGTTTAGAAAGTTTGAATACTCTCCATCAGCTAATGTGGTATTAGATAACTGAGTTCTCTGAATAACAAGTATTCACTTTATTGCTTTTCACTTCAAGAAATCAAATTTGGAGAGCTCAGAAGGAGAAGCATGGAGCTTTTAGGAACAAATTTCCAGTTAAAAGGAGAATTTTTCATCCGCAAGCAATACAATTCTATTTCTGACAATTTGCATGTTAGAGAACTGTTCAGAAAGATTAAATACTCTCCATCGGCAAATGTTGTATTAGATAACTAAGTTCTCTGGATAGCAAATATTCACTTTATTGCTTTCCAATTCAAGAAATCAAATTTGGAGAGCTCAGAGAAAGGAGTATGGAGCTTTCTACCCTTGTTTCTAAGTTCAAAAAAATATGCTAGATACAAGTGATACATTTGTATCGCTTGTCTCTTAAGGAATAATAATCATACTAAATTTTTGCATAACAGAAATTGTAGCTTGACTCTATCTTGGAGTTATTCAAGAACCGTTAGAATTTATTACTGAATTTATGCTTCTAATTTGAATCTCAGATTAGATAACAGGGAACCCTTTAGTTTTAAGTTCTTCTACTGTCATGTTTCAGAACCTGTTATCATGTCAGAAGACCATATATCACAACATAGATTCCCTGACCTTGTGGTTTTATACTGACCATGTTGTGATGGATGCACAAAACTCAGTTGCGAGAAACTTCATAGAATAACGGTAGTTTTTTTGGTACTTGTATTATAATACCTTGTATGCTTATCATGAGAAAACTCCCTACCTTCTTCAAGACAAATTTCTTTCCTGACTTAGGGAAGCCTTTATCGGTATGGACACACAGCATCTGTTTTCGTGTTATTTTTCAGGAACAGCATTCTTTCCTATTCATAGTTGCATGAACCATTCTTGCTGTCCAAATACGAAGGCTTTCAAAAGAGATGAGGTAATGCAGTAGATATTGTTCACTACTGAAGCTTTAGAATTATCAACTATCAACTTGTTGTAGATATCTTTCTTCTTTCCTAATGTAATTTTGCTCACCTGAATTTAATGTTGGAATCATATGCTTACTGTTATATCGAAGGAGACAGTCTGGTTCTGGTTGGCTGATGGCATTGATGAGTGCTAGCAGGTTCACATGCTAACATGAAATGTCTGAGATACCTTTTGGTAGTAAATTGTGATAGAAATTTAGAGATTTGAACTAGATCCAAATCCATTCAGGGTAAATTTTTCTATTGGAAACCCATTTAGTATAAAAAATGATTATCCCGTTAAAGCAAACAACAATGGTCTTGATGTGTGTACAAGCAGTTGAAGTTCATATGATCATCAAATTTAGGAACTGGCTAGAATAAGCAGGATTTTCCAACTATCAGATCCCCTTTCAGGACCTTGACGATTAAAGCCAGATAGATGGGGGTTTGGTTACACATAATTTCATGGTCCAGCATAAATGCTTGAGTCTTTGCCAAAATGCTATTCCCTTTATTCGTCTAGTAGCAGGTAATAAAACAAAGTTATTGCAACTGCAGGATAGGGATGGTCAAGCAACAATAATTGCACTAAGACCCATATCGAGAGGTGAAGAGGTACTTAATCTTCAACCTTTTGTTATTATGTATGGTCACAACGTTTGAAGTGTAATTCATGCATGTGCTTCCGGTGGCTGTAATTTTCCAATTCTGAATTCCTAGCAGGTTACCATCTCATATATTGATGAAGACCTTCCATGTGAGGACAGGCAGGCATCACTTGCTGACTACGGGTTCCAGTGCAACTGTCCTAAGTGCCTCGAAGAATAGTGACCATCTTCATTGTTCCTGATTGATTTTTGTGAGAATACTATAAGATTCACTAGCATTAATGAGTTCAGAATCCTATATTCATTTTGCCAATTGAAAAGGACATTGAGGTTCACCTGGTTTTGAAATTACCGAATCGTGTGAAATTTTCTGTGATACTGTGATGTTTTCACGTGCAAGGCAACATGCAAGGGTCATAATGATGCAATGTTAGTCTCAGCCCTTTATGTAAACTTGAGAAATTCTTGTGAGTCCATAGGCTGAAGATGAAGTTTCTCTGGCACTGAAGTGGAATATGTAATCCATCGGCATAGTTGGAGCATGTGACTGCAGTGATTGCCTGGGCTTTCGGAATTAACAGCAAAAGCAATAGCCTTTTAACCTCCTGTAAGGCTGGTCGTATCACCTAATTAGGTTAGATCGACATATAGTTTGCAGATTCAGATTCCACATGTATATCTCTAGCATCCGACTAGCTCAGATCTGCATAACTGTGGCTACTTAGGGCCGATCTAGATCGGTTGTTGATGTCAATGGTGATGGCTCCCTCTTACTCCCTCTACCTTGGGTAGGCGTAGCTAGTCTGGACCAGCACGTGACCTAGGCTGAAGGCGATCCGTCAAGTAGTTCCGTTCTTACAAGCTCCTCATATATATATATATATATATATATATATATATATAAAGACAGATGGAGGGCGAGAAGATAGCGGGCATTGAGGCTTTGTCGCGATAATGAAGGACCGACAGCAGCGCATTTTTTTTTTCCCTCTATAATTACACGACCAAGGACCAAACCAAGTAAACCCACTAGTAAGTCATTCTGATTATAATCTGGAGCAACAGATGCAGCGTGATTAACTATACCTGTTTCCCGTACAGACTGTTAATCATGTATTGTTGGCCACCAACATGTGACTTATAGAATAACTTCCACGCAAGCCAACAACGAAGTAACATATACAGAAACTGGTTTAGACAAATCAACCTGAAGGAAAGGGAGGATCTAGTGCGGTTCGGCAGGTCTAGTTGGGGGAGGGGGCCCATATAAGAGGTATGATATTAATTGTGAGCTGCTTAGTCTCAGTTACAATTCGTTGTCCTACCTAATGGCAGGAAACTAAATCTAAAAGTTTGCACATGGCCCATGTTAAGTGCCTACTTTCAGATGAATTGACCACATTTTCTTTTCTTAATTTAGATCCCATACATGCTACCATCAACGCTTTTGCAATTGAGACCAAACCAAAAACAATTTTGTGGAAAACAAGATCTGGTTTATCATTTCTGCAGAGGACGGACCCAATCAAGAAACAAGACTCTCAGTCTATCTAGAAACGTAATTATAATTTAAAATGAGAATATAAAGAAAACATTAACTGCAGAGTAGATAACTATAAATAATGTTAATAGTAAAGGATTACTGGAACATGAAGCTACATGCTTCTCTTCAGGTCAGATCTACGATATTCACATAAGTATATTTGAATTTCATATTACATGCTGCAAAAAATGCAAAAATGTGTTTGTTTATCAAGTTTTCTCCGAGAATTAAGGTTCAACAGCAACCAGAAGCGAGAAAAGTAGAAAAAAAAATAATACAACCACTACGCTTTGCCAATTCTCACAGTCCTGAAAGAGTGCGCAAGACCAGCTTCAAGAATAATCCTTAGTCAAATCAGTTTATCAACTCCATATTCAAGACCTTGAAAACTTATCATGACAAATGCTGTTGATGTGAAAATTTCTCACGACATGGTTGTGTGCATCCTTTCTTTCTGAAGCTCCATGCAGTTGTAGACATCTTCAATTCTGTTATCACAGAAACTCACAATTGGCACATTTCAGAATGAAAACAGCCCTTGCATAAAAACCCAAACAAGTGAAAATTACCGGGTATCTATGAGTTAATTTCTTCTTGGAGAGCCAAAAAATTGCTCCAAGCTCACTGAGGTAAACACGTTAGGAGCTATATGTGCAGCCCCAGATGGAGAGATGAAAAGCTCATATCTGATGAAACGCTTAACTCATAATATAAAAAAATGACAATTATTAATATAATTTGTAATAAATATAAACACAAAAAGATAGCAAGAAACAAGTAATGGCAATGGTAAGATAATCTGATAAAGATGATATTCGAATAGGACATCGTTACATGAACACATACAGGCATCAATAAAAAATAAAACCATCTAATGCCATTTTTTGTTGACTTGAAGTCATTAAAGAATTGAATAGCACAAACAGTATCATGCATGGATGTTGGATGCCACAAGTACAAACTCTTCAACAATTAGAGTTAACAAATTAGAAGTAAATGTGAAAAGAATAAGAAGTGAAAAAAAAAGGACATAAGAATAACAAATTACAAAAGTAAAGCAACAGGAAAAGGGGCATCAGTAGAAGTCCAGAACATGTTTTACAAGTAGTGCAAATCTTTTTACGTGTATGTCATGTATCAGTTCTCTAAAGAATCTTCCTCTTTTTTAAACTAAAATACACTCAGTAAGAAAACCAAGTGAATCCTTCACAATTGCTACACGTGCTAACCTGTCTGCTAACATTAACTACCAATTCATGTTTCAAATTAGCTAATGGCTTGAGCATATGAAGAACAATATACATACAGCCAACTGGGAGATAATATCAAGATTTGAGTCGATATGCCAGTCCGGTTCAAGTTGGCGAACAAAAGATGTCCTTCCATTTTCTGTGCTACAGAATAGAACCTGTAGGGATTTGAGGACAATATATTACAGAATTGCTAGGTGAAAACTGAAGGAATCCAGATATAAAAGTAATAGAGCATAAAAATTACAAAGTGAACAAACTTATTACATGAAGAAGGCGGCATACATGCTGATGCAACTATATATTGAGGACACAATCTGCTCACCTTATTGAGAATGTATATATGATGTATTAGTAATGAAATGACATAAGCAGGAGTAGTTTATAAAAGGCAGTAACTTAGGTTATCTGCAACTCAATTGGATCAAAAATCTTATCCAAAGGAAAAGTAGGGGGAACACATGCATCAAACACTCTTACTAATGCAATACCACTACAAGGAAACTCGACATACTTCTTAGGAAGAAGCTTTGGATGTTACAAATGTCAGGAATACATTCTTGATGTTATAAATGGCATGCTAAGCTAAGTTGCCAGTTCCAACATATCTGGAAGGCAGATAATTCCTATGTCATCCTAAATCAGGAATTAAGAGTCACACTCATCTATTGCCTAAACACTTCAAACTGACAAACAGAACAGGCGTTCTATTTTTCAGCCATAAATGGATTAGTTAAGAAATCAAGAAAACTGATTTGCAGAAAGAGAAACAAGCATAAACCAAATGAGCAATTTGTTTAACGGTTCTAAGAAAATCAAGAACGCAAACCTCAATCCAGAGAAATTAAAATGTCTAACAAGCTGACATCCTGAAGTAGCTAGAATACTTTCCTCCAATCTTGAGATTACAAATGTCATCTAATTTATACCTTATCTTTGATCAGTCCCCCAGAACCAAAAGCACCAGCATCCTCCAAAGCCTTGAGAACTCTTTCCTGCAAATTAATTTAAATAGAAATAGAGCTATATCAAGTTGTTACGACAATCAGAAAGCCTGCAATTCAGATTGTTCTGATGCCATACAGAAGAAGTGTCACTATAAGTGTCAAAAGATGAGGTAGCAATATACAAAGATAAATGTATACGTATTTAATTCATCTAAAGTACTAGCCTACTAGGAATGGGAACTCTAATATTGTAGGACAATATTGCTCATAGCCGCTTGCCCTTCACCAATAAGCATAGAAGGTTCAAAAGAATGGTACTTGAGAGCTCCATTAAGCAAATATTAGGGATTGCAGACCAAATAGGAACAACAAAATGTGAAAGGCTTCAAATCAACATAACAGGGAACCATCAAGCTAATCATACAACAGTCTTCTCCCAATACAACACTTGGAGCTGGCATGCTGAATGCTTGCAAATTGATTACTTTTACCCAACAAATAAGCTATTTATATCAAGAAATCTACAATGAAGGCTGTAAACTTGCAAGGGAAGTTGTTTTGTCACTTCAAGTCAGTTTCACTTTGTTTGGCACCTCTTCTTCAGAATGTCTAAACATTGCTTCAAAAATAAAATACCTAAAAATTTTCCATATTTACAATGATAACAAGCAAACAAATAACACAAATTGCGCAAAATTAAAATGCAACACATCATTAAGCACAACAAAACTAGACATGATCCCAAGTCATTAGACATTCAAAGCATGTAGCCAAGTTTCTGAAGAAAAAAGAGCTTAGTTTCTGCTCAAGTGTACCATAAAAATAAGAGAATCACAAAGAAGAATAAAATGTTAATAATGAAACACTGTCAATATAATAAGTTCAAAAATGATCATGTGCACACAAAAAAAAGCTAAATAATCAGAATAACAATGAATTTCACGCACCCCACTTTCATCATCCACAATTCTCTCCATAAGATACAGATCACAGATTTTGGCAACTTCAACCAACACTTCCAAAACAGATTTCCTGATTGTTGCATGTATCTGCTCATGAATTATTAACAAAAGGTCATTCTCACATTGTGCTAAATATGCGAATTACAAGAACAAGACCCTCCAGCAGACCTGGAGCTCTTCTGGATCATTCTCCTCAAGCACCACACCAAGTAATCGGCATGTGACCTGCATGGGAAAAGAACAGGAGATGGGGTGAGAAAAATAGGAATACAGCAATTGTTCATATATTCGGTACCAAAAGTTTAACTACTCCTCTGCACAAATTCTGAAGCTTTTCTGTAACAAGTAAAACATGCATAACATGACTCGAGAACCTGACAAGCACCAAGGATTATTGGCATTCAGAGTCCAGACAAAGTGACTGGACACAAACCAAGTGTGTGACAAACAGGTCATTCGAGCTCTTCTTCACTGAAAAGGGTGTCGCAAGTAAAAGAGAATAAGAAAATTCAAGGGAAGAACTAACATGACTTGGTTAAGCTAGTAGTGCATTATACACTTTATGTACCTTTAGCAGAAAAGGGCCCCATCAAGCAATATGAGTATTGGAGACAATTTTTCATGGATTAAGTGATTAAGTTGATCTGATTTCTTAATCAGCTTACATTATGGTTTCTATATCCAATACATGCAAATAAATACAGAAGCATTCGGAGATCAGACCCACTACCGTCTATAAGCAACAGTTCTCATGATACCTTTCTACCTTCACTTAGTCTTTGCCTCACTATATGCCCAAGAGTTAACTGTCAATGAAAATGAGGAAAATGTCAATGACATACCATGGCCTCATGAATCATAAACTTGTAAATAGTTCATCTTTTTATTCTCTTTAGGGACTACAAAGTATTGGACACAATTTTGTACCTTTGCTGGTTGAAAGAAGTCACTTATTGCATCCTGTGTCTCTGGGTTATCCAAAGATGAGGTTAACCTGGATGTCAGTATTGACTCATTTGATGGGCCAACTCCAGCAGTACCTGACATAGAACCTTGTAGATGGTGTCGCCCTCTGTGTTGTCCACTGGGGGTCCTCAATAATTTCCACATAAAGACCACAGTTACAGCTAAACCGACAATAGCTCCAATGGAATGAGCACTCTGAAGCACACAAAGTAAAAATGAGAAAAGCTCTTGCCAAGACTACCCAATTTCTCAAAAATATTTGATGGGTCAATCTCCATGCAGCTTCTTCACTACTGCACCGAAAGTCTTTTAGTGGATATTAACACTTCGATATTTTCAGGCCACATTTATCCGACTGCAGTATAGATCCATGGTTCTTTAGAAAATAAAATCCAGTTCCATCATACTGAGCCGCTTAATGAGATAATAGGGTTTGTATCATCGATCCCAACTGATTTATCAGACGCAAAAGGAGTCCCTAAATAGACAGCCACGTTCTCCCTAAGTTAGATAACATTCAGAGGTGTCATGTTAGAGGAATGGTTGTTGCCACAGCCAAGAAACATTGCCGATTTGAAGAAGTGTCGGCATTTACAATCATATGGATGGACTTGTAAACAGATTCAAGACAAAAGCCTCTCAAAACTGAGGAAAAAGGGCCCAGAACGAGGAATTGCAAATTCATCAAGGGGTTCAACTCAGACACACGGTACGGGCACGTGTAACGCTGCCTAATCCAGGTTCTGAAAGATGGATCGTTTAATGCTTCAATAGTTAATCAAGCAACTAAGTATGCAAATACTGAACAAGGGGGCAGGACAAAAATGTCTACATGGTATACGGATACGGACTCCATTTCGAATGAGAAAAGATCAGCACACAGGCGCACAATTGATCTTCTTGCATAAGATGCAAACCAATATTGAATTCCTATCCCAATACAACATTAAATCCATTGAGAAACCTAGCGAATTGTGGTAGCAAGCGCCAACCACCAGCATAACTTTATCAGTCCCAACTAAACAATTGGGGCTTCAATAAATGGTTCCTTTGGAAGGTCCGTATTCTATGTTCTTGACCACTTGCAAAAACCAAACCAATCATGGATACAAATTTGTGAACAGAGCTTCGTGATCAATAATCAGCGGGGAAAAATTTTGTAAAGAAGCGGAAACAAAGAAAAGAGAAAAGGAAGCAGGAAAGACATTGTGGGGTACCCAGTCATGTGCAGAGACGCGAAGGAGGCTTGACATCTTGAGTGTTAGATAGGTGCCGATCTTCTTTACCATCTGGGCCAGTTCTTCTTCTTTGGAAGAAGAGTCGGCCATGGTGGTGTAGGAATGGCAAGCCGCACGGAGAACTTGGCTTCTATGGACTCAGATGCAGAAGGTAGTTGCCCGGTTGGTCCAGTTCGACGGGTACAGTAAACTCAGAACAACTTGACTTGAATCTGACGGAACCGTCTACCTTTGCCTTTTACTTTTCGCCCTTCGTTTTTCTTTTCGACTCGGTTTGAATAGAACCAGAATTGATGTTTATAGCAATAAGGAGTGTTCGAACCTTTGAAAACCCAGGAAGTAGAAAAAAAATACGAAAAATAAGGATGATTTATGTGGTTCAATGACTCCATCCAATGGAAAACAATGAACAGCTATTACTAAATAATAAGAAATGGAAAACGGAAAAGTTATTGCAGACCTAAACCTGTGCACCTACTGCCGTACTTTTCTTTTTTTTTCTTTGTCATCACTCTGATCCATTTTCAGCAGACACCTGAATCAATGCACCTGCTGCGTTATTTTCTTCTGTTTTCCATTTGAATCAGCCGATTCATTTCACTAACTAAAGAAAGTGCAAGTTAAATTTCGAGTATTCGAATTGGATTGGCCAAATCAGGGCGACTTAAATGGACTTTTTTGGGTGGCTGATTAATGTCGATTTGACAACACAATTGTGTGCTTATAGTCTAATTATCATTTTTAGGTGGATAGCAGATAAACCACTCTCTCTGATGAAGACCTTTTCAAGCCTAAGAAGTTGGGGCCCAGGATTTTTAAGGAGACGCATATCTTAAATTTTCATAAATTCAAATGTCTCGTTTGAAATGAATTTGCAAAGGCATGAGAACCGTTTACCGCAGTTCTCCAAGCGGGGAAGAAAATGCTACGCTTTAAAATGAAAATCGCACGTGAACGATTGGACAGAAAAGGCAGCATACATATCAATCAAAAACTAAATGGGGCTTTTCATTCTGCAAGTTTACTTTACTTTGCTGGGAGGCAGGAAAAGTTTGATGCATCCTAGTTTAACCCTACAATGGCGATCGAGTAGCCGAGTACTTTCACCTTCAATATCAACATTGTTAGGGGGTATTTGGTAACCAAAAAAACACTAACACAGTGAATCTGTCTCAAATATAATATTTAAGTAGAATATATTAGAACACAATGTTGTTCCATAAGTTTTTGCCCCAATCTTCTGAAACAGATTCGTGGAACACTGTGTTAGTGTTTCTGCGCTCCCATAAGGCTGCACATGGGCTGAGTTCGAACTGAGCTTGATTTGTCACAAACCTGGCCCAACCTGGACGGGGACAGACCAAGCCTGGCTTTAACTCAAGCCCCTCTTAATTGAATGAGTTGAACCCAACTTGTTAAAAGTATATAGATTACCCAATCTGACCCGGCTCGTCCCTGTTGATAAACTGACATTCACATGGCGCTTGATAATCAAGTCTTTTTAAGTTTGAATTTCTCTATGTAAATCGTTATTTTGAAAAAGACAATTTTGATTCTAAAAACTGACAATTTGATTCGAACCCTTGAGGTGGGATTTAATCGAAAAATATATTTAAAACATGCTAACCAATGATACCTTACAAAAGCACAAATACACATGTGGTATGCAGATAAACATGATGACTAAAAAAATAAAGCTATTTCTGCCGGGCTGAAATTGGAAATTTCAAGTCAAAGTCAAAGAACGCACCCAACCCATTAGCACGGGATGGGTCTTGGATCACTCACCAAGGTGCCGAGCTCGAGCCGGGCCACGACAGATTGGTGTCAACACCGAGCATGGCCCCTAATCGCTCCCCTAACACTGCAACATTCTGTTCAAGTTTTGGAATGCAGATTCAACTTATGAATCCGCTTGTATGGGCAGCATCTTTGACTATCTTATAGAAACCCCATCTAAAATCCACAATCCTAAATAAATCTGAGCTGCCATTTTACATTCGTAGATTCCTTTGATTGGCGAAGCTGGCATGGGCAAACACAATAACGCACAATACCATGCGGTTTAGATTCCACTGAACTTGATGACATAATATCTTTCTCGGCCTTTTGGCTAAGATTAAGTGCAGGATCTTGACGAGACACCACAAGAACACATGCTATTGGTTTAGAAACTGTTAACAGGAACCCTTGGGTACCCTTTCGGAGCCTTTAGTATCATGAACACTTTGTGGGTATTTCACGAATCTTCCTCACAAATTGGATCAGGTTTATGAAACATTTAAACAAGCACCATCTCAAGCTCACATGAACACCGTTAGATTGCACGATAGGATCAGTATACTGTAAAGAGATCGTAGAGATGTAATGCAATGTGTGGAGGAAGGCATTATTTCTTTTTATGTACAATTGATTGAATTTCAAACTTGGGCGATACATACAAGGTAGAATGCTGACAGAAAGATGTAAACAGAAACAAGGAGTAAGAGAAAAAAGATGGTCAATCATTGCAAAAACTGGAATTCAATAATTTACAAGGGGCTTAGTGCATCTTTATGCTTGTCTGCATCCAAATTTCTGTTTCGTAGCACAGAGCAAAAATTGAAGTCTCAAGATCCATAAGAAAAGGCTATTTCAGCTTTCGTCACACCCAACCTTCTTGTCTGCATGATTAAGAAGGAAGAAACAGTTTTCTGAAATAACCAAATTGCTGAAATAAGCTTCCACTAATTTTTTTAAAACACACACACACACACACACACAAGAAAAATGTCAAAGTTCGCCAGCATAGCTTCTACTTGCTACAGTTCCCTGTTTACATGATGTGCTCTATACCTCCAGCAGAACAGTAATACTATGTTAAGCCATCACACTTGTTCGAAATGAAAGCTTTCATACAAAGAAAGAGTAAACTGTAAAGTGCTAAAGGAGGAGAGAAATGTAACTTTTTTCTCGCATAGGCATTGTATACGCTGGGACCTACATTCAAAAGATAGCCCAAGTTGCTAGAGCAGCAAAATCTTAATTTACGTTATGATTGCATCCGTGGCGCTTAATTCTCGGTGTTTCGATATTTAACAGTTGCTAAGATTGGAAAACCAAGCTAGTCTGACATACATAAGATCTGCAGCGGATTGCCTATCCCACTTTTGACAGTTGACGCCCTCTCTGTACAGTTTACAGAATCATTCCTCTTCTGTAATGGCCTCTTCCCCGTTGTCCAAGGACAATGGAGGCAACTTTTCAATTTTCCTTTCAGATGAATACCACAACATTTCCTTTTCCAGATGCAGGCAATAGCTCTCGAAAACACGAGAGGTCACCATTACACTGAAGTCAAGGAGAAAGAGCAATTCCAGTTCCAGCCGGTTCAGTTCTTCATTGCTTACACCACCAACTCTAGCATAAAATGCATTATTGTAGTGCCTGCAAACCCAGAAACAGCATGGACAGGCGCATGGTTGATTAGCTTTAAAAATAATCATCTCAATTAATATGATACCTAAGCAGAATGCCCAACATAAATGCAATTTGTGAAGAATCAATAAACATACACGCACATGAAGTCTCAATTAAGCTCATGGATAGGGATCTACCCACCTGTTCCAAGTTTGAGGCCTCATGCAGGCATGGCCTGAACAAGAGGCATAATGAGAAAAAGAAAAGAAGTTTTCTCAGGATTAAGGGAACTGCCCTCAGACTTTTACTATGTCAGAACAGCAACAATAGGTACAATGAAGCAAAGAAGAGCACAGCTGGAGGCTGGGTCCAGCAACAATAGGTACAATGAGGCAAAGACCAGCACAGCTGGAGGCTGGGTCCAGCAACAATAGGTACAATGAGGCAAAGACCAGCACAGCTGGAGGCAGGACACTGTACAAGTTAGAAAATTTTAAGCAGCAGCAGTACAGCCTGTCTGTAATAATAAACATTGATGGACCCACAAGGTGGGATCCCCCTACAAAAATTAACATCACTATCCTAAGATGCCATTGACCTAGAAAATGAAGGCACACGGTCGACAGATTCAGGACGTCCCCTGCTGCCTTGGATTCTATGAACAATAAACTCCAAGCAGAAAAGTCCCTTAACGTCCTGTTCTGATAGAAAAGAACAGAACCGTTTGGCCATTTCGTTTGGGTTATATGATTGTCGGCCTCAGCCTTGAAGCCTACTCTTGCATGGAGATCCCTTCAAATTCGGGATTTTCAGTAAAAGTCCGAACACCTAACAATGTGAGTCTGATCAGATGTTTCAATGATCTTGGTAGGAGTTCCTTTTTCTTTACAAATACAAGTACGCAACATTCAAGCAAACAAGATCTCAACCAAAACACACTTACTTCCTAGATTTTAGAAGTCACTGCTACTGCTGCTAAAATAGTGGGGATTACTTAATCGTCCCAAATAGTTCCAGCGGTCCGATCAAGAATTTCAAGCTTTGGTGGGGATACTAGTAGGTTAAACCGATTTTTATGGATATCACGGACATTAATTTGTTGCGTTGCAAATAATAAGAAGGATATTAAAGACTTCATGCAAAAACCCAAAATCTGATCAACTTGCCTTTGGTGTTTGTTAAACAGCGTCCAAGAAAGAAAGATAAGGTAAGAATTGCATCAATTGTGTAAAAACGGGCAAGAAGTGGGGAGACAAAGACAAACAGAGAACTTCGGAAGCGCCATTCTGAAGTATTTATTTCCAATCAAAAGTGGAAAAGAAAGCAAAGATCACATGAAGCATAAAAGTTGCCACGACAACCTTTTCCCGCATGATATAGGGAAAGGATTTCACGTGAACAAATTCGCGCTTGAACGCAACCTTTTTTGCCGGACCCTCCTACTTCTTTTCCTCACTTTTTTGTTTGCAAAGCAACTTAAATCTCGGGAAAAAGGAAAAAGAAAAAAGAAAAAAAAATGAGAATTTTCACAAAATCCAGCATGTCCACCACAGAAAACCAAAAAGGAAAAGGTGATAAAAAGAACCAAAGGACAGGATCAGACTATCAGTCAGATCCCAACTACCGTAAGGACGAAGGATAAATGAAAGCCGGAAAAAATACTACAAAGGCCGACTGCAAGGCCCCAATTCACTTCAGGCAGAAATGATCAAAGCTATTTTTCGGTTTCAATTGGTATAAATCTATACCTTACAGGTCAAAAGAAAAAGGCGAAGGAAGGAAGTAAGCGAACAACTTACACGTCATCGAGCACCTTCGTTGCCACCATGATACTAGTCACGAGCAGACGGTGTACATTGAGGGAGACGACCGGCGAGCTCGGGTTTCTGTGCACCAGCCTATCAATGAAGATATAGCCGACCACAAAGCAGGAAGGGCTGCAGTTGGTGTACCTATAGATTCTCTCCAGGTACTTGGAGATGCTGATGCTAGGAGCCTTCACCCCATGGAACACACTTAGTCTCGAGGTCTCAGCAGTAGCCAGGTCCAAGCACACCTGGTCGTTCCTGGCCACCAGCCGTTCGAGCACCACTGACAGCATTGTGAGTACCCGCGGCATCGCGGACGAGCTCGCCTCAGCCTCGTCGGAATCCGGCGCAGCGGGGCTGCCGTCCTCTGTTCTTTCATAGTAGTGGTCGTCATCGACGGCGACCAAGCCCGCCGGCGGCATCTAGGTTGTGTCCAACGGAGCCTCAGCGCTGCCCATGCCCGGACCGGCAATCGCCGCGGCTAAGCATGGCAGGCCGGGCTTTTGTTTCCCTTGCAAATGCCATGTAAGCACGTTCCGATTCGTCGGGCTGATCTTATGCCGTCGGGACACGTGTCTTTCTTATCGACTGGGGCTGTCTGCTTGTAATGCAGCCAACAGGAAGCTGACACGTTTGACGGGATAAAGCTGCGAAAAGCATGAATGCTACAGCTGGGATCGGCTTTTTGTTTTGGCCAAAAATGGACGGATGAGATTGGAGCGAGTTTCCTTCCGACCGTTGGATACCTAGTTTTGCCCGGTGAGACGCCCATGACCGATGGCTTTTAAACCGCTCCGGTCCAAGGCTTAGTCCTTCGATTATTTGCCGACTCATATTTGACGTTTAAGGGAGTTAGCATGCAGGAGAAATAATTAGTGGTGGCTGTGAATAAATGATTTGAACACCAAAATTTACGAGCACTCGCTGTCTGTCCAACCTAAAAAAAACCATAAAAGATGAACAGGAAGGCACTAAACCACATGGTTTCACTTCTTCAAGATGCAAGAATTTGTCTCCGTTGCAGTTTGCTCCAGAATACATCATACCTACACTTTACTCCAATTAGTCAGTGCTAGGAAAAATAAATAAAAGAAAAGCCCGAGTGAGATTAATGGTTATAGCTGGCTTAATTTATACCCGACACTCTATTTAAGCGAAAATCGTTGAACACCTATCAGATAAGCGCCGAAAAAAAAATAGGAAATTAATTAGCGTGGAGACGATCCCTGAAGTTACATAAGGGGAAAAAACATCATAAAAGAGTATAGGACAGATCAAAAGGAGGCCAGGTGAGAGAGAAAGATCAGCCGAAGGGAAAAGATCCTGACCCAATCGGAGGGCAAAGTGGACGTCGTAGCTGGTAGCAGTAGTCAAGGGAACTGGACACATCCACTTATCTGACAATATGAATTTATAATGCTTACGGATGACAATAACAAAACATAAATCAGATGCTCTATCGGTTGATATCAAAGACGACCACCAAATTGTTGCCACCCAAGAGACAATTTGGCGTTTGGGTTTCTGAACATAGGGTTTTTACAATTCGATAAAAATCGTATCATCGCCACCGCCCTACTTTTCAATTTTATGAATTAAAAAAAATAAAATATTTAAATTGATTTATTAAAAATTAATAAAAATCTGCATTCGCCTGGTATCGTATCGTCGCTGATACTTTTGGAGCTTTTATATGATGGGAACCGCTACTTCTGATACAGATTTGATTGATAACTCAGTCTAAACGCTTTGGTCATTTATACCAACTTACATACACTACATACAAATGTTTTGGGTAAAACCAATCAGGCATCATGGAATCTAGTTAAGATTCGGGATGCATACTTCGAGATTGTTGGATCAGGTGACTGTCTCAAACGGGCAAACACCGAGAAATACTCTGAAGAAAGAAGAAAATGCCTACAAGGAGCATGGACGCACATATTTCCAAGAGCAAACAATGCAATTTTTAATGGAGATTCGCCTGCAGCATCGCCTCTTCTGGGACTCATGGCTGCCAAGGAACAGTCTGAAACAAGCTTCAGCAAAGCCTGCACAGAAATAACCGGATCAGAATCAGAACAAATGGGAAGGCAACCTCCACTATAAATGCTCACCTGCATCGCTCCATTGGAAATGATGTCCTCGCATAGCTTGTTCGAGTTGCGCACAAGGTTACTGAGAGCACCTGCAGCATTTGCCCTAGTCTTGTCTTCTTCGCCAGCTTGCAATAAATTAGTCAGCTGGGGAATGGACACTCTGAGCTCATCATATAGCAGGTCATTGTGGTACGCAGCATTGCCAACCTGGATGACACCAAATAAGATGACGAGTGTGCACCATGAAAGCTATAACAACCGAGCCTTAAATGTAGGATTTTAAAACAAAAAGAAAAAAAAAAAGGAAAGAACTAAAAGATGTATAACCACAAACAATCACAGTATTGGTGTCAACGAGCTCCAGAAAAAACACATGTCAGAACAGAGTCATGCAGATACCCCTTAAATAAGTGAAAGCAAATAACATTAAGAAAATCAACATTAAAAAGAAATTTACAAACAGTTGCAAGAAACACAAGAAATGCGAAGGTAAAGTAATTAATGATGCACTAAATGTCAAAATATAACTTTTACATATTAGGATCTTACAGCAAAACAAGCAAACTTTCTAGTCCGTTTGTCTGGATCTGAACACCGCTCGATGAGGGGATCAATTATATCATGCTTGATCTGTTCAAATTAAACAAGAATGACTACCGGATTAAACTTTGTCTTCACCACTACGTATCTATGACCAAGTTGTCATATACTAAAAACTTACTAGAGAATCATAGAAATAGGGGCTGTGACGGCACATGTTCCCAATCGCACTGCAGGCTTTTGCTCTGATATTGGAATCCTGATGAGTTAAAAACTTTCTCAGGAACTCCAATAAATTTGCTTTGTCTAAGGCTTCATAAAAATCCTGGAACAGAGTGAAGATGTTATCAGCTTGAAATTCATGGATTTAACTTACTAGAAAAGTCAGCTGGAGAGAGAGCATGTCTATGTGTAGCATTGTAACAAATATCATCTACGGGTTTAATCGGCGAGGTTTTTCTTGGGTATAATACAGCGAAGTTGAAAATCTCAGCAAGTTTTTAAAAAGGAAAACATGAAAAAATGAAAATAAAATGCAGTAATAAAATGCAAAAAGAATGCCAAAAAACATGAAAGAATGTGTTTTTTTTTTCACTTTCTCATCATTTTCAGCATCTTTTTCAAAAAGATGGGTTTATTCGCTCACCTATTTTTGAAGTATAAAAGGGCTTTTTTGAAAAATGTTGGTTATCTTTGACAATGGTGCATAGTACACATCTAAGCCACATGGACTCTTCAAAACAAACATTATAGCTAAGTCGACATGACTCACAGGTGAATGCAGATGTAGCAACCAAAAATTTGCTTTCTTTTATGCTAAATCATTGATAGAATCATAACTCATTCAATTGTTAGTTTTCTTGCTTGATATATATATATATATATATATATATATATATATATATATATATATATATATATATATATATAGATATATATATATAAATATAAACTGAATAATGATTCTAGCTATCCAAAATCGCCCCAGCTCATTCATGAAGGTCATCCGCTATGTCACACAGGTACTGCTTTTATGGAGCGGTACCTATGCCATACGGGTATGATACCAGTACAAATACAAGTATGCTTGTGGGTACGTTTTGAGTAAGATCAACGTACCACTCATTCAACGTTGACCAAGTCCATTTCAGTCCAAAAATTAGTTCTTTTATTTTTTAACTCAGTGTGTTTTTTACTTTCATGCATTGTTCAATAGTTTCTCCTCCATAGTCTATAACTGAATATGTTGTTTTGTTTGTTTGAATTCTTACGTTATATATATATATATATATATATATATATATAGTTGTATTCCTGTACCCAAGTTTTTTTAAAATAGTCTGCACTTGTACCCATATTGGCACCCATACCTATGTGACATAGGTTGCCTGATTCCCCATGATGGATGGTTGAGAAAAAAATATGATGGGCATTTTTATTTTCTAATATTAGTTCATATTTTTTTCTCCTTGTTTTTCCCTAAACCATCCATCATGATGGGTGGGCAGCCTCATAAGTGAACTGGGTGACACTGGATAGCCAAAGTCACCATTCATTCATTTTATATATATATCTATATATATATATATATATATATATATATATGCACCTGCACCTATGTATTTCTGAAAAATGTGCACCCACGTCCTGCACCTATGTGAATACAACATGCTACAAAGCAATTGATAAAATATTAAAACTCACACTAAAGAAAAGAGAAAAAAAAAAAAACAAGTTTGTGCAGCACTGAAGCCATGAAAAGATGAAATTTTACTAACCTTTGACATCCTTGCTAGATCAGAAATTATCATTAACAAATCCAGAACCACTTCCAATGGACTAGAATCTTGAAGAAGCCCTTTCATTTTATGTTCTTCCAACAGGCCCTCTCTGAGAAGCTGAAGTACCAAGGGTCGATAGCCTACCATTTTAGCTATGAAGGCAACAGTTTTTCCCATTTGTCTCACATCTACATATCCCAGACACCTGAGAACTCTTCTAGGAATGGAGGCCTGCATATTTGGGGGAAACAAATCAAATATATAACCAATAAACCAGGAAAATGATAAAAAATATAAAACAACTACCTCAAGAAGCATTTGAACATACTGAGGCATGTTAGCTTCAATTATTTTCACCATGTCAGCATTTTCGGCACACATTCTTGCACCAGGTGATCCTGAATTAAGGAGATAACCACTGCTAACGGATGCAGAGGTAAGTGGAGAACCAGGAACGCTTTGCACAGCAACAAAAGGAAATGCAAGAACATCAATAATAGAGTTGACTAAATCTTTTATCCCATCACTTCCACCACCATAACCGGTCCAGCATTTTAGAGCATTGAGATGAGTCTCAGACATCAAATCAGACAGAAGCTTAAGAGGCTCTCTCCTATACAATATATCATGGAAAGAACCGCCAGCAAGACAATGAGCTATGGAAGAAAGAGTCCAGACAACACCAATGGGTGACAATCCAGGAAGATCTTTAGCTATCACCTTTCCCTGAGAATCTTCCTTCTGAGGATTGGCCAATAAGCAAGTAAGATGTGCTGGAATGCCATTTGAGCACGCTTGCTCAATGGCCAGTGGACCTCCATACTTGAGCCGTTTCTCCAACAAACCAACACAACCATCCCTGACCCCATGCCAGTAAGTAAGCATGACACTGTTTTTACATGGAACACTAGATTCATCAGGAAATGCAAGCCTCAGATGCCCACGCAGCGTGGCCGTGGGAGGTATTAGAGCAAGTGCCATTTCAGCAATATGAGAATTCATATGGCCCATATCATCATCAAGAGATATGATGGATGAAAGTGCTAACATTGCCGCCGAACAGTGAGGCTCAATAGAAGCTGTCGATCTATCATCAGAAGCAGCTTGATGAGCAAGAACTGACAAACGAGCACGTTGTTTCTTCTGAGATGCAGTAAGCATGCAAGAAGAGGTAGCTCTACCAGTTAACTTCAAGCCTTGGGCAACTGTAGCAACCGTCAGGCAAGAAGACCGAACAAGAGCTCCAGGGTTTGATATTTTGTTAGATTTTGAATCATATGTATCACCAGTCATGTTCTTGTGTGAAGATGATGAACATAGTGATATGATGCAAAAGAGATCTGCCAGAATTGTTCCATCCCCACCTCCATCAATTGCATTAGCAGCAGGTAAGGGGCTTGGAAGACCACAAAGCACATTGCAAATTGTTGCACAAGATAGACACCAGCGCATCAAAAGCTGAGAAAGTGAAAAAACATTCTAAACTGTTAATGTCTGCAAGTATTTGAATTTTGATCAACCATTCAAGATGTTATGCAGAAGAAATTGTCTGGAGTCATGAAAGTACACTAACCAGAGACTTGAAGAACGAATACAGAAAAACAGGAAATAGAGAAGAGAATCTTAGACATAGATATCTTGTACAATTTGTTTGAAAAGTTTTATTATTACTAATAATGCAAATTTTACTAACTATTCTATACATGATGTGCATATAAAATGGTTGGGGGGAAATCGACAACATTCATCAAGGCAATGGCCTTGCAGCAACTTCTGGGTCTCTTTGACTATCTCATGGCACTTTTCAGGTCACTTTTCTCTTTTCAGCTTCCTTGTTTCTTTTAGTTACTAAAAAATTTCCTCCAATCAATATATTTAGCTTCAGTGCCACATTCATATCTTTCAGTCACTGGTTAGTGGTTACAGAACCTTCCTGCATTGCAAAAAATATACTCCCCTAGTTATGGTATTGAATTTAATGCACATAAGTTATGCTGACTCTTTTCAATGTGTGCCCGGGCCTCAGATATAAAGGAAATTAGATCACATGAAATGAATACATGAAACACTAGCAAAAACACTAAACATTTCATTTTCCTTTATCCCAATTTGCGAACATAATTAATAACAAGCATTGAGACAAGGCGAAGGGTTAAGGTGGAGGAAGTGAACCTGGAAAGGTTAGCCCTTGACCCACATGGTTCTCAACAGGATTCTCAAACCTAGGTTTGTGGTCAGTTTCTCATTTACAATTTGAATGACATACAATATATCAGTTTCCCAAAATTTAGAGTGCCTTAACAGAGTTCTCCCACAAACAGTGGTTGTTTATAATGTTTGTTTATGGTTTGTGCATTGTTTGTGTTTCGTGGACTTGCTTCTCCCTTGTTTATTCCATATCCATAATGAGGTTTGCTTGCTGTTGCAGTTTCTGCTGCACATTTAGTTTAGTGACAATTTTTTTTCTTATAATTGTTCATGGTATCAAATCTGCATGACTTATTGAATGTTAAAACCTTCTTTTACGTTCATGTTATAATTTGTTTTATGAACATGCGTTAAGCTTTTTCATGGCTTTTTCATGTCTTTCATTATGCACTTCTGAAATAATTCTTCCATGCATTGACTCTGTTGCGAGGTTCCTTTTTCTTTTTTTTTCATTTAGGCTGCAAAGGTCAAGTGCATCATCAAAATGGAACAAGTAACTGAAGGGCTGAAAATAAATACTTTTAATAAAAAAGAAAAGCTAAATGAAAATACCGATTCCCAAAATAAGCCTTTCCAAGAAAAATAATCAACATTTTTTAATGTGTAAGAAGAGAGCACCTGCATACAGGAGGGCAGCACTGACTCTGGACCTTGATGCAGCACATAGTAAATGGCTATCTGCATTCCCTTCGATTTCAAAAATTTCTTTGCCAACATATCAACAGAAATGGAGCTCTTCATCTCAGGGTTCTTACATTGGCCATGGCCATTTTCTTCAAGTAAAGGGCCTCGTGAAGCAGACAATGGGAACAAAGAAGTGGCTCCTTTCATAGATGCAGTGTCCATTGCATCCACCACAGCCCACAGAGCTTTGCAAGCTTCACAAGCAGCAGGCAACAAATTGACAGAACCAGACATAAGACTGGACCCTGAAGATGTTAAGCAAATAGCAAGTAGGTCCACGATATTAGATGTTATAGCCTGGTCAAGTATTTGCATCAGTGTCTCCACTAACAATCTGTCAGAAACAACATCATGGCCAGCAACAAAGCTTGATGTTTTGAGCCCATGAGGAACTCGACACATCACTAACGCAATGCACACTGTTGATTCATATAAGAGTCTTCCAGAAATATCTTTTGCATACCCTACAACCTGCAGAATTAAATATGAGAAAGAACAAAAGAACAAAGTTAATTTGCTAAAAAGAATAAATCAATGATTTGATGTGCAAAATCCACATGAAGAAGGCACCTGTGCATAGTATCCTAAAAGAGTGCGCCAACTGGGCCCCAAGGAAGTACCCATTCTGGATGCACCAGCTTCCATTAATTTCCTGAGAACTGATAATACCTGAACAAATGGAAATATTTAGAAAATTTAGCAAACCATTGCTTCCCCATACCACAGGAGATCTATTTAGACAAAGAATGTATCTGGTTGTAACAATCACTATATCTGAGAATACATGATGTTCAGAAGGGGGAAAAAAAAAAGGTAAGCTTGAGAAAGGCTTTCATTAACATACTTTGCAAGACAGAGTGTGACTGTCAGATGTTTCATTTGTAAACAGGGCAGTGAGAAACGTAATTATTGTAGGTATCATGCAATCCAGTATTGCATTGGAATGCAGTGTCCCTGCAGCTACTAGATTTGCAAGAATTCTTAACGACTGGTTTATGCAAGAAATTTGCTGATCACTGCAAGGAAATGAAAACAGAAAAATCAATACGATAGAACATGCAATATCCTGGCAGAAAAAACATTTGATTGCAATAATAAGAGAATAAAAAGTGTGTATGATCATCCAAAAAGGCACAAATTTCACCTTATCTTAAATTACTAATATGCACATAAAATCATTTTCAAGCATGCATGCAAGCACATTAAAATCAATTTGTTCGAAACAAAAAATTCTTCCATCAGTTACAAATTACAATCTAAAGATCCATTTTTATGAGTTCAAATTCCAAGAAAAATCTGCTCAAAATAGTCAAAATGGATAATCTGTACAAGAAGGCAGTTCTTTGTAAACAAGGCTCTTGAAAAGACCCAGGCTATGTTCCCATGTCAACTATATAGCACTGCTTGTAAGTGCCAAAGGCATCTGTGTTGCACTAAAAGATTGAAGTTTTATGCACTAGCTGGTCCAGTGGCCGGTAAGCAACCAGTCACTGATTCAAGTGGTATAGGTGCCCATAATCCTAGTGCCAACGGGGAGGAGGCGATGCACTAGCTCACCTACAACGCAGGCTCTAACACAGGCACCAATATAGCCCTGAAGTCCAGGGGGGTCGGTGTTAAAATATAAATCCTTCACCAGCACGTTGAAGAGGAGTCTCTTAGGATTCCACCTCCTTGTAGAATGTGTTAAAATATTTAATGTCCTTGTAACATGTGAAGAGTCTCCTAGGATTCTATGTTGTAGTTAATATCCTTGTTATATGGGAAGTCTCCTAGGATTCTATGTTGTAGTTAATATCCTTGTAATATGTGAAGTCTCTTAGGTTTCTATGATGTAATTAATGTCCTTGGAGCTTGTGAAATCTCCTAGGATTCTACGATTGGAGACTCTTAGAATTCTGGAAATGGGATTATAAATAGAGGCCGTGCAAACCATTTTGGCTACGGCTTCTTCTCCTCAGTTTCTTCTTGTTTTCATTCTCTCTCTCCCTCTCTCTCTCTCTCTCTCTATCTCTATCTTCCTGCGTGAGTGTTGTTTTCTGGTTACAGATATTGGTGCTAGATTTCTATCATGGTATCAGAGCGCCAGGTTACGTTATCTCTACCAAACGAAATGCCCAAACAGGTCTGATCTGGTTAGAACTCTTTTCTCATCTTGTCTCTATCCTGAATTTACTTTTCTCTTGCGAAATTCTTGTTCCTTTTTCTTCTTGCTTACCCAAGGACACATCTTGTTATATCGTGTCTTCTTTCCCCCTCATCTTCTACCTATATACCATTCCTTTCTGCTGTCATGGAAAACCTTTCGCATTCTAGCATGTCCTCAAGTTTTCTTCCTCACCTTATTACCGAAAAACTCAACCATGAGAATTATCTGATCTGGAAAAGGCAAATCATGCCTTTCATAAGAAGTCAAGGCCTCTTTGGACATCTCGATGGTTCAACAAAGGCTCCACCAATATCCATCTTACAGGAAATAAAAAATGAGGCAGGAGAAGTTATTGCTGTTCATGAAGACAACAATCCTGAACATGCTATGTGGATGAGACGTGATCAAAGTCTGGTTGCGTATATTTTGTCCACTTTATCTCAACAAGTGTTACTTTCAGTTTCTGATGATTGTACTGCAGAAGAATTATGGGAAACCCTTGCTGATACCTTTTCCCAAATATCAGAAGCTCGAATTATGTACTTAAAGAAAGAATTTCAGAATTTGAGCAAAGGTTCAACGTCTATCATGGATTATTTGGGGCGTATTAAGGCCGTCGCAGACCAACTTGCTGCCTCAGGGAATAACATTTCTGATAAGGAAAAGGTGCAGCAAACCTTGAATGGACTTGGGCATGATTATCATGCTTTTATTACAGCTCTTGAGGTCCTTCCTGTTCTGCCTTCCTTCAACGAACTACAAGGTAAACTTCTCCAACATGAAATGAATATGAAAAGAGTCATTGAAAGGACTGATCAAGGGAACTCCCAAAATGTGTTGGCTATGAATGTAAAGTTTGGTAAGAGCCATGGGAACTCCAACCATGGTGGTCGTGGCATTCTACCAACACCACATAACCAAGGTATGTCTCCTTTGGATACTTCAAGAAAAATACCAATTTGTTTTCAGTGCAACAAGAAAGGACACATGAAGGCACAATGTTGGTTTAATCCTCAAAATAAAAACAAAGGGGTAAGACATGATTATAAACAAGGAGGACAAAGTTCTAAATCCACCGCTGAAGATATGCAACAGCTATTGATGACCGCATTCTCAAAGATGACTATAAAGCAAAATGAGCAGGGAGAATGGTTCTTGGATTCAGGTGCAGCTACCCATGTGACAGGAAATGCAGGTAAATTGACTAACTTATCCCCTCATTACGGTAGAAGTTGCATTATAACAGGTGATGGAAAATCTCATCCTATTACACATATTGGAAATGCACATATTCCATTGTCATCCTCGTCTCTATCACTGTCTAATGTTGTTCTTGCTCCCAATATCAAAAAGAACATCATATCCATTTCTAAACTCATTGATGATACAAGCTCTTCTGTTGAATTCACACCTTCTTCTGTCTATGTCAAGGACCTCCAAACGAAGAAAATGTTCGCTAGAGGGGAGCGTCAAGGGAATATGTACGTCCTCAAGGAATGTCTACCCAAGGATTCATCCACTTTTGATATAGGATTGAAGACATTTTCTCTTTCTCATAATGCGTCATCAGTGCCAAGTTCTTGCCATTTTCAATCAAAAGTAAGGGGCCCTAACCAATTTTTGGAGTCTGATTTGTGGCATAGTCGGCTAGGACACTGTGGTCGACATTTCATTGAAAAACTTGTCACAGATAGTCTCATTCCAAGATCAAGTTTACCTCTTACTTCAAGTGTCAAAAAATGTTCAAGTTGTGGACTTTGTAAGAGTCATGTTTTACCTTTCCATAATATAAATCAAAGGGCTTCCAAACCTTTTGAAACTATTTTTTCTGATGTATGGGGGCCAGCCCCTATTGATTCCATGTCTGGGTCAAGATATTATGTCTTATTCATTGACTCTTACTCACGTTTCACCTAGATTTACTTCATGAAACACAAATCAGAAGTACCTCACATATTTCGAAACTTCTATGCCATGATTCAAACTAAATTTTCATCCAATGTGGTGCATTTTCAATGTGATGGAGGGGGAGAATATTCCTCGCTTGATTTTATTGAATTTCTACGTGAAAAAGGGATAACTAGACAAATTTCCTGCCCTTACACACCACAACAAAATGGTGTAGTTGAGCGGAAACATCGACATATAGTTGAAAGCGCCATGAGCATGATGCATGATACTAATGTGTCCATTTCCTTGTGGACTGAAGCCTTCCATACTGTTGTATACATAATAAATTGTTTGCCTATGACACTCTTGATGTCTAAATCACCGTATTTTACACTCTTAGGCAAACAACCTGATTACAAGAACTTGAAGGTTTTTGGTTGTGTATGCTATGTTCACGTTGATGCTGCCTTGAGGAACAAGTTTCAAGACAAAGCTATTCAATGTAGATTTGTTGGATATGCTGATGAATATAAAGGTTTTCGATGCTATGATCCAACAACTAAACGTATCAAAACTTCAAGAAATGTCATTTTTGATTAACATAGTTTTGATAATACAAATGAAATGCCTATGACCATTGAATCTTATGATCCCTGGACCAGTACACAGTTATTCAATGCAGATCCTGTTATAGAAAATGATGTGCCTCAAAGTGAAGATTCAGAGAGAGCAATACAACCGTCGGATATGGCTCAAAGTGAAAATCAAGAAGATCCAACACAGTCATCAAGTCATCACGAAAACAATAATGAAGAACAGAACAACAATGCACATCGGTATTCGGGTCTTATCTACAGTCGACGACTAAGGGACAGAGATGCTCACAGTGAGGAAGACAACATGCCCCACCTTAGAAGATCCCAACGCATTCGTCATCCCATTCACAGGTGGGTTAGCTATGATTCTTTATCACTTGATTTTCAGTTATTCATGGCAAAAGTTGGCAAGGAGGAAGAACCTACTTCATTTGATCAAGCATCAAAATCACATCATTGGAGAAAGGCTATGAAAGAAGAAATGGATGCCTTGCATGAATGTGGAACATAGGAGATTGTTCCGAGGCCACACGAAAAGAACATAGTGGGCTCCAAATGGGTATACAAAATTAAATACAAACCTGATGGCAGCATAGAAAGACACAAAGCAAGGTTAGTAGCAAAAGGGTTTACACAACAATATGGAGAAGATTATGATGAGACATTCAGCCCTGTGATCAAAATGGGAACAATTCGCGTGATTATATCATTGGCAGTTGAATATGGATGGAGACTACATCAAATGGACGTGAAGAATGCTTTTCTTCATGGTGATTTAAGGGAGGAAGTATATATGGAACAACCTCCAGGATACACGAAAGGAGACTCTCATGCATGGGTTTGCAAACTAAGAAAATCTATTTATGGACTTAAACAGGCCTCACGTTCGTGGTTTGACAGTTTCTCTTGCAAGATTCAAGAATGTGGTTTTCGGAGATGTCCTTTAGATCACTCTCTTTTCATTTATCGAAAGGAAAACATATTTACTTTACTTCTTATATATGTTGATGATATTGTTATCACAGGCAATTCAGAAAAACATATAAAAGAATCTAAAGTTTTGATGATGCAAAACTTCAAAATGAAAGAGCTTGGTGATTTACGATTCTTTCTTGGAGTGGAGATTGATAGGCACAATAATCGCCTCACATTGACACAACAGAAATACACGTTGGATCTGCTGAAAAAGTCAGGTATGTCTGATTGTAAGCCTGTTGGAACTCCTAGTGTTCTAAATCAAAGACTAAGTGCTCAAGATGGGGAGTTATATGAAGATCCTACGCAATATCGAAGTATTGTTGGGGCACTTCAATATCTTACATTTACTAGACCAGATATTATATATGTTGTGAATCAAGTATCTCAATTTATGCATGCACCTAGAGATACTCACATGGATGTTGTCAAAAGAATATTAAGATATCTTAAAGGGACAGCAGGAGATGGCTTAGTTTATGGTAAGAGTGAAAATATAACTACTGGACATCAACTTATGACATTCACAGATGCAGATTGGGTTGGAGATCCCGATCAAAGAAAGTCCATTTCTGGTTTTTGTATTTTCATTGGACGTAATCTTGTGTCTTGGAGTTGTCGAAAGCAAAAGGCAGTAGCAAGATCCAGCACTGAAGCTGAATACAGATGCATGGCTGCAGGTACTGCTGAAGTTACATGGGTTAGACATTTGCTAGAAGACATTGGAGAAAAGATTAAAACATCAATGTTAATGTGCGATAATCAAAGCGCTATTAACATTGCCTTTAATCCCATACAACATGGTCGAACAAAGCACATTGAGATTGATCAACACTTTGTTAGACAAAAGGTGGAAGACAAGGAGATTCAGCCTATTTATGTTCGTACAGATGAACAAGTTGCAGACTTATTTACAAAAGGATTAACAAAGGAACGATTCTGGTTTCTAAAAGGCAAGTTGTACATGGTGCAAAACCATGCACAACTTGAGGGAGGGTGTTAAAATATAAATCCTTCACCAGCACGTTGAAGAGGAGTCTCTTAGGATTCCACCTCCTTGTAGAATGTGTTAAAATATTTAATGTCCTTGTAACATGTGAAGAGTCTCCTAGGATTCTATGTTGTAGTTAATATCCTTGTTATATGGGAAGTCTCCTAGGATTCTATGTTGTAGTTAATATCCTTGTAATATGTGAAGACTCTTAGGTTTCTATGATGTAATTAATGTCCTTGGAGCTTGTGAAATCTCCTAGGATTCTACGATTGGAGACTCTTAGAATTCTGGAAATGGGATTATAAATAGAGGCCGTGCAAACCATTTTGGCTACGGCTTCTTCTCCTCAGTTTCTTCTTGTTTTCATTCTCTCTCTCCCTCTCTCTCTCTCTCTCTCTCTATCTCTATCTTCCTGCGTGAGTGTTGTTTTCTGGTTACAGATATTGGTGCTAGATTTCTATCAGTCGGTTCTCATTTGGATGGTGGAAGCTTTTCCCACTCACCCTGAACCACAATCAAAAAGCTGGGAGATAGATACGCAATTATAGCCTCAAAAAGAAATAGTGAAAATATCATGTCTTAACATAGGCAAAGTAGGTGCAATATAGACAGGACCATAAGATACATACAGCACTATAAGGATCAAATTGCAGATAGGCACACCAGTGGCATACAGAACATGGTATACTATCGCATCTAAAATACAAAAAGGAAAATGTCTTAGCATGAGTAAAGCAGGTGCACACTGGACAGTCTAAATTATTAAAACAGTAGATGTTGACGAGTGTGTGGATCAAATAGCGAATAAGTTCACTAAGGGCATACAAGACATGGAGCATCGTTATGCTTTAAGTTCATACTTCGTTCCTTCAGGAATTCCCCCGATTGTACTACCATGAAAGCATACATATTACATAATATTGCTTTGCAACCTTGAAGCATAAGCTATTTAAAGTAAGTATTGTGTGTATCATATGACATGAGGTTGTATCATGTGACACCTATCATAACGTTTATTACATGTGATACATTACACCCAGGTGCTAGTCAAAGGGGTGTAACAAACCTATATGACACTGTTAGTATGATATGGGGTTTATGATATAATGTAATACACCATATATCGTACGATATGGAGGCGGCGGCAAAAAGAGGCAGCCAAGTTCCAATTTTTAAGTTTTGATTTTAAAAACTTCTCGGATCCAGCTTTTAGACATTCTTAGGAGTTGATTGTGGGGGACATCTTGCCACTTTCAAGGAGAAAACATCCATTTGACGAAAGATTTGCACATGGTTGAAGAAAAGGGAGTTTCTGATTTCTACCATGGAAGATGTAAAATCATATTTTCATTTATTAATGGTATTGAACAAATAGATTTTGTGATGTATGACTTTAAACTTATTTTTTCTTGTGTTATAACATTATGTTACTGTAAATTGATAAATGCCCACTGCTATATTTATGTGTGATATGTTTTTTATAGAAAAAAATATTTTTCTTGATTTTTCCTAATTGATTTTTTTCATCCTTTGTTAATTAAAAAAATTGTGATTTATTACGATATGTTATGATACATGCTAGCTATTGGCCCAAACAACATATGATACGTACTTTGCAAATTACAACAATGAAATTCAAACTATTGACAGAAAGGATGATTTTTGCAACTGAAAAAGCCAATAACAAAACTCATGCATTGTATCTTAGGATAATTCAAGCAGAAGCAACATAAAACCAAGGATACAGACAATATATGAATCAAATACTCAAAAAGTTCATCAGTAACAAGAAATGAAAGATCAACTTGCACCTTAACTGCATTCCCTCAGAACTGAAGGCTTTGAAAGGTTGCAGTACAAGAGATAGTGCCTCATTATCATGACAAATATCATGGGCACCTTTCATCGTGCGAGAGCTGTTCTCCAGCCTATCAACAACATTAATTTCTGGAACATTTTGAGCCAATAAGACCAGCACATAATTATACAATATTTCATATCAGCAAAACAATTAGTGATTAATTTCCAATAGTAAACAAAAGTCATTTTATTATGATGCTAAAGTATCCTAAAATGCATTGTATAGGAAACCGAATGCACAGACCTATAAGGATTAAAAAGAGATGCATACTCACGAGAACAATCTGGGACATGAACCAAAAAAATATAAACAAATTCATCATCAATCATAGCATGAAAGTCCAAAAGTGCATTTGAGAATCAGATAATAGGTTTGATGAGACACCTTGACATACTTAAAAGAACACAATGGTTATCCCTTGCTGAAAAATGGGTTACAGCACGAAAAGGACAGGAAAAGAAAATGCGTAAAAAAACTTTCCATTTAAATCCATGGTTTTAGGGAGTTGAAGGAGGGGCCGTCCACCATAAACAAACTAATTTTGGTACTAAGGTGACATCCAGAATTTTTAAAAGACATATGCAAAGAAGGTTTTGAGGCACCTCAATTGTAGGCAGTGTTGTACGTATACGTATCGTCGTGTTTCAAAAATGCGATACGATACACCACATGTATCGTACAGTTACGATACAGGCATTATATCGTACGATACGGCAATGATACGATTATGATACGTACGATACAAGTACGATACGGTAATTTTTATTGATTTTTATTATTTTTTGAGAATTTCTTATATTTTTTCTAATTTTTTGTTAAATACAATACGGTTACGATATTTTACGATACAACATATCTTAAAGCCAGACCGATACGGCTTACGATACGCTTTTTAGAACATTGGTTGCAGGTCATGCAAAGAACATAAAAACAAGGTTTTATGTGTCATTTAAGGTGTTACAAACTTAATCCCTAGAAGAATAGAAGAAATGAACCATTTGTCAACCCAAATCATCTTCAACATCCAGACATTTTGATCACATTCCAGACAGAAGAATATTCAGCCTAAGCCATCTAATGCATGTCCCAGTAGAACCCAGCAAAAGCATGACTATTGATATTTTTTTCTGAAAGACAGTGAATACATAATGCCAACCAAAAAAAAAACATCTGCTAGCATCATATTAGCACCTTTTTGGTGTCCACATCAAAGAGAAGAGGTCTCACATCATTTCCTGGTATCTTACATTCAAAAATTGGCAGTATGCGACTAAGCTCTTACTAGCAAATAATTATCAGCATAACTGGTACTGACAAAAAAAATTGTAAAAGAAAACAATTTCCAGGTGCATGAGAAGTTACCAAAGTAAATTTTGAAGATATCATGGCCATGCAGTTAACATTAAATCATTCTAACCAATAAAAGATGATGATAGCTCAATATTCAACAACAAATTGTTAATGTTGGACAATAGCATATAATTTAACATTATAGCAATTTTGTAAACCTGAAGCATGTGCAATAGTGACAGAAGGATTAGGTTCATGATGTTGAGAAGAATTTGTCATATCCAAGCAAGGGTCTTGTGTCGACCTATCATCAGGACAGATAGGAGCATCCCTGCTCCGAGGAGAAATGCTGAGTTCCTCTTTGCCTGCAAAAGGAGACATCTCAGCAATAAGAAATCCAAAAAAAAATGCTCAATCAACACAAATTATGAGGAATAGAACCATAATAAAGGAAAAAGCTACCACTCTGTGAGCTTGGAACAGGACAGGTAAGCGTTGAAGTGAGCATGCAGTTTACTTCACCTCTCCAAGCTGCATCACATCCCCTAGCAGCAGCATTTGCAGCACGTAGCTCCTGGAAAAACATGGATATCAGCTATATCTCAGCCAAAAAATCGTGAGCTGTATATAATCTTTTGTAGAAATAAAAACAAAACCATAAAATTCTTCATAGGAAAAGAACAGATTTTCTGATATTTGTTATTTTACAAAATGTAAAAGTATGAAAAGCTTTAAATTCTAAAAGAAAAATATAGAAAACAACAATCTCTATAAGCAAAGCAAAGCAAAAAAAGTAAAAACTGTGAAAATTGATGTCTACGTAGCAATTTGTATCATGACAAATGATTTCATTTTTCAAGTGGAATCCATGTTTGTAACAGTGGTTCAAGATAATGGATCAAAAGAAGCCATTTTGATTAAGATGCCAAGGAGACATTCTGTGTGTAGAACCAGAAAAGATCTATGGATAGAATGTTCGTGTGCTATAGCTTATAAATTCAAAATACACATTAACCACTGGCACATAGCCGCCATTCTGTCACCTTCTAAGGACAAACGGAGATGAAATTATGCACAGATGAGACAACCTAATTGACATTTAAACATGTCAATTCATGAGAATCCTGTTTAACATCGAAAAGGTGCAAAAGAGAATCCATCCATGAATAGAATCCCTGATCTGCTCTTTCCAAAGACGTGAATAATTAATGCCATACAAGGGTTCACTATAAGGGCAAAAAATATGACAGAGAGAGCATATGTTAAACTCAAAAGTTGATGCACAATAACATGCAAGGAGCGGCATAAACTTCTCACCCTAGCTGCAATTTCCTCTGTATTTTCCTTGACAAATGGATGATCAAGAAGTGCAGGCCATGTCAACCGCTTTTGAGAATCCTAAACTCACAAGACCATAACTTCGTTAAGATACAAAAGGAAAAATAAGGTACACCATCTTAATCACAAATTTTGTAGTGCAAGCACAGTGTATCAGGTAGAAACCTTGTTAAGCAATCCCTTCAGAAAGCTCTTAAAATTTGGACTCATATCTTCTGGATATTTAACTGGATCCTGTCAAGAGGATAATCACTAAAAATATAATCTTTTGAATTCATGATCTATATTGTAAATAAATCAGCTGAAGGATCGCCAAAGAAAGCACCTTCACTATATGGCGAATCAATGCATAAACTGAGTTGGTGTAAAATGGGGGTTGTCCAACATAAAGTTCATACCTGCATTACTCCATACAAGGAAAAAATTTACACCATTAGTAGCTAATACAGGAAACTTATGTGTGGACACAGTAGTTGACCTGCTAGAACGTGAAAGAGATGATAATGGCATTACAAGCTCGTGATATTGGTGGAACACCAAGTACAAGGGGAAATTATTCAATGATAGAGAGATGGATAACAAGAGGCTAGTGAACCTAGCTATTTCCTAACAAGAAGAAACGATAACAATTATAAGGCATCCCGTCCTTATTAGCTTTACTACATTTGCAACTGTTAAGACACATTTATCCTTCTCTTAGACAGCTTTAAGCTGGCCCAGGCTAATAAAACCATGTAATGATGACAAAGCTACCATAAAGATATTTCGGATATCTATGTCAATTTCTTAGGTGTTTTAAAAAAAGTAATTTTGTGCAAGTTGATGAAAATGCATTTGCATGATTTTTTCTCAAAACGGCTACCTTGTATTCAGCTTTCAGTTGTTTTTGCTGCAGGTAAAAAATGTTATTTTCAAGATATTAACAATTTTGTTAGGATGTAAAATGGATGTTAACCTAAAGAGGCAATCTAGGTAAGCTAATAAAAGCCAATGGCATTTCAGAAGAATGGGCAACGCAGAAGTGTCTCTGTCTGTAGCCAATAAGGCAAGGTTATTATTAGAAAAGTAACTTACCATAAAAATTAAAAATTCAATAAAATTATGTATTCTAACATTTTAAAGCATCAGAAATTCTAGAAAAAGAAACAAAAGTGACTCCGATCCCCCGCCAAGGTAAATAGAATCTATATGGAACTTTAATTACAAAGACAAACTTGTCGGTCATCCAAAAAACAAAAACCAATAAAAAGGCAATCATTATCGCTACTAATAAGGAAGCAAAGAACCTTAATGAGAGCTTATTAGCAGGTCAAAATCAAATACAAATAGAAGCATTTTGCACAAATGCATCCAAAATTAAATATAAAGAAACAAGTGAAATGTGCAGTAAACAAGGCAGGCAAATCATAAGCAAAGACATTCTTACTCACAAGATAACCCCAAGCGACCACAAATCAGCAGTATGATTATAGGGTTGTTCGCGAACCAGTTCTGGAGCCATGTACAATGGTGTTCCTATAAAGCATAACAAAAGATCAGTGGACGCGCGCACACACATTTTATATGAGTGCACAAAGTAACTAGATCGGTTGATTGGAACAAGACAAACAAGTAAAGCAATTTCATTATTTATGAGACAAGACGCACGCGTGCACATTCACAGTTTCACATGCATGCACTTACAACCAGATACTTTGAAGTTTGAAGCTACATTTTGAAGATTCATAGCAAGTGAGACATGGCTTTTTGTGTTACATAATTTTTTAAAATGAGAAAGGAAAAACGAAATCATTTACAATAATATCCCAATAATTTACTAGACATTTAACATTTCCATTTAATTTTGGATTTTACAAAAAAAATGTTTTTTTGAAAGAACCATTCAGGTATCTAGTTGCTTTAATTGTTGATATTCAGCATGCAGTGCAAGCAAAATAATTGCAAATGATTAAAAAATGCCTTTATGAATAATCCTCATAACAAAAATAAAGTCGCAAATATAGTTCTTGGGTAGCTTAGATGTAACGCCTCAAAAATTTAATCTTGTATTGAAGATTGTGAGGGATCTTCAAAGGCTTAAAAAGAGGGTTATTAATTAGATGGTTGTCCTAGTTCTTTGTCTTTTTCAGGTTGGAGCCGAAACTGCTAGGGAGGCAGGTTGGGATCCATCGAACCAGGAGCCCAGGCCAGAAGTGGGTCAGGTTGTTATAGTGGTATCAGAGCCGGTTCAATACTCGAACCTGGGGTCCCACATGCACGAATGCATGTGCCTAAAGGGGAGTGGATTGTACTCCAAAAATTTAGTCATGTATTGAAGATTGTGAGGGATGTTCAAGGGATTATAAAGAGGGTTATTAATTAGATAGTTGTCCTGGTTCCTGGCCTTTTTCAGGTTGAAGCCGAAACAGCTAGGGAGGCAGGTTGGATCCGCCGAACCAAAGGGCCAGAGCCTAGAAGTGGGTTGTTACATGATAAGTATCTTTATGTTGGGAAAATTTAATGAATTTGAATCATTAAACAGTACAAAAATATAATAAAAAATTTTGTTAAAGTATGGGTTCTTCTACAAATTTTGTTACAAAAAAAATTAACAAAATTTTAAAATGATTAGTAAAATATTAAAAAAACTCATTGAAATTACTCATATGAAAACATCAAGACATTTTTTGCAAAAAAAATGAAACTGACAATATTTTTAACGGTGCATTTTTTATCTTTTTTCTCTTTTGCATTATATTACATCAATATTTTGAAAATATCGTATCTATGAGAAGGGTTTAAGCGATCAAACAAATATCTGACAAGGTCATTAAATGCAAATGGCCAACCCCAGATGAAGTCAACAACTAACACTACATTATATGAAATCTTTTTATGGGAATGGAACTTCGAAAGCACCTTTAATTGAACGGAGAACAACTGTATTTAAAGACATTGCCCGTGCAAATCCAAAGTCACAAAGCTGTCAAAGAAACCAGAGGGACATAAAATTAATCAGTTCCAACCGATACAAATCCATCATTTATCCCCACAAAAGCATAACAAAACTAAAAGACAGTACATATAGCAGAAAGATTGCATCTGCATGTGAATGTCGCTGACTTCTATCAGGAGACAAGAAATATCAATACATTAAAGGATCACAAAATCATGTAACAAAACCAAACAGGAATAGTTGGAAACACTTCAACGAAATAAAAATTAGCAGTTGAAATCTGAAAAGTTAAATATATAACAAGATATTCTGTTCTTAAAACAGATCAAAGAAGTACATTAGCATGCAAAATAATATGTCAATCAGCTCTCTCCTCAATTAAAAAACTCACACTACCTATCAACTTCATTTCCAGTCAATGTTTCTACTAAAGCTTGGCATAAAAGGGACCAGAAGCAAGGAACACAAACAAAAAAAAACTTATCAGTTGAACAGGTCGCCACTATCATGTAAGCCACTTACAAATACTAACAAACCATAGCCAAATTAACCAATAAAGAAATGTAAATGAGAATTCACATGAATAAAATAAATAAATTTTCAAAACCATTTTCAAAATTTAAAAGGAAAAAGGAGAAATGATTTATACATGAGTAATTAAAAATCTAAAACCGTCACCTAAGGAGAACAATATGCAGCCAAACAGCAGTAAAGCAAGCACACCCCTAAAGTCTTTAACTCTTTATGAAGCAAATCCTGACCTTTATGATAGAACCAGCTCCGATAAGAATGTTCTGAGGTTTCATGTCTCGATGTATTATACGATTAGAGTGCAAATAATGCAAAGCCCTAACCTGAAAAACAAACACATCGAGTTACCAGAATGCATTTGTAGACAATCCATTATCCAGAAATGAACATGGTCATGTGTACATCCAAATATGATATAACATACAACAAAAGTTATAATAACCAACCACTGTTGCATACCAAATCACCTAGATGGAATAAACATAGACTAATTTACCAATTGCTTGGCAATTGCTTGAACTTGCTTCTCAGGCAGGCATTTATCATCTTCAAGAATCTCAAACAGCTCACCCTGAAAAATAATAAGTTCAGAAAAACCAAGGAATCAAACTCAAGAAGTCAAATACATAGAATTCTAAGTATTTAATTGTGTCTTTATAAGCTTACATCAATAAAGTCTTGTACATGAGCCAGCTAAACAGGGCATCTGCTAGTAACAGTTTCATAGTTTTGTACATATATACATACATAAATATATTTATATATATATATATATATATATATATATATATATATATATATATATATATATATATATATATATATAATTTAATCTATGCGGCAGCCTCATCATGTAATCAATGACTTTTTTTCTTTATATTAGTTTAAGAAGTTCTAATTTTTCATTAAAAGAACAGCATCTTCTAGAATTGCAATTGTCATTCTGGTCATCTTTTGTCTTGCCTTGTAGATTCCTCCTCTTTTATGCCTATATCAGCTGCCAGCATTTCCCTCAACATTGTAGAGCCTATGTTACATGGATGTAGGGTGTGGATGCTGATGTAGGTGCAGATTTGGCAATTTTCAAAAAAAATTAGACGCAAGCTTGGCAAGGCTATATATATACACACACACACACACAATATATATATATATATATATATATATATATATATATATATATATATATATATATATATACACACACACACACATGCATACATAATCTATTATATAGCTAGTCTTATTGGTCATTATAAACGTTTGTACTAGGACTAGTTTGGTAAGGTGTGCATCTAAAATGGTCAGTTTTGGCCTAATTTGGTTGACTGCAATAGACGTGTTGTGTCAGAACCGCACCAGCACCCAACTCATGTCAACATGGGTGCAGCAGCTCTTTAGAAGCACCCATGTGACATCTAAAAATTTTCATAACATCACAGATAATAAATACACTGTACAATTCAGGGTTATTCATATTCTTTAGATATTAAAAGAGAAAATGTTCTGAAGCCATAACCTTGTGGTAGTATTATCCTATGGTTAAAGCACCTATGAACTTCAGCATTACCAAACAGGTGCAGCCATCAATTCAAACACAGGCAAAATTCCAAGTGCTCAGCATGGGCAGAAACAAAAGTGGTACTATATTTTAGTTTTACCTTTGTAAAACATAATTCTGCCATTTCTGTTATTTTCTTTTGATGGTGGTTGAGTGAGGAAGGTTTTAAGATTCTGACTCTTCTTTCCTTCTCATCTTTCCACTTCTTTTCTGTTCTCCGTGCTTTCTAGGACAATATCTTCTCAGACTTTCGTAGGGTTTTTATCTAGATGTTGCCTAGCTCTTTTGACTACCAAGAGGAAAGTGAAGAAAACAAAAGGACTGAGAAAAACTAGGTAAGACAAGAGCAAATGAAAAATAGCCAATGATGAAGATTGAGGCAATGAATACAACCTTTTCTATTCATTGTTATTCTTCTACTATAAATAAATGTGTAAAAGACAAATGTCCACGGAATGTAAGAAATATCTTTGCGTACATGTGTTTGCATGAAAGTGTACATGTACATACACACTGACCAGTGTAAAATGCAACTACATTTTCACAAAAGAAAAATCACTAGAGCATCTAGTATGTCTCACTAAACATACCTGAGCAAATTCCGTAACAACACAAAATTCTTGAGGACTCTCAAATGCATCAAGCATCTCAATTATGTTTTCATGCTTCAATTTCCTTAGTATCTGTACATAAAACAACAGAATAATTAAGAAAAGCCTGGAAAGTATGAAATTCAATATATAACAAGTAGAATGGTGATTAACAAATATGAACATGTACTACAAACATGGGTCGATAACAAGCAGGCCTGGCAGCCTTGTCTCGTCGGCCAGTTTCTTAAGTAACAGAGGAACAAGAGATGAAAAAATTGCATAGTAGATAATGTACTCTTTTCTCATTTAAAAATATTTCCACTAGAAGAAAGGAAGAAAACAAAAATAGTTCCACAAAATAAATCCCATGATGGCCAAACTAACAGCCTTCCTGAATTTAGAAGGATGGACCCTCTCTTGTGTGTGAATTCATGCATGCAATTCCATGTAACAATGACACTTATAAAAGACAGAAGTATAGGGGTTGATGCAACATAAAAAAGGTGCTGGTACCAGACACTACTTGGACACCGCAGACTTAATTTATGCAATTTTTGGTATATTTTTGTAATTTTTTATATGTTTGTATATTTATATTTAGCATTTTTTACTCAGTGAAATATATTTTATAAATGTCAACTCACCGCAAGTCAAATGTGAACCAAGTTCGTGAGAAACCAAGGATAACAAACTTCCAGAAGTTCAACATTCTAGAATGAGATGGATGAAGGATGCAGATTAGAAGAGTCCAAAACAGATGTAACCAAGTGCGGAAGCCTTTGAGTTTGTTAAGCAACATCAACATTAAAGCACAAAAAAATAAACGCAGTCAATAATTTTATGAAGAAAAAAAAAACAGAAAAAGAGAAGAAAATTTTCAAAATGCTACCAGAGTAACAAGGATGACAATGATAATTCATAGGAGAAACTAAAAACTGCACAACTCATATAAAGTTGGGACAAATTTTAGCTCACAATGGAGACTCGGCCATCTTCACCAAGACAAAATCAAACCAAACTGGACCAACCGAAAAAAAGGTTTACCAGACAAAGGTCCTTTCGAGAATATCATGGAGCTTTCAGACATCCTAAATTTTAAAGTTGTGAGCAAGGCGCTTAAAACTGATGATGAGATTTTTGTTTATAATTGGAATAACCTATGCACTTCAAATAAATTAAAGGAATCCAAAGTTTTAGGGGAAAAAACCGCACATAATCAATCATGTGTGAGTCCGTGTGTGTGGGTGGTGGTGGTGGTGGTGGTGGGGTGGGTGGGGAGGGAGGGAGGGGGGATGGTTACTGGGGAGAGAGAGAGTACCTCAATCTCCTGCCTTAGATTCAAGATATCTTTCTCGCTTTTTCCATGTTTGAGGATGAATTTCATGGCAACAGTCTGGGAAAGAATAAGACATGAACGTACCAGAAAATTGAAAGTAAACAAAATAAACAGGCAAACAGTGCGTCCAGTTGTACCTGTCCCGTAAATTTACGCCTGCCTTTGTATACTTTTCCGAAAGAACCTTCACCCACGAGCTCGATAACATGGTAGTTTTCCACGCCCATTCTAAAGAACAACCTGAACGGTTCCAGTAACAGAAAGGAAAATAAAAATCATTACACAAAAGGATACTTGACAAGCCTGTACATTCGAACAATGAATAGTTATGCATAGAACTTATGCTCATCCAACCGTTTATTATAGAAATCCAAATCACAGCGGACTAGCATATTTAAGTCTACCAGACGGATCTTTTTACTTCAGGAAGAGAGCACGGGGATGAAAAAATTAAAGTAGTGCAATGCTTTCTTTGGCAATCATGCAAGATTGCGTACATTAAAGAGGAAAACTGTGAAGAATGAATAAAGAGTGACAATGGGTCAAAAATTGGTTTGTGCTGCAGGTGGGGATTTTGAATTGGCATGGAGAAGGAATAGAAGGCACAAAGGGAAGGATGCTAGTGGGTGTCAACATAGAGAATAGAGAACTGCAATCGGCATACGTACAGAAGACGGACAGGGTTGGGGAGAAGAATCCGCCCGAGCGTGTGACAAAAGGACACCAGGTGCTTTGGATTTTGCCCGAAAGGAAAATCCTACCGCAAGAATCCGACGTCTCTATCTTTTCCTATGTCAATGATAGCAGAGAACGTGGGATGATCATCTTTGTAATTCCGTCTTTAATCGGCGATAACAACATAACGAAGAAATGTTGGAGGCGAAGTGGTCGATCAAAGCCCTGCCGTTCTTCAGAGAGATGCCATCAAATATTAGGATCTTGAGAGAGAGTCAGCCAGAGGAAGTAGATAAATGTGAGAGAGAGTGAGAGAAAGAGCTAGCAAGAGAGAGATTGGAGTTGTCACCGGCTCTGCGGATGGCCATCGGTGGCTGCTGAGGCGACGAAAATGATGACGAAGCGACTATAGAAGAGAACGCGAGGCTGAGAAATCGAGACACGATTCCAGCCAAACTCAACAGATAGATGGAGATACTGCTACTACAATACAAATAAACGACAAGGAATACCTAATTTATCCTTAATTTTGCGATCGATCGTCTCCCAGTACTCGAAGCAGCCACCGGCGATCGCGCCCTGAAAATGAAACCTCCGGTTATGAAGGCGTGTTGGCTCGTCCCCTCAAGAATTCGAGACGGGAGAAGAAGCACTGCCTCGCCGGGATGGTTGTCTCCTCCTATCCGAGCGTCGCCACATCGCTTGAGAAAATGAGATGAGATCGACCCGCGGTTTGTAGGTCTTTTAAACTGTGTGGGGAAAGTTCTTTCGCGCGCGCGGCGCGCTCACTCGACAGTCAGTTCAAATTTTCGGCTCCGGGTTGGTGGTGATGGGACCCACGACCCAGATTCATTTCCCTCACGCTATTCTGGACCCGGGTCCCGGACCCCGTCCGATATCCTACCCAACCCATCCAGACCACATGCTTTAGCCTTCATGCGACCCACAACAAGTACATATGCAAAAGTGTTGGACTCTATATATTATGGTTTTGGAACTCATTGCAGCTCTGGATCCAAAATGAATCTCTTGAATCAAGCATGGAACGATCCATGTAACGACGTAAAACAAAGGCGAGCGTTCATATCCTCCAGCATGATTAGATTCTAAGGCAAGTGTTTAAAGGATAAAATTTAGTGTTTGTTTGCTTGTAATTGTTTCATAAATCTATGCCAAAAATTGAGGCAGATTCATAAAATACTTGTTAAGGTGCTCTATGAATCTGCCACAACCTTTGAACCATGTTAATGGAACAGTTACGTACTGTTTCATTTACAAACAAACCTTTAAAAGTTACTATCTTCCCTTTTTTCTCTTGTCTAGTTTTAATAAACCCCTTGAATTAGTCTGCCCGTCTAAGAAAGAGCATCTTCTAGCTACTATGTTGCCATGTGACCGCAACACCGTTGGAAAACTCAGATTACGGCTGGATTGAAACTCAGTTAAGAGTTTTTTTTGTATCAATTGTCTCTTGGTTTTCAGCAGTGCTAATTTGAGCGCTTGAATGGCTTTATCTAACCGTTTAGACCACATTTTAAAAAAGCATAGTATTTTAGTCGCCACCTTATCTTCTTTTTTCTAACTATAGAGAACAACAACAATCCAAATCCTTGGTTTGATTCATTAAAAACTCGAAATCGTCACTAACAAGCCAATTAAAATGCCATTAATTTACAGTGTGTGTACAGGCGATAATTATCTCTCTGCCTCTCCTTATCTTTCAAGGACTTTCATGAAGGTGTCACCAACAATTCCATCTCATCTACTTGGCTAGGGGTTTTGCTTTGAGGCTTTCAAGATGAAGAAGGTCAAAAAAACAATAAATGACGCTCTCCAAATTGGGGGGGAGGCCACCTACCTCTTCATAAAGAATGAAATAATGTAACATATTTATAGATCAACCACAACACTGTTGAAAAAGACCCACCACCTCCACTGAATCCCCTGTACAAGATTACAACCAGAGGGAGTTCGTGCCATCTGAAGATGAATCTCACTAACAGGAACCTGCAATTTTCCTGTATTACGGAAAACGTTCCAGTGTTACAAATCTGGCCTGACGTTCAGCACCTTTAACCTATTCATATTAGATGACAAATAGTTGTTCGTGACTGCTTTCAATAACTAAAAGTAGCTAACTTTTTGTTATGTTATACCTGAAAGCTCGATCATATGCTCCAGCCAATGACAAAGTCCCCTCCAGGTTTGTTGCAAGAACAACAATGTTCTTCACACCCATGATCTCGTTCGAGATTAGCTAATAATCCAATGGCTGCTACCATTTTCAGGATTTACCTTCACCCCCAAATTTAACCGATACTTGTTATTGTCAAATAAACTCATCATTTTTCTTCGAGTAAGTTTTCCCACATGTTTGACAACCATCAGCCACCGCCTGTTTAGGGGATACCGAAAGCACCTCAATGCAACGCTATATTTCTCCAAATGCATGTACGCGATATGATGAAAAAATACATACTTACATAGCTTTTTATATTTTCTTATTGAATTTGCACCTTCTACCATAGGATGAGCATCAGATGGAATTCCTTTTTTTTTCTTCCAAAAGACCTGACTAAAGAAAGCCAGAAGTTAGCTGAAAATGGGGCATCTACAAAAATAGATTATGATGATCCTCACCAACCTCCACTGCCAAGGGAAACCCAGATTTTTGAAGTCTTGTATCAATAGGAAGTTTCCTAAGAATAGCAACTAAGATGAACCACGAAGCTTGTCGGATCTCTTTTGACATTTACGTATCAACTCCTTCCAGTTCGCAGCCACGACTTTCTTTCTAACTGTCTCCCAAAGAGAGACCAACTTAAGTAATCTGAGACGGATGTTATAAAGCGCTAAACTACAGATGTGCTCCCCGTCCCTAGCCTAACCGGCGATTTATTCGCAACTGAAGATCTTCTAATTCTAAAACCTTCCTCAAATCCAGGCATGGTCCTATGTCACCAATGAGGTTTTTTGAAGATCTCCTCTTTCCCCAAAGAAAGTATCTGCTATGTTTTTTCAGCTTTACTAGTATCTATCAAGGGCATGTTAAAACCATCAGCCAGTGTCGAGGAAGAGCACTCGGAACAAATTTGACAATACATTATTATCTCAGAACACAAAAGAAATCCCATTTTCCACCGTGATACTCTTCTTTGAAATTTCTGGATGACTAAAAACCATTCGCTTGCTCCAATTTCAGAAGGGGGAGGTAACACCAGGTGTTTAACCGGAAAAGAACCTTATTCCATCATTATTGGCATACAACAAAATCATCTAGCCATTGATGCAGGGCCTTTAATGTAGATACCATTGGCGGCTCCGTGCTAGTAATCTGTATCTTCCTTAAATTTGATAACGCTCCCAGAAGACTCTTCAAAAACTTTTGAGGCCTTAGTGTAAAGGATTGCTTCAACAACGTAAACTAGGGAGGTCATACTAGATTCACAGTTATCAACGGGAGGGGTTTCAATTATTCTTTTCCATACCTTGATGTTAATGTTTCTCACCATTGTCCCCATCACAATGGAGGAGGAGACAGAGGATCTCCTTGTCCAATTCCTCTAGCTGCACTGAGAAAGCCATCCTCTCTTCAATAACTACGCTGACGCATGAGACTGTAGCCGCACATCATATTATTTGATTGATCAGTGTTGGTTTGAACCTCAATTTCAATATTGCTGCGCAAGAAACAACCATTTTACCTTGTCAAGTTGCACCATTTTACCATGTTAATCTGCACCTTTTTAAAAGGTGCAACTTAACACAAATAGATGAAGACGCTGGCTCATGAAGATAATGAATCATTTCATAGCAATTAGGCGGCACTTTTGAGTATTCCAACCCTCTAGACAAAGCAAATTAATTACTAGGAAACTTTTATTCAATGTTGTTTTTCATTTTTCAAGATCATAATACTATATATAAATTTGTATACACTGTTACATAATGGGTACGTTACATAATGGGTACGTAATCAGTCAACCTAGAGGTGGATTCTCAATTTGGTAATTAGGACATTCCTTGTTTTATTAACTTTTTCAACTAGTTTTCCCTATGGAAGGAAGTTCTAAATAAACGTTAGTAGGCCTTCTCCAATAATAACCCAATGTTTTGGGAAAAGATATTAAGGAATCCTTCATGGCATGGACTACTTTCTTCAGATAATTCCATATCTAACTGTGGCTTTTCTTCTTATACAGGCGAAAGGAGAAAGGCATTCTCTTCAACCTTGCTGTCACCTTCTTCTCGTCGTCTAATCTTATAATTGTCTCAAACAATTTCCTCATCCTTCAATGCTTGCTTCAAGTCTTCCTTAATTTTTGTTTATTATAAGATCAAATCATTTGGTGTTGGATGATAATCGCTTCAGAGTTCCACCACCTTTTGTTGTTTGTCTTTGATTCGTTCCTACACATCCCCGCCAACTATCTTATTCTGCTCTGCTTCACCCGACCATTTGCCTCACATCACCCCACTCACTACGTTCCCCAAAGGGAAAAATCTCCAAGGGCCTGTTTGTACACAGAACGTGGTAAATTTACCATGGTAAATTTTTTTGAAAAAATATACATGATGAAATTTCTCCACCTTCCAATCTGAGGCCTTCTTTGATGAACAGGAAGAATTTAACATGGTAAATTTAACCATGTTTGATGCACATATTAGTTTTTTGCAAGGTAAAATTAACCATGTTTGATGCACAAAGTAAAAAAATTGAGAGACTTTTTTCAAAACTGTTAGTAATTGTTGTTGTTTTTTTTCTTAATGTTGATGTCTACACCTACGTATTAAGCAAAAAATAACACAATTAAAACGATGACATCAAACAGTGCAATATAGTTCACAAAATAAAATTTATAACCATAACAAAGTTAGCTAACTCATACAGGTTTTACTATGTAATGAGTACATGTCCACAAAAGTTTAATGAGTACATATCCACAAAAGGGTGTATTCTCTACCATCCATAAAAAAATAAGTTTAATGAGTACATATCCAACAAAGAAAACATGTAATCCAACATTTGTGGCTGCACTTCCGTTCAACAAACTTTGTGTCTTCTATATCTTGCTTTACGATGACATTTTCAATGACTAGAGGCCTACGTACTTGCACTACCATACTTGTTGTGGAGATACTCATTCATGTAATACTCAGCTGCTTCGATTGAATCAAACGATCTGAAAAGGGCGCCCTTGTATCGATATACTAAAGGTTGGCACCGCTCCCAACTGTCATATATGTCTCGCGACCGACCTTCGAAAATGACATAGTACTTTTGTTGAGGCATCATCTTTGTTGTCCTATTCAAAACAAAAGAAATGTCAAACAATTAAATGAAACAATAGTCAAAATTCATAAATAAACTTACTATTCAATTGAAAATATGTAAACATTTGAGATGTTATTGTTGCTCTCAAAGACTTGTTGCTTCCTCGTTGATGTGTTTAGCTTGCGAATTCCTATTCGCTTAAAACAAAGTTATCATTCAAAGGTGCATCTTCATCAACAAATTGTTCGGCATTTAGATTTTGTTCAATTATAAAGTTGTGCAATACACATGTAGCAAGAACAATTTAAACTTGTTTTTTGAATGAAATACTGCACTTGTATATTCAATATTGGAAAACGACATTTCAACATGCCGAAAGTTCTTTCTACTGTACTTCGAAGTAGTGAATGCCTATGGTTGAATAATTCTTTTTTAGTTCTAGGTGAGCGTGCTCCCCGAGTGTTAAACTCAGAAATATGATAACGATGCCTTCGATAAGGTGTGAGCAAACCTATGCAACGAGAGAGGAGGAGGAGACCGTCGAGTGCGAGGGAGGAGGAGAAGCAGACTTATGGAGTGCAGCGAGTGAGGAGCCCTTTCGTCGAGTGCGAGGAAGGAGGAGACGCAGACCTGTGGAGTGCAGCGAGAGAGGAGCCTTTCCGTCGACTAAGAGGTTGGAGGAGATACAGCAAGGTGTAGCGAGAGAGAAGAGGGAAAAAATGGGCGTCCACGGGAAAAGGGGAGAAATTGAGAGCCCTAACGGTTCTCAATTTTGTCTCCGCCAAAAAGTCAGTCCTGTGAGGACCGACTTTCTCACGGGCGAAATTTCACCCAATGGCAAAGTAAATTTCGAGTGAAATTTTGTGTGTTTGTTGCGAAGAATGGTGAACGGGTGAAATTTCACCCTCCCGTACGTTTTTAAACCAATGCATATGATTTTTTCAGTGCATCAAACGGACCCCAAGAGACCATTCCACCCCCATAAAAGGACGCTTTGTCCATGTCCAGTAGTATTAATTCGGAGGTGGGCATGGTAGAGTGTCCGCTCAGCCCCAATACGAATATCCAAGAAAGAAAAAAAAAAGGATATAAATCTAAAAGAGAGAAAGTTCCCAGAATTGTGATCAAATTACGATAGTTGTTTAACTCAAAATTGACGAGATGAAAACAAAGAAAAACACGGGAACTATGAATGGCCTTTGCAACTACGGTTGGACAAGGTTCTTATTGCCCTTTCGAAAAGAAAAAGACTACGAACTGGTTCGAATTCATTAATCCTGGTGAACACCAAATATGTTTTGAATAAGTCAAACTCAAGTCTTATTTTCACAACTAAAAAATGAATGGACGATATACAACCTAGCTACCTGATATATACCCATAAATCAAGGTGGAATCAAGTGTTATACTTTGACAGGTTAAAGCAAAAAGAGAAGAAAGAAACAAACCCAAGTCCGACAAGTTAGAGCAAAAGTTTTCGAGCCTACTGCTAAATTATTAGTCAAAAACGTCCTTATTTCCCGACAAAGTTGGTCTGCCAGCTTTGGCGTTCTCCCAACCCCCCAAGTGAGATTGCTGCCCTCTTTGCATAAAGGCAAAGTTCATAGCGGAAAAACGCATAAGCAAGAGGAAGCTACTTGGCAAATTTACTAGTAAGAAACAAGAAGAAACGCATCTAAAGTGAACGAACCATTCTTACTAAACAAATTGGAAGGGCCCATTGACCTCATTACATTTCCAGCAAATAACCAATGTGGCTACGCATGCCACATGGCCACCAGTCAACTTCCCCTGTACAAAGAACAGTGTAATCACATTATTTACATTACCATCAATTATGTAAGAATATTTCTCTTCTTTTTTTCGCTTGTTGCCTTCACAATTTTGTATTTACAACATATTACCAGATTCCCAACACCATGACACAGAATTACGCCACAGAGCGAACCCTCATATTAACATGTTAAAGAGCCTCCTTAGACAAATAAAAGAATTGATGCACCCGAGGAACGAATATGAATAGACAAATTTCTTCATTCATTCCTGCAAACAAAAAGATTGCGCCAAGTGAGCAAAAACAAAACCAATAAGCAAGGTGGACGAGTCCTAGAAATCTTATGATAATCTAGGCAAGCAGAACCACTGATGGACAAGTATACAATTAGACAAAACAAACGACAGTTTCATATATCCCACCGAGATGGGAACACACAACGCCTCAAGAAAGAGTTGAGTTTCCAATCATAAAGACCACAACTCTAAAAGCCCAGAAACTGCAATCAGACTGCTAAGCTGAACGAAACTGCCACCAAACTATTTACCTTAATCTGAAACATTCCCATCATCATGGTGCAGGGACTCCTTGGGGCTCTCATTATTATTTACAAAGCCCTCCATCAATTCCGTAGAAGTTAGCAGATCACCCCATCCATTTTCTTCTACAAGGGTGGAACTGGTGTCCGTTTCAGCTCTAACAGTAGCTTCTGACGCTCTGTCAGGAGAACTGCAGCTGCTTTGCACTGACAGCTTTCCATCACCCAAAGGTTCCGGCTTCTGATGCAGTAAGGATGTGCTGGAACGGTTTTCGTGAACAGGCACACTGTAAAAACAAGCGTTTAATTTCAGATTGAATTCACCCACACATGCACATGTCAAAGAAGGTCTGTGTGCACTAAGATGCATTTCCTAAGAAAAATTGAAAAATAACAAAAACCTCTCTCTCACACTCATGCATGTACGCACATAAAGGTTGATCGACAAGGCAAATTTTGAACCAAGGAATGGCCTAATAACATCAATACTAAAAACACCAGCCACAAGCTGCTAAAATTTCAGAGGTTCATGCAGGAACATGATATAGACTCCATTCAAACTTGAACCTGGCAGGATGTCAATCTGAAATTAAATTAAGGAATAAGGACATTACAGCTGCTGACCGACCATGAAATACTAGCAACCATTTAGTCTCTTCTTATGCTTTTTCTATGTTTTATGATGCAACAACACCTTAACAACTAATCATTATGTAAAGAGAACGCCTTACCTATGGAAGCAGCAAAAGCCCATCCAGGACCACACGACTAATAATCTATATATTGCCTCATTTTCACTTTTCACAACATACTATAACACATGACTTCGAAATGGTAGCACCGATCCCTTGTTCATTATTTTCTTGATTTGATTTTCTCAACACTTTTATTTTTTAGCAGTACTTTTATCAATCTTCATCCCGACAAAACTGGACAATCACTAAGTATCCAAGCTGACTTAGCTTTGCATAAGAATATTCACAGATCCATAAAAGGAAAGCAGATATATTTCCATGGAGGCTCTTCTGTGTACAATGTGACTCATAACACGTTTAATGAAGCAGCTAAATACACCTGATGTTGGGTCAGATGCGGATTTGGTACAGAGGAGAATGATAAAAAACACAACCATATATGACCCATTTCCAACCCAGACATTACTGGATAGAAGGTAAAAGATGCACCCTTAAAGAAGGTTCTTCATAAGGGCCCATGGATAAAATTCTTGTTTTTACTAATCTTGCTTGTCCCAAACCACAAGAATATGCCCCCAGAGGGTTTAAGAGCTTGTGACAGAAATTATGAGTTCTGCCCCCTTCCTTTCCATCCATAAGATGTGAATTAAGGCAACACATAACAGGTGCTGTTAGAGCTTGTGACAGAGAAATTCTGAGTTCTGCCCCCTTCCTTTCCATTCATAAGATGTGAATTAAAGCAACACATAACAGGTGCTGTTAGAGCTTGTGACAGAAAAATTCCAAGTTCGGCTATTTATTGCTCTACATAAGAATGGATTGCAGCGACACATAAAATGTTGTTAGAAAGCTATCAAGTGCATTGTACAACACTACCTCTAAAATACCTTCTTCAAGTAATGATTTTTAAAGAGAAACAGACTAATGTGTCTGGAAGCCACAAATACACTACTAGATGTTTAACATCCAAAAGACTATCAATCTTCAATTAGGATATTGATCAACTTCCCATACATTAGGCAACAAAGTCTAAAGGCAAAAAAAAAAACATGTTGAAAATCGAAAATAGAAACCTGTGAATATGCTAATACACGTTTAAAATGTGGAAGATAACATAGCCAATTTTTAATTGAGAAAATTTAAACTAATGATACATTATTAACAAAATTTACAGCCAGAATGGCATGTTGTAGATACAAATGAGCAATCACCTTAGTTTTTGAAATTTAGAAGCCTGGGGATAGTCAACTGCAGGCACCAGATCTTTGACTCTTGCTTCAACATTACGAGTTGGAACTCTTTCAACCTCGACCTCTCCACAAGAAAGATTCACATTTTCCATTTTGACATCATCCAGCAACATCACTTGAAAGTATATCTAAAAAGCAATTAAAAGAGATAATGAAACACACCAACCAATCTATTACAGTTTTTTGGATAAAATTTTTGCTCGTTAAACAGCTTAATAGTTAGTACCTGTGATCTTGCCCACAATGGAAACCCATTTTGATGCACATGCAATTCAGCTTTGGAGATATACAAGTGATGGTCTTCCTCAGGATTAAACTTTTCCTTTACAATAGAACCTTTATCAGAATGATGCATATCTGTGGTTCCATTTTTGTACCTCATTGAAACTTTGTTGATGTTGCCATTTATGTGGTCATAATAAGCATCAATATTTTCTTCTCTTTCTATTCTATTTCGCATATGACACACATCCCATTTCTGGAGTGTCTCAACAAGTAACTTCCCATCAGGATTATCAGCTGACTCATAAGGGCCAGTATTTACACCATGAAAAGCTGACCCTGACTCCACATCAGATGGAACACGCAATGCATACTGTACCACAGAACCAGATGGAGAGAATACAAGCAAATGATACTTTGGGCTCCGCAAATTGAAGTCTGCATGAAGACCATGACCATTGCAGTTGTGGAAAGAAGATGCAACAGCTCCAGGGAGGGAATTTACCCTGCCCGTCGCAGCTGCAGCAGCACCACTGACAGCATCTCTCCAACTGTTACCACTCTTGATCCTGCTTACAGCAGATAATGTGACTGGAGTGCCAGATTCATATAATGTCTGCTGACTCAATCTTGATGGACCAGAGGTAGGTGGTTGACGAATTGCTGATTGAGCAGTCAAACCAAAACCCTGGTTGCCATGGGTGTGAATGACTTCATCTGAATGTACATTTACATTCCCACCAAAAGGGGACATGGCAAACAAATGGCTAGTTCCTCTAGAAGAACTTATCATAATCCATTTGCTATCAAAACTAAAGCTGATATCCTGTATAACCTGTCAAAGGAGAAGCGTGATCACCATTGTCATGACAAAGTTTTGGCATTATAAAAAAAAATAGAGAGAATCTAGCAAAAAGGTTCATTTACCGCATTTGTAAGCCCTCGCTGAAGCCTGTAAAGATGCACATGTGCGGAAGCCAAATCAGCTGCTGAAGAGCTTCTAGGAGGGTTTATCCGGAAAACATTAATATTGTGACCCTGAACTGAAGCAGTCACCAACAGTGTTCCACTAGGATCAAAGCACAACGCTGATATAGGACTTCTATGTGCCCTAAATTGAGCGATAACACATTTGCGGACAATATCCCTGACAATAACCTGCAAAAGGCACAATTCAAATGACTCCATAAATAATTTCATCTGCCCATAAATAACAAATTGTTCCGGGTATTCTTTTGCAAATTAAATCTGAGAGAAGGGCAATGATCAAACAAAAGGCGAGTAGGAAACAACACCATAACTACTTTAGCACTACATACTGTTCCAGCATGCTCTGCTTCAGGACAACGTCCATTGCAGCGTGCCCTATGGGAGTTGTTTGAATCAGGAAGAAGTTCTGAACAATATCTAGAGAGCTTCTTATATCCCATGTCGCCAATGGTTGCTATCCCCGCAGCAAGATGTTTACTTGATTCTTTAGCATAATGGGCCACTAAGCTCCCATTTGAAGTCATGCGAGTCAAATGCTGTGGACTCACACGGCCTGTGCTTGAAACATCAACTGGATTTCCAGCATATGCTAGCCACCTAGAGCCAACTGCAAGTGGGCCATAAGCAATAACACCACTCCCGGATCCATGACACCCTAAGGCCACAGGGTATGTCACAACGATATATACACTTTCGAGTGTTACAGCATCAAAGCAATGGATCTGTAACATAATTTTACTCATGTCAGAAAGCAAATTAGTGAAAAATTTCTTCAAAAAACAGAACTAGAGAGATACAATTCTATTTGTCAAAGTACATATACATGACACACATACCTGTGATGCCTGCGCTATGGCCACAATACGAGCACTGCACCTAACTGAGTGAACGGCAGACCTAAACTTCAACACATGTACATAAGAATGGGACCTTAAGGAATAAAATCGAACTACAGTAGGTATAAAATTTACATTTCCTAGCTCATGACTACTAGGAACACTGCCATTGGAATATAGGCCAAGGCCATCATGACTCACATCCACTCCATTAACAGTTCCATCCCCAACAACAACCAATAATGGACGAGAATCTAGGAATTTGTCTTCTGATCTTTTAGAAGTCATTGGCTTTGGTTGCATCTGCAAGAATGAGACAGGACCATCTTGCTTACACACTATCTCCCGCACATTATGCGCCTCCTCAACGTCCCAAACTTGAAAGCCAGTCTTGTAACCTAGCAGAAGAACCTGGCGGACAACATTTTCCTCAAACTGTAACCTATCAAATCCAGCCCATATCACCTATAACACACAAAAGTCAGATATCGTTAAAAATAACAAAATCACAGTAAAAAGGTACTACCTGAAGCTTTCAATAGAATAAAACAAAAAGAGATGCACAAACATATTCAATAGTCTCCAAACCCCAAGAGAAATCCATTGAATACATCAAAAATGTTAGCCAATTATATGAGTTTCACCTAATTAGACTTCAAACCCAACATCTGTAAATTGATCAGCAATTATTATTAACCATAAGGAGTACCACATGTATGACATAGTAATACTGTAGTTCTCAACTAAGCACTTTACTGCACAAAAAATTGAAGAAAAATAACTTTTAGAGCCATGCTAAAAAACCTGGAAAAAGACATTAGTTAGAGAAAGACCATTCTCCTCAGCTTTTGATCTGTGAGCCAACTAATCTTGGTTGTATAAAATGAGTAAAACCAGGGTTCACCAATTCTGGGGTGGATAGGATCAATATAAAAAGGAAAATGAAAAAGACAAAGGGAGAGTGAGAAAAAGGGGTTGGAAAAACCAGTCCCTAAGGGGTCGTTTGGCAGCAGGGACACTCTGTGAGTGTCCCATGAATCTGCCCTAAAGATTGGACAGATTCATAGAACACTAGTATGAAGCTATCCAATTTTTGGGGTAGATTCATGGGACACTCACAGAGTGTCCCTGCTGCCAAATGACCTCTAATTGGACTGGTTGAAGCCATTCCCTAAATTTACATGTGTGTGTTTTTTATAAAAATTAAAAAAAAAAGGAACTCAGTAAATTTTACATTTAATGGTTCAAAACACTTCCTTTTTTTCAAAAAAAAAAAAAAAAAACCACTTCTGACCCTCTGGGTCTAGTTATTCAATGCTTCATCATTGAGTAGTCCACCAAGTCTACCAACTAGTCCCTATCATGGACTAACTAATATCTGGGGACCAGCTGGATTGACTATTCTCTAGGTTGACAACTAAGCAACCACTAACTAAACACATAACTGAAAAACTTAGATTATCTTGCTCTTATTAGGAACTTATATTCAAGAAGACATCAAGGGAGTTATATTAGTTTCATAAAGTCCAAGGAACCCTTCAGTTTTAATTTTTATAAATGCTATATGAATGAGACCATTCCACTACATAACAAGTACAGTAAACAATAGATTGAAGAGATACAGCACAATGCTTTATGACATTTTCACAAAATATTTGAAGAAAAAATGAATAACTAATGACACCCACTTGAGGATTTTACCAACCTGCATCTCATCTCTGAAATAACAATCACTTGCCTTTTCGGACCCCTTATTCCACCAAGAATTGCATGAGAAATGAGTCTCAAAACCAACTTATTAAATGCCATATGATTGTGTTCATGTATAGCGATATCATTCTTTGAGGGGAATGCCTTCCCTTCATTTGAGCTTCAAGCAGTTTACTCGAGAACCTCAACAGGATCACTAAAAGAATCATTAAAATAAGCAACTACCAAAAGAAATTGATGTACACCTAAAATCTTCCTTATTGCCATCATATGTTGAACACATGCATTTGCCCCTTCAGGAAGCATAGTCAGTTATATAAAGCAAATTAGCTAATTGACTCCTATATGTTCCTTCTATAATAAAGTTTCTTTTACATCATAATGTCTTCATCAAAATCCATGAATCAGCAAAGGTTCCTCAGAGAAAATTTCTCTTGATAAATTCACAATGGGAGGCTAACCACCTTAAACATTTAAAGACAACTCAAGGAGTTCAGTTGAACCTTACAACAATCCTGAAAGCAGCATGATATCTAATGCCTACCTCTACACTCAAAGCATAACAGGTTACAACTCAAGTTAAACATACTGCACATTGTTCTTCAACCGATGATAAGTAGTGCTGGTTGTCTACCAGTATCTATGAAACTAATAAGATGTAAAGCTGAAAGGCATCAAGACGTTACTTATTTGGCCATGTGCCTGGCTCTTCCATTTGAACACCTCACATTGTGTGGAAACTGCACAAGGTCCTTATCTATTTGTTTCTAAACAGTCCTACTCAAGTTGTTTAGTGCTTATCCCAGTGTTACTTTTGCATGGGAACTAATAGAATACTTCCACATCCTTCAAAAGGAAATGAGCAGAACATTCACAAAATAAGGCCAACCTCTTTTCTCCAGTAGCTAATGATAATTATAGGTGTGATATGCATAAACAAAGTGGATGTGCACCTTTAGACAAAAACTCTAGTGCCAGCTTGAACTTTTCAAGATTAATTTGAAAGCAATATCCTATAAGTTCCATAAGAAACAAATCACATCATCAAATTTTCCACGCAAGTTCAACATAATGCTTTCACAATCCAATGTCTCACAATTATGCCTCTAGAGGAGACATTATATAACAATAACTACCATGCCCATCATCCATCTATGCAGTCACTTGGAGTAAACATGAGATGAACCAAACTGCACTGGTGTGACTTGTGAGAGCTTAAGAAGGCTAATAAAGTATAAAGGCATTTCAACTTGCATGCCCTCTCTTTTGGAGAACAGTGTTTGAGATATAAGTGCATGTGAGGACGGAACCAAGATGCAATTAAAGTGAACTGACGTTATTGCTCGAATATATAGTTTTGCAACATAACCGGAACATGTGCCAGCACGCTCAATTGTTTTTCTTATCTAGACTAACTTCTCTTAAGCGGACCACAGAAGATAACGCAGCATTCCATGGCCTGATTGGGTAACGCAATCTTGGATAGCAAATCATGTATAAGAAACAAGCAGAACAACTTCCAGCCTCAGCCATGCCAAACCATGAAACCAGAAAAGTTAGCCTTCGACTTCTAGCTACATATTGCTGGCCATGTAACTTTCACATGTAAGAGCGAAGCCGCACTTCCTGATATTTTAGAGGAAACCGTTCAAATTGAAGATTGATTCCTCGGGAGGATTGAGTTAACTTACCTCACCTCCAACGAGAGAGTTGTACAAGTACAGGAATACCATTTCTCCTTGTTTTCAAAAATTTCCTCTAACGATTCAGAATACTTTATCAAATTAATTGTCAAGACAACAGTCCATAATTATATTCCCCATAATTCAATAAACAAATAAATAATCTACCTACAGAATATTTGAAAATTCATAAAGCCGAACGCAAAAAATTAAAACTGACAACTTCCTCGTTTCAAATGAGCAAAGCAACTAAATTTTCCAGTTCCGAAATTCATTAATTTTCACCAGCTAAGCAGCAAAAAATCGTCGCCAATAAACAAACAAAATAAATACTGTAAATACAAGAAGAAAATATGTGCCGTTACCGGATCAGAGCCGGCTTCGTTTTCCCTGTCCGCAGCAACCGCAGACGCAACCGAGGAGCTGGCCGAACGAACCGTGGAGGCTACTGTAGAGGCGCCGGAAGAGACAAACCGCCAGTAGCTCGAGATAGCCCTCTTGGAATTGGGGAAGAACCCGCCGCTGCGGCCACCACCACCACCCACCGCCTGCTGCGGCTTCTGGCCATCGCCCCTCATGCCCCCGATACCGGTGAAAAACCCCAATTCGCCGATCATATCAAGAGCTGACCTCGGCCGTCGCTCCTCACCCGTCAGCCGCAATTGGAAAAGTATCCCTTCCTTCCTTCCTTAGGTCACCAACTTCCTCACCCCCATCACCCCCCTCACCAAAAGCAATCAAAAAGAAAGGCCGGAAACCCCCTACCCCAAAAAAAACCTAAGATTCTATACAAATAAGAAATCCATGCCCCGATATCAACAATCCAACTTCGATAATAGCAGGAATACGAAAAGAATGATAGCAGAATAAAATCTCTCGAAGAAAAAACTTTTTTTTTTTTCTCTGAATCCTTTCTTTCCTGATGACCCAGGCAGAAAATTTTAGAAGCTAAGAGAAAATCAAATGGGTAAAGAGAGAGAGAGAGAGAGAGAGAGAGAGAGAGGAAAGGGGAAGCGAATGGATGGTGACGATGACGATGTCTCTGTGTCTACGCCTCTGTCTTGAATCTCTTGATGGCTTGAACAACTCTTCACGTCTCGTTCTTCCACCTTCCCCCTCCACAAGACTTCCCTGTAATTACGAGACAAGATAGGGGCACAGTTAACGTACAGCTAACCCCGAGTATCTACCGAGGCATAACGAGATAACGAGAAGCTTGTTTACTTAGGCGTCCGTAAATAAAATACATAAGAAAGAGCCTTAGGTTTGAGAAAACTAACGAGCATTGCCATGCTTCGGTAAGCTTAAACGTGGCTTGGGAGGACACCGACGAAACAAGCCACAGGGTCGACAACCGACGTCTAAAAGTTCAATGGTTGTTTAGCCATTGAAAATACATGCAAGGACGATAAGGGAAAAGAAAATTTAGGACTTCAAGCGTGGCAGCTAAAGGCCTCAAGCTTACTTTTGAAATGTTCGCTCTGATTTTGACAGCCTGTTGCTTGTCGGGCAAAACGGGTCGACCACTTCCGGGTCTACGTGAAACTGAATCTGAACTCGTTTAGTGTACCATGGATTGGATGGTCCCGAATCCATTTGATCCAGAGGGATAAATACTACGCCGTGGGTATTAGTGTAATACTGATCGGACGCATAGGATTCTCCACCATGCCAGCCCAGCAGAGGTAACGGAACAGCCAGCGGTTCAAATTTAAAAAGCCACGGATCAGAGTGGCGACATTTGAGTTTTCAAAAAAATCAAGCAATAGTGGTGAGTGGTGACCCAGAGTCTAGACAGTGGAGGAGCCAGCCACAAATCAAATTTCAAGGACACTAATTTTGGAAAGGAAAAAAAAAAAAAAACTCTTTAGGAGCACCATTATATATAGTTGATGACACTCGAGTGGAGCTAACAGATTTTAGTTAAAGAGCTCTAATTATAAAATTTTGAATTCCTAAGAGGCACCGACCGACATTTATTTTAGATAAGAAAATTTGCACTGAAGCATCAATATCAAAATAAATTTTTTTAAATAAATATAACTGCTGTACTATTGTGTGGGCAACTGCGCATACATACCCACCCGCATGTGGCTTTGTGACGGATTGAGAAATAACAGAATATCATACAGTGATAAGCACGAGTGAGACAAAAGATGATGATAGTGTTGTTGTCATTTTTTTGGGTTTAGATGAGAGTACAAATCGCAGTTTTCATTCTCATCGCAAGCCCTCGGTGTCACTGGGAATTTGGGAGGGAAAGGCAAAGAAGAGTAATCTTTTTAATTGGTCTTTTAAATCTCATTGCAGCTTATAGAAACTGGATCTCGAGTACAATTGTCCAGTAATATAAAGCGTTTGATAAGGAAAACATCGTGTTATTGCAGTACATGCTTTTATAAGATATGTTTCGAGCATAGTAGTTCGAAAATCGTGGTTCATTGTGTTCTTATAACACATGAACTTTCTATGATATATATTACTGTTTTGTTTCACAAGGTATAGTACCGTCGTGTACAGCATTTAATTGTTGGACTTACAAAGATTACTCATATTTACGTTACATCATGCTTCCTTGAATAAGGACGTGGTATTCTTAGGCCCTGTTTTCGAATGAACGCACCTTTAGAACTTACAGTCTTCATCTGCCAACAGCTTCTAAAAGCTTTTAAATTCAAAAAATTACTGGGAAGGTGACCACACACCGGCGGAGTAAAACAGCATGGATGGGTCTTCTGCTATAAAGAGAGGTTACTTACTTTTGCTAAAAAAAAAGAAAAAAGAAGACTTTATTTTTATAAGCAATAAGCTTCGCCGAAGCATGGAGTGGAGACTGAAGATGTTGAAGAATAAAGGGTATGAAAATTTTGAAACCTCCGAACACCCTACAATCTAAGTTTGACAGGACATCAATGGAACTAACTACTCTCGGGGCGTAAAGGCAAATAACAATAATAAGGTAAATTATTCTTTTCAGAAAGTTTTTATCTTCTTTGATTCGGGAGTCTGTAGTAGGCAAAACTGACATCCGTCAGTACACCGACGAGTCTAATGCACACAATATGCCGATTTAATAATTAGTGTTATGATATATTTCCGTAACGAACGTTTCCTTTTCAAATAATGTAGGATATAAATGAATCGATAATTTATTAAAAGTCAATTTACAGCAATGTAAATCGGTATACGATTTATTTCGGTAACCAGCTTCTTTTGGAACAAAGTATAATATGAACGAATTTATAAAATTAATTAAACGTCAATTACAATAAGTACCAAAATGACCACTAATCCAAAATTTTTCATGTTTGAAAGAGCATGATATATATAAATAATCAAATATTTGAAAAGGTCATTCATGTGAAACTATTTTACCCTGGGCTGGGTAGAGGTAATGTTATCCACAACGGTCGCCCAATGATTGATGGTTCAAGAAGCTGCTGCCTGCAAGAAATGACGGATGGAATCATGGGTGAATATCGATGTCTTTAAGCAACTGTGATGGGAATTTTAACCGATCGACGGAATTGGAATAAAGGTGTCCTATTTATCGGATGTTGGCATATTAAATTTTGAAAACAAATGAAAAAACGTTTATGCCATGCGTGGATCTTATGACTAATTCAAAATCTAAATCCGTTTTTTATCTTTCACAATTGAATTTGGTTGGCATTTAAATACACAACCAAGTCTTAATGGCATTAGAATATATTAATATCCAATTTTCAAAATGCATGAACATTAGATGTAGAATATTGATTGGAAATTCAATCCGAATCAGAAGCTTGTCAGATGTTTATTAGCAGCGACCGTCCAAAAATCTAGGTATTCCGTCCTGATATTTGATACGAGCGGCATGCTAAATTGCCAATCCCAGATCTCTTCCCCTTCCTAAAGAGCGGCAAGTACATGGGACTTCAATATTTGCAGCTTCGATATTCTATTGATTACTTTTTTTTTTATATATATATAAAACAGTTTTTAAACATTAAATAATACAATAATGATCATTGAACATAAATATAAATAAACAATATATAAATATATATATATATATACATATACCAGTTTAAATATGTTGGAAGCCTAAAAAAATCTCTAATAGCGATGGTTTACAAGGTAATGATGAGTTATGGTGCTTTTAGTATTAATGACCTATGGTGCTTCTATTCTAGCTGTGGAATTTTAATCGACTCCCTTGTGGTTGTGGACCTCCATGATAGATGGCGGTTGAAAGGGTGGGTGGTCAAGGAACCAAGTAGGGAGGAGCCATAAATAAGGGTAATCAGATCCAATCCAAACAGGGGTAGTCGGTCTAATGGTTAAATTATATTGATGAAGGTACCAACCAGCTTATTAAGTTGTCTTGGCGTTTTACCATGACGATGACGAGCAGCGGTGGCCTAACAGTAACAGAACAGGAGCATGTCCACATGACGGTGAACTAGGGGCAAATGTGGTAAAGACGGAACATAGAGGGTATAGCATGGTCATATTAGAACGTCAGATTGCTTATTCCTCCTACAGGGTTCAGGTTAATTGTAGCGAACAATGGAGGACCGAGCGAGCGCAAGATTATATTTATGGTTGAGATGACGCCATAATCAAAATGACATGAACATGTACAGATATGAACTTAATCTAAATCACATCATGATAATGCGAAACTTGACGCAGGCACTCCGTGCACCTTCTTTGGCTCTCTCCTATGGTATGGTATGGGACAAGGACAAAAAGTGTTACCAGTGCTTCCATACGTCGTCCATTTCACAAAGCTCCCAATCCGAGGGTGAAATTTATATAATGCAGAAATCCACTGAGCCTCACTACTAAGTGTGGATTTTCACTTTGTCAATGGGACTGCTGCTGCATCTTCTTTCTTTTAATCATTGACCCGTCGCTCTTTTTGGCCCGACCCGCATATGGTTTGGCAATGGCTCCGCCCTTCATTATGATTTATGACTATGATTTGTAGAATGCTTGTGTCTGTTTTTGCTATCTTTATTTGCCATGATTGTTTCTCCTTCAATAACCCTTCAGCGTCACCACTTTGTGTCGATGTCCAAAATTTTGTGCCATTGTTGGTTAATTTGTCTCTTACCATCGCCAAACATCGAGTCCCTCAAATTTAACCTGAATATTCCAAAGTCATTGAGCCGTTGCTTTCTAGCTACGGTAAAATGGTCTCTCCCCTTTGCGTGTAATCATCCCTTATCAACTAATAATATATTGGTACGAACTCAATAACATACAAATTAACAATCTAATAAAAACTGAAGTCAAATTATTCGAGCTTGTTTTCTGCCAAATTATTTAGAATTGGTTTATACTTTATTGATTCCTGAGAGCAAACTGATTTTCTAAATTCCATATTTTTGAATTCACCTCATTTATTTAAATTTTAAGATAAGCGTTTTGAAAAATGTCATATTCTTTCAGAAATCGAACTTAATTATTGCATTATGAGTGGGGGCATGCAATCGACCCTTTGGAAATGTTTTTCATGCAACATATTCACGGAACACACCGTTCCCCTTACCAAATGCCCTCATAGAGATTAGAGAAGGCTTCTCTTTCAGCTTGAAACTTTCTATCTCTCATTCAATCTATGCGAAACGATGGATAGCAGGACAACACGCTTCTACCTTTGTGCAAAGCATTGGACTGATAGAAAACTAAAACCAGCAGCTTTATGCAGTTGTTTTTAAAGATGCGGCACTCTTTTGAATATGTAAAACTTTAGCCTTTAATTAAGAATTATCATCGTGCGCGGGACGCTTACTTATAAGTTATATATCATATGTATGCAAACGAATAATTAAAATGAGATAAAAAAAGACGGTGTGAAAGTGCATGCCAGATTTGCCACCCTTCGTCAATCGTCATGGCGCAAACCCGCCTAAATAGCACACTGCCGATACCGTTCATCCAGAAAACCAACGGCAGAGTGGCTGCAGTGCAGTCGAGGGAATACCGACGAACCGCCGATCCACCGTCCATCGTCGCATCGAAGGATGCGAAAAAGGCAAAAAGCAACACCAAAAGTGACGTTTTATTCAGCCTTCCTTCTTCTTCCGTCTCGCGTCGTTTTCGCTCTCTGCGTCGCCCTTTCTCTCTCTCTCTCTCTCTCTCTTCCGAGGATTGGATCCAGAGAAGAGCAAAGATCAGAAGAGCTATTCGTTCCTCTTCCCCCCGGATCCCGCCCATCCCTTCTTCCTTCATTTCGGGATGACTGTCGATCCGCGTTTCTTCGTGGGCGAAGAGTGAATTGGAACTCGTCTGCCTGGAGCCAGATTCCGGAGGGATACGGAAGTGCTTCTAGGAGCTTCCTTGGTCGGAAGCTTCTAGAATTGATAGGGCGATGGAGTCTATCTTGGCTAGGGCTCTGGAGTACACCCTCAGTCGCTGGCTAAAGTCCTTCTCGAGGGAGCAGTTTAAGTTGCAAGGCCGATCCGTGCTGCTGTCGAATTTAGGTAATTTCTGTTCGGTTTTCGCTTCTTTGTCTCTCGCTTTTTTAAATTCACGGACGACACAATGTGGTTTGTCCATTGTATTGGAACACGAGAGGTCTTATTTAATGCTATTGGTTTTGGAATTTTTTGGTATGCTCATTTTGGTCTGGATGGTGTTTGGGATTCGGAAACTTGTTCAGATATCAATGGAGATGCTCTTCACGCCAGCGTCGGGCTGCCGCCTGCGCTGAATGTTGCGCAAGCGAAAGTCGGGAGGTTAGAGATAAAGGTGAGTTGTTTCCCTTTTTTTCTTTCTCTCTCTCTCTCTTTCTCTCTCTCTTTTTAAATTCTTCATTATCTTGAATTTTTTTTGACACGTTATTTGTAATTTAGGGTAGTACGGGGAAAAAGTTCCGAATTCTGCCCTGGCATTTTTTTTTTGGAAATTAGTTATTGAGAAAGGATCTATTGAAATATGGCATTTTCGTAGAGAATGGAGAAGTCAAGTGGAAACACAGTGGGGGATGATAAACTTGATCATCTTAAAGTGAACCGGCATGGATGTTTATTGGCTTACCGTGGAATACGTCTATTTGAGAATTCCGAGTGAGTTGCGAAGATTTCTGATAAGCTCTTGGAATGCCTACGTTACTGCTGGTGTCAAATGGTGTCTGTGCTCAATTTCCTGACCATTGGTATCGCAGGTTTATGTAAAACTCGTTGGTACGAGATGATTCTTTACAATTACCACCTAAAAACCAAGAAGGAGCATAATTTACGTGTCTGTCCACCATGTGATGGAAAGCGACATTTATACTTACCTGCCTCCTCAGCCTCTTGAAATGTCTCCGATTAATAAAGAAAGTGATATTTTACTTCCTTGTTCACACTAGTATGCGAGGCGACGTGTTTATGCACAAGAATAGGAGCAGATATACACTAAAATTTAAATTACACGGGGTAGAATGGCAATTAACACCAGTGTCATTAACTGTTTATGTAGCTTTCATTGCAAGTGCAGGAATTAAATCCTTATCATTCTGAGCTGCATGATCACGTTACCAAGCTGTATTCATCGATAACACTTTAAAAGGCAGGTCTGTTAATGTTCACTAGATTTTAGACATTTTTTATCTAGTTAGTAGGGAGTCATTGATCATTTCCGACTAGTTTATGTAAATGTACTGGGATATACAGCAAACATGTGTAACTCATGGAGAATAGACTTAATTGGTATATGTGTTGACACTATATGCATAACCAATTAACCGTATTTTTTTTTTCCCTCGGTTGGAACCTTTTTCTCTCTTTTCTTTATTGATCTTTAAACACTATCATTTTCTGGTTGAAACGCCACGTTTGGGCCTGTTGACCCTGATCATTGAAAGAATAATTGGGTCATCCTGTTATCGACTTAAGTACGTGGTAATTTATCGATCCATTTATCCCGTGCCACTCTGTTCTTCTGTACTTTACTACAAGCTATTTTGTGAATTCAGTTATTTATGCATCTTATTTGCTCCAATCTAGTGGGCGTCTTTAAATTTAATTTGCTCATTGGATATTCTTCCCAGCATCTGGATGCAAACACTGAACAGTACAGTTTCTTCATGTTGAGTAACTTGTGTGTCTCTGTTGTCCTATAGAAGTTCTTTCTTCTGAATGCTGAAATTTGTTGCATAAAAGTGTTGTTTCATAATCCTGATTATTACTGTAAAGGAAATTACATTTTACAGGATTATTGTATTATAGTTTCCTATATCTTTTCTTGTGGCATTTTCTTATTTTCCTTTTAAGTACATGATTCTTGGACTTGTCATTTATTAAGTCTTCTATTATGATGCCTGTGCCAGTTGCCATCTGTTTCCTATGTGCAAACAGAACCAATCATCATTCAGATTGATAAACTTGATTTGGTGCTTGAGGAGAATTCTGACTCTGAATCTGACAAGGCTATTCCCAAGTGATTCTTCTCATTCTTGAATTTTTTCCAATCCATGATACGTCTCTTTTGTTGGTGTTCTTTCCACAAGCTTTGGTCCTTGACCTTGGTGGCTGTTGTATTTATTTACAGTTTCCAACCATCCTCAACTTCTGCAAAAAGTAGTGGCTATGGCTTTGCGGATAAGGTGATAAGTGCATACTGTTCTAATAATTTTGATGTATCCGGTTTTATGTTTAGTTTATTGACTTAGATGTTTAACCTTTTATATGGTCTTCCAATTTCCTTCCAAACCACCCCAAAAAAACCCCACAGCCGCAAAAGGAAAGTACTAGGATAGTATGAGTTTTAAGTTAGTGATCATGTGATTCGGGATGTTAAAATTAAATTTTCTGAATCAGTTGAATGACAAAGTACTTCAAAATGCATGGTTTTCTGGTTCATATTCCTTACTATTTTGGTGTAATATTATTCGCTTATGAAGTATACTGCATAAAATTGCAAAAGGGCTGGTTGGATGACAGCCCAAAAGTGGGTTTTGGAGGCAAAAAGTAACTTCAAATCCGGGTTGCTCAAAAATCCAGCTTTGACTGAACTCATTTTTAACAAAGGGCCTCAAAAACCTGCCCCCTCCCAGTCTTTTTCAGGCCCTTTGTAAAAATGATTTTTTGGCATGCCACCCAAACGCCAAAATCAGTTATTAAAAACTACTTAAAAAATCATTTTTCCAAGACATGCTCTTCACAAAACACCATTTTCAAGGGTGTCACCAAACGCTACCTAAGGTTTCTCCTTCAGGGTTCCTCTGGAAGAGCCAGAGCTGTCTGTTAGGAAATCATGAGATTGTAGAAAATTATGCTGAGAAATTGGTTGTATAACTTTGAAGGTTTGTTGTTGAATGCTTAATTTTTCATTCTTTTACACTTGATTTAATTGCTTTGACGATGATTAGTCTAGCAAGGTATATATATAAAGTAAAATAGCTCATTGTTTGCTTATGATACCCCACATATTATTGATCTAAACAAATTATTTTTGCTCCACATATTGTTGTTATGAACAAATTCGTTTTGCTACAGTGATGTACTTCCTTTTTATTAGCTTTTCATTGTCCCTAGGTGTGCAATAATTTGTCTAGATGATTATATGGTTCTGCAGTTTGGTCTACCATGTGTGTACATCTGATTATGATTGAATTTCATATTGGTCTGAGAAGAATCAGAAGATTCATTTCCAGATCCATAGAGAAGTTTCGTGATAAAAATATATATTCTGGTAGCTCTGTCAAATGCTACTCTTAGGCTTAGGCGATCTTTTTTAGTGCTTGTTTGATTGAATGCATATTTTCTATCCTGCATGCAGATTCTGCATCTTTTTCAGCAGTTTCAATGTCTCTTTGCGGGATTCTTAATTGACCTCACACAATGTGTTTGAGCCTTTGGGAATCTTTACTTTGTTATGGCACAGTATTGTTTATTTCTTTTACTAGGAATAGGAAGGCAGTGTAACTCCATTGAATCATAAGAAACTCACCCTTGTGCATCTATCTTGAAGAGCCAAGTGACTCCCAACTGAATTCTTGTTGCAACCCATTTTAGTCAATTAAGCATTCCTCGCATCAGTTTCATGTCATTCTGTGTATACTATACTACTGGGTCTGCATTAAGAAGCCGAGTCATTTCTGTGTGACCAAGAGGCCTTTGGATTTTGTTTTCTGTTGTTTGGTGGACTGTCAAAGTGTTTGGTGTTAATATTTCATGGGAACTTGTCAGATTGCAGATGGCATGACCATACAAGTGGGCCAAGTCAATCTTATGCTTGAAACTCGAGGTGGTGCAGGAGGGCAAGGAGGTGCAACATGGTACATTTTCTCCTCCCCTAAAAAAAATTGATCAAGCGATGCCACCATCTGTCACCTTGTTAAGTCAAAATTTCACTGGCACTTGAGCAGCATGCCAAGCTAGGGACATGCTTTGTTGGTCTTAATGTTCAAAGTTTCCGTGATGATTGATTCTTGTTTATCTTGTAACAGTCACCCACAAAATTAATTTAGGGTTTGCTATTTGCATAACTTGGAGAATGAACAGGCACAAGGAACCAAAGAGGTCATCTGATTTTCACTCAGGATCGAGTTCTAAACTTTTAAAGAAAGATAATTACTGTGATAAGCTCCAGGGAAAGCCTTCCTTTTATGTTGGTTTTCCCTACCCTAACGGATCAGGTCCACAAGTTTGGAGTTAGCAACTTACACAACCTGTCAACCCCCCTTGAAAACTGCTTGTCAATCTTCTTCGAATAAGTAAATCATAATACGGTATCAGTATTTGACCTATAACACCCTCTCTTAAAATGCTGGTCTTAATGCATTTTTTTGATGTATATTTGTATGTGTTTGCTAAACCTTTAAGTTTGCTGATGTGAAACTCAAGCTTCAGACGACAAAGATTATATGAACACACAACTTTTACTCACTGCATCTGATGGTATCTAAATTAACTAATTTTTGCTTGCATGGTTGGTGTTATCGATTTTTTTTAATGATCAGGACACCACCTATGGCATCTATTACAATACGCAACCTTTTGTTATTTACAACAAATGAGAAATGGCAGGTAATGCTTTGCCATTTTTTAAAGAGACTACTAATTGTGTCTTTCTTTCTCTAAATTCTAATGCCTTATCAGTTTGTGTTGGCAGTTTGTAAACCTTAAGGAAGCTAGAGATTTTTCCTGTGATAAGAAGTGCATATATGTCTTCAAGGTAATGATCACATTCGATAGAGTAATTTAACAATGTTACCAGAGGTATGGAAGGAAAGATCTCTGCTGCCTTTTTTTCTTATGTACATTGACCATAAGAAGCACAGGTCTACTTGGAGATTCGGGCCTTTATCTTTGTCACTGGTCCAACCACATGATAGAGGGGACATTCAATGAGTTGGACTAATTTATTTAATCTGCTGCTGAGGAAAATGAGAAGATGCATTCTCCCTCTCTGGCCATTCCTAGAATCAGCTGAAGCTTCTTAAGCTGATTCTCTAGTTCTTTGCACCATTTCTAACTCCATGTATCTGAGCACTAGATAGTAGAAGTTGATTTTTCCTTTTCCTTCGCCAATTTCCAGAAATTGCAGTGGGAATCATTATCTGTTGATCTGTTGCCTCACCCCAACATGTTCTTGGATGAGCACCTCACACGTGGAGGTGTTGGAAATAATAAGCGTGATGATGATGGTGCAAAACGGCTATTCTTTGGAGGGGAAAGGTTTTTGGATGGCATATCTGGAGATGCTTATGTAAGAAATGTAGACAATTTGGATTTCATTAGTTTAACTGTTGGCACTTTGCACTTCTTTTCTGACATACTTAATATTCAGATCACTATCCAAAGGACAGAGCAAAATAACCCATTGGGACTTGAGGTTCAGTTGCATATTATGGAAGCTGTGTGTCCTTCTCTCAGTGAACCAGGTATGCAAAAGAAAAATTGCATTTCTTTTAGCCTTTTCACTCTTGTATTTGTTTGATCATGCGAAATACTGAATAGGTTTGCGTGCTTTTCTGCGGTTCATGACTGGATTGTATGTGTGCTTGAATAGGGGAGATGTGGACCCAAAGGCAAAACAGGTCTGTTTGCTAACATGTTTTCTGTTTTTATCATGGATTGGAGACAAAAAAAAAAAATTTAAATAATTGTTGTTGTGGTATTGCAGGCCATGCTAATCTTTACTGTTTCTGTTGGAACTTGTTTATTGACAGCGCTTGAACGAGGCAGCCGGCTGTTCTCTAGTGTCCATTATTGTTGACCATATTTTTCTTTGTATTCGAGATGCAGGTTAGTATCTTTCTTTGAACTGGTTTGGTCTTCATAGGACCTTTTCTGTACATCTCTTTATGCTTCAGTTACAAGTTCCATATTGCTCCAGTTGTTCCTTTATTGGGGCTTCTGGAATGCTTCAGTTCCAAATATTCTCCCTTATCAAGTCTATTTGATCACAGAATTCCGGCTGGAACTATTGATGCAGTCACTCTGCTTTTCTCGGGTAACTTGTCGAACATGTATGCTATACTGATTTGTTTGCTTCATTCTGTGTCTTGTCTCATTAAACAGAGCTGCTACCTGTGCAGGCTAGTATATCTTGGGGGGATAAGACCAAGAACATGACCCGTGTGATGGTTGGCGGATTGTTCTTGAGGTGCATTCCAGTTGGATCAATTTGCTATTGTTTTTTTCTCCTTTTTTTTTTGCATTTTAAAGTCCTCCTTTGTTATCTGTGACACTTCAGTTTTTCCTTATCTATATGCTTGGGCATGCACTTTTTTAATCACAATCTATAAAAATGGCACAAAATCTGTGCACATTTATGCTTGTCCCTACAAATTCAACAATAAATTTTATGTGCATTCTTGGCAGGGACACATTTTCTCAGCCACCATGCACCCTTGTACAGCCTTCAATGCAGCTTGATCGACAAGACGCTACTGTTCCAAACTTTGGTATCTCCCTATTGCTGTGTTCACCTATCAGTGTGGTTTTTTCATCTGTACTCAGCAGCATGTTGTCTTTATTCAGTGGTTCAGCCTATGTTGCTTTTGTTTGCAGCTGATGAAAATGTTTGGCCTAAAATTTATCCACTTGGGGAACAGAGCTGGCAAATATGTGATGCTGTTCCACTTCTTCACATCTTCTCTGTTCAGCTTAAGCCTTCACCTTCTCCTCCGTTGTTTGCCTCAGAAACAGTAATCAGATGCCTGCCTATTATGGTAATCAGCGATCTCACAAGTGCTATTCCCTGTCTAATTTATGGAAAAGTTGTAGATAACAGTTTTTCTCTTTTGGTTTTCAGATCAATCTTCAGGAAGAGAGCTGCTTGAGGATTGCATCATTCTTGGCTGATGGGGTTGTGGTGAGCCCAGGTGCTGTGTTGTCTGATTCCTCAATTAACTCTGTTCAGTTCACCCTTGAAGAGTTTGATCTTATAGTTCCACTGGTTGCTGGAAACTCTAGCAGTAATTCCTTTGCTGGTGCTAGGCTCCATGTGGAAGATCTATTCTTATCACAGTCGCCAAAGCTGAAATTTAAACTGCTGAACCTGGAAAAGGATCCTGCTTGCTTCTGTCTGTGGGAGGATCAACCAATTGATTCCAGTATGCGAAAATGGATGACAGGAGCTTCCCGTATTAGCCTGTCTCTTGAAACAGAAGGCAACTTGTTGAAATGTCAGGATTCTCCTGACTGGTCTGGGGGTATGTGGAGATGTGTTGAACTCCATGGGGCTCTCTTTGAGGTGGCTATGGCTACTGCTGATGGTTGCCCACTGATAACTGTTCCACCTCCTGGTGGAATTGTGAGAATTGGTGTAGCCTGTGAGCAGTACTTATCAAATACTTCAGTTGAGCAGTTATTTTTTGTTTTGGACCTTTATACTTACTTTGGGAATGTAAGTGAGAAGATATCAAAAGTTGGAAAAGTTAAGAGTCCAAGGAGAAGAGAGGAAAGCTCCAGTGGAGGACTGTTAGATGTAGTTCCAAGTGACACAGCTGTCAACTTAGTTGTAAAAAGTCTCCAGCTTAAATTTCTTGACTCATCTTCGAAAAGTATTGAAGGGATGCCTTTAGTCCTTTTTGGAGGAGACAATCTGTTTATAAATGTCGCACACAGAACTCTTGGTGGTGCAGTAGTTGTTTCATCCAGTCTGCGGTGGGATGGTGTTCAGATAGACTGTGTCGATACAGATGGAACTCTTTTACATTCTAACCTTAGTGAAGCTCACTTGGGGAATGGATCCATGTCACCCGTTGATGTGTATCCCCAAATGAGGGCTGTTTTCTGGATTGAAAAAGGGAGGGTTAGGCAGAATGGGTACGATTCACCTGCCCCATTTTTAGAAATAAGCACCACTCATGTTATTCCTTTTAAAGCTCAAGATTCAGAATGCCATACTTTGAGTATATCAGCTAAGGTTGCTGGAATACGGCTTGGTGGTGGGATGAATTATACGGAAGCATTGTTGCACCGTTTTGGAATACTTGGGCCAGATGGCGGGCCTGGGGATGGCTTGTCAAAAGGATTGAAGAACCTATCCGAAGGACCACTGGCAAAGCTTCTTAAAGCTTCTCCTCATGTTAAGATGGACCGGGAAGAGAGTATGAGTTACAGTTTCTCTTTCTCCTGCTATTGGAAGACTTTCATGAAACATACCTTTCTATTTCAGGACTGTAATAAGCATGATATCCCACTATTTCATTGCATACTTCTCATGAACAAGGTTAATATTTTGGGCCGGAAACACCTTTTACAAAATTAAAGCACCTTTCACAAATCACTGCAATTCTCGTTTTGATCTTCATGTTCGACCTGGGGGTTGTCATTTTAGGTCTTGTCAGTGAAACAGAAAGTATCGCTGCCAATAGATGGTGATCCTTGTGCAAACAACAGCTTCTCTTTATTTTGATGATTAAGCAAGCACTCATCTGTAGCACTGTGGAATGAGCTAATGCCTTTCCTTTTTCATCTGACAGCTACCATTTGGGGATCAAGTAACTTCTGGACATCTTTGCTTTCCTTCCTTTCCACTAGGAAAATTAACCCACTACTTTGGCCTTGTTTATCAGGCATTGCTCTATAAAGCTCTTCCTGGTGGAGGACAGGAGCCCATGCAATCATTGCGACATATATTTTACATTGTTTGCATTACCAGATTGAAATAATTGCCATTCTTAAAGACAGGAATATCATGCATTCAATTTAAATCCCTGCTATATGAACTATTCCGTTATCTGATCCTTGATTTGACTGTCACAGATGGTCGTTCAGACGAGGGAAATGATGAGGGAAATTTTGATATGGGAATGCCAGATGACATGGAGTTGTTTATAGAATTGAAAGACTGGTTATTTGCATTGGAAGGTGAACTAGAGATGGCAGAATATCGGCAGTCAGGTGGTGACATTAATGTTGAAAGAGAAGAAAGATGTTGGCACACAACTTTCCAGAGTTTGCAAATTAAAGCCAGTAGTCAAACTGAGAACACAGAGAAAACTGCTTTGACAAAAAAATATCCTCTGGAGTTGGTCACGGTTTGTCAACTCAGAAGCTCGATTTTCTTTTTGCTGTTCACTCGTTCTCTTATGCCATTTTTCATTTCCATCTTGGAAGCGCATATTGGATGATTTTTTAAATTTTATTTCTATGATCTGTCCTCTGTGTGTATAATTGCTCTTTTCTTTTATTGCAGGTGAGTGTAGATGGCTTGCAGGCCATAAAGCCACAAGTCCGAAGTCAGACAAGCCAGGCTAATGGTGACACAAGTAAACATGTAAGTGGATCAAGTAGAAATGGTAATGGCATTAGCCTTGAAGCCCATTTGGTGTTAGCTGAGGATGAGGAGACCATGGACATGACCAACTGGGTGGTTGAGAACTTAAAATTTGCTGTTAAAGAACCGGTAACATGATGGAGAATTTTCAGTTTCTTTTTCTGTCGTATGACGTGTGTCATAGGTATTGAGGTAAAGTTGCTTGCAGATTGAAGCTGTTGCGACCAAGGAGGAACTGGAATACCTTGTCCTACTGTGCAGGTCTGAGTTTGATGCTATGGGCAGAATAGCTGCTGGGATATTACGGGTGCTTAAGCTTGAAAAGTCCATTGGGCGATCCACAATTGATCAGCTAAGCAATCTTGGTAAGAAAGAAAGTTACATATAATACTACCTTCTTAATGTGAAAGGGCAAAGTTGAATTTATTTCTTTCACATTTTGTGTACTTCAATAACTACCAATTGTACAAACTTTCAGGTTCTATGGTTTTGAGAGATCACTTTTTGAGTAAAACTTGTATGACTTGATGATGCAGGAAGTGACAGCTTAGACAAGATTGTTACTCCTGAGAAATTGAGCAGGCGAAGTAGCATTAGCAGTATTGGATACACTCCACGAGCAAACCTTACAAATGGAGGCAATCAGTGTTTGGAATCAACAGTATCGTTACTTGAAACTGCAATTGCTGACTCACAGGATGTTTGCGCTGCCCTTGTGTCAGAATGTTATGGTTCAGATTTGCCGACTAAGCATCTGAAAGACATGGAACAGCTCAATCAGAAGCTTAAAAAAATGAACATTTTACTTGCCAGACTACGAACAGATATGCTGATGATGTGATTGATGAGCGTGCTCATGTTATATAATTTCGTGTGACGTGCTTGACATAGTTGGCAATTTTTCATGTATATAGCCTTAGTTACTAGTCATGTTATAGTACAGCCTGAAAATAATCAGAGGCGCCCTTCTGTATAAAAGCAGCTGTTGTAAAATGTGAGGACACAACAGGGTGCGGCATGGATTTTGATCTATATCTTATTTAAACCTTTTATGTGTATTTTGTTTCATCTGAAAGCGTTAAGCAGACGATTGTTATGTAGTCTTCATTGGTAAGAGAAAAGAAGGTCCAATAAAATTGAGTTTGGAGTTTCAGATGTTCCTTTGGTTTGTGGTTTCTTAACGACTGTTGAAACGTATACTCTGTAGGTTCATGAACAAGGACCTAACCCACTCCCAAATGAAGAACCAAGGATGGTCATACCAGCAAAGGCCATCTTCACACGCATCTGCAAATCACAAAAGCCTTGATCTAACCATCTCAAGAGGAACGAAGATGGTGCAGAAGTTGACTCCTGAATTGACGAATGCTTCATTCTTCTGGTCGTGTTTCCATGGTTTCCTGCTGTTTTGGTTTCTCCACAATAATAAAGATGTACAGGAGTCAAGGTGGTTCGTCACAAGGGTGTAGGCCGGAGCAGTTCACTTACAGATGGGTTTAATTGGATGAAGGAAAGCGTTGTCCAATGGATCTTATAGGGTTTGATCTAGTCGAGCTGGGATCTAAAGAGTTGGATAAGTTGTATATATTTTTATAAGCAAGATCGTACCTTGTGGCGTGGATTAGGGTTTCGCTCGATTCAAATTCGGATGTGAGGCAAACTGCGGGATCTAAATCGACAAGTTTCACTTTTCACTTGCTTTGCGGACCGAGAAATGGAAAGAAATTGAAATTGGACCTGGTCCACTAACTCTTGTTCACCATCCAGACCTCACCAAGAAAAACATAAAGGAGATCTTGAGGAGCGGAATGCTACGCAAATGTCCCCAAATGAGAGCTGAAGGACTTTGAGACGCTGAAAAAAGCCCCATCGAACGTCAATCGATCACATTGATAAAATGACGATACAACAAGTAAGCACTTGAACGATTTTAGGAAGAACGAAGCAACCACAAACAGACCCGAAAGGTAATCATCGTAATTTTTAAGAACATGGTCGAAGCATTCTAGAGGAAGGGACGGTGAAGAACGTCGGTCGAGGTATGCAGTTAACTCTGGGAGTGAACGGTTTGATTGCAGCTAGCTCTGGGACTGAACGATTTGATCTTCGCTATTTCCTCAGTGGGAAGTAACTGCTCCAACATTCGGAGATATTGAGCAAAGATCCAAGGTGTGACATCAGAGATGTGGCACATCCACGTGTAAAGGCATGTCCCCAGCAAAGATATTTCCTAAACCTATTTTTTCTTATATTTGGAACCTCCCCGGGCTGTCCATTTGTTGTTGCTGCAAGCCTTATCTTCTCTCTCACTCCCTTCCTCTCACTAATGGCGTCCACCTCCTTCTTTCACATCTTCCCGCACCTGAAACCCTCTCCATCTTACAATTTATCAAACTCGCCAAAGCTTTCTCATTCATCAAAGAAAACAGTCATAAAGTGCTCCTCCCAACCTCAGCAATCCCAATCCCAATCCCAACTGCCGCAAACAACGGAGCTAGAAGAAGGGCAAGAGAATTCCCCAATCCAAATAAGGTCTAAAGCTCAGCTAGTGAGGGAGAAGAAACCATCAGACTTAGCCAAAACCGAGCCACCCAACTTCGAGATAGGATGGAAGAGAACAAAGAAGCTGCCGCTAGAGAAGAAGAAAGGGTATATGATCATGGACTTCTTGGACAAGTTGGAAGGTTTGATGAGCAGGCAGTACGGAACCACCGAGTTGTTGGCAAAGGCTGGAGGAATAGTGGCAGAGAGGGTGAGGGAAGAGGCTGAGATCTTGAGGAACAAAGGAGAGGTCGATGACAGGTTGGTAGTTGAGCTTTTCAGAGTGCTGAAGTTGATGGAGATGGAGCTTGAGATGGTGAAGGCTGCCAAAAAGGAGGAGACGTTGAATGAGAGGCTGGAGCAGGCTAAGGCTAGGTGCAGACAGGCCATTCTGGTTGCTGATTCTTTCTGAGTTCCCGAGTCAATCTTTTGTTCAAACTGGGCATGGTAATGAGTTGGTTTCTTTGTAGGAGGGCACTGTAGAGATCCATAGTGACCTAGTTTCAAGTCTTTTGGCTTTCCACGCCGGGATTCGGGAACATGAATTCGAGGGTAAATTTGGTTTTGCCTGATGAAATTCCACATTTCCCTGAGAATCGTGAGCGTGTTCGTGAGCTGCGCACCTTAGAAATGGAGCTCATGGCCTTGGCTACATCCGCGGTGATGAAAAGGAAATCAGTTGCCTATGACTTTCTTCTTTTTTCCTTAGATAAACCAATCACCTTCTGTCGTGTGTTTCGAGCTAAATGACGTTTTCTCAACTTGGTGGTCTCCATGAATCGGATTCCTTGTGGGTCGCTTGGAATGTACTTTATTGGCTTGATAATGTTCATAAATCACAAGTCTCCTCCGGAGCCATTCACAAGTCCATGAGGCCTTATCGGAGACGTACATTAGCGTAAGCGACGCGGAACCGTGAAGTCCTGACAAATTCGATTAACTCTTAGTCATATATGCGGAACCAGGAATGGCTAGATTTAACTTCTGAATGCCAAACAAGCATTATCAAGTAGTTACTTACTGAAGCCCATGGAGCAGCTAATTTTCGCATGTCAAAGGTTTATAAAGTTTAAGCCATTAGCATAACGTAGCTTCGAATAAAAATTTAATGATTAAGCAAAGGACACATCGGTATCTGCTAAGGCTTCTATTGTTCTTCTACTTCAGCACCAATTGCGTCTTTTTGACCATTGAGGAAATCTGATGACGCATATCATTTTTTAGATTGGAGTTTTTTATGATTGTACCATAGGACACGTTGATATCCACCGAGGTATTCTATGATTTTTACTTTCTCCATCCATTGCAAATGCTTGAACATAGAATCCTTAGTGTTAAAACTTATTATAGGTTTTCCTTGAGAACTCCCTCTCTTCGAACTGCTCCCACTGGAGCTGCCACCGCTGTCGCGTGCTTTCCGCCGGAGCATATAACTTTTCTGTCGTAGTGACGAGGGACTATTCTAAGGATTAGACCACTTAACAACCTGAGAAAAGGAAACGCTGGTTGAGTTATCAAAAAGGTCGAGATGTCTGCAAAATGGCAGTGATAGGACTTGATCTAGAATTCCATTTTAATATTTTTTCTGCGAACTCTCATCTTTCACGTGCTCTCCACCTAGATTAAAGAAAACAGAAGTTTATGAATGAAACAAACTTTGTCATGCACTCTTGGATGTTCAAGAACGGTTTTGCTGCTTTATTATTGAACAAATTCATGTCAATAGGAATGGTGTAATCCCGTACCACACGTTAGTCGGCGCTCAAACTTATTTATTAGGAACAATGTATTAAAAGGAATTAGGATTACAGATGAGTTGGAAGTAAGACAACCAGGCATCTGAAATATTATATTTGAAGGATCTGATATAACATTAAACGGCAAAATCCACACAGTAAATCCTATTCACTCCTAATGCACTATGGCAGATTAGTCCTTTTCTTTTCTTACCCCATCGGCAAAACTTTAGTTGGCAAAACTCACTACATTTCCTACGATTTCTGAAGCTTGGATGGCTAATGCTGACCCCTCGTAGAGAGAGATGATTTGTTTCTCCCATTTATGAATTTTTCGTTTCCTTATCATCCATCATCAGCCGAAGGACGGTTGCTTTCCTCTTTGCCGTCATCAATAGACGGAAGATCAATTTCTTTCGTGCTGTCGTCGCCATCGATTTCACTGCTGCCGGAAACCATTTTTAACTCTTCACGAGAGAAATGGGCAATTCCCACCGACTTACTGTGACTGTCATTTTCTTCGTTCGTCGTTCAATTGATGAGGAATTTCATCCGCGTTGTAGTCCCCATCTCATTTTGCATCGCTGGAGAATGTTTGTGATCGTTTTCCATCCACTTCCTCCTTTCCCTCCATTCCTTCAGTGACCAATCGATGATGACTTTCTACCACATTGTGCTTTCCGGCCAACTCTATATCATCACAAAGATTTTCGGACACACCATTTTGGAAATATATCAATCCTTCGTCAATCGGCACACCCTTGCTCAGTTTGATTTACTCATCAAGCAATTGATCACGAAGATCCATGGCATTGCTACCCGTTGCTGTATCCCGAGAAACAATACAGTTTCCAGACTCACCATTTTCACTCCCCGAAGTCTTCCACAAAGAATACGATAACGTCAACTAATACCTAAACCATAAACCCTGAGGTTTATTCCCAGCCAAAAGTATTTGAAGAGCTGATTAACGAAGAAATGACTAAATCCAGCCTAGGCCTTCCAATTGCGCCACAAGTTTGAGTGGCTTCTCTTCCTTCGGCACTCCTTCGCCCGAAAACCTTATTCTCGCCCCAGAAAGTCCCCGCAGATACTCATCAAGAACGGCCGTGTGATCGATTTCAGTTGAACGCCACTGCCATGGTACGAGCGATCTTTCTTTCTGAAATGCGTCTCGTTCACCATGATTTCGAGACGGTCACCAAAAGCGAAGACGGAGGACGCAAAGGAGGCAGTCACGATGGGCTTGCCGGCGAAACTCCGCGGTATGTTCAAAATCCTTACGAGGAATGACACGGATGAGATGTACTCAAGCTGGGAAATGGCGGAGGCACTTATGAGCCTCTTGCACATCCTGCGACTCAAACGCAGAAGGGAATGCCAGCCAAATAGTGTCAACAGCAGCGGTCTTCCACTGGGGCACTAGAAATTCGTTTTAGAGAATGAGTTCATCAACTTGGCGTCCCTGGGATACTTTTGGCAACGTACAACATTTGCGACATTAAGCAATTTTAACGCAAATAGATATTATTCTCCACACGGAGAAAGGCACAAGAATTGGCCTCCAGTTCTCTACTGCCTCCATGACTGCACCTCTTGGAGATGAACACAAAAGAGCACATAAATAAGCTGCATTTTCCAAAATGTTGGCAACCTGGCATCTTAAAAGCTTGCTCCATGGATACCTAAAATTCTGTAAAAAACCGCGGCAACTTCAACACAGGTACAAGGGCAATAAGTGAGCACAAGTGTGTTGCCGCAAGCCCTTATGAGAAAAGGGTGGACGCACTTCTTTTCTTGGGGTTTAAGACATCTACGTTCTCACTGTCAATCAAGTGGAGGTTCAGAATTGGTTTTCCCTTCAACTTTGCTTGGAAAAAGGAAAAAAAAAGAAAAACTCTCAAAAACACAAATGTTGGAAAACCCCGACAAAACTCAAGAAACTAAAGTGATTAATTAACCTTCCGTCAAGCATAGAAGGAGAACTTGCAACCATAGCAGATTCTACAACTGGAATTTCAGCCCAAAAAGAAAAAAAAAAAACTACTGATTTTTTTTTTCCTTCTTTTGCCAACCACCCTATTCAGCATAGCAACTAGTTCTTGATTCCACCTTCATTTAGATCAATTAGACCGAGGTCATTATGAACTCCATACACAACCACGTCCGTGTCTTCGTCATACCTCTTGTACTGCAAAACAAAGAGCATTCAAAGAAGCCATCAAAAATACATATCCAGAAATCGTGAATTAAATAAGAAAAAATGGGATACAGAATCATCATTAAAAAAAAAAATCCTGCAAATCGAAGGCGGTGTTCCCTGATAAAAAAAAGAAAACACAGGAGAAAAGATAACAATTGGTAATATGTAACCCATATTCTTGTTACTTTCTGTTTATGGCTTCGTAACTATGCCTGTCCACAAATTTGTAAGTTCTGACACAAATTTGATGAGCCTTAACCAGAAACTCAACAGCAGACCAGAAACTACGGTAAAAAGAGTCGTGGAGATTTAAATTCACTACTGTTGGTTGCGAAGGATTTAAAAACAATCGTTTACAACAATACTGGAACTAGCAATCTCTCATTACAAAGTTCACGATTCTTCAAATAATTAATCAAATGCCAGTAAAGGCATGAGTCCAAGTTCGTAGAGCATTAAATGCAATAACTTCTAGACCTTGTCATTGTGTTCAAGGGCATTTGGAGGACCGGCTGGTAGTGAAGTCCGGATGATGTGCTTATCACCAGCAGCATCTGAGGCTGCATTCGACCCATTTGCCACTTCAGGTTTATCATCAATGTCGATTGCTTCTGCAAGTTCATCCTCCGCATGAGCAGCCATACTAGTAGATGGCACTGTATGTACTAAATCTGAACCTCTTGCCTGTTCACAAGCCAATTCAACAACATTACATTACTTTTGCTCAAAATAAGAAAAGGCAACATACAAGAAAAAAAAAATGCATGAACATTAGCATGCTAAATAAGAAAATTCACATATTTGGTCTCCAATGGCATCTACAACAGTCACAATTTCTTCCCATTATATACCATAAGTCAGACCAATAGAATCATAACCACAAAAAGGGGTAGCATCTACCTTCTCTGTAGCTGCAATGGCAGGTGGAGAACCAATTTTCCTCTGCCTAGGTCTATCTACATGCGCCACATATCTAAAAAGGTTCTTGCTCGAAGATACTCGGTATCCTAAAAGTGCTTCTTTCCCGCTATTTTCACTGTGGCTTACGAACCTATCACTCTGAAAATGCTTATCATATCTGGTCAGCTCACTAAAATGTCCATCTCGTGTCCTTAGATTTGCTGCAAACAGAAAGAATATTATACTTGCTGCAAATAAACATAAACATAACAATATCCACTTCAAAATACATAGCAAATAGTTGTTTTAAAAAATCATATCTAAACAAAAGAGGGTTCACAAAGTTCTTCCCCTGCACCAATCTTTTCCTAGGGACTTCTTTTCTCCATGCAGTAACATTTGGTTGTATTGCCATTGCATCGAAGAATATCACCTTAATGTATGTATACTGGAAATTCTTTTATGGCATGGATCAGATAATTCCTCACCTTTTCCATTTCTTTGTCTCTTTCTTGTTAGATGATATTTGACCGCTGCATTATATTCTCATGTTTGATGATTCCATTAGCATTCCCCGTCTTGAGAATAACATAGTTACATCCATTCTGTTCTCTATAATATTCCAACACAAACTTATCAAATTTACAATCAGTACACATTGTCTTGTGTAAAGTTTAGGATTACTAACTGAAACTATTTCACAACGGCATTAAATAACCAAAATTATGTATTTAACCAACATTTGTTGGCCAGAGCATTGGACCTTGTTCACACTTCGGGACAGTACAGGCCCCTACTCCATGCTGCAATCTACATGATTTGTTTTTAGCTAGAGATTGCAAAAGTACTAAGTTTAATTTTAGCTCTATATGCTCTATGTGACTGTCGTACAGTCACGGTCAGAATCCCAGATGTCACTCATTGCAAAAGCTGAAGCAATGGTCATTGCCTGGGCCCAAGGAGGCACATACACAGATCCAGGTTTAGCTTTTCATCCACCTTGTTTGAGGAGAAAAAGGGGAAAAAAAATGAAAGCCACCAGGCATCCTTGCAAACATTATATTGAACCTGAATTTGGATTTCAAATTCAGGCTCTGCATCGTTTTATTTGCGTGCCAGTTTAACATGTTCAAACCTTCAAAGCAAAAGCACTATCTAGGAAGAATAATCATGACCAGAGTATGGAGAGTTGAAAATGCCATCAGCTCTCTCAAGAATCATTTTAAAAGGGGATGTGCTTGTTTCTCTGCAGAAAGAAGAGAAAAATGAAAAATCTGTCTCAATAGCAAAGGGCAGCATTCTTATCAGATCAAAAGTCATGCATCAGAAGCAAATAGTTGTTTTCAAAGACCAACTCTAAACAAAAGAGGGTTCACAAAATTCTTCCCAAATTCCTAATGTAACAATCTTCTCCTATTGCTTCTTTTCTCAATGCAGCAACATTTGATTGCATTGCAATCACGTCCAAGAACATCACCTTGATGTATGTATATTGGCAAGTCTCTTATGGCATGGATCAGATGACCCTTCACCTTTTTCATTGTCTTTCCTTTTTTTCATAGAAAATATTTTATTGCAGCCATTGTATTCTCGTGTTTGGTGATTCCATTAGCATTCTTCATCTCGAGACTAACGTACTTATGCCCATTCTCTTCTCCATAATATTCAAAACTCAAATTTATAACCAACAGCATTACCTTAATGTTTCTAAAGTTTAAGATTACTTCTGAAACTAGTTCAGACTCACATTAAATAACTAAAATTATGTACTAAACCAACATTTGTTGGCAGAGCGTCAGACTTTGTTCCAACATTTGGATAGTACTTGCCCTACTCCATGCAGGAATGTAAATCTTCTGTTTGTTAGCCATTTCAGAAATATCAATTCTAATTTTAGCTCTACGGTTATGATAACATTAAATAAATAAAGATCTTCTTGGTATGAAGAGTGACCTGATTTAGCTTCTTCACCGACTACATGGCTGAGACGGAACCTTTTTCTTTTCAGGGTGATCTCACTCTGCTTATCAGCCCTAGGGCTCACCTGGTCACCATCTGCATCTCCATCACTGATGATGTTAATACTTGAATCATCCTCATTGGCAATAGGTTTTGCAGCATCTAATGACATATGATCCCCCAATTTTTGTAGCCTAGTTTGAGCCCTGAACAGTTTGTATGCAAAAAACAAAATAATAGGACGTTTTAGTACCCTTATAAAATTTACATCACTAAAAGCATATTCCACAAAAGGCTGGAAAACATGAATGTACGACCAGTTGCAAGCGAGGCTAGGAATCAACAATTTCAACAAACAGGTAACCTTAATCATAATTGGAAGGGAAGAAATGGAAGAGAACTAACCAACCTCTTTAGTTCATCTTGCGCCCTTGAATGACGGTTGTAAACTTTAACAAACTTTTTTATTTTTAAAGTGACCCTGAGCAGAAGGTGGAAAACATGTTAAACAACACTAAAACATATTATGTGCATCTTTGAAAGCAGAAAATAATGTCGAACTATATTCAGAAGCGAAGACCAACATATAGAGGCTAAGACAAGCTGACGCAGGGGTGATATGTTGGGAGCGGGTCATGTAGAGGGTCCATTCTATGTACCTGCTTTATTATGGATTATTAGATCTTTTATTTCTGACAGAGCTTTCATTAGGATCCAGATCCATTTTTAGGCTATTTAAGTGGAACGTGTGATTCACTTGAGTTTAGTGAAGTTCATGATTTAAGAAACCCTAATTATGTTTTGATTATTAAATTTCTTTTGTTTTCATGCAATTTTCACTTTGTTTGCATTTTTTGGTGCCTTTTCCGCGGAGATTAGAGTGAGGAATTCTAACTACTGCCTAAGTTTTTTTTTTTTTTTTTTTTCTCGCTCCTGGCAATGGCTGAAGTCCCAAGGAACTACCTTGCCGTGGAAAAATCCAAAGAAAAAATTAAAAAATTTAGAAAAAAGACTTGAAGATCTTGTGGCGTGCATAGAAGATTGGCTGGACCAAATGGAAAAATCGAACCAATAAACCCTAAATCGGATGAATCGAACCCTAGCAGCACTCACCAAGAGGAGCCCCAGCAGCGCTCACGAAGAGGATGGACGATGTTGATGGCAGATTGGATGCGTCGAAAGGTAAGAAAAACTCACCGGTTGATGTCCAACAACAACAAGAAGAAATCGGACGGCGTCGTCGGGTTGAGGAACATGAACCGCCCGTAGTTCTGTAGCAACCATTTAGTGTTCAAATGCACCGGCCCACGTGGATCCACCGGACTTCACCAGAAACCCCACGGAAGGCTTTCCAGCCGCCGCCGATGACGTCACCCAAATATGCTGAAGAGTTTCCACCCACCGCTGGAAGGTGTTACCGCCCAGACCACCAACAGCCACCACCACCCGCCGACCACAGTCGCCGGGACGGCGCCAGACCCGGCGGACGGCCCCCTACCAAGCCGGAGGCCGCCATTGGTGCCGACTTCTTCCAGATGGGCGAAGGGAGATTCCCCTCTGTCGCTGTCTGCACCGGACAAACCGTCCCCGGATGGGCAGTCGGCGAGTTGGTGAGCGTCGCCGGACGGCCAGTCGGCGAGTTGGTGAGCGTCGCCGGACGGCCGACGATTCCGCCGGATGGCCGACACCGACCGGATTTCCCGCCCACTTGGGGATGCAACCCGACGCCTCTGTGCCCTCGTGCACAGGGAGCGCCGGGCGCCCTAGCGGGGCGGAACGGGGGTCGGGTCCCATGTTGGGACCCGGAACCCGCTGGGTCAGCTAATGTACCACCGACCCGGGTCAGGTTTCCCGACCTGGTACGGCTTCATAGGACCCGGTTCTGCCCGGAGAGAGAGAGCGAGAGAAAGAAGAAAAGGAAAGCCTTTTCCTTGCAGACATTGCAAGCCTTTTCTGAAACAGATTTGGGATGCGCAAATCTAGTTCGTATTGTCGCCCATTACCGAGTTCTACATCGTCGAGGACGACTCTTCTTAAACTCGGAGAGAATGGCGCAGGGCTGTCATGTTGGGAGCCGGTCTTGTAGAGGGCCCCTTTTATGTTGCTTTATTATGGATTATTAGATCCGTTATTTATGATAGAGCTTTCTTTTGGATCCAGATCCATTTCTAGGCTACTTAAGTGAAACGTGTGATTCATTTGAGTTTAGTGAAGTTGATGATTAAGAAACCTTAATTCTTTTTTATTATTAATTTTTTTTCCTGCAATTTTCCCCTTTGTTTGCATTCTTTGGTGCCTTGCCCCCAGGGATTATAGTGAGGAACTCTAATCACTGAATCACAAGCTAACCTATTGAATACTTAAAAGTAAAAAAATACAGGATGAGCTTTGTGACAAGCACCTTCTACAATCTTCTTGCATCTGCTTCAATTGAATGTCAAGGTCCTCATTTTTTATGGAAAGTCTGTCAACTTCTTCATTTGTCTTCTCCAAAGAATTCTTCAAATAAAACAGTAAGGCAGATAAGAAAATTTGTGCACAATTTTGTGGCATGAAAAATCCCGAGGATGACATTTATTATGTATCCAGAGAACACTATCTAGTAAAAAGGAAAATAAGTTGAAGGAGAAAATCCGTCTCAATAATGCACAATGATTCATGAACAAGGAACATTGAGAACAACATAATATCTCTAGGCCAAAAGCATGCCTCACCACCAGGGCAAAATTATAAATCATCAATAAGTTACCTCTAATTCACGCTTTTGAGCATCAAGCAATTCGATGTCTAACTGAACCTGTTTCAACTGCATAATGGAAGACACAATAACCAGTTAAAACACAAATACCACACAATCTTCAGTTTCACATGGTAAGCAACCCCTTTGGTCTCCGGTTTGGAGCAGAGATGAGAAGATTGATGAGTGCGGTCAGACATGGGAAACTGGAGTGTAGTCATCAACCAGGACATCATTGAAATAGGAAAACATGCGATCTTCATTCCCAGCCATGACTCCAAGGAGGAGGATAGGGTTATGAGCCCACACCACAGCTCCTGAGGAAGCTTGGAGAACAAGGACAATAACAGAAGCTTAAGCAAACAACAAATACGTCGACTAGCTAAGACATGACCACAACAAGTCAACAACCACCAAGCAAAACAAAACCTGTTCTTCCGCAATGTCTCTGTCACTGTTTGAGTATGATTTGGTTTCCTGTGCTCGACTACCACCAGCATCTGAGAAGTTTAGGCTGTCAGAAGCATCACTATGTCCACTCACATGCTGCCTCTTTGAACTTCTCCTCTCACTGGAAAAAAAAAAAAATAGTGTAAGAACTGAAAACAGCTTAAACCTAAAGAAACATGTCAACTAATAGTTAAGAAAGGAATTCATGAATGGCTTCACTAAAATGACCAAGCTAAACAAGATAGACGCACAGATAGACAATGATGTGTGATATAAAATGAGAAGACAGAAAAGTTGCACATAAATTTAGATAAGTTTAGCCGAACTTAAATTGAGTCCCATTATCCATTTAAGCACATCTGTTGGGCCTGAGAATCGACGAAGGAAGGGGCCAGTGTGGAGGGTCGCATCAAAACACAACAATATCCTTTCTTCTCATTCTGGCCCTTGGTCACAGTCAGAAACCTGTCTGAACCTTGAGATAGGACAAGCAAACTAGAGTACATCTGCTGTAATGTCTTGAGCAGAATAGAGGGTCTCCAAAGAATTAGACAACCAAAAGAAAAGATGAAGAAAGATCTGCAATGTTCTTTATTTACTACAATGGAGTGTAACAATAATTAATTTGTGAATTTTCAAACTGCAAAGCTATGTAACATGGATGTCGCTGCAGATATGCGTATCCAATAATACCTATAAATTCACAACATGGCATATATATACAAGGGCATGCTGCAGGAGTCAAATTGGGGAATCTGTGAATGTAGCTGCATAGAGATCACCAATAATGAAGTAAATAGCAGAGATCCAAACCTGTCCCTTCCAGGAGAACGAGAAGGGCTGTGTCCTGCACATCAAATTCCAAGATTCAATCTCCATGTAATATACAGGGAAAACTTAAAACATTCCTAATCATAATAAACACATAAAAATGCACCAACTAAAGTAACGTCAAAATAAACGGCTGTACTAAGCAAATATTATGAAACGCATATGTAACCCATATTAGTAGGTTTTGATAAAAAAGACAAAATATAAAAAAATGAGGAAAAGTTTTTTTTTTTTCATGCAAAAGCATGAAGACTGTGTTTGAATGACACCATTAAACAACATTTTGGAGGCAAAACATGGTTTAAGCCTTTAAGGTGTGTTTGGGTGACGGTTGAAACTGGGTTTGTGAAAAACCAGTTTTGACAACAGTGCATCGTGCCATTTCTCTTCACAATCACAGTTACGCTGCACAATGTATGGTGGCTGTGGGGTACACTACGTTATGCACAACAGTGGTACTAAGTATTCCTTTCCCTTTTGTTGCTTTTACTAGATTCATCACAAGAACCTATTGCTCTGTTCTTCTGAAAAAGAAAGAAAACTGGTAAAAAATAAGCAACAAAACCTCTTCTTACCCCTATCATGCTTCCTGCCATGGAAGACATGTTGTCCTCTGAAGCCTCTACCCTGGGGAGACCTCCGATAAGGAGATTTCCGTCTATCAAGCCTGTCTCTCAAGTCACTGCCTCGATAATCCCTCCTACCTGCAAAAAGAAAGAAAGGATAAATTCTTCCTTCTGTAATTTTGCTATGGATAACAACAGTAAATACACAAGGCATGCTAAAAAAAATTAAGCTTACATCACATAAAACTTACCCTTGCTTTGAGTACAATGAGAAAACTAATAATGACAACAAAACTCCTCCTTGCCAGATCGAAAAAGGGTTACTGTTTATGTTGCCCGGACAAAATTCAAAACATATACTTATACCCGGGCTAACACTGAGAAAATCCTTTTGACAATGAGGCAAATAAGAGGCGAGGATGGATACAGCTGCCTTCTTGAGAAATAAGAAAAATAACAAAATCTGAATCATGCAGAGCCTGCCTGTCCATAAATATATAGGATAAATAAGAAGCTTTCTGTCCCAAAGAAATATGTCAGTACAGTTGAGAAGAATTCCACCATAACCAGCAAGGCTCCCGGCTTGGAGTGCTTCATTCATGGATATGAAAAATAATGGTTGCTGGGATGTGATCTCCTCGCCATTACACAGATTGGAACTTTATCGGACATCAGAAACACTCATACAACAATGAAACTGCCAATCTTGTAGGAAACCCATTGCAATGTCAACCATATTAGAACGCAACTTGCACAATCTCCTGACTTACGAGAATCACTAGCAGATAAAATGAAAAGGATAAGATTCCCTAAATGAGCGCAATAGCAAGTTCTACCAGCTGCCTGATGTTGGCAATGATCGATGGAGCAACATGAATAAATAACTAAATTCCCGACACAGAAAATTCACTGCAATTAGGACAAATTAGGTAACTGGAACATCATGGAATGGCCACACATCAAACACTTTGATCATTTGATGTATGGTCAACCAACTGAGTTCACAAATAAGGCAGGATGAGTTTGTGAATATGTACGCATGTACTATTGAAAACTGCAATGGCTGCAAGTACCAGAGAGAAGTCAAAAAGCCAGGTTAAGAAAAGGATAAAAATACGAGGTAAAGCAAGTTTTTCTGCCATCAATATGAATATCATCGGAAGACCCAATTCCAAAGAGAAATTTTGCCTAATGCAACAAAAAAAATCATTTCAAGCAAAGCATATCACAAAAGCAGGTTAAATTGTTTATTAAACTATAAACAGATCAAAAAATCAAATGCATCAGTTTCTCATATTTGAAAAGGCAAGTAAACATACTCTTATGTCTAGGATACACAAGCAACCATACACTTTTCACACTATACACAAGTAACCATATACTTTTCACACTATGTACTAAAACTGGAGCAATATCATTGACCCAGTTACATTTAGGCATAGATTCCAGGGTTAAGATAATGCAGTTATACAGGTATACTAATTATGAGATCCTCATTCAAAGTCCTAGTCTGTATCCAACTTCAAAGGGGAAATGATAAGCCAAAACTCATCTGAGCAACATTTAAATGAGGTGCAGGTAATATGCTTTGGTATTATTTATTTGATGAAAGATAGCATCTTTCAAGTATTCAAGGGATAAGCATCAATGCTAAGCAGAACAAAATGAAAACTCTAGAATAACGTGATCTACTTGTCAAAGGCAATAAGATGTTCAAATAACAAATATGCAAAGTATGATCCTAAAGAATTGTATGCTTTCTGAACTAAGTACATAGGAACCAAGAAGTACGAATTTTTTTTATCTCCAGATTAAATCTTCCTAGATTTTGAGCAGCCAAAATGTGCATTAGCATCCTTCGATTTGAGGGCAATATTAACATACAAACAGCGTCAGGTTATTATGGGCTCCTTGGTTTCCAAGTACAACTTTTCTAGCCTGATTGCCAAACCATCTGAGTTTCTGCAGTTATAATCTCTGGCATAAAATGACAGGAGTATCAAAACGCTCTACTTCAAGGTTATTGACATACAAACTTACCATGCATCATAAACAATTTTACACAATTCAGCAAGTAAAAATTCAGGCTTGAAATTTACATAAAGTGCCGCAAGGATTCTCTCACTCTCGCAGGCTCCTCATCTTTCGGAAGTAAAATTTAGTCTTCTAAGAAATCACCTATGTTGAGGTATAATATGAACTTAACCATACATTTAATTCTAAAAAGGACATTTTTTCTTCTTAAAATAACTTCCACTGAACATATTCATGCACTTCCTTACATACAGACGCTAATTACAGAACCCTACCAGTCCAACATGAGGACAAATAATACATTTGGATTTCCGTATTTAAAATTGATTACTCATTTCATGCATGACGAATCAATTCACAGCCCATCAAGAAAATCTTTCCTGTACTTAGACAATAGACTGTGATATTATTGACAGAATAAGAAAACAGGTTATCATCTTTTCAAATACATATGCAAATTTACGTGAATGGAATTGCTGTCGAATTAATTAAAACAGCTTCCTAGTTATTAGAAAGAGAAATTAATAAGACAAAGGGAATCGTCATCAGCAGGGAGCCAACAAAGAAAACTCACCGCCAGCTACAGAGAACCGCCTAAGTTCAGCCTCACCATGGGCAAAGGTGCAACTCTGTCTTGGGCAGCGACCTCTTTGATATAGGATACATAACTTTGTTTTAAACAGCTTGCGGTCAACCATATTGAAGGAAGTACCTCACAGATAATAAGATGATTACAGCCTCAAAAGAACACGAAAACCGCTGTCCAGGTCTGAGGGCATGCAACGAATAACCGTTAACTCGCCCAATTATGAAACCAATCGCCTTTGAGATACTTGACCCAGCAGAGGATGGCCGCTTCCCTGAAAATGGAAGAGACGAATCACCTCAACGTCCCATATAAACTCACCTAATACGTACAATAACCTCCGGAATTAAAGAAAAACCCCACAAATAGGAATCATATCATGTGAGGCAGAAAACAAGGTAAATTCTGTCGACCAGCAGACAAAGCCACGACCATGAAGACCGGTAGAACCGGCAAAGCAAGCGCTACACAGAAGACAACAATCAAAGAAGCAAATGACGGCATAACTTGTCCAATTAACACATTTCTTGCTCAAAATCCATTTCTTATAATATAAGCAGAAGGTTTAACGACTCTAACCAAATCAGAATTTCAACTCTCAGATCATTTCCATCCTCCAAGACAAAGGCGTTTAAAAAGAAATCAAGTGCTTCAGAATAAAGCACTGAAAGAGAAATACAATACCAACTCACTCGTTCCTTGGTCAAAACCGATTTTTTTAAAAACATATACCTAAATGAACAACTAGGTTGCGATTAACCAAAACGAAAATTAATTTCCACAATAGCGGAGGTGCCAAACAAATCATAGCATCAAAATGGAAACAAGGAGAGAGGAATGAGAACCATTGTCCTAGACCACTCCGATTAAAGAAAGAGACTCGGCACAAAAGAGAAAAAGTCCTAAAGAAATCAAGTTAGCGGCAATCTTTTCTAAAACCAAACATCTGAAAACATGAAACATACGATATTTCGGTCGTTTACCTCATTTACCTCGTTAAAAGAATCGTCTTCTGTACAGAAATCAAAATCATGTAGAAGAAGAAAGGATGAGAAACCGTGAAGAAGCAACAATTGCATGCGCATTAACGGAAGCGAAAGGCAGGGACGGAAGGCGGGAGGGAGGAAGGAAACTACGCGGAGCCACAGAGACAATAACACGGTAGGGATGCCAAAATACGGAGCGGTCCGTCCCGGCTCTCCAAGTGGTCGCAAGCCAAGCTTCCTATGGGCAAAGTTTCTATAGGTCATTAAAAAACTTGTTTTTCATAAAACCTGGCTTTTATAAAACTGGATTAGGAGAGGGTGTCATCCAAATGCCCCATTGGATCCTTAAAAAGCTTTGGTTGACATCTAGCCATTAGATTGAAATTTCGACCAACAATTCTCTCTCTCTCTCTCTCTCAGTTCATGTAGTTTCCAAAGACATCCACCTGCCGCACAAACACAACATGCATATGGGAGCAAGTTGAATTCTTCTTTGGTATGGGAAAACAGACAATTTCATGGAAAACGATTTATGGGGCATGTACTGAAAACCGTGGCGTTCTTTTGGGTTTTTATTCACAAAACTATGAGCTTTTCCCATACATCGGGAATAAGCCATTTTTCTTTTGTGAAAACAGCGTTATTGTTAGCATGGTAAGCGATCGTAGCGAAGTCTACACACATATATATATATATAAAATAAGGCTACAGCCCTAATCCGTTTGGAACAAACACGAACGAGTTCGCCACAGGGTGGACTAAGACAGAACACAAGCGCTCCAACTACCGAACGGTTTTTTCTTTATTCTGAATGGACCGTGTGGAAATTATTTGGAAGTTGGAACTTGGAACTCCAAGTCGAAGCCCTAGACCAGATGGACTAGGCAACCGACTGGGCTGATCAGCACGATACCTGTGCTTTCTTATTTGGAACAAATTTTAGCACTCAGACATATGATGCTTTTACACATTCATTAAGACGAAGCGATGCTTTCTAGAAAGGGATCACATTCTTCAATGTACCATTTAGGACCTTAAGTTATTAAGAATCTAAGATCCCATATTTCCCATCCATGGAAAGGTTTGCAAAGCACTAGTCAACTTCACTCGCCAATCCGTGACGTGCTTCTTAGGAAACGAAACCGAAGAGAGTGGAGGAATCGGGCATGCAGAACGCTTAAAAATGTCCATGAGCTACCGGGCCCCGAACTCGACTCTAGTGTCTTGAAAGAAACTCGAAAGAAACTCGAACTTGACTCAATTCGAGTAGTTTAAGCTTGAGCCAAACATTGGCTTGAGGAAAGCCAAGCATTTCATTAATGATTTATTTTTTAAAGAACGAAGCTACAGTAGATTTGAGAAAGTGATACGTGTTCATCAACGCAGTTTCACGCTAAAGCCAGTTTAAGCTTAATAGGCAACCAACGAGTATTTTTGCTCCTTTAAGACTGGTTTAAGCTTAACTTTTGCTACGTTAACAACAAAAATTCAAGAATTAAAAACAAGGATCTAGGTCCTAATAAAAACACCAAAAATCACATTGGGTATAATTGCAATTTAGAATGCCATTGGCAGCCCAAAAGATTGCAACCGTATGACTACCGTTGCGCCACACCACTCATAAACAGCAAAGTGCATACAGCCATCGGGCCAGGAGGCAGTCGACATTATGATATGTCGCAAAGACTCGCAAGGTGTAGAGCACTACAAAAGAAAGCATGCATACAAAATAGTAAATACCGCTTTAATGAAGAGAAAAGATCCCACAAAACCAAAATCAGTGAAAAGGGCGTGGGTGCTACGTATGAGCTTGACAATCATAAAAGGATATGATATCACAGATGACTTCACTGAATAAACAAAACACTCGACCTAAAACACATTGAAGAAAGCCCACATGCAGTGAGAAAAACTGAGAACATATATCTCCTAAAAAATTGGCAAGAATAATTATGCAAATACACCAAAAAGATATCAAATTTTCGTGTCACATGTTGCCATGGCTGAGCTTCTTTGCGAAAGTGCCAATGTCAAGATCACTTATTTGATGCAGAAATATATATGTCCGTGCCTCCCAACGTCTCATATCTTTGTTGCTAAAATATCTGTGTGCCAATTTGGCGGGATAGAGAAGACAGACACTCAGGGACGCAACTAATATGGTGGTTGCAGCAATGGGCTCAAGAATGGAATCCTTTTCCTTTTGTTCTTCCCTACGGAAACAATCCCACTATCATTAACTGCAAATTGGCCAGCCTCAAATAGGTAAAGACCAGAGTTCCCCCGGACCCATGGGCTTTGAGACCACCAAGTTTAGAACTTGCTCCCTACCAAATATGAGTAGCTATTGTATGCAAAACAGAGGAATTTACTTGCATGATAAGAAAGACTTATCAAGAAATTTACAACACAGATTTCCTCAGGCTTGAAAGCTTTCTTTGCTTATCTGATGCACAAGCTAGGGGAAACCACTATGAAGTTTCATTCGAAACCATGCTGATAGCTACTTCACACGCTTGCCAAAGATAGAATTTGATGCCCTGATAATGTCACGAACATCAGGATCAGTGTATTGCATTTTCCTTAGAAGGAAAAATGCAGACGAATGCTGGCCAGCAGCCAAGAAAGCCTGGAACATCCTGCAGCAGTATGAAATAATATTGATAAACCAAGTTAGCTCAAGAAGGCTTACTTTCAAAATCTTCAGGTGGATACTCTCCTACAATGATAGGACATGAAAGGGTGCACACGAGAATGTTGGTCTTTTTTCTGGGAAAGAGAGGTGGTAGTAGGCTTGTTGTTTCTGGGAGAAAAGATTTCCAATGTAGGTTCAAGTCATCTGAATATCCATAAGAACTTATGTTATGTGCCTACAAGTGTTAAGCTGATCAAGCATCCATTTTCACGTTCGGCTTACATCTTCATTCAAAAGCATGTCATGGCCAACGTCTCTAAGGACCATTAAACCTTTAATAAGGCGAGCTGAATAAAGTCACTCGAACACACAAATATGGGAGTTGCCAACCTCATTCAGAGACCATGTACACACAACTGAACATTTAAGCAAAATTATGATTGGAGATATGAACATGTGCCATGTCCAGCCATAAAATTCTTCTGCAATATTCTAGAAGAAGATGTTCAGTAAAGCACAGAGAATACGTGTTTCCTACGCTATTGATAATTGTACCAAAGTTCATATATGTATCCATAGAAAGATTTCCAATAGAGATTCATACCTTAAAAAGGTTAGCACATTGAAAGGAATATTAGCCTTTTCGTACTCCTTCCAAATCAGTCTTGCACTGTCAGCATTTTTAGCACTAACACAAGTGCTGAGAAGAAAATCTAGACTTGTTCTTGAGGGAGCAAGACCAACATCTTCCTTAATACCTTGAAGCAAGCTTAAGCCAATCTCCACATCAGCAGGATCCATGTTATAGATTAAGCCAAAAGCCTGTTCCATCTCAGTGATGAAAAATAGATGACGATACCCAAAAAGATAACATGAGTACTTACTAAAACGACATCTTATCATAAACAAAAAATTTAACCTTTGGGCCTGCCTATAATTCTATACAAGGTATTAGCGTTGCGATTTTCCAAATAAGGGCTAAAACTTTTCATGAAAACTGTCAAGGTTTTGAATTTCTGTTAACTTGAGAAATATAAAACTTACTTTCAAGTTTCAATATTACCCTCTACCATTAAATTAACATGAACAACTTGTTCTATTCACAAAACCTATTTGGACCTTAAAAGACTTAGCATATGGGGGGTGAGTGTTTATTTTATCATATTAAATAAAACATGAACAAATTCTATTCACTATGAAACCAAAAATCTACTTGGACCTTCAAAGGTGTGGAATATGGGGAGGGGTGTATGTATAATTCCTAGAAAAAAGCAATTTAATGTGCTGTCCGACTTTTTTGACCACCTGAAGTTGTTACCAGTAAATCCATCTGTACAAATGCGCTAGAAATATCCATTTTTATAGGATCAAACAAATAAAAGCTACAAAGCCGTACGTCAGATTCAATAAATTAGCTCACTTAATGGCATTAGATTTATCGTTCATAAAATCTGATCTGGTATTTACACATTTTTTTAATATTGTAGTTTCGGAATATCCTCCTACTCTCTCTCTCTCTCTCCACACACACACACACATATATATATATGTGTGTGTGTGTGTGTGTGTAAAACAACTGTTCAACTGGTGCTATTTTCAGGAATGACCCAATTAGCTCCTTCATCTCATTTCTGACTCATTTTATCTACAACCTACCTTATGGATGCAAGCCTTATATCCAGAAGATTACAAATATATGAAATTTAGAATTATAGGGCAATGCATGAAAAACTAAAGCCAAATAGAATCGTATTTGGATTTGTATTTCTTGTTTCAGGAGTTTCTCTACAAGTGCTTAAGATGAATGCTGCTCATCTAGAATCTACAGATTTCAGAGAGCAAACAAAAAAGTTCTAAACAAAATAAAGCATACCTGATCGCAAAAGTAATCTGCTGCCAATTCATCTCTTTCTCTAAGCTGTTTGAGTAGGTTGATTGCACAACTGGTTCCAGAAAAGTAGAAAAATAAGACAAAAGGATGTCATGGACAAATTAACAGAATTTATTCTATGATGCAACCTTTGATTTTTGTACTGGACGCAGTACAGAAAAACCCGGCCGCACCCATCACACCAACTGGACTTATCATTCAGGTCGCCAAGCAATTGAAGCAACAGGTCTAACTTTCCATCGGATTGTGTATGCTCCTATAAGAGACAATAATAAGAGAAAATAGGAATCATGTTTATGCAAATGTTGAACAGAATCTACCTATTAAAGCAAAGCAGTCCAAAAGAACAAAACTCACAATAAGGCTGATCACAGCTTTTGGATCTGGACAGCACCCTGCTAGCTTGATTTCTTCATAAACATTTAGAGCCTCAGACATTTGTCCGCATGATGCAAAAGCTAGGACAAGTGCACTTTTTATCTCAACAATATTCTTGGGTTGTATCCGACAGTCTAAAGCCACCTACAGCAAAACTATTATATCAGAAGCACTTCAGCTCTACCTTGCACTAATCGCATAGAAACGGTGACAGTAGAAGACAAGTATATGAGGAGAAAGTGGAGGCATTCATCACGATAGAGGATAACTACTAACACCATGAACCAGTTTGCCAGGAAATAAGATTCTTTATTTTCTAAAATTGGAACAGGAAACAAATAGCTCTTACATGTCAAATGAACATGCACACACCACAGTACACATGCACACCTTCCACAGGCACACATAGTCAGTAAATAAATGATTCCCCACGATTCGCTTTGTAAGTACATCATTGAAAGGTCCCAAGAAATATGTTCATGTCAATGGTGAAAGAATCACACCTTGAAAGTAAGCATATGGTTATGCTGCTTTACAAAAGTCACAAAAATAAGTTTCAAACAAGTCCTAAATCTGTAAGATTTAGACATAAAAATGCATTCAAAAAATAGCTTAGCATGTTTCCACCTTGTTAACATTCAAATATGCAAATACCAGATTTTTATTGAGTAAACTGACTACGCAAAATTTTAAAACAATACTGAAATTTGAACTATATGCAAATAGGAAACTGGTCTCCAAGGTGAGGAAACAAGTTTTAGAGCTGTGAGCTTCATGTTTCAGAAATGATTTCCCAGGAATCGGTGGTGTCCAGGTATAGCCATCATTAACCCAGACCCGACCTGAAATGAATACAACAGTATATGAAACAAGATATCATGTCCAACCATGCAGATGCACTTTTTCATGCAAAACTTCCTAAAAGTAGAAAACAAAGTAATTGTAGTCCATTTATTGGGTGGTTTGAACCCTCACTTTGTAAGCTTCTCTGAAGCTAATTCACTTCTGTTTTAATAGAATATTATTCCCTTAGTTCACTATTTCTTCACTCTTTTATGAGTGATAATTGTGTGAAGAATATAGATTTTATATCTATATCAGGTTCTTGTGTGATTCAAGTATTGTAAAGACTCTAAGAATATATCTTTGTACCTACATTTTGCTTTCTTCTATGTTCAAGAAGAATAATTGAAGAAGAATGTGGATTTACTCTTATGTCACTTTCGAATTTCAATTGACTAATTTCTTCAGCAAGAGGTCCAAGTCTCGGACTTGTCGAAGACTTACATATGCTGTTATGTATCCTTCTTCTAGCTTATTTCCTTCTACAACATTTATTTTGATATTTACATTTTTGTGCCACAAGTTCATGAGAGTGTTTAATGGGCTCCTATGACTATGAGAGCTCTTTCCATCTTCACGGCACACACATAAAATCCAGATAGCTAATCATCTTTATGAGGTAACTATGTTAGTAAATCAAATAAAAAAATATGCATTTAAAGAATATTAAAACCAATACTATAATAAGTTTAACTGCACATAAAGAACTGCAAAACAAACAACAATGATGCTACAAAAATTTGAGATCATCAAAAAACCAATGTCTTGTGGACTAGTTTTAGCGCCACAGCCATGCTGACATGGCTCAACATGGATGTAGACATGGAATGTGGCTCTGGACATGGCTTAGGCATGGTCAAAGAAGTACCTCTGGTGCAGTCAAGGAGCCCATGTCTATTTTGTTCATTGGCCTTGGTCAAGGTTGCCAAGTCTAATTTTGTCTAGGAAGTGAAAACGACTTTCTTTTTAACGCCATTTGCTTATGCCTCCTTAGTTTATATATACAATTTTTGTGTTAGTCACTGAAAAATTAGTTAGCTTTCTTTTCTGACTGTGCTCCCAACCATGTAAGATGGATCAAAAGTTTGTCAAAGCACAACCTTTCAGTAAACAACAAAATCAAGTAAGAGAAGTTCTTAAATACAGTTATAGTCCATTCAGGAAACTAAACATTTTGAGTCAATGGTTTGGCAGAAGATAAAGTTATTGAAGGGAGACAGTTGCCAAGCACCTGTTTTGCCTTGTCAAACTGCCCACATTTTGCATAGCCATTAATAAGTGCCAAGAAGAAGTGCTTGTTCAAAGCAAGACCTGATTTCTGCATCTCTTCACAATACTGCAGACATATAATCATTTGAAATAGTGATACACAAATTAATAATTTTGATAAACATACGTATCGAATGAGGCATACTGATGATATTCTAGAATACAAACCAACCAAATTTTTGTGAAAAAATTTATAGATCAACACTTCAGTATTCTATAAAATGCCACGATGAAAAATCTAATCCCATCATTTCATAGGAAACAGATGCTGAAGCCATTTCAACATACAGAAGAAAAATTACCATCATGTTCATTAAAAAAAGTGGCTTGAAATCATTTTGAAGAAACAATTTCTTCCCTATATTCTTGCAATGATGAAATCTTACATAACTTACATTCATAATATGTGCACGCGTGTGATGAATGCAATGTGCATAATTACAAAGCTTTCCATGACAGTATACCATTATAACTTTTTGATGTTACAGTCAACTTTCATAATTCTAATCTCCCAAGAAGACAAAAAAGGGTCATGTTTAACATAAGTTATTCACTACCCTCTTGATTCTTATCATGCAGAGGCTACTAAAACTGTAAGGAATGTAAATAAATGTTTTCAAACACATCTTGAAAGTTATACAAAATGGTGACTAATCCCCAGAAAGATGAGCACTGCCACATGGCGTTAAGATTTGGAGCCACCATAGCTTATGTGAAAACATGCATATTTGCTTTGCTGCAAAGACACAATATGAACCAACATTCCGTGCAACCAAGTTGTCTTTTAAACATTCATGTATCCTAATCCAATCATCAATCCTATTGAAGATAGCTTCCTGTAATGCCCTCCCAAGGCCAAGGATTACCATGACTCCATGACAAATTCATGAGCCAATCTGACAAAATACAAGAATATAGTAGCATCAGAAAGTACAAGTATCTGGACCATAAGGCTGATCTATATCAACACTGTGCGAGGAAGCATTGATATGCAACAACTCCTATAACCATTTTATACATACTCATCCAGGTAAGATAATAAACTGCACTGCTCAGTCCATTTCAGAAGTACAATGCCATGGGTTCTCTTGAAATTTGGAAAACCAGATCCCCATTTTTTCAGAATTTGGCAGTCCAACATAACTTTTCAATAATATAAGTGTAAGTACTTATTAACAGTGTAGATTATTCAGAAGAGTTGCACATGTATGGAAAATAAAGCAAATTTTACACCCACCTTGTCTCCATCAGGATAGTCTTACTCTTTAAACTTGTTTTCAGAAGGTAATATTTAACTCTAACCCTTTTCAAATATACCTACCCTTTCAATATCTTCAACACATTGAGAATTAAATATCAGGTGACAAAATGTTTCTGAATCTGGTTTAACATCTGCAAGTTCCATTTGCTTCAGAACCTTCATTCCTGATTCAACATTTTTCTGACAAAAAATAAAAGATAAGTTAATAGCAACCAACCAAGAAGTAGGAAACATTACAATAATTAACTACCAACAGTTCTGTGTAGTAATCGGGAATCTCAAGTATAACTGGCTGTATCTAACTGAGCATGGCAAATAGAAAACGAGATAAGGTAAAACAAGAGGTTAGATACAGAGTTGAACAAATACCTTTTCTAAAAATACATATGTACACATGCATAGATGTATAATACTACACTGATAGCATCAATCTTGCAAACATTTTCCTTGATGAAAATGTAGAAACTCAGAACTTGTCAAAAGAACTATCTGGAAACACCAGCCCACAACATTAAAAATATGTCAAGCCAGACGGATCTGCTAAATGACCTCCAGAATGCTGGCCCAAAATGTAACCATCATCATCCACTTTCAATTTGTGGCTTACAGCCACATGACCCCTTTAATAGGCATGTTCCTTCAGTTATACATTCAGTGTGACCCTCAACCTTGCTGAAAATGAGCCCCAGAGTAGGGTCACACCAGGATGTATAAAATGTTATCATTCATCTAAAATGGCATAAAACCCTTTAAGAAAATCAACTTTGTCCTGCATGACAAGAAACGATAATATTTCTGCAACCAGATTAAATTGGAGGAGAAAAATAAAAACAGCAGTCTGAGCGAGATGCTCAGTTGCAGTATGAATGAGAACCAGTGGAGGCAGCACTTATATCTTGTGAACAGCAAAAGGAGCAACAACCTCATGAGCTAAAAAGTTCTCTGATGGAGATCTTCAGATCAACATAGTTTTGAAATCTTGCACAAGATACCTTCTCCAGTTTGGGATGGTAGGAAATCTTGATAAATTTTTTTTGTTGTAATCCTTACTTTATTGTCATTTTCATCACTAAATCTTAAGACCCTGGAGATATTTACACTTGAGATCTACAGATGGTCCTGTATTTAATTCATATTAATTTCTACATTTTCACTATGATATTTCAGCCAATATATATGCATGTAATAAAATGTAAAGTCAAAATTACTTAAACAGGTTTTGTTGAACAAATTATCAGTGAATGAATTAAATTTTGGTAGAAGATGGTGTACTGAATAATTGAGGATGGAAATGCTGCCCTTGAAGCATATAATTTTGTTCGGACATGTAAGTAACCGATACTTGGTTGGCATGAACCCAGCATCCCTATCCAAATCAAGGATGACAAATCTAGAGACCAGTTAGGCATTACACAACATGCATAACCATTCCATCAACAAAGACAAGATTGTAGAGAGCTAGGGCTGAACAACGAGCCGAGTAACTCGAACTCGACTCGTTAAAGCTCGGCTCGAATTTGAATTCGATCCAGCTTTTATACTCAACGAGCCGAGCTCGAGTTATCCGTTCAACTCGTTTATTTTATCGAGCCAAGTACGAGTTCGGTTAAGAAGCTCGCTTAACCCAACTCGGCTCGCTTAACCCAAGAAAGGATATTTATTTTTTTCTTCATTCGCGCATCTTCATTTCTCGTCTTTTTTTTCTCTCTCTTCACTCTCTTCCTCCTTCTGGCGATCGGTGGAATCCTCAAACCCTCGTTCCTTCTCTTCTCTCCTTCTCTCTCTCTCTCCCTCTCTATCTCTCTCTCCCCCTCTCTCCCTAAATCAGAGAACTGAAACCCTCTCCCTCAAACGAGAGAGGGTCTCAAGAACCCAATGATTTCTAACTTTGTTTTGCAGAAGAGAAGAAGAAGAAGGAGAAAGAAGCGTTTTTTTGGAAAAGAAGGCGCCCAAAAATCACTTGGTTATGGCTCTATGAAGAAGACCAAGCGAGAAATAGGGTTCTCCCTCAAACCCTCGCAGCCTCCCTCCTTCTCTCTCTCTCCCTCTCCTCAAACCCTCGCAGCCTCGCCCCTTCTCTTCTCTCCTTCTCTCTCTCTCTCTTCTCCCTCAAACCCTCGCTCGCAGCCTCGCTCCTTCTCTTCTCTCCTTCTCTCTCTCCCTCTCCTCAAACCCTCGCCCCTTCTCTTCTCTCCTTCTCTCTCTCTCTTCTCCCTCAAACCCTCGCTCTGTTTCTTGTCCCTCAAACCCTCGCAGCCTCACTCCTTCTCTCTCTCTCTCTTCTCCCTCAAACCCTCGCTCTGTCTCTTGTCCCTCAAACCCTCGCAGCCTCGCTCCTTCTCTCTCTCTCTCTCTCTCTTCTCCCTCAAACCCTCGCAGCTTGGTGGGGGGAACAGGTGACGTAGCTTTCACATACCACAGTGCTACCCTTCGTCGTCTCTCCTCGAGGCGCTGCTCCCCTCACCACCACGCGCCTTCAAGCTCGACCTCCAAACCGGCGAAGGACTCGACCTCATTGCCGACGCTCTGGGACAATGCCTAACTAAACAAGTTAAACGAGTCGAGCTCGAGCTCGACTATATATAGTCGAGTCGAGCTCGAGCTCGTGTTGGGGAACTCGACTCGAGTTCGAGTTTGAGCTCGAGCTCTTTGAGCCTGGCCAAGCTCGGGCTCGACTCGGCTCGTGTGCAGCCCTATAGAGAGCCCACCAAAGTCTACAAATTTATCAATGAATAAAACAAACAATAAAGAAAGCCAACAAAATGAAGCCATAGATGCTGAGGTACAAATTGAAGAGCATGGTCAAAGTGGGGTGGAAGGGAGGATCCTGAAAGGGCCTAGAAGCATCTCTAAAACAAGAGAGAAAAACTAAGCAGGCTAGATTCTATTGATTAACCAACTATCCTTGAGCAGATAACAATTATTATATCATTTGATAAGATTAACAGTCTTCCCCATTAAAAGATAAAGTAATGCAAAATACTTCCACAAGCAAAGATGAAAAAATACCAAATCTGGTCCTATAAAGAATTATTATGTCAATGAAATTTTTAGAATTAGAAAGTATATGGAATGCCCAATTACTTTATCCCACATCGGATTAAATCAATGCAGAAACACTATACCATCCCAGGAAAAAATCGCAGTTATACCAGAGGTAACCCTGACCTTAAGTCCAACAATCAGAAAATGTTAAAAAGTGCATTACCTCTCGAAAGTACCCCACCATGATTGAATTGTAAATGCTTGCAGTTGGCACAATTTTCTTCTCATCCAAGCTAGCCAATAAATTGTATGCCCCATCAAACTATAACAATGTGAAACACATCCTAAAGTAAATCTTTTGCAAGACATTTCTTTGTCAGAATCACAATATAGGACAAGCTAAACAGTCTTTTTTTATATGCCAGTAAAGCTCCTATTTAGTGCAATCAGTATGAAAACAAAGAAATTGATGACAACCAAAACATGAAGACAAGAAAATGAAGTTCTTCCAAGAAAATGGAATTTCTAATAATATCAAAAGATGAAATTATGCAAGGTATTTGTTGCAGATGTAAGTATCTACAACCTACTTCAATCTAAGAAAGTATAAAATTTCTCAAGGATCATTTCTTGTGTTTTTCTTCCCATATCCATACAGTTTCTCAAGTGCTGACACCACCAGATACCCACACAGACTGGTTAACTGCACACCCACCATCTACCAATAACATTCAATAGTAATGTAGTATTGTAGTGTAGTATATAAATTGCCAGCCTCTGATTTATTGTCACAGGCAGGCCAGTGACCTCACAAAATGTAGAAAGAGTAATATGAGATAAAACATGAAGAGAGAGGAACTATATTCTGTAAGCAAAAGCAACTTGGTTTGTTAACCAAACTTCTGCAAAGGAAATAGACCGCATGAGCACCAGTCACATGAGAACAAATCCAACACTGAATTAACAACTATGAGTAAAAGAAGGCTGAAATTCATGGACAGAAATAGTACAAGGAACACTTGCAAGTTCATGATAACGCAGAAAGAGCAGCAGCAGTGTGAACAGGTTTAAAGCTTTTAAGCTTAAAGTATGAGGTCAAACATACTTGGAATAAAGTAGTTGGCTAAATATAAGACTTGACATAACTGACGCAGCATATGGTGCAAACATGCTTGTAGAAGATAATGGACCAAACACTAAAAGTCAAATAAAAAAGGACCAAAATATATATCTTATACTTCAACAAAAGATTCATCTCCTATGTCCAATTAAAAGAAAAAGGAATAACTAAACACTGAAAAATATGAAATTTCATACAGGATACTTAAATCTAACATCAATAAAAAGCAAATAAAAAATAAAAAGAAAATAAAAAATCTAGAAATCTCTCCAAGAAAAAATAGTCATATTTCATATTGCAGACGATAATATATTTAAACTGCTACTTCACCAATATTTCTGAAATATAACAAGTCAAAAGTTCACCAGTAATGATATGACCAAACTACAGCAATAAGAAAGAAAGTTATGAATGTTTGTCTCATGCAATAGCTAGCTCACTAAGGCAGGTTCAACCAGAAAAAATAGTGTATTAACAAAATTGCAAGAGAAGGGCTCTTGTAGAAGGGAAAAAGGAAAACAAGATACATGACTCACATCTTTCATCTTGATACATAAGTTTATCATGTATTTGTAGGTTTCACAAGTAGGCTCCAACCCAAGCTGATGCATCACTGAATAGATGGAGTGGACCTTACATTTAAAAAAAAAAAAGGAAAAGAATAACCAGAGGAATCAGACAAGAAAATGAACTATCTATGAGCCTATAAATTAGAGACAGACTGTAGAATATCTCCAAATGGATTCCATGAGTCATAATCCCAGAAGAGAAAACCAATCATCAAAATCACTATTGACATCAAATTCATTACATGAATATATGAACAGAAGCGGCATCAGTGATCAAATTGAATGAGCCTTTAAAAAGAGGGATTGGAGAAGTATTTGGAGAAGCAAGAGAATTAAAGAACTTGCCATAGATATAAAACTTACAAAATTCCTCACCAGAATGGATCCAATTATCATTAATGGGAAATGTGTGCATATACACATAATAGCAAGAGAGGGAGTGTGTGTGTGTGTCTGTGTGTATATGTGGATTATGTATCCCAATTATTATGCACCCTGCATTATCCACCTCAAAACCATTCAATCAAGTAATCACTAAACAATGGTCAAAACAATTTGACAAGTGTTCAACATAGTTTATTTAACAAACAACAACCGATGAATCACATCATTTTCTGTGTGACAACAAAAATCAAGTCTCACAATGTAAATGCATAAAAATTTGATGAGTTAAAAAAATCATAATTTCTTTTGAGAAGCATGACCAAAATATGGTTAGATAGAGGAAGGAAAAAAACTGTGTTGATCTGTCCTTATCACCAGACTCTTGAAATAATACTTTTGTGGCCTAGGGCACTCGAGGCCACAACAAACTTAACACATTTATATGAAAGGGACACACATGCAGCAAATTGCATTTGATAGCAGGATAAATCAAGGGGAAAAAAAATCTCTAAACCAGTAATTAACAAAAGCACACCTAAATTTTCAATAATTTCAAAATACACCTACTTTTTTCATGGTTATTAAACTGCCCCAGAAAATTAATTCTGTCAAGTTTTCATAAATTAGTGAAAATTATTATTTTACCCCTAAAAGATAGAATCAGAAATACACCTTTGCGAAAAACACCTACACTTCCCTTGGCTAACTTTCTAGCGTTAATAAAGAAAAAAAAATCGCCTAATTAATTAGATACTGATAAGAGAACTAACTATTTTATTTAGTTAGTTATGCATTAATATAATTGGGAATGGTTAAATAGGACAACGTAAACTAATGAAGTTGACATTTCTTGTTGAGGCCATTTTATCATATCAACCCCAGAGTAAGTTGGTACTAGACAAGGGTTAACAAGTTGAACAAAGGTTATTTCCTTATTAAACAATTACATGTCTTCTTTATTACTACCAATTCTTTGGTAAATAGAGTCTTCCTTGAAAAATTACCTAAAATATATCATAGAAATGTGCGCTCAAAATGTTCAACAAAGAAAAAATAAAGAGCAGGTACTCGTTACAAAGAAACGCAAGAAGAAGACATATTGAAAGACTACACTGAAAAACTAAAATCTACCAGATCAAAATCACAAGTCTGTTCACAGGCACGAAAAATAGGGTGCAGCGTTTCAATAGAGACAGATGACCCTGATGAGCACATTCTATCCACAACATCAAGAGCAGCTTGCACCTGTCAGCAAAAGATAATGGTAGTAATCAACAGGGAGGAGGGGGAGAGAATCAACCGGGATAAAGAAGTAACTAGAACGGAAAGCAAGACCAGAACTAATTGAGTATGGATCAAATTAAACCATATGAAAGGCTGGCAAAAAATTATAGAAATACCTACCGAGACATGAGAATAAACTGAAAGGCAAAAAAAACCCACAGTTGGATGACGGAAATAAATCATATTCAGTTTTTTGTAGACATCCATAAACTTAGCCTTCTCCTTTGGATTACATCTTTTACAAGCTTACATTTCCAAAACATAATCTTATACTTCATGTTTGCATGTCCAGCCACCAATGGAAATGGATATTAGGCCAAGTGTATAAAGCTATAAACGTCTTTCTCTCATCTGCCACCTATAGAGTAGCATTAAAGAAGAAAGTGAGATCAGTAGGAAGCATCAAAGAAATTTCATTTGGATGGTCTGTTTCCTTCATGAGTTCATTCCTTGGAGTAGGCAGACCGCCCAGAAGCTGTTCTTTTGATGCTTATACTGAGAATGAGCACATAAAGAGACAAGTGTGAGAAGTTCTAAATATTTTCTTTGACTCTATTCACACCTTTACAGAGAAGAATTTTGGGATTGAGATCCTCTCCAAAAAGTAATAAGACACTTTACTATCAGAAGTTATGGATTATACAATAGCTAACAAAAAACTTGATTGATTCTTGACCTCTGTAACACCAACTTATATGGTAAAAGTTAAAACTAATAGCTTATGATGTTACAGGCTTGGAGTCAGACATTGCGAGGCTATAAATAACAAATGCATTTACGCCTTCAGTGCCCTCGGCCAATAACTCTCATTCACAATAATAAGACTTATATTGACCCATGCCCCTATGCATGGAGTGCCAAATTTTTCTCGTTGCCACCTTTTGTGATTCCTATGCAAGTGCTTATGGCCCATAAATGTTGCACAAGGTTCCTACTAAGATTGGTTAATTTAGTAACCCGACATGAACATCATATATTTCTCACATTGTCAGGGACCCAGGACACAGTCAGACAACAATTTACAATATATGTTAGCCATGTGGATCTCAATACAGGTGTTAATCTTGGTATGAAAGAAGTTTCGTGAACGCTACGTCACATGGATATGGGTATGGAAGATGCAGGTATGGGCATGACGATTTTAGAAAATTTGGGTACAGGGTACGGCAAAGTGTATATGTAAATATGTATATTATATATATAATAATCCAAAAAAATCTCAAAATTAAAGAAAATGAAAGGAAAATATAGAATCTTAGTGGAAGGGAAATACAAAAGAAGGGAAAAATCAAAATTAAAGAAAAATTAAGTTTGAAAATATAATTTTAAATGTCTTAAATGCAGCCGTACCCAGCCGTACCCGTGTCACCATACCCACGTACCGACAGGGGGACCTGGGCAAATCCCACGTACCTGTGTCACATAGCTTGAAGGAAATAGAAAGACAACCCAATGAAGGAAACTTGGCAGACACCTACAACAAAGAGAACTGATAGCCTCTGCAGCCACCAACATGTGAAACATATAGATCAAGATCAAGAGATCTAGAAACACTTTAATATTCAAGAATAGAGGACGACCAAACCAAAAGACATTGAACAGCATGAAAACCAGAATTTAGGTAAGTATGCTTCTAGTAATTAGTTTATGTTAAAAAAAAAAAATCTATCAAGGTGAACAGGAGTAGTGAAAGTCAACAACACCCAAGGAAAAGCAAAGAGAGATGTTGGACAATATTAAATAACCAAAAATTACTGCTTGTAAAAAGCATCAACACTAAAGTTCCAAAAAAAAAAAATGCTACTCATACGCTTGGTCTCTAAAAAAATTACTGCACACTTAGTCTCTAGAAAAATTAATTACCTTCAAGGCATCACAGCAGTAAGTCACAAGCGTGCAGTAAGATGATGATGACGGTTGAACTTCAAGCTTTTCATGCAATTCATTGAATTCTGCAATAACTTCATCAACCTTCAATTCAGAACGTTAGCTGCATAAGAATTATCGTATTTCTTTCATATGTAAGAAACATGAGACAAACAGATAAAAAAGCAAAAAGAGGACTAGTGAAGCACCTCTATCCAATAACTTTTACCAGGACAACTATAGTTGCAACATAAATGATCCAATAAACCTTTATATTTTTCCAAATCAACTCATAAATAAAGAAGAAACTTATAAATGCCAGCAGAAATAAATCTAAAATGCATTATATCCAAAAGAAAACCAAAGTACAGTAACATTGTTGACATTGAAAAGAAGACACGTAAACTGAAGGGCCCAACTCTTAGCAAAGCAAGGCCGTCATTTTTCACTTGTTCCTTGCCTTGCAATGGCTGCTCAAAGTAGGTCACTGGGAAGACCTTTTCCCAGCGTGCAGAAATCAATCCTATTGGCTGGCACCACTATCCCTTTAACCAATTGCATCTTGAACTTGTGTCATCCACTTAGAAGTGCAATTTCCACTTCACCTATTTCTAATCTGCAGTTGATGAAGATTCATACCTAACGAACAAAGCAATATGACCTGCCAACTGGAATGCTTGGCCTTCTATGAAATAAACTAATCCCTTCCCTTACCTATGTAAGTACCATCACTGTCATACTACTTATCACATGAGAGAAAGAGATCATGTCCCCACTTATCATGATCTACTGACTAGTCTATAGAACAAAGAAAGAAAACTAAAAAAATAAAAAGTTGCTAGAAGCGATCCACCTGCAGGGCCAATTGAGGTCAAGGAGCCTGGGCTGTCCGTAAATTGAGCTCTGGTTCAGCTGACTAAATTTTTTACAGAAAAATTCAAGCACAACTTTTATGGGAAAGATTAAAAATAGCCACTTTTCGTATAAAGGATCAACATCCAGACCATCCACATAACCAAACCAAGTGATCCTACTCAGTTGTGCTAATGAAGTTTGTTGTTTGTATGAGACAAGCGTGCTTATGCTTCAGCTTTGCCATTTGTTGTTGCAGCTTAAAGAACTGTGGCTAAATAAGCCGACCCAAGCTCTCCTAGGCATAATTTCTGCCTTCTCCCCAAAATTCATACAGATGCAGTGACCATGTAATACAACATTTCAACGCATCTGCAGATTCTGCACTCTAGCAAAAGCCATACTAGTAAATTAGTGCAGTAGCAATAACCAAATATGCCTTCGAAAGGGAGCCTAGAAAAACACACCTCAATGAGAGGATATAATAGATAAAGAGGCAATTGCTATAAAAACTTCCTAATACAATAACGCTTTAGCTTGCAACAGGTAAGCACTTTAAGCTCAAAGAGGACCATGTATTCTTGCAAAAAACAGACCCTAGAAGAAGGACGAGTATCAATTGCTTTTTTAGGATATACTGACCTTCAAATTAGACAGGTTGATAGTAAGACTGCAAATAAACGATGATAGATCATCCATTTCTCTCCCTGCAACAGAGCAACTGCTCAGTATCTATCAAATATAAGCTCAAGGTAGTGACCAATATGCCAATTTCAACAAAAAACATGTTCAATAAGATGCTGTTTTCACCATGCAAAGAAAAAAACTTCAATCTTAGTAATTGGTTGAGCAACATACTAGACGGACATGAAAGAGATGTATACTCTGTAGGCTTCTTGTGAAGCCAAAGCATCCATCGCAAAGATGTCCAGTAGAAAAACATACTACAGGCTAGAGTTCTGTTGCAAAATTGCAACCTTCTCTGATTAAAATTAGTAAATAATTATCCAAAAAACCTCCAAAAAATTATGTTTATTTGTACTCTGCATCTACCATGCAAGTTCACATACAATGTATATGCTACACACTTTCCCATAATGCTCAATGAAACTGGTGGGTGAACTGAAAAATTTGTTGCTGCTGAACACGGATCTTATAGTAGAGTCTCATACTCAAAAATTATGGCCCCTCCTGAAATACTAAACAAAGGTGAATAACCATTGGAAGTGTATAATGACTGATAAGTGGAAACAATTAGCAAACCTCCGCCTTGGTGCTTGACAAAAATTTTTCGACAAACGAATATATAATTTTGCATATATGAAAGAACTTCTACTTGCTCACTTTATCTAACTGCAAGAAACAAAATCAAAAGCTACACCTTTTTGTTAAGTGAAAATGAAACTCATTAGTCATTAGCTTAGCACCAATCAACCATGAGTCAGCCTTGACTGAGTTTAAAGAGACGTGAATGATAAGGAAACCTTTTTCCTTTCCCTGGCCTGCTTTTTGGCTAATTTAAGTAATTCCTGCCCTTAACATGTCCATATCCTGTGTAACAATAAGAAACAACCCAGTTCGCTTGTTTTGTGCCTGAACCAGTTGGATCTGGTAGGCACAAAATGCTGGAGCAAATCATCAATGAAGTAGGAAACTTGTCAGTATTTTGTTCTGTCACATGGGTGCAGTAAATATGCAGCTGCATCTGAGCTGGGTGTGCTGTGGGGCAGCCGTTAATATTGTTTGGTTTTTGTATTTTACTCTCTAATTCCAATGCATACATTAATTATACTTCTTATATATAAATATTTTATATTACATGGAACCCTACATATATGTAGGAAATGGGTTAACTAGCCCCATTGTGGAACTGTCTTTATCTGATTTTTCTCTAACACCTACGTTTTCTCTTACCCTTTTCTTTTTCCTTTTTTCTTTCACAACCATCCTTTCCACCTAAGGATTGACAAATCCCAAGGATGGAAAGGGACCTGAAAAACCAGTCCTATAATAGGCCTGGGTTTATTACTACTTCCCGCAAACAGATACATAAATACATATATAGCCTTGCTGCATCCATGGCCAAGTTTATTTCAATAGGTGGTGCACTCTCGTTCACATCCAAGCTCATGTGAGAGTGATCATTAATGACTATATACATACATACATACATATATAGCCTGGAAGCCACAGCAATTCCATAATTGGTAAATTCTCACTCACACCCATGCTCATGTAACATCGTAACAGTGATGCTCTATGACAAACATCATATCAATTCCCTATCATAACGCACTGAGTACTCAGTTCTTAGTTAGCAGATTAATATAACTGACAACCAGATACTGGAAATTCATGCATGTTCAAGAGAAGGACTTCTTGATAAAGAAAGCTGGAAGGCTGTTTGATGACATTTAGAGAGAATCGTGTAACCTATGTCACACAGGTATGGGGTGTGGATGCAAGTGCTGCAATTTTCAAAAAACCATGGGTGTTGCAGAAAGGATAAATATATGTATGTGTATGCATAAATAAATACAACGGCTTACAGACAATAAAACTAGCGATAAAATTTTCACAAATAATGAAATAACAATTAACGATCAGCAAACTACGGTTGTATCAATGATTCAACGGAAAATAAAAAAATTTGTTTGTTGCTGCACCTATTACTTAAGATGTAACAGATATAAGAAGCAAGAATTTAAAGGTACGAGAATATAAATATATCTTTGTTCTAGATGGATGGACAACCACAACTGAGAGCAAACAATGCAAGACTCAATTCCCAAGTGTAATGATAATAACAACAGCAATAATAATGGTGTTGATGAACATAGTTCTAGCAACAGCAACAACACCATTAGACTATTAATATTATCACTATTATTATCACTTACTACTGGGAAAACAATGAAATTATAGGATCAAATCTTGCAATTCAAGTATCAAAGGCAATTTCTCAGAAGAAACTGAACTCTTTAACTATTAGAGTTTCAACATCAGAACTACAAAATCAAATTTCCAAACCTAAAATAGCAAAGACAAGTAAAGGCCAATCACCTGACTGTTTGAAAGTCAAAATGCATTCCTCGGCAACATTCACAAGTGATAATCTCCCAAAGCACTCAAAAAGGCTAGTCAGGAACTCTAAGGATGAAACTTTTGTGATATCCACAACTTCCAACAATTTCAGGATCTCGTTCTTCTTGTCAGTCTTACAAAATGCCCACAAGTAGTTCTCTGTGAAGGATGCATAGTTAAAAACCATCTCCTTGTTTGCAATTTAGTTTAAATACAGCAGAATGCATGAGGTAATTAACACTCCTATGGAGAACATTTAAGGCACAAAAGTCCTTCAATGATAGGCATTTTCTCAAAGGTGAGGCTACCAATGCAACAAGTCTGAACCAACTCATCATGCGCTGTAAACATCCCATGACAAAATAAGATTTCTCCCAATGTGCATGTGCATGTGTGTGAAACTGTGGAAAGTACGTGTGTGTGTAACACTTCATAATACATCAGATTTATTGGATGAGACATATTGTATTGGCCCCCTCACCAAACCAATGCAGGAGCCTGTATAGGACCTTCGCATATTGGCCATGCAGCATGAATTAGCTGGTTTAGCCTGTGCCAGCCTTTTTTTTAGGAAGACAACAATTTCAAGATCTCATTCTTGCTGTCAGTCTTACAAAATGCCCACAAGTAGTTCTCTGTGAAGAATGCACAGTTAAAAACCATCTCACTGTTTGCAATTTAGGTTAAATGCAACATAATGCATGAGCTAATTAACACTCCTATGGAGAACATTTAAGGCACAAAAGACCTTCGATGATAGGCATTTTCTCAAAGGTGAGGCTACCAATGCAACAAGTCTGAACCAAATCATTTTGTAAACATCCCATGACAAAATAAGATTTCTCCCAATGTGCATGTGCATGTGTGTGAAATTGTGAAAAGTACATGTGTGTGTGTAACACTTCATACTACATCAGATTTATTGGATGAGACATATTGTATTGGCCCCCTCACCAAATCAATGCAGAAGCCCGTATAGGGACCTTCGCATATTGGCCATGCAGCATGACTTAGCTAGTTTAGCCTGTGCCAGACTTTCTTTTAGGAAGATAACAATAAATATTTGTTTCTCAGACATTTCAAATAACAATTTCTTTTAAAATCACCAATTCAGGCTGATTCATATCTGCCAAAATGACCTAATGCACTGCATTGTTCAGCAACCTGATACAGCTCAACACTGACAAACAAATTCTCGCTTCTCAGAATTGTTATCGAACACCTCTCACTCAAGGACAAGTCAAAAAAATATTCCTTGTTCAGGACAGAAGCACAAAGGGAAATGAAGCTAACAAGAAGTTCGGGAGGGTAAAAGCACAATGCTAGTAAGAAAGAAAGGAGAACTTCACTATCCAATCTGACATGAATGACGCATTGAAGTGTTCGGCTGAATAAGAGACTGACCACAACAAAACCAATTACCAGAATTCTACATTACGTTGCTTTCCATGGACATTAATTGAGATTCATAAATTATCAAATGAGACATTAATGCGTAAAAGAAAGCAAAATGTTGGAAAAGGGACAAAAATAAAAAAGCCATAATGCTTACCAGCGGTCTTCAGATGTTGCTCACTCCTATTTGACTCCACATAACTGCACAGCTGCTCAATTTTATCATTGTTGTTGACGAGAATCCATAGAAGCATCTCGTAATAACCTATCCTGAAGCATGAACTAGGATTTTCCTCCATTATCAATTTACTAAAGGACTGGAATTCCTCTATCATGCCCATGTCAACGAAATACTGAAGCAATGGACCATAGCTTCCTTCTTCAATCGGGAATCCCTGTTCTCTCAATGACTGTAAAAGTTGTAATGCTTTGTGGATTTGATCTATTGAATCATCCTCTTTAATACAGGTCCTTGCTGTCTCCACACTGAGTTCGATCAGTGCATTGTACTCTTTGATGCCATTTTCTCGACCCAACTTACTAAACACCTCCAGAGTTGTTTCTGCACCCAATTTCTTTGCACAAGTTCTTATCAACTTTTCGAACCTACGACTCTGCATGTGTTTGGATACCCATTTTTGCTTTCTCCCTCTCAGTAGTTCTTTGCGATGCAGTGTGACTGATTTAGAAGTGTTTGAAAACCATGGTATATCCAAAATGCTTTCCAGCAACATGACATCTTTGGATGATGAAGAAGGCCGTTCAGAAAGTTCAACAGAAGCACCATCTGAGAATGAAGATCACAAATGTAATATTAAAAGTAGAAGAGAGTCAACGTCTCAAGCAACTAGGGGCACAAATTGCATAGGTGGGATCTCAAATTCACTTATTATTTTCCAGTACATGACTACACTCGCTTCAGGTTCCAGACAAGCACTTGGGATTTTTTATTCTTGTAGAAAACACAACTTCTTCGGATTTCAGAAGGCACATGCATCCAAGCAACCATCCGAATGTTTTGCCAGTTGGCACCAAGGAGGACTAAGAGAGTATTGCTCATCGTATCGACGGAGCGATGGAACTCTTCAAGATTGGGCCATGGATCGGCTCAAAATCTTGTAAGGGAACATGCACGGGAAAGAGTTCGAACCATGAAGGTGCAGACTAATTAGACAAGTACACTAACCTGAAAACAGAGCCCCAAAATTTAAATTACGAGAGTGGATAACGACCGAGCATCAAACCCACTAGAAAGCAGAAACCAGCAGCAAAAATATTCCAGCGAAACATTACAAGCACATAACACTAAATAAGAGTGGACACAGGTCTACAAAACTTGGACAATGAACAAAAACTTCGGTTCTCTGGGTCGTTGATGCACCAGAAAAATCCTTAAGATTTATCTTGTGTATCTTCTAATAAACAGGACACATTGCTGACCGCACGCATTGCAGACAGCAGAACAAGAACATCAAAATAATAGCAAAATTTGAGCGTAAATTTGGTGGAAAACAACCGTGGGCGGCAAGAACAGGGTCGAGCATAACTAAAAATATGTAATTATACGGTCCCAACAGGAAAAACCTACTCGCTTTTCGCAGGCAATATGCATTTTCACAAAACTAAACAATTCCACAAAGCGGATACATTATGAGGAGACAAACAAACAAAGATCGAAAAAGAGAGTAGCTAGAAAATCCACGTATCTTCGTCCAGTACGTTTCGAAAAAGATAGAAACTAGGAGCAAAATTCTGAAAAGATTGCTCCTAAAAGCAAAGCAACAAAGAGCGTCAAGGACATATGAGCAATGAAAACCAGCGGTCGGGCAGCGGCCAGACGATACCACACTAGAAAAAAGGTCCCCGGCATTCTTCACCGCCTCGTCTTTCGCAGAAGATGACCCAAAAAATTAACCATAAGAACAGAAAATCTATACAGGAGCAAGCAGCAAAAATCAATCATATAAACGACGACATAACAGATAACGAATAAGAGGATTAGATAAGTACTCAATAGGAAGGGGGGCCGCTGCTTAGGTGAAGCAGGGGCGGAACTCGCGGGGGACTGGGGCCACAGGGAGAGGGCTTTGAGCGAAGAGAGGTCCAGGGCTTCCTCCTGGACGGACTTCTTGGCAGCCTTCAGGGAAGGGAGGAAGAAAGAGGAGAGTTTGCTCATCTGGCTCTCTTCCCCTCACTGCCACCGCCACTGGAGGGCCATCGCCGGCTCGCGCCAACCGCATGCGGTACAAAACTGTCGAACTTACGACGTCCCCGTTTGGTTATTCGTCCCTCCCTGGCTTCAGCCCTCGCTTGACGAGGTAGATACTTTGAAGCCACTCCGTCCCCGGACCTCGGTGAGTCGACCCAGGACAGAGAAGGCACCGTCTGGTAACACGGACACTTCTTTTAACCCATCTTTCTCTTCGGTTGTCATCATCCTGCGTTTCGACTCTACGCCCACCCATTTAACGTGATCATTCAATCCATCATAGACTCATAGCCAATAAAAAAAATTATAAGAAAAATGTGAGTTACATTTTCATCATTTAGTCTTAATTTATTTTTTTATCTCAATCATCATTGTACTTTAAATATACGGTTCTAATTAAATGGCTATGTTTATTATCGTTCATTCACTATATACATGTATATATTATTTTCCATTCAATTTCAACTTTTACAGCAGTGGATAAAACCAAAAGATTATATGGTTTCGAATTCGATCAAATTGTTTTCTTCTTCTTTTTGTTATTTTTTACGAAAAAGGTATTTGTTTGTCTTCTTTGGTTTGCCCAGTGGAGAATATAGTTGTGTAATAGTTTACACGAATATATATAGGAAAGACCTGAACTTCCGCTCGAACGTTTTACATGTAAAATCCAAGCTGCGTAAACACCGATGATCGGTCGGTTTGGTCTATAGTTTAATAAATCAATAACGAGTATGTATGATGTTTCTGAAAGGTTGCATTCATTCATATACTTTACCTAAACTGCAACATTAAAAAGGTGCATCGAAATTAGGATCATTACTTTAAAACACGAAGCAAAAAACATAGCATATCTGGTCAGTGTATTCTTAAGCAAGTGATAGGATGCAATGTTCAAGTTGAAGAATATGTAATTGACATCGTTGACGCCAAAGCATCATAAGACCTCAAAGGTATGAAGAATGAGAGGACATTTAAGCTTTTTTTGTTGGGTAGTGAATGATTTATTAACCTTTTGTTCACTCTCAAAAATTACAAGCACATACATAGCGACATATTTTTTTTTTTGTAAGCCATTGTTGGGCTCAAAGGCTGAAAATAATTTTATTGCATTTATCATACAATAAGAAAAATACATTTTAAAATTTTATGATGTGATTTGATCGAGTTGTCGAGCCAGGTCCAATTCCAAGTTTACAAACGATGAGTTTTGATGAGCATACCGGTAGAGCGACCAAAGAATAAAGTTTGGCTGCAGTGCAGCATACCATATCCGACCAGACCAGCTCCATTAGCAGCACCAGGGTATTTATGAATCACGTGAACTTTATTTCCTTTATTGTTATTATTTTTAATATTTATTTGTTAACTCCGACTGTTCATTTTACCCTTTTTTAGATTAGCAAAAATGCGAACATAAAACCATGGATTTATTTTTAAAGACATAAAATCATATTAGAATAAAGGTATTCAAACACCTGCAGGTCAGAGTGAAAGACCAACATAAATGCAATTCAACATTGAAAGGAAGGGCTCGTTATTTCCAAAAAAAAAAAAAGGATGTCCAATATAGGCCACTGCAATCATCAAAGGCCATTTCACAAAAGTAATGTTTGTTATTTTGAAAGCAGTTTTATGAAACACCAGTACATTACATTTATTACCAAATGACAAATTTAAATTCAAACTTGTGTGGTGTGGGGTCAATATTTTTATTTATCCTAAACATTTTTTAAAATTTAATAAAACAAAATAACCATGAATTTTTCCAGCAAATTTTTTTTTTTAAAAATGTGTACGGCACGTACTAAAAAATCTGAATCGATCACCATTGTGATTAACCAGAAAAGAAGTATCAGCCGTTGAAAAGGAAACAGCAGTTTGCTGGGCACGAAGAATGCATGAAATAAAAAGTCTGTATCGTCTTATAAATATTCGCGTTATTTTGCAAGTTTCCTTGATAAGAATGATGGATGGCCCGCTCGGCGAACCCGTTATCGGAAAACGTCGAGATTCGAACCCGATATTCCAAGTAAAGCGCTCTAAACCGCTGCCGCCAACTCACCTTCTCCGCCACTTCCCGCGGGCACGCATGTTCACGCCACCGGCTGCGCCACCGAGAGGGTAACCCCCTCTGTCGCCACCAGTGTCCGTTTCCCCGGTCGCCCACTCTTTGCCCCAAATCAACGGCGGCGGTAGTCAGCTCGATGGACTCTTCCCATCGACCTGGTGATGCCCAGGCCGCAGACCTCTCTGCCAGCACCACCGATGACTACGTCCACGTTCCGCCTCCCGCTGCCTCCGGCGAGCCCGATGAAACCCTAGTCCCCGTCGTCGCCGCCCCTTCCGAGGAGCAGTACGAAACAGTGAATCTCATTGCCGATCCACCCTCCGGGGAGCCGGACAGTGCCGTGGCCCCCGCAGGCGATGCCTCAACCCGTCGGCCGAACGAAGGCTTAATCCGAGTTGACTCTGCGAGGTCCGAGCCAGAGGAGGAAGGGGCGGCAGGAGAGCCGCTGTCTCTGGAAGATTCAGAGAGCGAAGAAGCTGAAACGGAGCATGGTTACCTTCCCAGCGAAGAAGACCCTCGAGAATTGGTAGATCTTGGGGGTTGGACCGGCGAGAACGTGAAGTTCGAGCTCCCGCCGGAACTCACGAAGAACGTCGTCTTTCTGGAGTGCGAATCATCGGCTCCCGGGGGGGTCTGCCGGATCTGTTTGGTTGGAACTGCTCACGTGTCGAAGGTAATGTTCTGCGGATTTCTCTTGTGCCCTTGTCAATAGTCACAGCGCCTGTTTACTGGCCTTTATAAGCCTTTAGGGGAGTATAGTTCGTCGTTCTAATTGATATTGCTCAATGTGTTTTCTCCCACCGATGTCCGATATACTGGAAATTAGATGTGCGTGTGGATTTCTTGTTAATTGGCGATTCCACTTAAACCGGAATTGCAGTTCAGGTTGAAGGCGCGATTTACTCCACTTCTTCTCGCGGCATTCTGGGCTGTTTGTCCATACGCTTTCACGGCAGTCAGTTTTTCTCCGACTAACAAAACTTTGATTTGTGCTCGGCAGTAAATCGTGAAACAAATTATTGGCAATCCGTTGTGAGTGAAATTGTCGGGAAGCTGATGTCATGATCTTATAGGAACAGCCAAACTTAAGGCTCTTAGAACTTTTTTGGGTTGAATGATCCTACTTAAATTTAGAAATATATATTTCCAGAAGATTGAGGTAGCTTCTGCAACGCCTTGCAACCCTATCTCATGCATACAAATCTTGGTAATTTGTGTTATGTAAAGTGTAAAGAATTGATGCCCAAAGAATTCCAATGTGGTTGTCTGTGGTACGTTGTGTTGCTTTGCTTAAGTTGATTGGTCATCTTCGGGCTGCTCTAAGATGGCGCTTCAATTTGCACCCGAGTTCTCTGGCTCTATTCAGATATTTTAGTCAAGTGTTTATCAAATTCATTTAATAGGTTATCCGTTATTCGAAGTAACGAATGGGCAAATGGATGAAAATTTGTTAATTGCCCATTCCCTAGTAGTGAATAGCCAACGTGCTTTTGATACTACTTTCATTTCAATAATTTCATGTGTATGACACGTTAATGTGACTGCAGGAATCATGCGATGAAGTTCAAGCGATCATCAATCTCTTGAAACCGCAGGTGCTTCCCTCTTCAAACTCTCCACTTGATTGACCGATGGATCATTTAGCAGGTTAGCTGCCTGCATTTAGGTAATTTTTGGTTTTGTTCCTTCAATGCAAAATTCATGAAGATGTTTGCTGCAGGTGGTCTTTTTGGAGCTATGCTCAAATCGGGTAGCCTTTTTATCTCCCAATGTTCAGGTACCCACATCTCCTCCCTGGTGGACCCCTTTTATTGATCTGTTTTTATCGGTCATTTACAGTATTTCAGCAGAGTAATCGCTTTGATTTTTCTGTTTTTAGTACTTCAAGGTACGTTATTGTTGTATGAATTACTTTTGATAACTAATTTGTTTCTGTTTGTTTAAAAGAACTAACCTACAGGGCCTTCTTGTTGAACCTTTTGAATTTGCAAATTTGCTACGTGTGCATGGTCAATTATTTTCAACAACGGTGACTGCACAACTTACCGTTAAAACGTTTTCACATGCGAATGGAGCACACACCATTCCCACATGATATTTTCTTGTTCTGCTTATATTTTCTCTGCTGTCATTGCATTGGACTGATTGTGTTCCATTTAAATTTCAGCAAGTCCAGTCACTGCGGGAAATGGTTGATATATGGAAGAAAGGGGAGATGAATCTTTTTGGACTTCTCTACAGTTGGTTCTTTTCCAAGGCAATGCTATTTCCATGTCATGGCTATAGGTTCTTATTATTTCCGTCAATGACAAGTTTAGATGTTAAGGTTTTACATTCTTTGTGGATTTTATTCCATTTGTTCAGCTGGGTCTACTATTTATGTTTTTCTTTCGGACCGAAACATTGTATGTTGCAGGTCGCAAACCAACTTGAAGTGACACCTGGTGCTGAGTTCCGTACAGCTTATGAAGCAGCAATTAGTTACGGGGCAAGGGTTATACTCGGTGATCGTCCTATCAAGGTAATCTGATGACTTTTTGTTGGTTGTGGAGGTGAATATTCTGGAATGTTTGGGATCTTATATTGCTTAGACATAGAGAAAAAGAGTAGGTGGGCCTTTTCCCTGCCCTTTCAGTCTTTTCTGGCATTTCCAATGAAGCGCTGGTGGTGATCATGAAATTGTTGTCATGGTTATAAGTAACTGCAAACAACTTCGTTTTTTATTTAGAAAATAAGAAAATAACTTCCACCACAGTCTGGGAATCAGGTTCTTATATTTATAGCTCGAAAATGAGATTGGGGTCCTAATATGTATCTTGGAGTACTGTTTTGTCTCTTGAGCATCCCATATTCTATTTATATGCATTTTTCTTGTATGGAGAATCGAGTTGATCATTTATTTAGTCAGTTTTCCAATGGATGTTAATTTTGGTACATTCAGTTCACTCAATAATTCATCTTCCGCAGAGTATTCTGTAGTGCATCTTTGGTTGCTCATGCGTGTACTTCTGTTGGCTTTTTAACTAGGTGACATTGAGAAGAACATGGGGACTGATGCCTTTGTGGCAAAAAATAAAGCTTCTGCTGCACATGTTTTTCCAAGGAATCTGTTTACCAGGTGCAAAAGATCTCAATGACATGGTCAGTATGGTCTTTGATTATTTCCTTGGATTTGTGATTTCAATTCTATAGGTTCTAACATAGTCTTCTGATTAAGATTAGATATTTTCAGCTGTTTAACCATTCACAAATAACTGATGGTCTGTCAGTTAATTGTTTGTGGACAGGATCATTTGGTTTTGCATATTTGTTCATAAAACCGTGGACCAAAATTGAAATTGGTCAGAACTTTCTCAAACAAGAAACGGTTTTTTTTTTCTTCTTGTTTTTTGAAAACATCTCGTGTTGAAATAAGCCCTAATTAGGTCAACATTTCATACTACGAAGTGCATCCCTTCAATATAGATGCAACAACCATCTCATTGGTGAAATTTGGTGAAAGCAAAATGCCTGAATGCCCTTATATTCAGTCAAAAGGTTTCTATTCATGGATCTTGTACTTTTCAAAGATAATCACTTGATATTTTCATCAGCTGAAGGCAATGGGTGATGTTGACATGTTCACATTTGTGGTTCAAGAAATGAGCAAGTCTTACCCAACATTTATGGAGACCATTGTTCATGAACGTGATCGGTAGTACATTGTTTTCTGCTTTTCCTTCAGTAATTTATTATTTTTTATTGTGAACTTCGTTTAGCATATTTTGTTTACCTTGAGTTTACATGACCTTTGGGTTATTTACTGCCCATTTCATTTTATTGCTTCAGGTATATGTCACATACATTGTTACGGGTTGCAAGTAGCCATAATTCTGTTGTGGGTGTTGTTGGCAAGGGTCATTTACCTGGAATTAAGGAGCACTGGAAGCAGCCCATTGAGGTAAGCAATCCTATTTTATTTAAGGAATTCCTTTTCTTCCTTAAATTGCTAATGATGCACTGATGTCCTCTTCAAAGTTAGATTTACATAATGTTAAACCAGAAATAATTTAACTGTTGGTTCTGTGTCCTTTGTTTGGTTCGTTAGAAATTCAAGCGAGTCTTTATGTTAAAAGGTTGTAGTAACCAGACAAACATTAATGATTGTGATACCCAATTGACGTATGGTGCATCACTGAATATGGCATGCCCTAGCAGTGTGGATTCAGTCGTTTTTGTTCTTCTCTTTGTTATATTTCAGAATGCCACCTTTCTTTGATATACCCAAGAGTTGGTATGACTTTGTTTTTTTAAAAAAAAGGAGGTGGTTATGGAGGAACTGCTGTTTACTGTAAAAACTAAAAAGTTGGTGTCAGCTTGCGCTTTTTTGTAATGGGCCTTCAATATGTGTTCTCCTGAGGCACACTTCTTATGTTGTTTTTCGTTGTTCCTGACTGGCAGATGTCTGATCTGTTGGCAATCCCAGAAAGCATATCATGTTGGTCATCCAAGAAATTGTGGACCACCGTTGGCATTGCAGTTGTTGGGGTGGCTGTTGCTTCTGGTTACTTTCTTGCCAGCAAGAGGTAGACAGGGTGATTACAGGATCCTTTCTCTTCCAGCAATTGGTTCTTACATATTACTTCTTTTTTCTTCTTGGAAGTTAATTTTGTACATTTTTAGCCAAGTGCATAAAATTTTCAGCTGGTCACTGATTCATAACTTGTTAAACTTGCATTTGCACTGTCTTGTGCATTCTGGATGTGCTTGGACAGAGTGCTGTAGAGTGACTAATCTTGTGAAATTTCATTTTACATCCATTTGTTCTTGATCTGGGTTTAGGTTGAGACAGGGTTATGGATGGACTGATAATGGAAAGTGTTGGTTGTGTATTTACCTGTTCGCGTGAAATTTGGTTATTCTGGCTAATAAGTACAGGTTTCTTTCTCTTGGCCTGGAAAACCAGGTGTTCGTGATGAAGCAAGTGTTGGCCTATGTACGACGCATTAAAAAATGTATCTGCGAAAATCACTGTTGGTACCAATACATAAAATGTATCTATGAAAATCAATATTGGTACTTTGATACGTTTATGGTCAAAGGCTTTGAGTTGGCAAGGCCACCACTAATCTGCTGCAAGTACTTCCCAACAAATTCTCTAGGTCGGAAGGGTGAAGACCACGGGGAAAATTACACACAGGACCGAGTTTGTGGAGTATCTCGTTTAGGTCATTAACTGCCTTGTGTTACTTCAAAGGACATCTAGTTAGAAATCCTCAGTCATCCCCCCCAAAATGCGAACTTACGCATCCGTGGGAAAACCTTCTTTCACGTACATGAAAAACGTTGCTGATTGTGAGTAGTATCTTGTTGTAAGTTGATTGCTTTACCAGGCTGTTTATGATAGAAGGAAAGCAGGCACACAACTCACACAGCAGGAGAAATGCTAAACCGAGTGCTTGCTTTTTAAGATCGATGTTGACGTCCTAATTTTTTATGTTCCCGTTCGAAACCCTTGTTTCGTAAAACGCATATCTTGTTGTCACGATTCAGGGGAAAGGAAGCATAATCGTCAATGGAAAGGCTTGCTAGTAGTCTGCAAATACTTGGAGAAGTTAACAAAAGGGTTTCCCAAGGCTTGGAGGCCAAAGTGGCATTGACGGACTGCGCTTGAGTTTATGTCGGTATTCCGGAATTGTTCTGTGATGTTCAGCTTTGTTCAGTTGTATTCTTATGGTTATGGTGAAGCCCGGTGGCTTGCCCGGCAAATACTGGGCATTTGTGAAAGCCTGACTCAGGCTATAGGTTCCACTGCTCCAGTACTCTCGAATCTCGCCTTGGAAGTTTTATAAAAATGGGGTCTTCTTTCAGGTTTTTTTATCAATGGAAAAACTCGTTCACATGTAAGCAGGCGATGAGAAATTACCATGTCAAAGATTAGCACATGGTTGCCCTTCACGTATGCATTGTTTAAGGGATTCATCTTTGGACTTAATTAAGTCTTTTTAAAGGAAAAGAGGCAAAAGAGTTCAATGGCCTGGTGGTGTGTCTGCAAAGGATGGCCTGGGTATGTAACTTGGAGTAAACTGGTCGAGTTTTATGACTAACCCAGCTTGCATTTGCAAGTCATAAAGAAAAGGCAGAGGAGCTACACATCCCCGTAGGGGTAAGTTCTGGTACCTTTGGAATTGGTGCTTCTTAACTACGTGTGTTTATGGGTCCACGTCAATTAGACACGGATCTTTCTTCAAGCCAACATGGGCAAGAGATGGATGCTCTCCTTCACTCACTTGGCAGTTGGCACAAGTTCTCAGTGCGGCATCATCATTCTAACTTCAGGAATTTGTTCAACTTCATTACATTGAGGTGTTCAAGAGACGAGACCACTCGCAAACAGTAGAGGCGTAACCACCAGTAGGGTTGTGGCTAAGAGCATGATTCACTGCCAATTGGTCATATTGACTATCAATATACGAAGACAGGAAAACTTTCAAGACACCAATGCACTGTCTTCAACTCTCCCAAGGCAGATAGGAGAAAGGATAAAGAGTGGAAAAATATAGGATGGGAGGAAGCATGTTGGTGGTGTTTCCAGAACAATGGCACCTTTAGAAAAGCCACAATTCAGGATAGCCACGCGTTCCACTGTAGCGCCCGAGCCATTACATTGGGAAGAATGGTGAGTGTCTTCCCAAAATTGGTAATGGGCGCAGCATAATACCGACTGCAGGACCAAAGAGAGGAAACGAGTTACAGGAATTTTTTGTTTAATGCTAGAGGACCCAAATACCTAACTGAAAACACTCATGTAGAGATTATAGGAAAACGTTTTCTTTTTTTTTTTTGGAACCCTACATACAGAACAGAGAACCTGAAGAGCATCCAATGAAGCGTCAAAAAAGAGAAACAACCAAAAAAAAAAAAATAGAAGAAAGGATTGAACAATAACAACGGAAGATAGATTAGTGCTCAGACAGCCAAGGGTTTGTCTTCAACCGCTAGATCAGAAACTCTAGTCCACAAACAGTTCCTCATAGCACCAAACCACACAATCAAGAGGAAAAATCAAGTGGTAGAAAGAAAAAAACATTGAACCAGATAACGCTATAAAGCAGACTATCTTCAGCAAAGGTAAACCAAAAAAAAAAAACAGAGAAAGACAGAGTGAAAGGTGAACGAGGAGAAAATAAGAAGAAGAACGTCGGGAAGAAGGCAGCCGACAGTACCAGACGGCACCCGGACGAAGAAGACCTCAACAAAAAGATGGAAGAGAGGAGTATGGGCGCTGGCGTTAGGGTTGTTGGAAATTTATAGCGAATGAGGAGCGAGGTAGAGCGGGCGGGTCGAGAGTTGGCGAGTCGATCGTGTGGAATTCCGTATTTCTGGATCCAACTCAATCCAGATCCGGTAATGAACACAGAACACATTCCAATTACGGCCGGCACGGGTAAGAGGGTTTTATTTGGTATCTTAGAAATCCAACTATACTTTTTTAACAAATCTGATATAAAAGAAAAAAAAAAAAATAACATGCGATTAAGAAATCAAATCGGACTTAAAAGGACATATCCAATCGGATTCATATTTAAACAAGTATCCGGTTGGATTTGAATCTATTTTTAAATAAACATCCTATACTCGGTGTCTATTATGTTTTGAAAATCAGTTTGGATTCATTTTAAAAGTCGTATTCGAATATGAAGTTGAAAAATCAGATGTGGATCAGATTTGAATTTATGAACTCAGATTTAGATACAGATACGGTATAAATTTTTTTCTTCTTTCGTGTTTGAATCCAAATTAAATTCGATTCTGAAAATGAGAATATCTGAAAAAACGGATATTGATTCGATTGGTTGACTTGAAATGCCATTAGGTTTCAGCTTCTCCATCCACCTACTTTTGCGATGCTGCAATTACCTATATGCAATATTGATCTGCCAGTTTTTGAGACTTTTGTCGTCATATAAATCAAAATAACCAATATCCATGAAGTAACCAGTTTGAATACGACATGAAAACGAAAAAATGTGAAGTAGGCACTGTTGTTTCACTGCATATTTCTTTACGATATTGAGTTGAAATCAATAGAGAAAGATCCCTAATCCTAGTGGACGCGAGCTAGCTTTAGCTTTACGCATGGACTCATTGAAGAGGCGGAGGCCGCCTTATGCCATAAGATTATGAATAAATTAATTCTCGCCAATGCCATGCCGATACAACAAAGTTCCCTCTCGAGCGTTAGAGTAATCCTTATATTGACAGGAAATTAACTGAAAATGTCAGGAAAAATGAAAACTATGGAAGGGACACCAAGAAAATGGCACATACCAGAATCCTAAATCCATGATAAAGGCATTAGTCTCTTATACCACATATCGGATCTGCAAAGAGACATACTTCAGTTCAGCGTGGTGCGTGTATATACATTTGTAAGTTGAGTCAGCCATTATAGATAAAACTAACTTAGAGACTCATTACAGTTACAAATGCTTTTGGTTGGAAGGTTTTACAAGAATTAAAAAATTTTGTCTGTCACTGGAGGGGAACTTTTATAGAGGGGTTTGTCCTTCTTCATTCTCAACTATCAGACTCCATCGTTGTCCAAGGCTGAGAGAAGTATCGGTATCGCTATAACTATTTTCACCCACTTTTGTGAATCCATCTCTTTCTACAATTAACCAATTTTATAACACCCCACAACACAAAAGGATGATGGTCATAATATTTGGAGACATAGATGAAATCATCTTAACCTTCAAAAGGTCAGCATAAATATACCGCGGGAATGGTTTTCACCTTACTTTCCTTTTCCTTGAAAAGGACAAACAACCTCACGCTTCACCTACAAGTACATCCTCATGTACTTCCAAGTTTATTTCAGGCTGTAATATTAGTTAATAGTATATACATGTGCCGATCTGACATTAATTTAAATGATTCTCTCTAATATATGTATGTATGTGTACATACACATCAGACTTAGCTTGGGTCATCGATTTTAAATAAATTAGATGATGAGGAATAATTGAAAACATAAAAATCAACCTGTTTTTTCAAAGAAATCTAAATACCCTTTAAAAAATGTATGTATGTATGTATGTATGTGAGAAAGAGAAAAGCAACAAATTATTTTTCTTAAACTAGAAAACTTGCTTGTTTTGCGGGGTATTTTCTTCTCATTAAAAATAATTTGGTTTTCATATTTTCAATTTAATATTTACCATTAGATTTTCTTATATTATTTATCGGTAGTAGCTCATATGATTTCTATTGTGTGACATGTAAGGGTGGCAACTTCAAGCAACGACGCTCTCATTGGCAAGATGCGTTGCTTTTGATAAATTTAATCCTCACGTTGGTGCCGTCCATAGTACGGCTACGCCAAAGGGCGAGGGACGATCCAACCCGACTTGTCTGACTTACCTATCAACTTGAGCTTCAAGGATTGTCTCGTCAGCCAACTGTCCTTGTCTTTTCGAAATCAAGAGGAAAGAAAAAAAAGGTAAAGAGTGCGAGATGGGGAAGAAATGCACTGCCACAGTCATCGTCCTCATGGTGCTCATCGGCGCCGTGATGGTGTTTCTCTGGTTCGGCGCCGGCAAGTACCCAAGGTTGAAGGGCAAGGACTTCTACGTCCCCGCCCTCGATCGCTCCTCCTCCGTCCCCAGCAACAACAACACGATCGTGCTCGTCGTCGAGGTGTTCAACCGCAACATACTCAGCGGCATCTATTACGATGCGGGCGTGAACCTGAGCCTCTACTTCGGCCCGGGGCTCGTCGGCCAGGCGTCGATTCCGGCGTTCTACCAGCGCAGCCGGAAGCGGGTGCTGAAGCAAGCGGTGCTTTATGGGAACGGCAGAGCGTGGGAGGCAGCGCTGCAGGAGGACGTGGAAGGGCAGGTGGGGTTCGAGATGGTGCTGCGGATGAGGGTCAGGTACAAGGGCGCCCTGTGGAAGAGGCGGACGTATCGTGCCCAGTACGATGGATACGTCCTTGTTGGACGTGATGGCAGGGGAAGATGGTAGCTCTCGTTCTATTCTTTCTTCCCTCAAGGGAGCGGCTGGTTCAAATCTACACACGCAGTTATTAGATCAGGTGATGTGGAGAAAATCGATTTCAGAGTTTGGTTTCCGACTCCTCTGTGCTTGGGAGGTGGATGGAGAAAGCAACAGATTCAATGAAATTGCACAAGATTTATTGCGATTTTATTTTACAGATCAAGTTGAAGCAGCATGCATATCGAAAGTCGAAACCAACTTGGTAGATGGTGTAAACAGGAAGGTTTCCTTCTCCGTTGGAAGTGATGAACCAACGGAGAAAGTGAATCGCATCCATATTTAGAATCTCAATGACAAAATTCATTTCTTCTGTTTGATTGATGGCACACACACGACTTTCAGTTGCATTTTTCTGTCACTTGGGTCGTCGTGCTTATATTTTCGAGCGAGAGGGGGAGGGTTTGAGTGAGGAAAAAAATTTTCTCAGAAATCATGCTTATCATCTCCTTTGGAGGGGATGTTCTTTCCGTCGACCTGAGAAAGTATAAGACGATGCCTATGCCCTGCTTTCGCTTGCTTTTGGGTTTTAATCAGAAAACAAGGTAGTACCCCTTGACTTTTGTAAATTTTTAAATTTAATTTGGGAAAGTTGTACCTGTTGACTTTTTGATAATTTTATTTCCTTACACGATTTTTTATTAGAAAAAGAGAAAAATAAAAAGAGCAAAACATAGCACAATAAACCGGTTCTACTACACAAGGTGGCGTCAACTAAGGCTGGTAACAAAAGGGCTAGTTGCCTTTGTTACCCCCTTTTGAATTCATATAAATACGAGCGATTTCAAGAGATTTAGGATGTGGATTTAAAAATTTGACATGAAAAGAGTTTAAGAGGTCAGTCTTTTGAAGGCGATCTGAAAGTTGGGCTGTAAGCTTTGAACGTCAGCGAAGGGAATGAAAGGGTAAGTGATGGCAATCCCCTACATAATGAATTAAGAGGCGGTCCTTCTCCTTCTCTCTTTCGCCAGAAAGTAGAAGAAAAGCTTTCCAGTAGAGATATGATCGGAAAACAACAAAAAGACACTTTTCCTAGGTTCATGGGCCAGACGTGACCACCGGTTGGAGGGTTTCTGTGATTGATCCCGTTTTGGGTGGCAACAATTTATATTTAGATTTTATAAGAAAAAATATTCTTAAATTTAGTTGGCAGAAGAAGAAACCTGGTTTTATCTGCGTCCAAGTATACAGAAGATTTTTTTTTTTTTTTTTTCACGCACGCGCATGCACGCTTACCATATCTTTATTGCTTCGACCTTCCCAAATATTTCTAAAACACAAAGCTCTTTTATAATCAATACTTGTGATGCATTTATTCTTGGTACTTCACTAAGGCTATGTACGATTTTTAGGCTGATTTTACATTGGATGTAAAACTTGAGCCTTAAAATGTCTGATGAGGTTTCAATTTTGATTTTCTGCGAATGTAATCCCTTGACGCCTGGTTGGGGTTCTTTTAGTAACGTTGAGTTCATAATATTACGCTTTCACTCAGTCTCAGCTTATGTCTTGTTAAGTTTTCTCACCACCATCTCGCTTCACTTCTACCTATCCCAGCCAAGGTACTCAAAGAAATCAATTCATTGCTTCTCCAATTTTTTGGAGTGATCTACTTTCTTCAAGGCGGAAGAGGTACCATGTCGCTATTTCCACCCTTAATTTACCATATCTGATTCATATATACATTAATATCCAATAGGATGCAGATTTAGATTTGAATCAGATTTAGTTTTAAATAAATATTCTACATCCAATGCTCTTACACTTTGAAAATTGAGTGGATCCAGTCCAAAATTTATAATGAATGCAAAAGTCAGATTTGAGTGAAATCTAGAGTGTGAAATCGGATTTTGGATTTGGATTCAGATATGTTTTTTTTTTCATTCGTATTCTAATGCAAATATGTTAATATATGAAAAAGCAATACAATTGAGTGTATATCTGATTCAAATCTAATCCATTGATACCCCTACTCACCCAACTCCACCAGTTTCTTTTTCTTGTCATGGGCTGAGGATCACAAGGGGAATAACACTGCATCTTAAATATATTCCATCTCGGCGAGAACGGGAGATTTGCTCCACCCTCCTGTCACGCAATGAGAACTTCATGCACATTGATTCAACCTTGGAAAGGCTCAGTTAAAAGGGAAGTGATGGAAAGATTGATTTCCTACCCGCTTCATCCTTGCCTATTTGTTAACAACAACAAGAGATGTTGAAGCTGAGAACGAATTGCAGGTTTTCGGAGGGTTTATCCTTCTGACAGTGTTGAGGGAGCTTGTTTCTAGAAACTGGGAGCCCGACACTATTCAGATTCATAAGCTTGGCAGGTTCAAATGGAGTTAAGAAGATTGCAATTGACGCTTCCAAGCCTTTGAAAAAGTTCAAGGGGCGGATGTGCACTGCATTTAACTTCTTCGTCCTCTCGATAGTTTCAATTTCAAGCATACTGAAGATGAAAAGTTTCAATTAGTTGCCACCCTTCTTCTTCATCTGGCAAGAAGGGAAACGTCAGCCGGTGCTTGAGTCGCTACCGCCCTGAGACGGTGTCATGCCTGGAGACCAAAATGACGTTTTGTGTTCATGAAGCCGCTCTCTGAGATTTTTACTGAAATGTGCAAATGGTAAATTTGCTGAAAATTTTGAAGAAAAATATCAGCAGTAGAGCATTTGCACGCGCTCTTATTAAAGAGCAAGTAATTTAATAAATAAAACCATGACATACCGTAAACATTGAATGCTTCCAATAAACTCGACTAAAATCTGCCGCTTCGACTCTCTTCTTTTCTGTGAAAGTTCGTTTTGAAGTCCTCCGTTCTGAGGTGTTCTTAATTCAGCGAATCAGGAATCGTTGTGAGCGCCGGATGGGGAAAGGATCAATCGAAAAAAGTTGTGGGACCTAGTCCTTAGGATTCTCTATCTGACGCCGCGTACTATTAATTACACAAAGGCTTTCACATATACAAATAGGAAAACTCAAAATAGGAAATGTGAGACCAGAAAATGAACTTCTGGCCACTTCATTCACTTGTTTGAAGAAGAAAATGTAAAAATGGTTGCACATATACAAATTACATACATTTCGGAAAGAAGGGAATGCAACAATTCTGAATCAAAGACAGTAAACCAAGTTACCAACGAATAAAGGAAAGAAGAATTACGACGAAGAAGAAAAGAGAATCAATCACTTTTTCTCACTTGAGCCTGACTCCATTCTTGCCCACCCTTTCTCCGTCCGTACCCACCGGGACGTTACCCACGTACTCCCCGGAGTGGTGGCCCGTGTTCCACCACACGACCTTGTATCTGACCCACGTCTTCAAAACCACCCGGAAAACCACCTGACTGGCGTTGGAACCCTCCCGCAAAACCGCCTCCCATCCGTCTCCCGTCCCATTGAACACGGCCTGCTTGTGCGCCGTCTTCTTCTTTCCCTGGTAGAAAGCCGGCAACGGCGACTCTCCGACGAGTCTGGAACCGTTGAACCATAGGCTGACGTTGAGGCCGTCGTAGTGGATGCCGCTGTCCTTATTGGTGTTCTCCAATTTGATGTCCATGGCGATGGTGTCGTTCCGGGCCGTGCCGTTTCGGCCACCCTCACCGGCCGTCCGATTGAGCGCCGGCATGTGGAGGGCCGTAACGGAAATCGTGGGCCCTTTTGGTCGGATCGCGAGCCAAGTGAAAAGTGCAGAGAGGCCCAACAGGAGGAGGAGGGAGAAGCATTCGCAACAGCCACAGCCACCGCCCCTAGACATTGAGATTGAGATCGAGGTCGGGAGAGAGGGGGAGGAGCTTTGCTAGCCCTAGGTTAAGTAGGAGGTCTCTAATTGGAATCCTGTTCCCCCCTGCTGGACTACCGACAAGAAGTGTGTTCGAGGGTAGTCACTCAGCTAACCAAGGAACTTGGAGAATGTGAGGAGGAGACTACAGGACGGCTACTTGAACGATTCTATTGAGCAATTTGTCTTGCCAAACCAACGAAAGGCAGATCAGATGGACTCTTACCGGTTCAGATGAAGATGAGCTAACTGCAGTTTTGCTTGCAGGAATCCCATATATATGCAAAACCAACGAAATTGGAGGTTTGGTTTGGAGAGATACTGTTGCGGGTGGAAGTTGAAGGAGGAAAGGGAGAAACTAGAAAGCAAGGACGAGGAAGAGGCAAGAGATGGGACCTAAAGCGTCTCACGCGGAAACGCTGATAAACGGCAACGCGGCGGGGAACGGGAAAATAGCGGCCATCTCATTCTCATCGTGTTGAAGACGGTGAATCTGGGAAAGGGATAGGCCAAGAGGATTGCGTGTTTGAGAGAGAGAGACGCCGCCTCGCAACTTCGGGCCACGCCAGGGAGACGGTCCGAGTGGGCCTTCCTTTGCTTTACCATGATTCGGAACTCACGTTTACTTTTATGAAGACCGAGTAAGTAGGCCTTTGCTGGCGAGTGGCGATTGTCAAATAAAGACGCAATTTTTCTCCATTTACTTTTTTCAATTCAAATTATACCTTTTGTTTTGAGTGAGCAGTTCGTTTTTTTATCGTTAAAATGACAATAATTAAAATATAAACTCACATTTCTTGCTAAATATGCCTTAAGAATTGAGATCATGTTAACCATGCGGAAAGTTACTAGGCTTTTATCGATAGCAGCAAAGGATTATTGATTAAAAGTAATACTAATAAAAAAATGCAACTTTACTTTTACAAGTGAATCATGATTAAATGACTAACTAATTTGTGTGATTAATCTCCGAACAGTGCGCTGAATTATTTGCAACAACTGCACTGATAAAAAATAAAAAAGGAACAAGCAAATCCGAAATGCCTTTTCTTTTTTACTACCACTTTAAAAGCAACTTTGCCAAAGCTTTTAGCTTTGCCTTGAAAAATACATTTGAGCGCCTGATATATAGCAAAGAGGCGATTGAATAAATGAAATACATTACATAAGCATGTTTTCGTCATACCAACAAAAAAAAGCATATCACATTTTTCTGTAATCCTTTATTTAAATCTTTGTTTCTTCTTACCTTTAAAAATTTGTTAAAGAGGGGTGACCTAAGTGTACCAACATTTTTCTCATCTCAACACACATACACACACACAACACAATTGTCAGATTCATAATTAAGAACCATTTTTCTACAGATATTTGAGAGAAAAAGAATGATACAAAGTTGTAAATGAAACTAGGCAATAAAAGCCAAAGGTTGAGATGGTTTCTTACGAGCTTAGCATACTTTCATTTCTTTCGAATTTCGTGCTAATTGAGAGGTTTTTTCAAATCGCCATTGTGAATGAACCGTAACATAGATAATTGGCAACGTATGCGTTCGAGCTTTGACCTCCAAAATTTAGACTTTAGGTTTTCTAACTTAAAAAAGGCATGATAACAATTTGAAATACAGTTTCCATCATAAATTTGAGTTTCAAGCATTATGTTATGTGAATTTCAAAACCCCGGCATGGCCTTCTGGCGTTAGAATGAACATCCATTCTCAACAATGTCCATAATTGGGAAGCGTCATCTATTGCTAAAATCATAGTAAATTTGGATGAGTTTTGAAGCCCTAATAATCCACCAACTATAGTTTTGTTTTCTTTCAATAAAAGGAAACTAAACCTAACCTCATTAGAATAAGCTCTCTCATAAGAACAACTAAACACGAAAGAATTAGGAAAAAGCCTCCTCCCAAATTTTACAAATGAAAGAGGTTTATGCTATTTTTAATGACACCTATAAATGCTGTATGAGCTTTCCCTCTCTTCATTGAGTTCTAAAGATAACGTCCGGAAGTGAATCCTTTTGAGAGCAGCTTTAAACATGTTAGGTTTGTGCCTGTCCAATAGACATGTTAATGCACGGGTAGTGCCCGTTTATGGATCAAAATCTATATCCACTCGATCACATTCATGGTTCCAAATACTAACTAGGTTTGGATTCAGCATGCAGCTATCAAAGGGTAAGAGGAGAGGATATTGTAAAAGATGTCGAGTTAAAAAAAAAAAACCCCGAGATCAAGTCTTAATGTCTGTCACTTGTAGTTTGATCCAGTGTCATTAACATAACTTTTTGTGAACCAAATCATCATTATGGGGTCATGCATATATGACATGAAAAGTTATCTGAGTTTTTGTTGTTAGCCCAAGAGCTGGCGCCGTAAAAGATCAGTTCAGCGCTGTACTGGTTGACATATATTTGACCCACATCACATCAAGTATCGACACAACCGAAAACGACGGGAGCAGAGGAGCTTTGGCTCTCATTTGGGCATTTTGCTCTCTCGTTCGTTCACGTATAATATGATTGATTGAGTAAGCTTTTCTATGGTCAAGCCCCACTCCCAAATACATGTATGTATGTATGTATTTCTAGAGATAAGATTTTGAGCAGGGATTCCATAGAGCAAACACCACGGACCCACCGATCCCAAGTTTCCCCGCCCTCAAGAAAACGTCAAGACAGCTGAGCCTATAAATTCTTTTGCCATTTTCTTTCTCAAGCCGATGCTTTCCTTCCTTCTCCCTCCGCTCATGTACACGCATTCTCATTACGGGGAAGCAACTGCTAAAAAGTACTGGTTTCCTTCTTGAGCTGCTTCATTCTCCTATCATCTTCGGCAATAAACTAAATAGCGATTCTCAAAAGCATGTGGACGCGATGGGTTAAATGATAAAGACATATGGTAGGAATTAAGATCGAGTTCCCTTTCCCGTTGTCTGGAAGAAACAGTAATTTGAGAAAGAGATATTCGCATGTACGTCAATGCAAGAAGAACTGATTGATCATGCTGTGAATTTTCAAGTTATGAAAGACGAGCCGCTTTTCACATTTACTGCTTTTCACCGGGGTACAGCTGGCCAAGGATGCAAGAATTTAAATTAACAGAAAGGAAATTGCGGTACAAAATTACAATTAAATTGTTTCTTAAAGTAAATATTCTTTTCTTAAAAGGCCCCATCTCCCATCGCCGTATAGAACCCAATATTCCACCACATCTTTGTGTGACCGCCAACTGTAGAATAAAACCCCATCCATAGGAGCTGAGCAGCATTGCCCAACAACCCATCTCCTTTTTCCTCAACCAACTAAGCCTGTCGAGCCCATGTCGAACCCAGCCGCCCAGCCCCCGCATTCGAACAGGCGGTACTACGCGAGCCGAGTGAAGGAGAGCCTGACGGGGCGAGCCACCAAGTGCATCTGCTCCTTCTTCCTCACCCTCCTCCTCATCGGCGCCGTCGTTGCTTTTGTTCTATGGCTCAGCCTGCGCCCGCACCGGCCGAGGTTTCACATAGAACAGTTCTCCATCCCGGGGATCAAGCAGGATGGAGGCTTCCAGAACACGGTTATCACGTTCAATTTGACGATCAGGAATCCTAATCAGAACATTGGCATCTTCTACGACCAGATGGAGGCGCAGGTGTACTATAGGGAGACACTCTTTGGGGTGACTGCCTTGGGACCCCCGTTCTACCAGGGCCCCAAGAACACCACGGTGGTGGCGAGCAGGATCAACGGCACGCCTTTGCCGGGGGACAATCCCGTTTGGCAGATGGTCCTCGCCGATCGATTTACCGGCACGGTGGTTTTCCGGCTCGATATCACGGCCGAGGTCCGGTCGAAGGTGGCGGCGATATACAACGGTCGGAGGGACCACACCATGCACGTCGACTGCCAAGTGGAGGTGGGTCCGGATGGGGTGATCCTGCCAAGGTCGGTGGATAGGAGGTGCCCGGTCTACTTTTACTAGGCTTTCAGCGTCGGGTCCGACGGCCGGAAAGCTTTAGCCTCATGTCCGATCACTTTCTCTTTTTTTAAATTTAGACATGTTTGAAGTGAATTTGTGCATGAAGACAAAAACTAAAGCCAAAGAGATTGTTAATAAATTTTCCTTTTACTTTGTATGACACGGAAGCATAAACTGTTTCTTACTATACACATATATAAAAAGCATAGCGAAGTGAACCCGTGTTCCTCAAGGTGAGATGGCTATTTAGACGATAAATCATAGCAATGAATATTCTTTCCTTCGACCACCGAAGCAGTGAATATGAATGCTCCTTAGTTGTGGATATGCAACCAAATCTTGACTCATTTGGCCCCAATCGTTGTGGTTTAGCTTCTTGTTTTTTTAATTTGTCCTGAGGGTGATTGGTTTGGCGCTTTGAACTCAAGCAAGAGCCTCAGACTGTTTTTACAATTGTAGTTAGTGTGATCTAAATCTAAATATGGATGCCGGAAGAAACCTTTAAACAAGTGGCACATCAAATTTGGTTCGATTCAACGAACAACAAACTTGGTTTAATTATGATTCTTTAAATTAATTGGGTTGTAAGGGAACACTCAGTTCTTAGAACAAATGTTAGTTAGTACAACACATGTTTTTTTGAATTGTTGTTTTATGCTTTGATATCAGCATTGCATAATTCATGTAATTTGTTTTAATTGGGTCTGGAAATAATATAAATCGTCATATCATAAATGCCGTTAAGAATTACAATTTTATTATTTTATTTTCTTTTCTATGCACTTTTTTTTTTATAGATTTTCCAACTTATTACAATTAATTGCTGCATTAAATTGTGAGTAAATTGAAATTTATATTTCAAAAAGATTCCCATAATTGGAGAGGGATGAATTCGCCGATTGAATTGAGCAAAAAATTGGAAAGAGGGTCTTTGCAAATTTCAGCTACAAGGACAAAATTATCAATTTCATATTTATAAATACGAGTGACTTAGATCTTTCCAGAAAAGAAAAGGCAGGACGCCACAAACAACACTTCACTTGACGCGGTCTTTCCCTCTCCCTCTCTTTTTTGAACTTTCCCCTCCTCGGTTTCTTCTTGGGATGTCTCTCTCTTGATTGGTCGATTATCTTATCTCCGGTCGATGCAATGGAGAGGATGAGGATGTCAGTCTGCACTGCAGTCGATGCTGTCAGATGAGATCTATTGGGTAGCTGCTCTTCTCTCTTACCCTCCCTCGATTCTTGCGTTCTTGGGCCATTGGTTGGCTTGGCGCGAGAGTCTTCTTCTTTCCAAGCCTATCGATTTGAAGAAGGTTTTAATGTTTCCAAGCCTTGTTTTGTTTGGCTAGTTGAGTTATATTGGCCTTGATGATAGTTTCAGTGCTTGGAGCCGATTGCTCGGTTAGGTGAGGAAACGTCTCTCATTTTTGTTCGAACCTGTCATTCACCGGCAAAACCCAACGACATTGCCTATGGCTGGGGTCTCTAGCAGGCAGCAGGCTCATAACTGGTGTAGAGCCCTGTGTTATTTTATAAAAGTTCTGCAATTACTTGCAAATTTCTTCCACAATTGTGCAATTCCATGTAAATACACCAAGAATTGATGGGAAGGAAATGAAAATAAAGAGAAGAAGGAAAGGTAAAGGGAAAAGAAGGAGAGAAAAGGAAAAAAAGGGAGTCTTTTTTTTTTTTTTTTTTCTTCTCTTCCTCCTTTCATTTTTTTCTACATCTAAACATGATTTTGCTTTCTTCTGTCCTTTTCCCTCTCCCTCCTTTCTTTTTCTCTACATCCAAACATGATTTTGCTTTCTTCTGTCCTTTTTCCTCTCCCTCCTTTCTTGTTCTCTACATCCAAACATGATTTTGCTTTCTTCTTTTCTTTTCTTTTCTTCTTCTTTAAGTGAATATCCAGGCACAAAAAAGTCCATTCCTTTTCCTCCCAAAACATTTTGAACAATTATAAAATATTTGGATGGTCGAATAATCACGAGTGCTACAACTAGTTTTTCCATGATATCAAACGAAAGCTACACCACAAGGACATAAGTGACATCTAAAACTAATACAAGTTTACAGGGAAACTATTCGCAGTTTAATTTCAAGGATTATGCTTGCAACGCAATTGCAACTATCCTTGCTATGTGGTGGTCAAATTATGAGTTTTTTAAAAGTTTTAGTGATGCCAAATGATTTTTCTAGCAATTTTTAAGGAGGGGCTGGGTGACAAACTATAAAAATTTAAAAGATTACAAACAAACCGTAGTTTTCTTTAAATTTAAAACCTCGGTGGCTTCTGCCAGCCCTATTTGGAAACACTTTTCTGAATTTTGCGCACAATGGTGACCCTTGTGAAGCATTTAAAACAATCATGTAGAAAATATTTGGATAAATAGGAATATTGGAGCTGACATCTAAACTCGAATCAAGCTTGAGCTTGGCTAGAAAGATTGTATAAGCAAATGGAATATGGAAAAAAGGTGGACATTATGCCAATAGGAACTAATTCTTGCCTTAAATTAAGTAGCTCATCTAAGAGCTGCAGGTTCAAGAAAGAAGCTAATTATGCTGGACCTGGTTAAGTTGGGTTTGGTAAATGTTTAGACTTGACTGGATTCTCATCCGTTTACATCCCTAAAGAGAACGTATGCCTGCAAACATCTTTCTTGATGTGTGTCCATAATTTTATCGGAACAGCCACTACTTTTGCTACGGTTTCACTTGGAATCTGTTGCACCATCTTTAAAACATTTTAAAGCTCTGGACTAGAGGCGTGTCCTATTTTCAGACCGTAGATGGACGACAGCTACATCATATGAGAGTTCCATTTGGTCATCTGTCTGTAACTGGCGCTTTCCTGGGACCCTTCCCAGTTCTTGCTTGTGTTCGTGTGGTAATTTCCCACGCTCTACTAGAGGGGTATTTTATTTTCCTAATGTTATGAAAACTTTTCATTTTTGTCTTTAATAGGAATAATAGGTGCATTTTGCTTATTTCTAGCCACATAAGGGCCATAACATATAACCAGCTTCTATCAAATTAACACGTTGCAGTTCTAAGTTTTCTTTCACATTTCGTGCTAATTTAGAGGTTTTTTCAAATCGCCATGATGGCTTTGTGAAATTTACGTAATGAGCAGAAACACAGATAAGTGGCTTAGTATGCTACATGTTTATGTGGCCGGGTTTAGAAAACTCGTTTTTTACGTGCTTTCACCTTTTACTTCAAAACATTATTCTATGTCATTATGAATTTCAAGCATTATGTTATATGAATTTCAAAAGCCCGGTGTAGCCTGCGGGCGTTAGAATAAACAACATCGTTCTCAACAATGGCAATAGTTAGGAAGGGACGCTGTTCCTTACAGCACTGTTGGGCGCAAATAGGCCATTTGAAATGAAGATGCGTGAAACTTGTTGGGACACCTACTTGTAGCATATATATTGCCAAGGTCTAGTAAGCTTGGATGGGTTCTTGAACTGGGTTTTATCTTGATTTCGCACCCAGCCAGCACCTATGCTTATATAATCAGCGTTTTCTGAGGGAACTAAGGGCCCACAGTCGCAGAGTTTCCAATTTAATTAAGGAAGGGACCTATCTAATTTTCCTGCAATTTTGACGGCAAGCTTGGGCGTTAGGCACGACGAGCGTTCTTCATTTAGGCTTTTTAAGAATGCTTGTCCTGCGCCTTGCGCATTACCGTCGGAACTAAAAGTATTGTGTTATGCTGCAAAACCATCAGAAGTGAGAGAGACATGTAAGTTGTAACCCGTCAAGTTCATAACAATTGAAAGCAACATCAATTTCATCAAAATAATCAGAGAACGTGGACCAACTTCTAATCAAAGTTAGATTCATAACGTGGAAGTCTAATTAAAGAACATAATTAAAATTCTAAAATATATATAATTAAATGTCTTCCCTCTAAGGGGCGTTTGGCATGCAATAGAAATACTGAGAAAATTTTCCTTGAATCTGCCTTAAAAAGAAGACTCTATCTCTGTTGTCAAATGCTGCTCTAAAGAAGCATATTGTTATTGATTCGATCGACATCATATTGCCAAATCACAACGGAATACTAATTAACTATGCCTTCTCCTACGTATAACCAAATAAGCGGATCATAGCTCAGCCAACTTAAAACCAGTCTGTTGTTACTACCTAGGGTGCACAAAGAAGATTGCAGTATTAACATCCAAATATGAACATCTTCTTCTCTCTCTCCCTCGCACACAAGCGCACACCCTTAATTTTGTTGGGTTTCATGTTTCAGAATACCATGAGTTGGGGGATTGAATCACGATCGACTTACTGAATATTCAAGTAGTCGAGTTTTGAATGAGTGAACATGGGAGTGCCCACGTTCATTCCTGCTGTCATTTAAACGATTCTTTTCTTGTGCCTATTGTCCACATCCCAGAATCGGTGGTTTGATTAATTAAGTGTTCCTGTTCGCAAGTGCATCCACTTGGAATCGTGTTCGGCCGAGTCGATTAATTAACTCGTTTCTCCACATCAAATTCGGAATGCCAGTGTTCTAACTTCTAGTGGTGGCCCAAGGAGAGATGCAGCATCGACTTGTTTTCAAGAACATCGTGGACGTAGGGGCTTGTATGTACTCCTGGGAGACAATATTAAGCGGGATTTTGTTTCTTATTGCCCGGATCTTAATCTAGATCGTTACATGATCAAGTTTTCACATACTTGCAAAAGCCAAAGCTAATGAGACAACTCTCATGACTTCAAACATATTACAAGCAGAAAGAAATCTATTTATTATGACAATTCAAACCCATTATGGCCGGTGCCGATCAGATGGCGGACTGGAGCACTATATATAGAGGCCTCTTGCTTTTTTAATTAGAGCTGTTCACCACGCCGCAGACCTTCCTGATCTCGCCCTCGGTTCCGGTCTTCACTTCGATCCGACCCATCTTCTCCATGGACAAACCAAACTCCTTGAAGAAGTCTATGGATCCATTGAGTATTCCATCTATGTAGGACCGGGCGGTGCTGTCGGTAAGCAGGGACCCGTCAGTGGTGAACAGTCCCCTTCTTTTCACCACATTAGTGTAGTAATGAGTGTCAAATGTGGTGAAGCTCCCAGGATCCATTTCCAGAATGGTCTTGTCTGCAGGAGTTTTGCACTTGTATTTCTTTAGGTTGGCGGCATAAAATTTGTCGAGAGATGGGTCTTGATCACCTTTTCCCGTGAAGTTGTAAAGCCTTTTCGTGACGAAGTCGCAGCTAGTAATGCCAATGGTATGTGCACCTGCAACAAAAGGAGGGACGTGTAAGAAAAATTTGTGTCATCTGGGGCTGCTGTCAACATGGTAACAAATGGGTTTGACAAAGAAAAGTAGAGGGTAGAACGAGGTCTCGCCTGAGAGGATGACTAGATCCTTCACACTAAGATTCTTCTTCACGAAACTGTCCTTGAGATCACTGAAACTGAGAGTTGGCGGAGGAATGTTGTTTAATGTCTCGGATGCCAAGGAAACTGTTCCGTCCCTGCGGCCCGTAGGAACATTCCAGTAGGGACCTCCCTGTAACATCGAGAGAGAGGTACGTCGCATTTTGATCATAGTGACAAGTGAAAATTTAAAACACAAAAGTTTGATTCCTGGACTTTCGTGTTAGATTAGGTGGCCTTACTATGACAACAACCGCATCTCTTGCTACCAGTGCAACAACATCTGCGCAGGAGACCACGCCTGGACACGCTTCTTCTAACTTGCTCTTCACTGCATCTATGAAATCAAAGCCTCGCATACCCATGTCTGCTTGAGAATCCTTCTCCGCTTGGTTGTCCTTGGTGGAGTTCAGCAACAATGATGCATCACAGCCCTGAGAAAAAACGTCGAGTCAGGGATCGGATAGCATAAGCAGGTCTATGTTAGAAACTTGCGCAAAGAATTCTCCCTTGATCTTCATGAAGTGGAAATCAACTCCTTAATCTTCGGCGGGAACCATTATGGCACTTTTCCTTTACAAGAAATACCAATGAATCAAATGTTGCCCACATCTCGAAACCAAAAAACGAAGCCCGAGAAATTAACCCATGGAACTTTTAAAGTTGTGGGGAAATGCTCCAGTTTAGCGGAACAAGTTGCTAAAATATGTTCACAAGCTGTGTCTTTTCTGAAACCTTAAAAACAAGCATTCGAGAACAAAACGTGGAGTATGACAAACCAAAAAAGAGAGAGCACAGGAACTAATACTGACCCTGACGAAACAATCATGGAAATGCAGTCTAAGCAACGCAGCAGCCAGAGGGGGTGCATTCGGGATATGCTCCTTCACGAACACTTGAACGATGCTCTCTGCCTGTGGGCAGGAGTGATCGTAGAAACCGAGTCTGAGTTGAGCTTGAGAGGAGCTCAGCAGGCCTAAGAGAACAAAGACAAGAAGAGGGATAGAGCTCATGTTTCTGATTTTCTCCTCTCTGGGTTTCCTGTAGAAGAACTGCAGTTCAAATAAATGGTCGTCTGCGAATTGACTAAAAGGAAACCTTATTTATAGGCTTCAATCATATCAAGCGCTGCGTCTTGATCTTTTCTTAGTCAAGCAAGATTACCATTTTATTTTGAATGGTAAATTTTCTTGTGGGTTTCCACTACACAATTTTGAACCAAGCGAAGCAAAGAACATGAGTTGTTCAGCTAGTGACAGCTGATGGCGTGCGTTTTTAAATACTTTATTACCTCATTGGCAGGTTGCAGAATCTCACATTATATTTCAATATATAATGTTTCTCCCTTTTTTTTTTTTTGTCAACTACAGATGAACTCCAATATTTTGGTAATATATCTGAAGCCAGCGTCATATGACAACGGTCACAAACTTTTAATATCATTTGGGGTTCACCAATCCCAAACATGTTGACCTTTATTACTGCACATATTGCTCACTACTTCTGCCATTTTATAGAATGGCTGAAAATTGCTGAGGACTAACACAAGCATATGGCAGTTTATGTGGGAGTTCAGCATCGTCTGCTTGATCATACGAAATGCTAAGTCCAATATATTGAAATTAACGATCTGAAGTCACAATGTATACAGCATGTGGTGATGAACGCTCATCACGATGCCCACCCACCATGGCAACACATCACCAACAATCGGGTCGTAAGCCTACGTAGAGACTGGTTAGACAAAAATTATTTTTAGGGGGATGTAATGACAATTTAAAAGAGTGTGACTTGTCCAGTGCAATGTCAAACTCCTGGTGCTGATTATTTGAGAAAATATGTCAATTTCCCAATGCATCTTTCACGAGAGTACGCCTTTTCTGTTTTTGCTTGATGCTTAGCAAGTAGATGCCACGTCAAAAACATAATTCTTATTTGGCTACCTAGACAGGAAAACTTAAGTTCGTTGATGTTGATTTTGAGATCGTTTGAATGTTTGGCAACCATGGTTCCTGGCCGTCTTCTAAACCAACAAATTCGGTTCATAGTTAAACGGATCAAGGATGTTAAAAGGCAAAGATTAAAGTAGTAAAGCTGGGAGTGGTTTCCTTGTGACTATATTATATAGTTAACAGTACACCTGTCAACAAGAGATTCCTTGACTGGTTAGGAGTTTTCAAATTAAAGGAACAACCCATTAATCAATGGGCAGGGAACAGAGGCCGCCTTCCACAAATAAATTTTTATGGGCAGTATTAATGGAGATGCGTCTACCTGCATTATATGCCTGGCTCCAGCTTTTCCCAAAAAAAAGAAAAAATTGTACTCCTGACTCCAACCCGTTTATAGTTTTACCAATGGACCTGGATTTGTTAGTCTCTCAAACCAAAACCACGAGTTCGGATTGTAACGCCCTGGGTTACGACTTACGAGCAAGATGTACGATTTTGTTTCTTTCCAATCAAATACTGTAGATAACGAATCTAGTAGTGGTATTTGATTGATTGTGCAGTTATTGTGGTGCACATGGCGCGTGTTTTCTTTTTTTTAGTAGGAAACAATTTGAAGCACTCGTATGCAGAAATGGAGGGAGGGTTAATTGACACCAATCTATCAAATGGTAGCGTTACTTTCAGGGGGTTGTAAATTTTTCATTCATGAGAAGTGAGTTTCAAAATTTTAATAGGAATCGAAATAATATTATTTAAAAGCTAACATATAAATTAAAAAAAAAAAAATTAACAGGGCCCCTACCGGGTCCGCAGGTTGTCAGTTCACCTTTTCCCTTTCGTAATCTGAAAGTAGAGAAGGAAGGTGCGGCCCACAAGAATGTGAATCCGATTAGTGCAAGCAGACAACTATCGTTTTTTTTACATTCAGAGCTACCACCACTCGGGAAAGGGAAAGAATATGAGCAGGAAAAGGTTTAATGCCACCCTTGCGTCACAACCAAGACAAGTCCGGAAAATGCGGCTCACTCAGTCGGGCTTTTCACCCCTACATTATTGACTTTTCATCCACACCAAATTCCATTTGAATAAAGATCGACTTTCGATACGTAGAAATTAACAATGAATTGTGAGCTGGATTTGGTTTATCATTACGTCAGGTCGAATTAAGTTTATCTTAGCAATGCTGAAGTCCAATACCTACTTACAAATGCTGTAGACACAAGGGATCAGATCGTCTGTGGGTTTTGCTTAGTGACGTGGTTCCGTCCAGTTGCGCTTTCTTCAAGGCTTTTACGACAGCTTCCATTGAATTGAACTCTCCTCTCCTTCATATATACTTCACACCATAAATACTCTACTCTCTCTTCTTCTATATATATATATACATATATATTGTACTGAGACGATGCTATGTGTTTGGCGCTGAACATATATATAAAACTACACGATCAACTTCTCTTTAAACTTAGCGCCACATCAACACAAGAAACTGTCCTTTTACTAGGGCTATTTATAGGGTTACTTGGCCTTTTTGAGAACCCAAACTCTCTTATTTTGTTTGAGATCCAAACACCAAGCATTATGTTTGAGTTGTGTGTGGGTCCAGGACTTGAATAAAACCCTATTAGATCCCCCAGTTAACAAAAGCCCGGATCCCCCCCTCTCTCCAATAGCGTCGACTGATCCTTGTATGGAACAGAAAGAGAGAAGTATCCCGAATCCCGATATCCAGATGGCCCTTAAAGAGGGCAGCCCCACTACATAACAAGCTTCTAGCGATCACAACAAAATTGGAAAAAAGATCCCTTCCCAAAACAAAACGGGACAAAAACAAGTTAGCCAAGAGCAATAAAATAATCTTCTACATCTCGTCCGTGCATGCAGACGCGCCGCGGTCTCCGGATTTTCTGAGCAGTTTCTTTCCAGTAAGTTGCCTCAACGGAGCCGTCCTTTTGTAGTTATCCAACCGTGCTGATCGATGCAGAGTTTCGTCAACATTTTACAACTCAGGGGAATATTTCTGTTAAAGTACCCAACCACGGTTGCGACACCATTACAAAATCTGGATCACCTCTCACATTACAGTGGAATCGTAAGTCGACATCCATCGTGTAATTCATAATTGTTGCGTCTACCAAGTTCTCGAGAGCGACAGTTTCCTCTTCTCTCAACAACTGAAACTGAAGTTTTAAATACGCAAGACAAGAATTTTGAACTGCAGCGCACGTAATGCCCCAATCAGGAAAAAGGTTAGTTATTCTGCGTCTCTGCCCCTCGCCCATGATAGCAACAAGGCCATGACAGTACAGGACACAGCCACTAACTGCTTAGTTCATGGTTTCCAAGCCCCAACGGTGTGATCTAAGTACCCACGTGCCCAGATGATAAACTTCTAGCGATTGTGAGATCCCATTGCATTTCCTTCCATTGTGATAAGTAGCATTTCTTGTTTTTAGCATTTTTTTATCAGCTAAAGTTTTATTTCGCTTTTTCTCCCATTAACTCAGGCCACCTCTGATACACTTACCAGCCAAGTTAATCTAAGTGCCCCACCACACCATAATTAATTTATAAACGACTCGTCGTTATAACAGGTGCACTTGCATGGTTCCCGACTCAAGAGATCATCTGACCAATTGTAAGGTTAGCGATTGGATATAGTTAAAGGCTGAGGGAAAAATAAAAGGCCTTAATGCTGTACTATGACAGCAAGTTGAACGTTTTGAGAAAGTATTTACTAAATGGAGAACATGGGGAGCTTGTTCAGTTTTAATAGCAATTTCTAAAAATATTTTCTCAAGTTTGAGAACACCAACATGCAGTATGTAGATTATATTGTGCACGCTTTGGAATGCAACAACATTCATCTTGCAAGTAATGGCGTGAAAATCAAACAAGCATGATCTTGTTCTTATAAATAGACCTTCACTTACAAGATCTTATTCTCGCACACAATAAAACGAACCCGAAGAAAATGAAGACGAATCAGATAGCCTAACATACTAGAAATTGAAACGAATAAAATAATTCAGATGGGCTTTTACACGATATGTAGAACTCCCTCGGCTTTTCAGCTATTCACCAGGCTGCAAACCTTCCTTACCTCACCTTCAGTTCCCGTCTTGACTTCGATCCGACCCATCTTCTCCATGGACAAACCAAACTCCTTTAGGAAATCTATGGAACCATCGAGCATCCCGTCAATGTAGGCCTTCGAAGTGCTGTCTGTGAGCAGGGACGAGTCACTTGTGAACAGACCCCTTCTCTTCACCACATTGGTGTAGTAATGAGTGTCAAAAGTTCGGAAGCTCCCGGGATCCATTTCCAGAATGGTGGAGTTATCTGCAGGAGTCTTGCATTTGTATTCCTTGAGGTTGGCGGCGTACAAGCTGTCGAGATCTGGGTCTTGGTCACCTTTCCCTGTGAAGTTGTAAAGCCTTTTGGACACGAAGCTGCAGTGAGTAATACCGATGGTATGTGCACCTGCAAGAAACAGGCACAAGAAGTAGTGTTGTATTAGTGTCAATATTGTCATGAACAGGATCCTGAAAGAAAACTAACTAAATGGCGGCCGTTGAAGGCTCACCAGAGAGCACAACTAGATCCTTCACATCCAGACTCTTGTTTGCAAACTTGGCCTTGAGGCTGGTGAAGTTGAGTGTCGGAGCAGGAACATTGGCTAATGCCGCAGAAGCTAATGAAACAGTTCCATCCCTGCGGCCAGTGGGAACTTTCCAGTATGGACCTCCCTGTGACGGCAATTACGAGATCAGTTAAACCACATATGTGTCGATTAGAAACGAAAATAGTGAATCTTGCAGATCGATTCGTATTCAGATGGGCCTTACTATGGCAACGATTGCATCTCTTGCCACCAATGCAATAATATCTGCACAGGACACCGCTCCAGGGCATGCCTCTTCTAGCTTGCTCTTCACTGCATCGATAAAACCGAAACCCCGCACGCTCATGTTTGGTGAAGAATCCTTTTCGGACGTGTTATTCTTTGTGGAATTCAGCAGCAGAGATGCGTCACATCCCTAAACACCAAAGCAATCGATCCCCATCAGAAACTCGAGCTATTGCATATTTTTGCAGAACAGTCTCGTCATCTATTAGAATTAATTTCTCCAATAAAATTGTGTTTATTATGGGAAAAATACTAAAGTGAATAAGGAAAAAAAATCGTAAAGCATACGACAGACTGCAGTTTAACTGAATAGGTTGTCCAGATCTTTCTAAAAAACTATGGCGTTGTGAAGTTCTAGCATGCATGAGCGCCGACAATAACAATCATAAGAACAAGAGAATTTGGAAAAGGAAGTATAGCAAAAGGAAGGATGGCCATGCAATGACTGACCATCACAAAACAATCATGGAACTGCATTCTAAGCAACGCTGCAGCCAAAGACGGTGCGTTCGGTATGTGTTCCTTCACGAACTCCTGAATGATGCTCTCTGCCTGTGGGCAGACATCGTCGTAGAACCGATCCTTAAGTTGAGCATGAGAAGCGCCAAGGAAGACTAAAAGAGCAAAGGCGGCAAGAGCAAGGGAACCCATATTTCTGGTTCTCTGCTCCTACAGAAATGCTCTTGTAATTCAAATGAGTTGTTATCTATGAATTCTTTCAGCTCAAGGAACCACCTATTTATACATGTTCCATCACATGAAGAAGTGCAATCCTGACGTATTTCTCTTCATGCAAAACAGCCATATTGTTCTAAAAATGTTGCGTACTTTTTCAATCACAGCTAATTAGAACAATAGGTAGTAGTTGTTCGGTTTTATTGGTGGCTGACTTCAATCGGTAGGTTGCAGAATCTCACATTACATTGCAATATAAAACGGTACTCAGAAACATACCTAACTTTCCAAGACACAGCTAAACATTTGATAATAATAAAAATGCACCTAACTTTGAAAGCACGCCTAAATTTTTCCATGGTCGAACGAAAAAATTCCCCTGAGATTTTTTCGGCAAAATTGAAATTGAATCAGTAAGAAAAAGAAAAAACATATTTTACCCACTAAAAATAGCATACAAGATATACCGAACTTTGTGAATAAAATTCACGTTTCTTTATATAACTTTATAGCATTAACGAGGGAAAAAAAAATATTTGCACAGTTATTTTAGATATTAATAAAAACTAACTTACTTGGACATAATTAGTTGCGTACTAATCTTATGCAAGACAGTAAAAGGATGTTATTACAATCTAATGACCAAAAAATTGTCTATAATAAGGGCATTTTAGTTGTTTATTGGGGAATAATGATTAACCTCCGGCCGAGTGCCGAGTGGCTGTTTTTTTTTTGTTAACGAATTAAGAAAGCCGAGGTGTGTTTTTTAAAAGTTAGCAGTGCTGTCTTTCGTTTTAACCTATTCTTGATTAGGTGCATTATTTTTTTTGAAAATTTTTCTAAAATCAATCGGTATGGGTAAGTAAAGTAAGATAAGGATATTATGCGAAAGTATGGCTAACTGCTTTGGGTTTTTAATGTATCACATCCGCAGTTCACCAACTCATTTTGCACGTATTCAACAACTTTGCTGCTTCGCTTTCCTGCAAACCTTCATAGCCTGTTTGGATGACTCCCAAATCATATCAATCCCATTGTTGTTGCAACTCATCGTCACGAGCATTATAAGCATGTCCGGAACACAGTTTTACGGTGGCACGCATCTTATGATCCTGGATGTCCAGAACTTGCCTGATCAAATTGGCAGATGCTAAAGAGTAAATTAAGACAAGAAGGTATCTTGAAGGGGGTAAAAAAAATCGTGCGTTTCACGCATTGCATTTGTTGATGGATAAATTTGGAAAATGGAATAGCAAATCAGAATATTAAATTTATGCGCATTAGATTTAAGATGATATTACTGGCTGAAGTATAAAATGACCTAAGATGAGGCTAGATATACTTCTTTGGCGCAGTTACTTGTCATGTTTTAAAGGATCCCTTTACAGAGCAATTCCCTTGAATTAACAAAGATGTATACATGGTTAAGAGTAAAATATTATTTTATAATATTATTCTATTGCTCAGAAATTGTTAACCAATAAGTTTTAGTGGCACGACAAAGAAGCTTTTCATGTTTTAGCTTTTCCGTTGCAGGGTAGCTGGGTTCCCATCCCATTTTGTTGAGAAAAAAAATAAAGAATTAACAGTCAGATTTCTTGTTATACCTTTTGAGATTATATTGTGCAATTCTACTGTTCGATCATGTTATTGAATATTTCCAATTAATCACGAAGTTCATTAGGGGCTGTCCATTGTACATTGGTGGATCTGCTTTTCTCGCTCAATCTTGTCTTGCAGATGCATTGGGCGTTGGTTGTCATTGCTGATACCAAATACTTTGTAATTTGCAATCTTTCAAAAATTAACCATGATTATTTTAGATCGCGAAGCTCCCATGTATTAAGAGCTTTCATGTTTGAAGCCTACATACAATAATATCTTTTAGGACAACCACATCAACTATAGCGTTTTCTTGACAAGTAAAGGACGTATTGTATATATATATATATATATATACATTAGGGGTCAACATGTAGGGATGTTGAACGGCGTAGGTCAAATAGCGACATGGATCCCCTTACTTGTAACCTAAATCATGCATGTACGTAACTTTTTATTTGCGCGCACATATGGAAAATCCATGCCTATATATATATACACACACACACACTTTGCTTGGAAAGAATGGGAAATAAGAAGCAGCTTTCTTTAAAATTAAACAGATTCAGAAAATATGACAATTTATTATTTCAAGAAGTTGCAAATCTGGACAGTCCATTTACTTTTAAGTTAATAACAAAAGACAATAGTTTCATAGGCCATGCTTGATTCACATGAATGTACTTTCACTCCAAAGTCACATAAGAAAAGTCAGAGCTCTTTCCCTCCTATATTACTCCGAACTTACACCCGATTTCACCGCTCCATCCTTGTATGGTGGTGAAAGAACTTACTGCGTGTCTATTAATAATGATTGTCTAATGTATGGTAAGAATAACTTTTGCATAGAGCAATTGTTCAGAGAAACAGATATACATTTTTTTTTTTAAGCAGGATTTTTCATCTTTCTCAAAAAAAAAAAAAAAAAAAAATCTCTCTTTTTCGCAATTTTCCATTAATTCTATGGACTCTCCTTTTTTGTTTTCCTTGTCACGTCGATCGATCAGTTCCGAGGCATTCTTGTTGTGGCACCGGGACTGAGCCATCGTGGTACCAAACGCGCGGGATCGTAAGTCCCCGACTCAACCTCAAGTTAACTGGTCGGTGATTCCTGGATTTCGACTCAAAATTCCCGAATGACTCATTAATGAGGGGTGGATAAGTTGACTCTTATTAGATTAAATTAGAAAATTAATTGCAATTAGAGAAAATCATTGCAGAAGCCATTTCCCTCCCCTGTATTCGAACGAAGGTTTTTTCATTCTCTTATTTATTTTTATTATTTATTTGTTGGTAGGGGCCCTTGACTATTTTTGGTCGTCATACATGTCGGAAACCAACCATATAATCTGCTTTGGTCTCTTGTTTCTTAAAGCCTCTCAACACCAATAAAATGTGATTCTCATGGTGCGTGCACACAAATTGACGGTTTCTTGGTGTTGCACATTGTCAAGGCAGGGTGGTCGATAAATCACCCACACCAGATCAAGGAGAGATCGGCCTTAAGTTGTTAAACCAGTGGTGGTATTTTACAGGCGTGCTATAAAACATATGTATAACATCGCTTCACAACCGGCCCACTTGCAATTTATTCATTGGCTTAGCGATTCACGGTCCGTCTTAGCTTCAAAGGCATAATCATTTCATGATATTGTATGACAAGAAGTTGCAAGAGATTCTGAAAATCATATGAAGTTGATCCATATGTGGATGTTGATTGAGGATTCCTTGAAGCTTGGTGGGGGGATGACCCCCTCATAGCCAGAGAAATTACTAGGCAAGGTTAACGAACGAAAATGACTACTATGTCGCGTAATTTGGTTCACGCCAGATTTAGATTTAAAATCCAACCTTCTCCTACTCGCATGTTATGGTAACTAATATATACAGTAACGTCTTTTATGTATATCCTCTACACGTTCGTATTCAACATGTTAGTAATAGGATCATGCAACCTACGGGAATAAATTAATAGAGGCCTGTAGTGTACAAGTTACTGTTTACACAGACCTGCACAGGCATATTACTAAATGCATCCAAATGCACATAGAAAGGTCGTTGTCCCTAGGTTAAATTCACCATATTCATTATTCCAACACCCGATAATGCTAAATATGTTAGATTGAGTTCTCCAATTATGTTTTTATATATACTATACTGAATCTAGCTTCTTTCTAAGCGATTCAATATGCCAGCAGTAAATTTAAGTCCAAGTAACGCAGTTGTTGATGGATAAATTTCGAAAATAGAATAACGAATTCTAATCAGAATATTAAATTTATGCGCCTTAGATTTAAGATGAAATTACTGGCCGAAGTATAAAATGACCTAAGATGACGCGAGATATATTTCTTTGGCGCAGTTATTTGTCATGTATTATAGGATCCCTTTAGAGTGCAATTCCTTTAAATTAATAAAGATGTATACATGGTTAAAAGGTATCTCACGCATTATAGCAGAAATTACTCGCATTCAATTAGAATATGAAAGTAAATTTCTTTACTTGGGAGTCACCAAGAGTCAAAACATGTCTTGTAGAATTGACTCGATTCTTCAAAGATACCATTTTTAGCCTCTAAAATAATTTAAACTCAAGGATCTTACTTCCATGTCCTCATGGTTTTGGGTGACCATGTCAGTCCTGTAAAATTTTCTCCATAATAGGACCTCATCTTCTTCTCATCAAGGCAATGCTTCAAATCACATATATAACGTGTCACTAACAAAGTTCCTACCAACATCTGAATCTGCATGCTTTGGACTTGTTCATTTCATCTCTACCTGATATCAAGCAACACGTAAGGCGGTCAGAAAAATCTTGGCTTGGTTGTATTCGATGCTTAAAATTAAGAATTATAATAAAATTGAACAAAGCGGAACACTTAACATTACATTTTATTAAGTCCCATAAACTTGTTGAGCACATCCGTGGCTGCTAGCCTAGTCACAATATCAACCAACGGATATTCTTGTAATGGTGGGACCTTAATTTCACAGGCAGGATCTTATTTTCATAGGTCGAAATAAAACGAAAGAAAGCGAAATCATTCAGAAGACATCACAAGGTAGGACGTTCGGTGAAACTTGAAACAAAATATCATAATGACTTCACGCCGAGCTATAGGGCATGTGGTCAGCTTCTTAGTTGTTGACGACGCTGCAGACCTTCCTTATTTCACCTTCATTTCCGGTCTTGACGTCGACCAGAGACAACTTCACTGCGGACAAAGCAAACTCCTTCAAGAAATCTATCGAACCACTAACTATTCCATGAACATACGACTTTGAGAAGCTATCCGTAATCAGGGAGGCATCGGACGAGAATAGACCCCTTCTCTTCGCCACATTTACGTAGTAATGATTGTCAAAGGTTCGGTAGCTCCCGGGATCCATTTCCAGAACGGTGGTCTTATCTGCAGGAGTCTTGCACTTGTACTTCTTCAGGTTGGCGGCATAGAACTTGTCGAGAGATGGGTCTTGATCACCTTTTCCAGTGAAGTTGTACAGCCTGTTTGAGACGACGCTGCAGTGGCTATGGCCGATGGTATGTGCACCTGGTAAAAGCAGAGAAATTAATATAATTTAGTTACATTACTGTCGACATTGTTGTGTTTTTGCAAGCGGGATTTAGAACGAAAATTAAATGGTAGATCGGACACCCACCTACGAGCACAGTTAGGTCCTTCGCACTAAGACCCTTCTTTGCAAATCTGTCCTTGAGAGTACTGAAATTGAAAGTTGGAGCAGGAAGGTTGGTAAATACTTCAGAACCTATTGAAACGGTTCCATCTCTGCGGCCTGTGGAAACTTCCCAGTATGGCCCTCCCTGTGACAGCAAATGTTAGACCACATTTTTCTCAAAATAATTATAATCAAAACATAATTCTCGGTTTTAATTCTGATTGTGCTCTGGTCTTACTATGGCGGCGATTGCGTCTCTTGCCGCCAAGGTAAGGATATCTGCGCATGAGACCACTTCTGGACATTCTTCTTCTAACTTGCTCTTCACGACATCAATGAAGCTAAATCCACGCAGAGACGAGCTTGGTGCCACATCCTTCTCGGCTATGTTGTTCTTGGTGGAGTTGAGCAACAGAGATGCATCACAACCCTAAAGAACATGGACATCGAAAATATTAAGAACTTGGACAGTGTTCTATCTCCATGTTCCTTCTAGCTGACAGAAACATTTTCTCATATAATTTTCTTTAATGAAATCATATCCTGAAATATCTTCTCCAAAGACGTTAGAGTAAAAAAGAGAAACTAAAACTGTTCGATAGATCATTATATAATGGAGTACCGCTATTTGAGAGAAATTCAAAAATGGAAATGAAGGAGAAGGATGCAGGTGTTAGCTTAGCTAATACTGACCCTTACAAAACAATCATGGAAATGCAGTCTAATTAGTGCAGGTGCCAGAGAAGGCACATGCTTTACGTATTCCTCCACAATCCCCTTAACGATGCGCTCGGCTTGTGGGCAGACATGATCGTAGAACCCAAGTTTAAGCTGAGCATGGGAAGCACCAAGAAGGCCTAAAAGAGCAAAGGCAACAAAGGCAAGGGAACCCATTTTATCACTCTCTGCCTCCTACAAAAAGGCTCTTACAATTCAAACGAGCTGTTCTGTGTGAATTGGCTTCGGCCTATAGAGCCACCTATTTATAGATCTTCAATCATGTGAAGAGGTGCCATTTCGAGGAATTGCACTTCATCCAAAGCTACCATGTGCTTCCAAATCACTAAAATATGCATTTAAGTTAGTTGACTCTTGATCTAACTTATGGCGTGTAAAATAGACCAAAAAAGAGGAGTTGTTGGGTCTAGAGATCATATCAGAAGTAAAGTAGGATCCAATACCTCGGCCTGTTCGTCGGCAGGTTGCAGAATCTCGCAACCTGGCATTTTTTCTATTGTTTATACCTCACCAAATCCATAATATTGCAATTTGCTGTATGTTCCACCACAGTGCAAGCTTTGCTTCGTTAACTTTAAACCGTTCAACGGTTTGGAACTTTGGAGATTAATTTTTTCGCTTTTGTTTAAAGTTGGTGTGGACACCGCTGTTTATGAACTCTTGCCTTATTCGACGCATTTGTTTGAGAACTTGACTGGAACCCTGCACATAGTCAAAATACAATGTGTACATAGACGGGTGTAGCATGCCATATACATGTATTTATTGATGCTAATTAATGGTGTTGCGCAAGAGGAGGTAAATTTATAGCGCAACAAAAAAACATAGGTCCTAATCTACCTTTAGGAACCCATTTTGATTAATGTGACCCAAGGACACGCCGTTTTTGCTTTGTACATGCCTGTGAGTACATGAAGTAGACTGTCACCAGCTGTGTTGTTCTCATAGTAACGGAGATCAATCATCTGTAGTTTCGATGGTTAACCTCTCTTACATATATATATATATATATATATATATATATATATATATATATATATATATATATATATATATATATATATATATATATATATATATATATATATATATATATATATATATATAGCAGCGGAGATCAATCGTTATGTAATTTCAACTGTTAACAGCTAAAACCCAAGAAATCCAAGCTTCGTGCGAAACTTCCCCGCAACTTTTTGAGACGATGAAGATGAGTCGATGTTTCATTTTTGGTGGAGTTGAGGGAGGAAGATGTTGGCGAGAGTAGTAGCGGGGAAGACGTAGGTCTGCCTCTGGTGGCGCCAAGTGCTATCTTCTGGCGTCTAAATTAAGGACCAAAATCCGCAAATAAAGGGCTGGGAGAGAGCTCCAGCTTTTCAACTCGACCTGGCTTTATTATTTTGGAGGTTTAAGATGCATTCAACCAGATTCATGAGTGACAGTGACGGAAGGTTGGAGTTACTTAAGTACTTGAAGGAACTGGACTTGAGAGTTGGCTGAGAGTCCAACCCTTTCACGTCCCAAGGCAGTGAAGATCGCAGGACAAAGTGGAAGTGGCGGTGGGAAAAATTGTGCAGCGTCAGATTTGGGGACTGGGCTCCACTTTGCTTGTTCGATAACAATAGCTAGCTGGAAAGGAAAGTATTCAAATCCAAGAGTACAGAGAGTGATGAGGATGGTAATGGAGATCGTTAATGGCAATTGGTTAATTGGAATTAGAAAATTGTAGGAGGCAGCGACAGCGTGCCCGGTGGAGGATTCCCGACGTGGAAGGGAGGTGAGCAGACGCAGTTTGTGCTTAGTTTCGATCATCTCCACTCGTTATTATAGCAACTCTGTAGCCTTGATTTTTAGTAACGTGATCGGATGAGATATTAATTAGAAATCGCTTAATCTGCAGGTGATTTTGGATGAGAAAACCAAAGATGATGGATCGTCCATCTTAATACAACACACCCCAACGTACTTTATTAGCTACTTGGTGACGATCAAATGTAGGGAAAGGCAAGCACTGCCAGCTTCACAATCCAACCTGTCCGATATTTGTCTAAAGTTTTGGTGACTATATAATAATCGCATAGTTTTGGATGTATGATGTGTTTCGGAACGCGTGGCTTTGCCATGTCCATTTGTATTGTAATTGTATCAAAGGGGGAGAGGGAGAGAGAGATATCTGTTCAATTCCGGCAAAATATAGTGTATACATACAATAAAGATTGTTGACGAAATCTTAATCAATTGGAAAATATTCTAAGTTTGCTTAAATTTATAAAATGAAAAATGTAAATATACATGGGCCGATTCATGATATGTATGAGCGAGCTGGTATGTAATGACCGATACACGGGTAAGCGGACGGATACTACTTTTGAACAACATTGGTTCACATTACTGGAAATGTTGATCATGTTATATTCTGATGCTAATGCTGGACTAGAAGGATATTCCTTCCAAGTTAGAGATAGATAAATTAAGCATCATGTCACCAGATCTGGCGTTTGGAATCCTCGGACGCACGTGAAGCCCACCTCTTTTTTTTTTATTATTATCCATCATGTCACCATTATATATATATATATCAACGACCCATTTTCTGATCATGATTGGCTACTTGTTTAATTAACAAGTGCAAATGAATTGCTATAAGCTGCAAGTTTGCATTGGAGATCGCTGTAAGCATGCTGGAAGAAAGTACAGCCATCCTTTCAAGTTTAGATTGAAAAGATTTTGTAGAAGCAATGCGGTCTGCTTGCATCGCTGTTTAATTAAGTCCAGCAAGTACGACCCATATTTAATTTTCGATATTTTAATGAACTCTGGCTGGTCTTATTTTCACCGAGCACATGGTTGCCGTCTTGTAAGCAGCCAACTCCAGAAAACAAGGTTGCCCAAAGAAAATTTAAAAAAAAAAAAAAAGCCTTTTCGTAAAAGGGAAAAATTATATGCGTCAGAATTTTTATTAATTTAAATGTTTAATAAGATAGAGACTTGATTTCTATATCTACGACTTGGATGCCGATCCCCTTTCGGTGCATCATATTGGGGTAAAATAGAATTTCAGTGGAAGGACCTATCGTCATTCAGAGAAAGGCTTTTGTTGTCTTTGAATTAGAAGGGCTCGGGTCGGGTTAACTGCTTATACAACAACAAACAAGTTGATGACATGAGGCGGGCGGCGAAGTTTAGTTAAGTGGACTCAGAGTAAGGGGCAGGGGGCCGAGCGTCCCTAAAATCGATGTGTGAGAGCCAAGGAAGAAGCGCTATTAAAAGCATCAAAGTAAGTACAAGTTATTAATAAGACTGCTTCACGTGATTGTGATGCACTTGACCTATTTGACGAGTTCTTTCAAAATCATGTGACGGTCCAAAACTTCTTTAGCTCGTTATCCATGTGTCTCTTATTAGATTCTCATGACAAAGAAGCTTGTTGTCAAAACAAAAATAAAATGGGAAAGAGCATGAATGTTTCTAATAAGTTGTGGTAAACCGGCCCAGCTCCTTAGAAGAGAACCACGATCCAATTAGCTATTTTGTTTGCAATTAGTTGTTCGCCTCAACTTAGCCATCTTAATTAATTATTTTATGGTAAGCCAACAGTACTGACCTGGTATAAGTTCATAGATGTATATAGTTTAGAACTCAAGGGAATAATAATATTTTCTTAACTAGTCGTATTATGGATGCCTCTACCGAGTTCTTGAAAGCGACATCTTCTTCATCTTTCAATAAAATTTTAAACTAGGATGGAAATTGCAACGAACATAATCTCAACTAGAAAAAGGGTTGTAACTGCGAAAACTTGTTCTTCGCCACTAGCTGCCTGTCGTCAGTCTTTAAATAGCAAGGCAAGGCAGGTGCCATGAGAGCCCGGACGGAGATTCCAGTGTCTCGGGGTCACCATTAGATACACTTTTGTTTTCTCTATCCATTCATAACCTTTTAATTGGTATAGGTTGAATTAAAGTTTCTAAATTTTGAGTAAGGTCGAAATATCATTTTTCAAAATTTTATATAGAATAAGTGAAATTTTTTAAAATTTATTTGTAAATTTTTAAAATAATTTTTTTGAGGTGGGGCCAGGGCCCAAGTGAACCTACCTTCTCCATATTTGTGGATGTGGTTCACATATATTATTTGGTTCTTCTCATCCTTCACTTATTTGTAAGCAGTTTGTCAGTTACGTGACTCATGCATATACCATGCGAGTTTTTTGTTTGTACAAGTAATTAAGAAATTAGGCAATGCATAGAAAGTACAGGCCTATATGCTAAAATGCATACACGAATAAAGTCCCTTCTACCAAGATATGACATGGAAATGTGCTTGAAAAGAAAGGAAAATTAAAATTTTAACATTAAGAAAAAAAGATGACAGGTCATTACTTCTATAATTTGCAAATCTGGACCGTCCGCTTATTTTTAAGATAAATATCACAAGTGACAGTTGTTTCCTTCTTATGCCAAGTTTGAATATTGCATAGATTGTGCTACATGGTTCTACATTCACATGGATGTACATTCGCCCTACAATCGGATAAGGAAGTCAAAGCTCTTAATTTCAAGCTTACATTTTTAATTCCATTTCAAAGCTTAAATTAAACCTTGTATTTCTGGTGACCAAGGAGCTCCAAGTTTTTCACACAGTTTTTTTTTTTTTAATGCTTAACAACTTGAACAAATATATATATATATATATATATATAAACCATGACTCTGTTTATTATTTTATTTTATTTTGTTGCCCTCATTTCTCCCCGGCTCATTTCCTTCTTCCCTCGCTCCCTCCCTCTTGCTAGTTGCTACCATGGCCATAGGCCACCGCCGGCCATTCTTGCGGGACGGCAGAGGGCCGGCGCGCCTGCCATCATCGGGGAATGGCACCGGCGGAGGCCTTATGGCCATGGTAGCAAAAGGGGAGGGAGGGACATTGTGGGTTCCACCCATCACCACCGTTGCCACCCGACGCCTCGTCCAAGGAGTTGGGGAAGAAAATGCAGCAGCCACAAGCCACCTTCCCCAATGGTGGCAGGACCGCTGGACTTCCACCATTTCGGCAGAGGTCCGCGGGCTCGCCGGTGTTGGAGAAGGTCACCGGCGGCTGCTGTGTTGGAGGAGTTGGGGGAGGGAGGTGAGGAAGGAAAGGAGGGAGAGTTGAGAAGAGGAAGGCGGGATCAGTGAGAAAGAAAGGAGAAAAAAATATTAAAAATGAAACATAACCAAAGTCATTAGACCTTTTAACTGCCTATTTGACAAAAAAAAAAAAAAAAAAAAAAAAGAGTATGGTTCAGTTCATATTATATATATAGCTGATTTAAGTTGGGAAGTAAAAAGGAGGCAACTCGTTTCCTTAGGAGAAAAGTATATCATCTTCATCATTCCTTTCATCCGTTTCCTTCATTTTATTCTCTTGTTGGGCATCAAACATGTCATTGCAAACGTAGAACCTGTTTTGGCCCTTCGTTTTTCTTCTCCTAGTCGTGATCAGAGAAGCAAACGAGTTGTTGGAAATTTTTAGTTTGCGTTCAAGATTGACCTTAAAAGTGGTCGGGAGCCAGCCAAGGGGACATCATGATCATGGTAGATGCCAAAGACAAATTCAGATGCATATTAATGCCGTTGCCTTCAATCCCATAGACGGAAATGGCAATAAAAGTTTCACCGTTTTTAGGAGAATAGATGGAGGCATAACCAAGGTGTTGAAAAGAAGCTGCCTATTCATAGAAAGTGTGTACGCTTAAGAAAGGACCTGATGGAAGGTTCCCAAGAAGAAATTATGGAAAATCAAAGCTGAGAAAAGATTCGCAGGAACAAACAATTTATTCAAATTGATGACATCTATCTGGCAAAGCGGTTTCTTCCTCTCACTGAACACTAGACGTCATCTCCATCGAGCAAACAGAACGGGAAGTGGTAAATGGATTTGATGTATTTTTTATGGATTTCTAAAAAGGAGTTATTTTTCTCTACTACAATATTATTGCCTGCTTTTTCGCTTTTTTCTTTAGTAACGAGAACAACTTTCGTGATATCTGTTTCAGAATTTGAATCAACTCAGCAGTTATTATCTAGGAAATGGATGGTCAGTTGGCTAAATATGCAGATTATAAATGAGTTGTAACGTATATATATAGCGTTACAAAATTAAAGGTTTAAGGGGATTAGCACAAAATTATGGGACAAACTATATCTAATAAAAAACATACTAAAACTATAAAAATTTCAAATCCGAAATGCTACAAAAATTACACCAAGATCATATAAGAAATAACACGGACAAAACAAAGAACAAAAACCACAAAATAGCACCACAATCCCAACAAAACCTACACAATCAGATCACGAAATTATCGCAAAATAACACAAGTAAGCATTTGGGAAAACTTAAAGTACAGGTTATAGAAGACATAAAATTTTCGTAAAGACCACTCCTAAACTGTACATTGCAGCACATGCAGATTGTTCAATGGATGAAAAAGAGTGACAAACTGCTATGAAACTTTAGCTGCGATAGAATCCTACGACAATAAAAAAGTAAGATTTCAAAGAAGATTGTAAATCCATCCATCTTAATTATTGATTAGAAGGCATAAAAGTAAGACATGACACATGATACTCATTGCTCAATGTAACAACCATAGATAAGAATACTGACCTGTATCCCCAATGATTATGTACTTGAATAAGTATGCGTAAGACATTATCAATCAACACTTTTCAGGCTCTCAACTTACAAAAAACCTAACTATGCATAAACATACTAAAACTATAAAAACTCCAAATCCGCAATGCCACAAAAATTGAACCAAGATCAGATAAGAAATAACACAACAGAACAAAGAACAAAAACTACAAAATAGCACCATGATCCCAACAAAACCTACACAAAAAGAGTTTGAAATTATCGCAAAACAACACAAGTAAGCATTTGGGAAACTTAGAGTACGGTTATAGAAGACATAAAATTTCTGTAAAGACCACTCTTAAACTGCACATTGCAGCACTGCAGATTGTTCAATGGATGACAAAAAGTGACAAACTGCTATGAAACTTCAGCTGCGATAGAATACTAACGATAATAAAAAGTAAGATTTCAAAGAAGATTGTAAATTCATTTACCTTAATTATTGATTTGAAGGCAAAAAATAAGACAAGACACATGATATTCATGGGTCAATGTAACAACAATAGAAAAGTACACTGACCTATATCCCCAATGATTATGTACTTGAATAAGTATGAGTAAGACATTATTAACGTAATAAGCTTCCACCGGTCGACTTCTGATTACTAATTTTCAAAGCGAGCCTTTTCTGAATTTCCACATCAATATCCTACCTCTTTGGACCTCAATATGCATCTGTCCATTCATCGTCAACCTTTAGTTAGCCCAACTTGGCGGCTGGACGGTTTATTTTACTTTTTTTTTTAATATGGACATTATTTGAACAAAAGAAAAACCCACACTCACTCAGTCACTCTCTCTCTCTCTCTCTCTCTCTCTCTCTCTCTCTCTCTCATATGTTTTTATTCAACACATGACTTTTAGTTTATCATTTCCCGTTTTTCTTTTATTTTGGTTGAAAAAGAGCGTTGGGAAGTCAACCATAACATGGAGTCTGCATTGATTTTCATTTCAATTATTATTTGCAATAATAACGTACAAAACAATATGCAGATAACCAAACTCCCGTCTTCCGCATCAAATATTACAATTTTTTTCAACTTCTCAGGCTTTAATGGGCACGTTCTAAAACAGGGTATATGATCTCATTTTAAAATCTCATTAAAGAATAGTCTTCCCTTTTTGGTGTGATGTAGGCTGACAGCAGGAACTGACTGACCAAATCGAGTGCAGATCTGAATGAACCCCGTTGTTGATGGAGATCAAGAATTAAGATCTACGCAAAGACCCAAATAATACCGGCTGGCGGTGCATGAGGATCATATACGAAGCTAAACACATTGAGAGGCGGTTTCTAATTGAAAACGGTTTGAAAACCTCCATCCGGTTTTCTGAACCATTTGCAGCATCACACGAACAAGACGAGATAGTGCGAGTTCCTTGGGAGCCAGAGAAGTACCAATCTAACCATACGAATTTGTCATCAAGTTATGCCTGGCATACCAGAGATGCCCTAAGCTGCTGGTGGTATGAAATAAGAGCTGGTACAGGAAGAAAGAAGATATGCCGAACTTAAAGCAGTGGGAAGGCAATGAAGAAAATGGAACAGGTGGTTTCCTGTTTCACCATATATGTTCTGTGCTCATGCCATCCAACCGGAGCGCCCAGGTGGACGCAGGATTTTTTTTTTTACATTGAAAAAATCAAATTTTTTTAGATTGGCCCGACCTGCGAATCATCTTGGCCTGACCGTAGAAAAAATCCTAGCTCCGCCCTGCATCCAACAAAATTACGTCAAATAAAAAGTAAGACACATGATAGGCTGCACTTGTGGGAACCAAGAAAAGGACTTAAGACATGGCTTTATTTATAAGAGGAAGCGAAAGAACGACACAATGACAAAGTCGGAACATACATACAATTGAATATAAGGAACTCTCATTCACAGAATGTACAAACAAACAGAAACAAGGATGGTTCACAAGTCATCATGACAGGGTTTGACGTCCGAGGGGATTGAGTTTAGATGTAGAATCACACAAGCACGAAAAGCTGAATATTCAATCTGCGGCCACCTTATTCTCAACTGCAGCAGCCTCCTCCCTGTGTTACAGTACCATCTCTTCCAGTGGCTGGAATTCCCCCTCCAAAGCCAACTTTAATTCCATAGGACTGAAAATTATGACAAGAAAAAAAGCATTAAAGCAACAAACTGTAATTGAAGGAAAGGGATACATGATACATCAAATCCACCCAAACAGAAAAATATGCAGAAGACCAACAGGTGCTTTGATATCCTTGTCACCTTTTAAAACTAATAGAAAGAGATATTTTGGACTTGTCCCATTGACGTGAAGTTATCAAACATCCTTCAAGAAAAGGTAAACAATATGTTTGGCTCATCATCATTACATAAATGGTGACCTTTAGACATTGACCTATTACATTCATCTAAAGATAGAATCTGCATGATGATGTTTCTCAAGAATAAGGGCAACAAAAAGCTGGCACTATATCTAAACAAGGGCCCAGAATCCTATATTCCCAAATGAACCCAAAGCGCCTCTAGACTTTGTCAAGTAGTAGGATGAAAACCCTATCATATTCTTTTTCTGGGTTACCACCGAAACCGCAAAAAATTATAAACATGGAAAGAGATGGCCGAGTGAAACGGACCCACTCTAGAGTCTCAGACCCGCAGTTTCATCTTCTTCTTGGAGATGTTGGAAGGTCTCATCCAGCATAGCATCGCCAAATTGCAGGAAGTTCCAACAATTGGAAAAAGGGCATTTTCAACATGGAACCTAATCAAATTCATATAAAAAAGAAAATGCTGCAGAAAAACATAGTTGTTGCATGCAGGAAAGAACTGACCTCATTTGAGACATCAAAGACACCTTCTTGAATCTTCTTATAGATAGTAGCAGCAGTACTTATGAAGGCCTAAAGGGAGAAAGAGAGAGAGAGAGAGGTTAGCAAGAAGTGCTTAGAATTAAAAAGGAAAAAAGCAGACCAACGGAAAACAACAGTAGTCAGCAAGCATCATGGTGCACATTAAATGAGACTGGCAGCACCAATGGACCACAGCATGAAAAAATTGCTATGCGATTATTTTATATGTTTACTTAAAATTGTTCAAACATATGACTTAGCATAGGCAAGGATAGGCCGCTGGCTTCCCCTTTTCCCTCATTAAGTTCAGAATAGGATTTGCACATGTTCTAAGTTTGTAACTCTGTTACAAGAACTAAGATCAGATGTGCCAAAGTCTCCACCCAGGAACTTCAGGACATTGGAAGACAACTATCTGAAGGCTCAAAGAACCCAAAGGGAAATAATAACACCATATGGATTAGTTTCTATAGGTCCCAAAAAATGTCATGAAAAATGAGCTTAATCATGCATCGATCATAGACAAGTGCACATTCACATGCAAGCACAGCTCATCTTTGTATCATTCGAGATTGGGACAAATTTGAGCTACTCGGTTCATTGTAGACCCCTAGACAAAGCAGATGAAAGATCCAGATGATGAGCAATATATCACCTCCTCAACATTCTGGGCAGTTTTGGCAGATGCCTCCATAAATATCAAACCATGTTCCTTTGCAAACTGTTCGCCTTCTTCGGTGCTGACAGCTCTTCTGTGTGCAAGATCACACTTGTTACCAATCAGCATAATTGTCATATTCGCATTTGCGTGCTGCCTGGCATCCTCCAACCAGCTTGCTAGATGGTTAAAGGTCTCTCTCCTACGAAATAAAAACAGATAGAAAACCATTATTCATCCATGCATCATCAATCATTTACTCAAACAACAGAAGATCAACCACATTACCTTGTAATATCATAAACCAAAAGAGCACCAGCAGCTCCTCTGTAATAAGATCGAGTTATTGATCTGAAAGATTCTTGCCCAGCCTGCATAAGAGTATGAAAACTATTAGAAACATTAACGTGCAAACTACTAGTTAAAAATCGACAAGCACCCACTGTAGATTGAGGAACAAGAAAATAAAAAATCTTTCACAGATTCTGCAGTTCAAGTCTTAGAGTCCTATTTGGTTGCCTATACATGAAGTTGACAAAGGGATGCATGGACAATAAGATGCACATTAACCAACTGATATAACATATCTATATGTCAGCATCTTATAGATTTCAAGTTTTGGCAACAGTCAGAAATTTTTTGTTGCTTTTATTTTGCTTTAGTATAATGCGGAAGAATATTCGGAATTTCACCCAAAGCATTGGCATGTAACTTTGGAATTTCACACAGGCATACCATTTGGCAAAGTCTGAATTAAGCTATAACGGACATTAAGAGCATGAAGAGCATGTAGATGGTGCATATGCACCTACAACCTGAACTAATTGTAAAGGGCATCTTATTGCTCTTCTTCGTCTACGAAGAAAATGTCTTGCAAATATAAAATCAGGTGATGATTGAGCCAAACTGTAGAAAGCAAGAAAAAGTGGTAAAAGCAACTACAAATTTTGAAACATGGGGACAACTGCAACTGACATGTCAAGAGGATTTCAAATCATTTTTACTTAGGAAGCAACTAAGAACACTTCCGATCAACAAAGTGGATTTAGTGAGAACAAGGAGCATCAATCATATTAACAGTGAAAGTGCTGTTTAATCTTCATTTGGTAAGTCTGAAAATTCTCGTGGAAGAAATTTCAGATAATGAACTAAGACATGATTTTGTGCAACTTAGGGCATTTCTTTAGCAATTAATATTTGAGCTGTCCCCAAATATGAATTCAATAATGTTACAATAGATTAAGCCATTAAGGTAATCTTTAGATATTCACCCAGATCAAAGGCTTGCAGAAAACCTAGGCACTGTTCATTTCTTGAATGTTTAGGACTTTATGGTTTGGATCTTTGGGCTATCTGTTTCTCAAAGCTCAAAAGTTTTAAAGTAACAAATCCACAAAGAAGAAATTGCAATTTCATGAAGCCAGGGATTTACAAGTAGGTCACATTAGTACCTATGCCACCAAGGTGCGGCAACCTTGGCGACGCACCTGCGTCGACGCGACGCGGGTGCGGCACAGATTCGCACCCAACCCGCACCCTGTTGATACGCCCCTGCGGGCGGCGTAACTCTAGAGTTAGGAGGCGGGGAGAATCAGAGAGGGAGTCGTCGAGGGGGAGGCGAGGAGAACCTGAAAGCGTCGTCGAGGATGGCAGCCGGCAAAACCTTCAAAACTGACACAGCCTCAGACGAAGCAGCAGAAGAAGAGTGAGTACTAAGTAGTCAGTGAAGGGGAAGGGTGCACCTTACCCTTCGTCTTGGTGTACAGATTCTTCATCCCCAATGGTCTCCGCATCTCCGCTTCAATGGCAGCAGTGACTGAAGAGGGTCTCTGACTCTCTGTGGAGAGTGTGGAGCAGCTAGGGCATCATCGTCCTGAGCGTGGGGAGGGTGATTTTTCCCCCTTTTCCCCTTTTCTACATATTTTTATAATAATTCTTCTTTCACTCATAGACGAACCTTATGATCTTAATTAAACAAGTAGGCTTCACTTCCTGAAATTTCCAAAAAACAACTATTTTTTAACACATCTCAAACATGGGCCTCAAGTAAAAGTTCAACTTCCCAAAATATGGGTATCCTTACAGCCATATGGTCCTTTTCTTTACTGTTTACTCAATAAAACATTAAGGCGCTATTTATTCTTCATTTTAAATTGATTAAATTTGTGACCTAGACGACTTTTATTTAAGACTGGGCACCGGGCCGCGCCACCGCCGGGTACCCGGTACCCGGCCCGTTATGGGCCTGGGCCCTGGCCTTGAAATAATGATTTTCGGGCTGAGGCTAACGGGCTCGGCCCAGACCGGTAATTAACGGGTCGGGCTCGGGCCTGCCGTTGTGATCGTCGGCGGCCCAAGAAGCTCGATATGATTTTTTTTTCCAAAAAACTCAATGTTAGCAACTTAGCTGGTTAGGGTCCCCGCCCCCTCATTCAAGGATGTGTGAGAGGTTGAGGTATCTAAGCGACGCGCACTGCCCGAGGTATGCTGGAATCGATCTGCTAAAGGTCTTGCCAGAGAGATCGAGGGAACCGAGGGCCGTGAGCGAGGGGAAGTGTGGGTACAACATCCCCTGCGTTTGCGGCGTGAAGTTGGAGAGGTCGATCCCGGTGACCCTGCATCCCGTGCACACGATCTCCAACCAGCCGCAAGGCGAAGCATCGCCCTCGGTCAACTGGTCATACTTCCCCTGATGCGCGGCGTTGTTTCGTTGGAGGAACTGCTTGAGGTCGATCAGCGTATCCTTGTCCGACTGAAGAGAACTCCCATCCACGACCACCACGGCGACGAAGATGAGCAGCACGAAGCCGATGAGCTGTCGCAAGAACACATGGCCATTCCCCTATATCTCTCCACCCCTGTGGGTCATCTAAAAACCGCTACAACTTAAGCCTCTATTTCTGTGTGTCGCCGGCGATCTTCTCCGCCTCCTTACCCCTCGCTTTTCTTCTGCTGCACCGGTGCCAAGCTCACTTGTCTCCCTCCCTGTGTTCTTCAACTCCTTTAACCTGAAAAAGCCCAGCCCGACCTGTTAATAATCGGGTCGGGCCGGGCCTCGGGCATAAGTCGAAGCCCGAGGCCGGATAATGGGCCGGCCCGGCCCGGCCCGATGCCCAGCCTTAGCCTTACTTTTATTCAGACAGGCAACACCACTATCCGTTTGTAAAGTATGACTCATAAAAGATTGGCAAATAACATAAATGGGTTAAACTCAACCAACTGCAATTCAATATATACATATTAGTATGATCAAACTTGAGATACCATCGCTTCCATCGACACTTGAGAGAGAAAGAAAGTGATGTTAATTTTTTTTACATAAATACCCTCGCCGCACCGCCACACCACAATTTTTTGAGATGTATCGCACCGACACCGACACCCTATGCACTGGTGACATAGATTAGTACACCTCTCACTCTCTCTCTCTCTCCACCCCCTTCCCCACAAAAGGGAAGAGAAAAGAAAAATCACATGACACTGAAAGGGAGCTAAGGCTACAAAAAACTTGGTGTTGGACAATGATCTATGATGTCAACCATCTGCAGAATTGCTTATTCAAGAAAGGCTGACCATATCTTCGATCAGCAAGCCATAGGATCATGCACAAAGGGAATTGAGAGTAAGTCATTAAATGCTTTTAAAAAATAGACAACAGAGTGTGATAACTAAATGTGTCCCATATTTGAAGTTTGATCGGCTTCATGCACGAAGGGAATTGAGAGCAAGTCATTAAATGCTTTTAAAAAATAGACAACAGAGTGTGATAACTAACTGTGTCCCATATTTGAAGTTTGATCGGCTTGTTGTCAATATTTATCATCCTAGCACCAAATTCAACACCGATTGTCAAGTCATGCACAGGTTGGAAACGTTTGTCAGTGAACTGCAGGAGAAGGCATGATTTACCAACACCTGTAAGAACATGACAAAATAGATCTTCATCAACATAGCATATTATCGGCTATCAGTTCAATAAAAATAGATACATCAGACAGTTAAAAAAATGTAAATGAGAGAAGCAAAATTATAATATAAGAAGACATACATAAATCATGAATCAAGAATTACACCCGCCTAGTGAATCTACCTACATTATAAATAATAGATAGGAAAATTCCACAAAAGTGAACACAGATAAAATATTTATTGTTGAAATGTTAAAGAGGTGCAGATAGCATAGGGATCCACATCCAACCATCCTCCTAGGGCTCGATTTGAGTATGCACATTACACATAGTAATGAAGTTTGCAATGTTCAATAGCCAACCCAGGACAATGGGTTGATTAATTCTATGAGCCCTCTTATATTTTCCAGAACAAGAGAAACCCATATCCTATTATGGAAAAGTCAGAACTTAAAGCCAACAAATGTCAGTGTACTTGAGAAGAGAAAATGTTGGAATATCAATGATGACAGAGAATGAAAAAGGACAAACAAACACTCATTTCCTAATGCTTCCCCGTTTAGTTGTTGGTATCATCTTGTTCCCCGAGGTAATGACTGTATAAAAGTATGCTTTGCATATAAAAGCATATTGTCAATCTCTGTTTGGTAAAATAGTATGTTGCCTTTCTAATCCAGTCAGCCAAGCTTATTATCTCACTCCTTAATGATGTTCCTACTTGTTTATGAATGATTTTCATGTGAATAATGTCAAATAATGGCATCCATTGTTTGTACATATAAAACCTATCCTGATTTCCAGAAAAGATAAGAAGCACTTTCGCAGAAAACAAAAGAAGGCTGCCCTTTAAACCTCATACTCAGTGTAGGATGTGTTACATCAACAAAAGCAACCATTTCCCAAAATAAAAGGTATGATTCCCCAACATAAGCTCAGCCGAAAAAGTACGTTATCCATAATGAAAAAAACTATTAGATAACATGAAAAATTCAAAATAACACAACTAAGCATTTGGGAAAACTTAAAGTACAGGTTATAGAAGACATAAAATTTCCATAAAGACCACTCCTAGACTGCACATTGCAGCACATGCAGATTGTTCAATGGATGAAAAAGAGTGACAAACTGCTATGAAACTTCAGCTGCGATAGAAGCCTTCGATAATAAAATGTAAGATTCCAAAGAAGAATGTAAATCCATCCATCTTAATTATTGATTTGAAGGCAGAAAAGTAAGACAGGACACATGATACTCATTACTCAATGTAACAACGATAGAGAAGAAGAACACTGACCTGTATCCCCAATGATTATGTACTTGAATAAGTATGCGTAAGACATTATCAATCAACACTTTTCAGGCTCCCAACTTACAAAAAAACCTGCCCATGCATAAACATACTAAAACTATAAAAATTCCAAATCCACAATGCTACAAAAAATTGCACCAAGATCAAATAAGAAATAACATAGACAAAACAAAGAACAAAAACTACAAAATAGCACCACGATCCCAACAAAACCTACACAAAAAAACACAAAATTATGGGACAAACTATATCTAATCAAAAGCAACCTCCATCAACTCACAAAAGAAAGGACAACAGGAATTCCTAAATCGAAAACCTAAACACAGATACCCCCTCCCTTCCCCCAAAAAGAGAAAACAAGAAAAATAAAAGAAAAAAGAGAAGAATAGGGTCGGGAGCATGAGAGGACAAACAAAAAGGAGACGCAATTGGGACAAAGACAAGAAGAAGAGGAAGAAGAAGCGGCAGAAAGGAAGACAGATCCAACAGTAACTATCAATCTGGAGATACACCCATCGGAAAAGGGAGATCCCCCACAGTCCAGCCACAAACAGAGAAAGCGAGATACCCGAGAAGAAGATCGCTGCCGGAGATGGAGAGATCGCCACCGAACCTAGGGCACCGAGAGGGAAGAGAGAGAGAGAGAGAGAGAGGAAGCCGGTAAACCCGTTAAGGCCGAGAAATGATAATCAATCTCCAAAAAGACCATCAAACCCCCGGGTTTATAAGACTCCATCCCTTGCTCGGGTAAAACGCACAAGAGTCGGGGTTTTACCGTCACTCAAAATCTATACAAATTTTACTTAGGGTTTAGGGGGTTTAGGGTTAGGATTTACGGTTAGGGTTTAGGGTTATAATGATGCATGTTGGCCCTGACAATTTGGAGAGATTCTCGAGTAGAGGTATGATTGCCCTGAACAATTTCTGAACAACAGAAGGAAATCGCTGCTGCTCGGCCATTTTCTTTTCATGGTAGACCTGCAAGAACATGCATCATTATAACTTCTTACAAGAAAGATAAATTCTAAAAAAGTCTGTAGCTTTTAACAGGCTATAAAGAATGAGAAAAAGGATATCATACAAAATATATCCAGACATTTGAATTTGGTGGATTATCATAATTAATAATCCCTTTCCATAAAAGAATTGGAGAACATAACAATAATGAACTAAGGGTGAAGACAGACAAAGCTATTGATTTTATATCGTTATATCAAATGCTTTTCAGTGGAATGACAAATTCTTATGACTGGGGAAACGAGAAAGAAAAATTAGAATAGGCAAGAACCAAGAAGATGATAATAGGTAAAATATCAAATGCTCCAAAGTTCCTCCAGATTCCCAGAACCCTTGCATATTCTCCCACTCTCGTGTTTGGATCTATTCCAGTGTTGCTCGAGTATGTATATGTACATCTTCTTACATAATATATATTGTCTTACAGATAAATATAAATGTTTCATCAAGTTTTAAAAATCCATACACGTATCAAATAAATATTTTTAGACCAGCAAACTGGTTCTTAGCCCTGCAAATGCATTGTGCTTATAACAAATGCCAGCAAACTGGTTCATTAACAAATGCCAGCAAACTGGTTCTTTAGTCCTGAAAATGCATTGTGCTTATAACAGCAGGTTGTGATCTTCACATACGGCTTACCAAGAGAAGCTGAATATGCTCAAGAACAGTATCAATTTTTTTTTTACAGTTTTTCAGGCTGAAAGAAAAGTATTATAAAGGACCGATATGCGTTGAAGCAGTGCCATTCAAAATTTCAAACAAATTGATGATCCAATTGCTGTATCAGCTGACAAGTCGTACTGGCTAAAGATGAAACCGCCTTATTTTTGTCAATGATTTAATTTAAAAATTACAAGTAGTACGTAAATATCCCCTGCTTCAGGGCTCAAGTTCTCAATTTATCAATACATTTTTTTGTTGTCAAAGTAGCCATCACTGACATAGAACAAAAAGCTAAAAAGACTAATGACAACTGACAGGACCCAGGTTAAATAAGACAAAGTCACAAAACAGTTACAACAGACTTTGACATTAACCAACTAACTGGATTTGCTCCACTGGAATAACAGGTAGAACCTAGCAGACCATAAGATGAGCATGCGCGTGAATCATTATTATCAAACAAACTACGATGCTATCATAACGGTAGGAAAATTAAAGTGGTAATAAACATCACTAAACAGCTGGGCGACCCATGTAAGATGGCAGAGGCATAATAAGATGCTTTCAAACAGAAATGACTCTAAAAGATCGCCGCACACGACAATAGGAAAACCTTCTGAAGCTCAACAAACCGATGCGTTTCGCAAAACAGATTGACGAGAAAACAAACGACAAACCCAAATCCCAACGCCCTGCCAACACTAAGAAACAAGACCACCAGATCTACCATCCAAACAACAGATCAACGCATATAAAACCACATAAAACGCGTATTCGTCGAGATCGAAGAGGAAAAAAAAATCAAGACAAAAACAACCGATGCTTTACACGAGAAGCAACTTAAAAAGGCAAGAATGAGGAAAGAAACCTCCCAGAAAACCAAGATCATGAGCTGCAGCAAGTCGAAATCGAACCGATCGATGAAGAGGAAAAAGAAAAAACAAAGAAATGGAGGAAAAAAAAACAGAGCGAAAAGCAGACAAAAGGTACCTCAAGGAGTACGAAATGAAACAAATGAAATGGAAGAACAAGTGGAACAGAGAGACAAAATGATACCTCAACGAGGTCTTCCCGGAGGGTTGCTTCCCTGTGCCCGTTCAGACTCTTCCCCACAAGAAAGGGGGAGAGGCGTCCACCCGTGACTTCTTTTTGGAAGGAGAAAGGAGGAAACCCTAAAGAAACTTCCCCACTTTGACTGCCACTTTTGCACTATTTTCGGGACTTCACCCCTCGACTTAACCGGATCGCATTTCTTCCCTTCACGTCGGTAGCCCGTTGGCACACTCCCCCAAAGGAGAAGGACGTCCCTGAGGGCCGAGACTATGTCACCACAGTGCGGCGGTGCGGAAAGACTATTTATTGTTATTATTATTAATTTATAATAATAATATATATGACAAAATTATCTCTAAATCATAAAATTATTAAATATCAAAATCAAAATTACAATTTTTTCCTTTCCTTTCTTTCTTAATAAGGAGGTTAGGTTCAGGGTCAGAGGGATGGGGCGAAGCGCTCCATTGTTCAGTAACGAGGGTTATTCCTATAACAATTTTGGTTTTGGGTAAGTCAAATTGAATCATGATCCAAATCTAGACCCAAACTCTATCACTCGCCCGACGGTTCCCCTTCCTCTTCCTCGTCTTCCTCTCTAATCTCTATCTCCCTCTTCGTTGCCCTCTCAATCTCTCAGGTGAGCATCGAGAAGAGAGCGACGGTGCAACGCGGCAGCCATTTGGGTAACTAGGTCTTCCTCCCGTCCTCACCTCTCTTCCGCCCTCTCCCTTCTGTTTCCCCCTCGCTCGAGCCCTCTCTTCCTCCCGTCCTCACCTCTCTTTCCTCCCTCTCCCATCTGTTTCCCCCTCGCTCGAGCCCTCTCTTCCTCCCATCCTCGCCTCTCTTTCCTCCCTCTCCCATCTGTTTCCCCCTCGCTCGAGCCCTCTCTTCCTCCCGTCCTTACCTCTCTTTCCTCCCTCTCTCATCTGTTTCCCCCTCGCTTGAGCCCTCTCTTCCTCCCGTCCTCACCTCTCTTTCCTCCCTCTCTCATCTGTTTCCCCCTCGCTTGAGCCCTCTCTTCCTCCCATCCTCACCTCTCTTCCTCCCTTTCCCATCTGTTTCCCCCTCGCTCGAGCCCTCTCCTCCTCCCATCCTCACCTCTCTTCCTCCTTGCTCTCCCTCTCCCTTTCCCTCAAATCTTGTCCTTTTCTCCCCCAGGGTGCAATTTGGGTGCGTCATTCTCATCAGGTGCAGTTTGGGTGCGAATCTAGGTCGCACCTTCGCGACGCGGGTGCTGGTCCAATTCTGCCGCACCCTGGTGACACAGCCATTAATTCTTTCCTAAATCACCTAATCATTTTAATTCCACTACCACCTTTCAGTTTCTGAATCTCCACAAACCCACATAAATTTATCTTGCCCCGTTTGACGGGCTGGAAAAATACTATTTACTGAGAAAAAAATTTCAAAAATTCAAAATTTTTTCATCCAAACGCAGGAAAATATTTTCGACCGTTGAGGTCGATTTCAGAAATCTTTTTTCAAAAAAATATTTCCACTGGAAAGACGGAAATATTTTTCCAGAAATTTTTTAGCCTCTCCCAGCCGCAGCCCTCTTCGTCCTCACGCAACGCAGCCTCTTTGTCCTCACGCGCCGTGAAGCCGCAGTCTTCTTCCTGTTGCCGTGAACCTTCCCCACTCGAAGGATCCCCTCGTGAAGCTCCTTAATAAGGAAGGTTTGCCCGGAATGACGACCCTTCTTTCTTGTAATTTTTTCAAGTTAAGAAGGAACCATAGGATCAGTGTTATGAAGATGAATTTTTTCTTGGTATTTGGTTCTTCAAAGTCTTGGGATTGATTTTGTTCTCCGAGGCAGTGAATTTGCTTGATGCATTTGATGAGTCTTTGGGGGTCTAAAAGCCCCAACTCAATGTCTATTGTGTGGATTTTTTTTTCCTTTTATTGGTTTTAGTATTGCTAACTACACACTTGTAATGCATGTGTGCAGTTCTCAAATTATTTTCGTTTGTAAATTACATGACACAATCTTCGTAGCTGCAAGTTCCAATTGCAGAAATGAAGATACAGGGGAATTAGGTGGATAGCTATGGGCTTGTGGCCTTCTACAGACCATTCTTCTTCTTTAGGTTTGCAGTGAATGCTGCTTTTTGTATGTACCCTCTTACCTGGTGGTTAATGCATTTTGCTCTTAATTTTTTAAGCATTGGAATGAAGTTTCTGTACCATCCAAGAAAATTAAGAAAAATTCCCCTTTCTTTAGATTTAGACATCAAGATGCCTTATAATGACAGGGTTCAAACTGCAAGGATCATTAATCTTTCTTTTATGTCATCCCCTTCAATATAAAATTCTATTTTGCATGGGCCTGAAAATAAAATACAGTTATGTGCCTTCATGTTCCTTGGCCTGCAAAGATAATTGAATGTTAAAGAAAATTGTTAAAGTTGACAAGTTTCACAACTCAGATATGGGATTTTCTTTCAAATCATCGTGTTTAGCAGAATATATACGTAAGAAACAATCATTATCTTTCCTTATCAAACATGGGATTTTCTTTCTCAGCATTGAAGATCATGTCTTTTTTCATCCTCAATGCAAAAACACTAGTGTGCAGAAGGACCAAATATCTCATTTCTTCAAGTTAATTTGGTGGGTCTTGCAAGCAAAGGTAAAGAGCAAAAGAAGAATGGTGTCTGCTTATGAACAGCATGCTCGACCATGGCTCCTTTGCTCCTTTTTCCTGTTGAGATTTGTCTTCTTCGTTCAAAAATTTGCAAAAGGGAATGCTCAATCATCTTCAGTGGCCCTACCCTTTGCCTGCAATCATATTTGCCATAGCTCCACGTTTGAATGCATAAAAGATTCTCTCTTATCTACTACAGATTACAATGTGTGCAATCATATTTGCAATCATATATATATATATATTCATAATGGTTTCACATGTAGGGATCTTGGGAAACTTGTGAAGTTACACCTTCGCTGGGTTGTACTTAGTGATATGCTCCTCACTTGGGCAGCAAGACTGTGTAGAGGCATACATGAGCTGAGCTCGGGACAAGCTTGTTTATCCAAGCTTGAGCTTGTTCATTTCTGCTTTGGGAAGCTTACACTTCTCTGGATACTTTATCTAAGATCTCTTGCCTAACATGTTTGTTTGTTAGTGCTCATAGTAGTTCTCCTTCTCCTTCATAAGTTTTTAAATTGCCTAACATGTTTGTTTGCCACTTCGTTAGATATTTGTTATATTCAGTTGGATTCTAGGCTAATGTGAAACTAGGCTGTTTACTTTGTTTTTTTTTTCCGTACTGTAGTACCTATGGAAGGTTCAAGCTCAAGAAATGATAGTCTTGTTTGGACTGATGCTCAACTAGATCATCTTATAAATCTTCTAGTTGAGCAATCAAGACTACCTGACATGAAGTTAGGCGCCAATTTAAAGCCAAAAGCGTATAAGGCAATTGAACGGCAAATGATGGAAATGTTTGGCCCAAAATTCAAAGTCGAAAAAATAAAAAACAAGTTGAAGAGTACGAAAGCAGATTACAAAGTGTGCAGACAAATTTTGTCAACAAGTGGGTTTGGTTGGGACCCAACAAACCAGTGCGTAGATGTTGAAAATGAAGTTTGGGCGGACTACATTCAGGTAAGGCGGGAAACATTTAGTGGAAATTAATCATCATGTCTATTACATTATAGAACATATGTGACTATAATTCTAACTGCAGAAATTCCCTGATCGGCAGAAGTTCAAAGGGGGGCAAAAATGAAAACATTATCAACAGTTAGACGAAGTGTATGACCAGTCCACTGCGAATGGTATTGGCAGTTTTACTTGTTCTTCATTGAATAGATCTAATGACTTAGTGACTAATCAAGCACCCAAGACCCCTATAACCCATACGCCTGATTTGGGTTACAATGTTGGTGAAAATGTATCGTTTACACAAATGTTGAACAATGAATCTCCTGTGCCATCACCATCGCATGTTCAACAAGATTCACAACATACTGCATTTGAAAGTAGGACAACAAACTCATCAAATAAAAGAGCAAGATTAAGTATGAATTACGAGGAGTATGGAACGATATTGCATGAAATAGCTGGTAGTTTCCGTACAATGATAAACACATCTACATACTCCTACTTGAACAACTGTTCAGAGCTATTGCAAGAAATGCTCGAGTCGGGAGAGATTGATGCTGACATGCACTTAAAAGCCACGATGCTAATGGAGCAGCAAAACAAACTAGTCGTCTTCCTCAAACTTCTGTTGACCCAACGTGTGCCTTGGTTGCTGGCTAATGTTAATCATCCATAGTAAGTAGTGTGTGATCATGTGCCTTTATAATTCAATGTTGTGGTTGTTCTAATTTCTATGCAGTTGACTGTTTGTTTGTATGGCTGTTAATTCCTTTCCCCTTTCCATATTAGAATGTTTTATTTGTACATTCACATGTCAAACATGACGAAAGTTGCTTTTCTATATGTGCTACCCAGTGCTGCAGTCATGTTGTCAAATGAAGAAGAAAGAAATCTTGTTATGTTGAAAGTCATGTTTGCCATGGTCATCATAATTTTTAGACTTCTTACTCAACCTAGACGAATAGTTCACCCTTTTAGAAATGCTGGTTCGAGATTTGTTGATAATATCATCAATGGTCATCCAAGGAATTGCTTGGACTTAATGCGCATGGATCGCAACTCTTTTATTACATTATGTGATATGTTGAAAGAGAAAAATTTAGTAGAAGATGGTCGGGAAATCAGTGTCGAAGAACAATTTGCTATCTTTCTAATTACTGTTGGCCATAACGAGTGCAACCGTGCATGCCAGAACACGTTCCAACACTCAGGTCAAACAATTGGTAAGTACGTCAACATCATCATACGAGCACTATGTCAATTGGGTGAACAATACATCAGTCGACCGAACGATGAGACTCCATCAAAAATCCATCTCAATCATCATTTCAATCCATATTTTCAGGTAAGGTAGTTCATGATCACACATTACATTGTACTCAGACAGTTCGACTAATATTTTTTAATGTACATAGGATTGTCTAGGAGCTATAGATGGCACTCACATACCAGTATGGGTACATACATCAGAACAATCGAGGTTTCATAATAGAAAAGGAACTCTCTCACAAAATGTATTGGCTGTAGTTGGTTTCGACATGCGATTCCACTATGTTTTGGCAGGCTGGGAAGACAGTGCGACAGATTCAAGAGTATTGTACAGTGCACTAGACAGTGATGTCGATCCTCTTGTCATACCTACAGGTTAGGTAGTCAATTTACTATGTTGGTAGTTCTTAGCTTACAGTTGCATTTAATGTCGAACTCATAATAACTGTATTGTGTAGGGAAATACTACCTTGGTGATGGATGATATCCAAACATACGTGGTTTACTAATGCCATATCGAGGTCATCGATACCATCTCTCTGAATTTAATGCACCGGAGGCACGACGTGTTACATGTGTAGAGGAACTATTTAATCATCGTCATTCATCGTTAAGAACAACTGTGGAACAAGCTTTTGGTTTATTAAAAGGACGGTTCCCTATACTAAAAGTACAAGTGTCATATACTTACCGTACACAAGTTGCGATTGTGTTAGCCACTTGTGTTCTACACAATTTCACTATAGACCATAATCCTCAAGCAGAACAGTTTGATGTTGATGAAAGTGCATTTGACAATGCAAATGAGAGTACATCGTTTGTAAACGAAGTGGAAAGTACGACACAAAGTATTCGTCGAGGATCGAATAATGATCTGCGCAGTACAATAACATCTCAAATGTTTACAGATTTTCAAAATCGTAGGTGCAGATTAACTTATCACACACATAAACTATTCTGTTGTCGGTTTTAGTTAGGCAAATGTTCGTTTTGTTTATGTTCTATTGTTGTTAGTTTTTGTACTCAAAATATACGCTCATTACGTTTTAATCTCTGTCAAAATGTGATGTTTATGTTTATGTTTCCAGGACTAATCAAAGATGAAGCACCGACATCAGTGTGACGTATGTTCGAAGGTCGTGCAAGGGAAAAGTTTGATTTTATTTGAGTTTTTTTTTTTGTTATGGTGGATGCATGTAGAGACACTGCATATGTACTTGCTGCTATGGATACTTTACACACACACTTGGCTTTGTATTGAATGTTGAAGCTCTTCTGAACACTGAACACTGATGGGAATATGTAAATATTTTATCACTGATGGGAATATGTATGTGGTTTGTTTGGTGTTGTAGACTTTATAGTGAAATTCTGATATATATCCAATGAATATGGTTCCTGTATTTATGAATTGTGTGTAGATGTTGATGCAAACATTTGAGAATGTTTGTATTTAGAGTATGTTGATGCGTTGATCTGTTCTTCAAACCTTACTGTAGTTATTTTTGATCTTGTAGGAAAAAGACTCGCAATGGAGGGTTATTTATGTATTTGGTGTGGTTATTTATTTAATTTTTGTAAATCTTGACAAATGTTTCCTTATTATCAAACTAAGAATTAATTTTCTGGAAATCTGGAAATATATTTCTGTACCATCAAACTCAGAAATATAGAATTGGAAATATATTTCTGAGTCATCACACACACACACCAAAATTGGAATCAGAAAGATTTTTTCCATTCCATTTTTCTATTTCCTATATTTCCAGAAATATATTTCCAGGCCATCAAACAGCCCTTGAATGTCGTTGCTTTTAATCGCAAAATTATGTCATATCACTTATTGTAATGTTCTCATTTACACGTTGGTTTCTTTTTAAATTTTAAAATTAATGCTCTTAAACTGAAATTCTTTTGCTCGGTCCAACGGTCTTTATTATTGAAATATTTATAGCTATATCTCAATTAGTGAAAAAGGGAGGACCTATAATAAAGAACTTCATAAGTTGTTGGATTTAATAATTAACACTTGCGATTTTCTGGATCTCGATCCATAGCTGGTGTTAGGTAACGTTAAACCCATTTAGATCTGGACCATAGTGGGTTCAATCCACTCATGGGGATGTCCAGATTCACGTCCACCAGTAGGTGTCCAATGAGAGGTTGCCATTGGATCTGCCCGTTTTATGTCAACGATTCTTTATTTTGTAGGTGGATCGACGGACCCAATAGAGTCCTCTCCAATCGTCCCAAGAGACCAAGTCGAGTGGTCTGAATCCATCTAGAGGAATCCATATCTTCTTGGGGTCTCCAACGGCAGGTAGGTAGGTGAATAAGTAATGTAAGACCCACGTTTTTTTTAAAACTGCCAAGTTTATCAAATGGAGACAAACGTGGAAAAAGATGGAGATAAGAGCTGATCTAATCACATTTGATGACAACTAACCAACTTTCTTAGAAGAAAGGACTCAACGATAGAAAGAGAGAGAGAACGTAACGTCCTTCTTCTTGCTCTCTTGTTGGAGTAGAGGTTTGTGGCTGCTGGAAAGGAACCAGAGGCAGAAGTTGCTGCCAAGATTTTCAGAGGTATGGGGATTTTCAATCATGAATGGAGCATGAAGCCTGTATATTTTGAATTTCTAGATACGTATGCATGAGAGTTTATCAATTTATATATGCCCGAACATGAATCTATGCATGAGTTATTGAAGACTGGAACGGAAATAGCATGCTAGGTATAATTTCGTTTTATCCACAAAGAACCGAAACACAGACGACCTCAAACAATAGAAAGATTTGATACATGAACCCTCTGAGAGGGTCGGGCCACAGAAGGAGCAATACCAATCTGCAGTGGGAAGACTCGGTTGTCTTCCCGAACCTGCTATGATACTAGCAGAGAAGAAAAAAAATAGTAATAATAAAAGGGGGAAGTTCCGAGCAACATGGACAGAGGACATGACATGCTTTGATCGACTTGCGGTGAACCCCAAATCTAAAAACAAACAGGAAAGAAGGAACCGCAGTGATGCGCAGGCACTGTCACTCGATCGATCCGAAGACCAGCCACCTTCCTCATACTGGTGGAACGCAGCTTCAGTCGTTGCTCTCCTGCTTGAGAGAACGAGAGCAAGGGAAAGAGGTAGCGGCAACTGCTGTTGCAACCGGGCAGTGGAGGGCCCGACAACCCTTCTTTCTCTCTGTCAAGGTTTCTCACGAGGGCAATGCTAGAAGCACGAGAGCAGGTGGTGGCGGCGGCGGAAGGCGACGGGTGGCGCAGCGACGTGGAAACCCAACGCCGGAATGTCGCAGTAGGAGAAGAGTTTCTCTCCGGTTTTGGGTTGAGAACGAACGGTGGAATCCCCACCGCTGGTCGAGCGAGAAGAAGACGGAGGAGCAACTCGTAGGAGAGAGAAAACGAGGCGTGAAATGAGAGAAAAAAAGAGCGTCGGCCGTTTTTACGTTAAGTTGGAAAAATTACAAAGCGGGTCCACCTAATTAGCATAATTTACGAATAAGCTGTTATAAATTTTAGAAGACAATGCCGCAACGTTTTTGCTGAAAACCTCTTCAAAAAGAGGTTTGTGAGAGAAATTTTCAGTAAAAACCGGGTGTTTAATGTGAAATCACGTTTTGGTACCCTCTCAGTTTCTTAAATTGTCAAAAAGGGGGTTTTCTTATATTTGTTTGTAATTTCGAAGGAAAAACGTAATGTTATATTTTATTGCTCTGTGGTACCTTTTGGGTTATTTAAATTTCAGGAGAAGGCTATTGAACTATCTTGTTTTGAAATAGTGATTATTGTGTTAATTTTAAACGTGATGTGTTTTGCTTTATGGCATTACTACTCGACTTTGCTTCGTTGTCATTAAATTGAATTAGAAATGTCTTGTTGTTTCTGTCTGAGAAACCGAGCCTGAGGGCGGTTTCTGTGAGAGGTACTAGACGATGTCTAGTATTGAGAAACCCTCACTTTTGAAATTCGAAGGCGAAACGTGGACTTTGTGCGATGGTTTATGCGAGTGCGAGCTTTGTGCTTTGTCCAGTGTTTGGTTTTGTCCCGGGAGGTAGTGGTCACACTCCTCTGGCTGTACTGGAGGGCCCACAGGGTATTGGGCGGCACAAGGGCCCGGGGTACTACTGCTGTGTTGGGAGAGAGACATCTCCTGGTCCCTCAAACCGGGTTCCTAGAGGGGCCATGCTGCTGCAGCGGCGATCTGGGATATCTCAGGAGGCTTCACTTCAGGTGCCCTCGATCCGTTGGATCGCCTGGTGAAGATATGTTCTGTTTTGCCCGTGAGTGCCCACGGGGATTTCTGTTGCTCGGCACGATGACCATGACATCGTCAGAGAACCACGGTTGGAAGCCTACGAAATGTTTGGGAGGTTGTGCACACCTCGTTTTGTTCTGATAATGGGTCGTAACTTTTGTGTGTATAAAGTTTTGGAAAACTTATGGCTGTAGTTCATAAGGCCTTTTTGGAATCATTTTACGAAACTAAATATTATTTTGGGCCATGTTTCATTCATGTCTGGATTTTCTCATACTCAGTGGAATTCTGACCCTTCTTTCTATCTACAGGTAGCCATTGATAGATTTTGGCTTTGGAGCGACGACCTCAGTCTTGTGATGGACGGACATTGGCATTCTGGGCACTGCGTCGGTTTTGAGGATTTGTGGTTATTTTGTTTGGGTCCAAGTATTTTATTATTGAAATAAAACAATGTCTTATGTTCTGGTCATGACTCAATATTGCTTCCGCTATTATAGAAATGAAAGAAAATTTTTGGTGTCAAAAATTGGGTCGTGACAACTTTGGTATCAGAGCACAGTGTCTAGAGTCAATGTCCAATGCCAAGGTCGATCACAAGCAGAGGAACAGTCATCCAAGCCTGTTAACGAATGTGTTTTTGATTTAGTGTGAATATTGAGTTTTAAAATTTTAGAATAGTTTTAAGGAATCATTTTACTTACGAATACAATAATTATATTTTGTGTTCCTTCGTGCGGTGTAGTTCAATGGCTCGTACTAGAGGAGGAAGTGCTAGAGGCAGAGTCTGAGGACCTCGCATCACTAGGAGTCGAAATGTGGAGGCTCGTTCTACCAGAGCTAGGACACCTGTTGGAGATAATCAACAACAACAAGCGTTCATCATGAACACATTGCAGATGATTACGGGATTGATGCAGGGTTTGGTGCAGAATGCTTCTACAGGAGGAACTAGTACAGACACAAACAGAACGACAAATGGTGAGGCAATGGGAGTAACTCACCAACAGTTTATGAGCCTGCACCCTCCAAAGTTTCATGGGAAAGGCACTGTTGACGATGCTGAACAGTGGGTAATAGAAACTGATGAGATCTTTACCACCCTGGAAGTGCTTGACAACAAGAAGGTTCGGTATGAAACCTTTATGCTAAGAGGAGATGCTAAGGAATGGTGGCGGACGCAACGTGAAGTGAAGTTCACAAATCACGAAGCGACCTGGGGAGAATTCAAGGAAGCCTTCACACATGCCTACATTCCAACCTTCACACGGGAGAAACGCATGCAAGAATTCCTGAACCTTCAACAAGGGAGTCTGAGTCTGCACGAATACATCGTCAAATTCAGACATTTGAAAAAATATTGCCCCCATGTGTATACTGCTGATGCGGACCGAGCAAATAAGTTCGTCAGAGGACTTAAAGACGGGTTGCAGAACCAAGTAATTAGTAGTCGTCCGAGAGATCTAGACAACGATATCGACATGGCCACACGTCTTGAAGAGGGCTGGAACAGGATGCAAGGGACAAACAAGAGGAGTGAATTTATGCGATCCAAGTCGAGGCCAGACATGCGCAGTGACATGGTGAACCAAGGGGATAGATTCAAGAGACAGAGGCCATCAACATCCAGGCAGGACGATGAATGTACCACATGTCATCGCCAACACCCGGGCAAACCATGTTACAGAGAGGTCGGGGCATGTCTCTATTGTGGAAGGCGAGGACATTTTATTCGTGAGTGCCCGAAGAAGAAAGAGGCAGAACAGGGGCGAGGTGTAGCCAACCAACCAGCGGAGAAGAAGGTACCTGGGAGAGTTTAAGCAACCACGGTTGAAGATTTGAGATCCACTGATGTGAATGAAGGTACCCTTCTTGTATAATCTCATTGTGCTCATATTCTGTTTGAATCTGGTGCATCGCATTCTTTTGTTTCTAAGAGTTTTGTTGAAATTTTAAAGTTAGAAAGAAAGAATATGTTTGATTAATTGTTAGTCGCTACGGCCATGGAAGACAAAAACACATGCAAAACATATCTAGAAAATGTAAAAATAGAAATACATGGATCGTTATGCAACGACAGATTGTAGAAGGAAGAAGCTGAAGATTCAGTTGGAGGATGGTCAAAAGATTAAATTTGGGGTAAAAACGCCCTAAGATAAAAGAAAGTCGGTTGTCTCAGCAATTAAGGAAAGAAAAATTGAGTCCAAGATACATTAGTCCATTCGAGATTCTGAAAAAAATTGGAGAGGTTGCATATTGAATTGCACTTCCACCACAATTTAGTCATGTTCATCCAGTATTTCACGTGTCGATGCTAAGGAAGTATATATCTGATCCTTCGCAGGTGATAGATTACGAAGAAGTTGATTTGCAAGAAGACATGACAACAAAAGAACAACCACTGCGGATAATAGATCGAAAGGAACACGTGTTGCGAAATAAGACCATCCCACTAGTTCAAATAGAATGACAACATCATGGAATTAAAAAAAAAAAAGTACGTGGGAACCAGAAGAGGACATGAGAAAGAGTAACCCTCAATTATTCTAATAAGGTACGTTCAAATTTCGAGGACGAAATTTCTTTTTAGGGGGGAAGGATGTAAGACCCACGTTTTTTTTAAAACTGCCAAGTTTATCAAATGGAGACAAACGTGGAAAAAGATGGAGATAAGAGCTGATCTAATCACATTTGATGACAACTAATAAGAAGTGCAGGGAAGATCCGGTCTTAGTATCATCAGGCCCTTTTCCAGTTTTGCATGGAAAATCGTTGAACGGTCCACGGCGGTCTCCATCAAGTGCAGTGCGTCGTCGGAGGCCAATTCTTACATCCAAGTTCGAAACCTAATTAGAAAATCTTCATGGAACTTTCTACCAAAACTTACTCCCAAATCTCCGATATATATCGAAACCACAAGTACCTGGTTCTCGTTCGCATAAATATACTACATTGAATCCCCAAGAGCAACCATATGAAAAATACAGGAGATAATATGCCTACGGGCCACATTGTCTGAAAATATTCATGCCTCCTGGACACACGCTGCGAGCAAGTCACTACCCAACAAGGAGAAAGAAAGAACCAAAGAATTTTATCTTATTGACGAATATTACCATTGGCAGTAACCAGATACACAGGGAAACCAGCCAACCAAAAACCACTCACCCAGAACATACACCAGCAGGGAGTACATTAAACAGGAAAAAGTCACCAGAATATATGCAAGGATAATATTATACATCAAAATTATCAAATTACTTACATATAACTTGCAAATGGCACTCAAAAAACTCGGTTGAGACCCTGACATCCATAGCTATTTGCATAGGAGCGTTAATTATTCTCCTCGGGAAGTCCTTCCATGACAAACAGACGGACACTGAACCATCAGCTATGCTGCAATGACTATGATCACAATGAGAAGGATCACACCGAAGATAACTAGTAGCAAGCATGTCTGCAGGGCAAATGTACATCATCAGACAATTTGATTTATATGTTCTTCCTGATTAACTATTGTCCAAGCCTATTTACTTACCAAAGATGAATTTGATCTTTGAGTTTTTGCAGCTTTTGCCAATTGAGTTTTCGCTTGTGCAGTAGATGCATATGAGCCCTCAATGTGGGAATCAATGTCATCTGCAGGTAGGGAAAACAAGGTCATGTCTTGGCTTCTTCATTAAGTGATTCAAAGAATGAGCAACACAAACAAAAACGAATACCAATCAGAGCTCCTTGTTCATGAACAAGCACCGCCAGGTCCTTGAAGATTTCATTCACTTCACCAATCTGTTGCTGGATTTCTTCAATTCCCTGTTCCCTTTCCTCAATAATGGCCTCATTGAATGCAATTTCATTGTCAACTAGCAGGACCTCTTGTCTGAGAGTGGAAATGAGTAATACTGAATTTCTTATAATTTTCTGGAATACCAAAGGAGAAAGATGCAGCCATTTTGGACCATCGAAAGCACAACTATAGTGCCTAGTGTACCTTACCCTATATGGTATGGTACGAGTACACAGCAATGTCTTACCTACAATTCTCCAAGCCATAATCAAGATTGATAAGTGAACTCAATGTTGGGAATTTCCAAGGGGAAATTAAAATTTATAACGCATGTAACTTGGGTAAATTAAGGAATACAGCTGAACAGAATCCACAAGGGAAGGAAAATATTTTGATTAAACTCATCTATTTGCTGATTGAAGTAGCCAATGCATAGTAAAATATGCCTTTTTAACAAAGTAAAACGGCGAACATGTGATTAGTTTTTCATTACCTAAAACTAGCAACCACATAAAATAATGGTCCTCAAAGTATAAAAAAAAATCACGTAAATTGAACGAGATTAATGAATTCAGAAACTTCATAATTTCGCATGACATAGGATATCTCCTTTTGTAAACTTGAATTTGTATGTGTTTAAGTAAAAAACTTTCAAACAAATAGTCACTCTTCAGACAGAACCAAAAAAAAAAAACTGAACGATATCAAACAGAAAAATGGATAAATCTACTTCACCTTCTGGACTCAACAAGAAGAGCACGTTGTTCCGGAGATTTATCTGGAGTTATATCTAGCTCACTTGCTACAAAGCTGCAAATTGATGAACAATGGTAGAGTATTAGAAAATGTCCAATAAAAGGTCATAGACCAAGTTCAATCAACAGCCAAAAGGAGCAGAAGAATCGATCCAGATGACATTCAGCAGGAAAACTCTGTAATATTAGCCTTCATACTGCATGGACATTCACTTTGAAATGGAAAAACAAGTCCGCTGCTAAGTAACATCGACTCTTCAAAAAGGTTCCCACACCCGAGTCAAAAGGACTTGGGTAAAGGTACAGATGTGGCTTGGGACATTGATAAAATAATAGCTTATTGCCAGTTGCTAGTTTATTGTTTATATATATACATATATGTAACATGTATATATGTATATATATGTACAGTGCCATGTTGCACCAGCATTTTGGCACCTGTGTAACATGGATCTGCTGACTAATTTTGAAACCTATTTTCACATATTTACTTGAGGAACAATGAGTCAAACTAGTCCATATGATCACATATAAAATTAACACAAAGATGGAGATGCGTGCATCTAAGTGCAACAAGGAGAGCTGCTTTCAACTTGATCGGTTGATCCACTCCTAGAATTAAAATAACCATTTAGTTTGGCCGTTCAAAAATGTCACCATCCCCCCAGTCCATGGATCTGAGCAGTTCACATGCTTATTTGGTTTGTCAAACTGAAAAGGCTATCTTGACAAAAAGACAGTTATGAAAAGATAACTATAGTTTGGGTAGTAGCCTAGTAGGTTCTTTGATGCCAAATTGCAGCCCTTCCTAACAGAAACAACAGTCCACCAGTTCCAGCTAAATTACAACTATATTGCACATGCCATAATTACCTTGATGGTAGAACAGCTTGAGGAACAAAGGGAGTATATGTGGTTTCTCTCTCAGCTGCAAGCCTCTGGGCCTTTTGAAATTCCTTCAAGATCGTTTGAAAATCTTTTGCAAGCTTTGCATCAGCAATCTTTTGCTAGCCTGCATTGTGCAAGCCATATACATGACACAATTGATTGAGATGTTTAGAGATAAAATGTGAAGCATCATAACCATCAAATGTATTGAATTATCCAAACCATGCATGCATGCACAAGAGCAGACACATACAAAGCAGCTATTATTCCTGGAAAGGAATACCAGAGACAAAGTTCATAAGAGAATCAACATATTATGGAGAATAAATGAGAAAATCAAGAACCTGTTGCTCAGTTATCAGCAAAGTACTAGATGCCAGATTGGGCTTGGAAGCAAACTAGCTGCTGTTTCAGAGGAACCAGTGATGCAAACATGCTAGGTAAACTTCAGAGAAGAAAGCAGCACAATAATAATGAAGCTGAGGGGAAAAGAAGGCAAAGAAGCACGAAGGCAACAAGGCAAATTAAATTTGGCGAGAGTTAGCAAGATATGATGCATAGATGATTCATAGTCATGCACACAGATTCATGTGCAAATGCACACTACAGAGACGCACGGACATACATGTACACACAGATACATATATAATTAACAATGACTTTGAAGATGCCAAGGGTGCTTAATGGAGTCATCTGTTAACACAGGATAATAAAGACACAGAAAGGGATTTAACAGTATTTAACAAAAACTCAAAAAGTGCATTACACTATTACAGAAATGGGTTGCCAACATATTATTGCAGTAGCATGTGCCAAACTAAACCAAACCTGCATCACATGGATAAAGATGCCAGGACATGACATGACATGGATACACCCTGTGCAATATTAAAATGGTTCAAAAGATTATGAGTGTCTACACACACACACACGTGCATGCATGTATGGACAAATATCATCTAAAGTCCACACTATTGAACCATGATCTTAATTGTTATGAACAAAAATTTCAAGTAATAAGAACTTCTGTAACTTCAAAGAGAGAGGAAGCCAGGAACCAACTAGAAATGAAGCACAGTCTGTTGACATGTGCTTGTTACTGCAGTCTGCATTTCACACTGATATTCAACTCTTTACATGCTTCTAAAATAACAAATTGTCCTTTAGACAAATGAATGCTTCACACTACCTATTTATAAAATAACGTTTCTTTACCACATATCACCCATATAAAGCTGAATGCTGCCATCCAACAGGATAGGATGTTCAATGTGGAGCGATGAAGACCTGTAAGGCTGTTTCTGGAAACTGTACACTATACACTGAGATATGTGCTGTGGCTTCCATCTTAGTCGATGTGTTCCCAACAGACACCCACAAGGATTTCCATAAAAATCACCTCTTCAGGTGGGTGTTCAAAATGGTAAATACTAAATACTACATTATGGCACACACTACACGGCCAAGTGCAACATGACCTCTTCTGATTGTGGTTCCAACATGGCACATAATACTGCTCCCGAAAATGGTGTGAATAGATTTAGTAGCAAAATTAGTTTGGAACCTCCTGTCTACTTGGATACATACACCTTGAGTTAGTTCTAGCCCTTAACTTGTTTTTTCTCTATTTTTTCTTGGCATTTTCCAGCAATATCCATTTGTTTAGCAAACAAATGGTGAAATGACCAATTTTCAGATGTATAGCAATTCATAAGCTGAAGGCCAATACTTGAGTGCATTTATGAATCATTGAATTGAGAAAATAGAAGATAGCCACTGCTCTTCAACTGGAAGAATTTAAATGCAAAACATGATGAGAGAAAGGCAGCAACAATACTTCTACTTCTAGGTCAAACATCATTGCATGAGCTTGAAGAAACAAGAAATACCAACTAGAAGGTGCTGAAGAATCATGACAACAGATGAAGTTTAAGAGCCTGATACTCACACTAACTTCAGCACGCTGATCTGTTTCACTAGCTACTTTAAGCTTTGCAGAAGTTTCTTTAACCAGATGACCGATGTGCTGCCGAGTCTTGTGCCTGCAAATAAAAGAGATAATCAGTCAAGTAGTTATCATAGAACCATATGACATTACAATGTTCAGATCAAGTACCAAAAGCAGGTGCATTTACTGAACATCACTTTCTAGTTTCTAGGAAGATGGAAAATCCAATGGACATGCATAAGTTACACATGAGAATTTTTTTTTTCCATCTAATACCAATGAATAGCAATAAATAAATAAGATGATGCATATCTTTATCAAAATTCAGAAAACTACTAGGTGACCCCATCTAAAAGAATGACTATGTTTAAGGACATTCTCAATCCCCAAGTTTTGGATGGCTGAGATTAATCCCTCCTATGAAATGGTGGAAAAGGAACATCACTGTATAGGTAGTGGCTTGGAAAAAGGACACAATGGCAACTGCTGTTCAAGGTCACAATGCGTTGAGTCTGAACATCTCAGAGCTGCCTTCATAACTCACATTTTGCAACAAAAGACAAGCTAATGGGTCAGAAAATGGAAAACCTGTCACAAGGATTAGAAACAGAAATCTGTGATATGGTTAAACTCCTACCTGGTAAATGGTGACATACGTAAAGTCGTAAAGTTTTCAAAAAAGAATATAACTGTAAAGTTCTAAAACCACAAGGTTCTCCAAAGAAATGAAAAAAAAGGCTTGACAGAGAAACCCAATAAAGAACTCAAAAATGCATTTCAACACTAAAAGTACAGAAAAATAACGAAACTCATTTCGTTATGGAGGCTGCAACATTCTTAAGCCACTGACATTCAAACGAAGAAAGAAACAAATGCATGCACACAAACTTGGGTGTACTGGTTCCTTCATTTAGGAAGAAAGAGTCAAAGACCTGAAAGACAGGAATATGGCATGAAAAATTGAACAACGAAACAACTATACCATTGAATAGAGCCTATAAGAGAAGAGGAGTTGGCCACATTGGGCCAAGTTAATGTAATATTGTAATTTGTACCCATTACACGCACGTCAAAAGGATCTCTTTCTTGTTTGAGAAAGGAAGTACGAAGAGAAAGCAGAACCACTGTTCGCATGATCCAGGAACAGACTCATGGGATCATTGGACAAGAGTTCAACCCATTCATGGGATCATTGTCAATCCACTAAGATAAGAAATTCCATAATTTTCATGTCAATTTAGTCAAAATTTTCTCGCTAGGCCACAGATAATCTCTTCGCAATAAATAATACTGACTGTGGCTAACACTACATGCATTAACAAAACCACCTTTGACAGATAAGTAAGAAAGCAAGTAAAGAACCTTGAAGTTCAAACGAGTAGGAGCATCGAAATCCCCAGAATGTTTGACGCAATATCAGATTTTTTCAATCCCTAGAAATATGAAGGACCAGGACCTTCCCTAAATAATTTGAGACGCCGTATACAAGGAAAACATGAACGCCAAATAACGCCAAGTTCTTTTTTTGATTGCACGTCAAAACTACAGAAGCTACCAAACAGGAAAGACAAATGACAGAAAAGGGGAAAGAAACAACATGTTTTTGGAAAACAAAGAAAAAAAAAATGGAACATTCGCACGCTTCACCGAGATCCTGTATCCCTAATTCCACCAAAGTGGAGGGGCTATGGGAATCTGTCGCCCTGAATTCTGCAAGCAAAACCCCTAATCTTGATGCCAGAAAACAAATAGGGAGAACCCGAGTGCAGCAAGCAAAACCCCTAAAATGATGAAATCCATAGGCAGGGATTGGAGAAGAAAAAGGCAGCGGAAGAATAAAAAGCTCACAGTTTCTCCCGGAGCTCAGGCGTGTCCTTGGGGGTGCCAAGGGTGTTGACGAGGCGCTGAAAGGTCGAGACGGCGGTGTTGATCTGGAAGACTCCGGCGGCCACGGCCTGGGAAGGGTCCTGCTTTCCGTTCACCAGATCGCGCCGTAGGGGCAAGGGCCTGCCGGCTTCGAGATCCTGGAAGCTCATCCTTGTCCCTTCCCTTCACTTTTCCTCCTTCCTCCTCTTCGCCTGACACCCAAGAAGACTCAAACCACGAATCCCCCCCTCAGAGGAATCGGCGAGAGAGAGAGAGAGACTAATTTTAGGGCCGGGGAGGAAAGGAAATTAACAGGCTGTCTCGGTGGTGTCTCGGAGAAAGAGAGAGAGAGAGAGAGAGATGGGTTATATGACAAACAGATGAAAATTTTTACACGAGTCAGGAGCGACCGATGGTCCCACTTCCCGTTCCATCAACACGCACGCGTGCTCCCTCGCTCGCCCTCGGGGTGGTGTTTCAAGACGAACCACGTCCATCGGGTATGGTAGGCCCTGCTGGTTCCGGATCCAAAAAGGATCAAAACCCTACCCACATTTTTTCCGTCGATAAAAGTTTGTGTAGTGTCGCAGCTGCAGCATGATCATATATATCATGCCTCAATCAGCAAAATGCAGCAGAAGCCCCGTGGAAGGAAGTTAAGTTTAGTATGAAAATGTTGAGGAAACTTTTCAATCGAGAAGCCACTTTTCTTTCGCTTACAAACCCCGAAATGGAGTTGTGAACAATCGTGCGAGCCCACAGGCTGAGCCTGCAACCCGCAATTGGCTGCAGGGGCCGAATCGAAGGCAGCCGATTTTTTTTTTTTTTTTTTATGGAGGTTTCAATGCAGATCACACTAATTTGGCTGGAAAAAAGAAACAAAAAAAGCAAAAAAAATTATGATGCCTTAAGGTTTCCTTTTCCATCACATTCGTCGTTTGCCCCATAATATCTGCGACCAACTTTCGGTCAATGCATTCCATTTCGTGGCACATTTTTTATTCACTTCTTCCTTTCACGGTGTTTTCACGCCGCGACGGTCCACCGCGGCAGCCTTTTCTCGATTTCTCTCCTTCGTGTTCCGCTGTTGATGCCATTACTCAGCGGCGCCTCCACCGTCCGTATTGTATTCACAGCCACAGACCATCGACAAAATAGGTATTTCTCCAACCTCGCCCTCTTCTCTTCCCTGTTTTCTTTCACTCGGAAGAGCAAGCAGTCTCTCGTCTTTGACTTTAGCCCCTCGCCGTCCCTGTCACCCCTCACCGGCGCCATCGTCCTCAATCCAGTGCCGCTGTTGATCCACCACCTTCAATTTTAGGCATAAGAGTTTTTTTATCGTCGTCATTGCGTACCCAAAATCGCAGTGTCGCGTGCTTTCAATTGCATCTTTAGCACTGTGCTTCTTTTTACTGCCTACTATTTGACAAACAGTTGTTTTATTAACAAGTAGTTAGTCCAGCTTGCAAGTAGATCACGCTCCTCCTCCTCTATTTGCGTGGCGTGGTTGTGAGCAATGAGTTCACAATTGTGCTCCTTTACCTTTGATCTCGGTGTCTGTATGGTTATTCTGGTCCTGCTTCTTCCTAATATAAGTAGGTAAATATGACGCTTTGAGATCGTTGCATAGTATGTTTGTTTTGGATACCATTACCCCAAGTTCCTGAAGAAATATGTTGACATATAAATTCTATTGTTCGATGGGTGAATGCTTAAAATTTAATTTCTGCACTTCCTCAGAACTCCATGAGGTCACGTTTTATTCTGACAAAACAATATATCCCCCTTTGGTCTCTCTTCTTGCCTTACTCTCATCTAAGCAGCCCATGAGCTAGTGAACAATTAAAACCTGTCTGCTTGCCTTATTCTCATCCAAGTAACCTATAAGCTAGTGAACACTTAAAAACTTTGGTTGTAACCGATGCATATTTCAAGTATCCTTCCAGTACTTCAAAATTGGCTTAGTGGGGACAAGTGTTCACTGTTTTTTCTGAAGTGTTTATGCTTTTAGATTTTTTTTATTTGTCAGATTTTGTTGATATTTCTCAAACTTTATTTGATTCATTAAAATTAAAACACATTTTTAGTCAACATATTGAATTCAAATCGAGGTATACTTTTGACTGTATCTCTTTCAGATATATTAACATGCAAGTAAAGAAAGGTTGTAATTTAATTCAATTTCACAATTCAAATCCGATTGGAATCTAATTTTTACATTCATATTCAAATCCAAATTTTGAACTGAATTTGGTCAATTTTCAACATATTTATGTATATTTGAACCTGAATTCAATGAGATGTCATTTCTTAAATTAGAATATGAACTAAATTTTTAATTGGATATTACACTTTTTTTCTATATCTTTTTTTTTTAAACAATTTGGTTGGATATCCAATCGAAATCAAATATATTGACTCTCTATTCACATGTGAAGTTGAAAAAGGAAACCTGGTACCAGTATGGGAGGGGGTATTTTTTAATTTTTAAATTTTTCAAGTAAATAGAAAGACTTCAGAATGCGATGCCGTTTTTATGAAATTATACATGCCAACGCCGCTTGGAAAGATAAGCCAAACGACGCATACAGGTGATGCGATACAATTAGTTTCAACCGCGTGCACAAAGTGGGAGAAAGAGAGAGAGAGAGAAAGAGAAAAAAAAAAAACAAAGAGACGACCATAGCGCATCCCTAGTTCTCAACGGTCTGTGACGACCTTACCCCAACAATTTATTTCATCTGCCGAATGGTATACAACTTCCACGAAAGAACAAAAGAAGAAAAACGAAGGGGCAGGAGGGCATGACGGGGAAAACGAAAGACGTCGCTGATTGCACTTATGGGGAAACACTTCCCTAGAACCAAAATCTGATGACTTCAAAATTATAAAAGCTCTTACCATTTTCTATTTTTTCTTTATCATCTCTTTAACTTGTATTATATCTACAACTAAGATATACTTGGGAGATGGCATTGGTATCGTAACTTGGAATGTAGACTGAGAGCTTGTCGCAGCGCCACATCGACACTTGCACCTACTCGAAACAGACTGTCATACAACGTGCACACAAACTGGGAGAGATCTTCTTCTTCCTTACCGCGAGCATCCGTGCCTTGCCCACCGTTCTCAATATCACTGTCTTCCCAATCGCTCATAGGGCTTGATGGCTCCACTTCTTCCTCAGCCTCCTCGTCGCCGATCACAAACCGCCCATTCTCTAGATTGTTGATATCGCCTGAGGCAATTTGACCATCAAAGAATGCAGCTGACTGTATCCCCGGTGGTTCTTCTGATGGTGAAATTACTGCCTTGGCACCACAATCCAGGAAAGCCTTCACCAGACTGGGGGCTAGCCCGTACTTCCCTGTGCAGATTATAATTCTCTCTCTCCATGCACCAACCTGCATTCAGTCGCATGTCAAACACAAGTCAGAATTAATTGAAGGTGTCACACACATGGGCGTGTGCAGGCTCATCCTTGCAGTCTTTGATCCATAATCTCATCCGAATCATAATATAGTCCTCCAACTTATCCAAACCTCATAAGGCAACCCACATACTTCAAACGTATCGCACGATTGGAGAAGGTGAGTGCTAACTAACAGAATTGTTTGAAGAAGTTGGGAGCACACAGGCTTATAGCAATCAAAATAAACCATGCAGCCTTCCCAAAAGACAAGCTGCAAACCACTACATAGTACATACTATTGAACACGGATGAATGATGCAATAAAGGAGAAGAACAAGCGAACAATGTTATGACGCACCATCAAACGAACATCTTCAGATGTTAGATGAACTGCAGGAAGGGTTCTCCGGAACATGAATGCCCCAATTTCTTGGTTGTCTTCAAGAACCTTCAGAGACATTGAATAGCAAATCATCGTTTTTCCTACTTCAAAACAGACACGAGAGGAGACCAAAGAGTCCACTGAACAAGTACCTGTGTTTGCCGTCCAATATATCGATGTAATATTCCCCCAACTTGAAAAGAACGATTATGTGCAACCAAAGCAGAAATTGTTGAAATCCGAGACATGGCCACTGCATCTTTTCTGTTAGGACCTCTTGCTCTATATAACAGGCCGGACTTGACGCTCTGGATAAATCTATCTGCCAGTTCGCCTGGTTCTGCCACAACGAACACATCATTCTGCCAACTGAAAGATGAAAAGAAGAGGATACATAGGTAGCAGAATGATAAATCAAGAAATAGACAACTGATATCTTCATAGATGAGCATCTGACCTTAAGATGGAACCTACAGAATCATTTTCAAGAGCCAAATGAACTATGCCAACTTGGGGCAGATTCTGCAGTTTCTCGTGGAGTGATTGAACAAGCACAGAAAGTTGCCTTGGACCTGATGATGGAGTATCAGGAGGGGAGATGGAAACTTTTCCTGTTGCAGCCTGACTCTGCAACCCGTCTAAGCTCAGCGGTGGAATCAAATCCATTCGGTTTGCTCTCTGGTGACCAAACTCAGGACTGTATGTAAGTGGGCTTGAAGGAAAGCTTCCGTTAAACAAGGGGGATGTAAATGGAGTTGGAAACGCTGTTGCAGCCTTTGAAGAAACGCACATCCTGTTCATCATGGATAACCTTATTCCCTTGCGAGAACAAAACGTTTCAAGTGCACGAGCGTGGTGAGTAGCCTTTGCTGAATCTGGATCCTGACTAGACTCTAGTAGGAGAACCGTACGTCTCCAACCTAAGCAGGGACTGGCATCATCCACCACTGCATAGAAATTTGAAAGCAACCATTGGCTTTAAGTGCAGAAAAAACCAGTCACAAAAAAATGCGCAAAAAACAACACAATAAATAATCAGCCGTTTAAAACACTTTTAAAAACGCCGTTTTTTTTTTAAAAAAAAATGTCAAACAGAAAAAACACATTTTTTTCGTTTTATTCATTTTTCACATTTTTTAATGCCAAACTGCTTACTTTTATTTTCTAATTTTTATTTACTGCAAATATTACTTTTTTTATGCTTCTGTCATCAGTTTCTCACTTATTTCATTGTTTCTTCATTTTTAGTTTTTTTAATATTTTAAAAAAGTTACCTTATTTTTTTCTTTTTTCAAACTCACCCTATTATACCCCAAAAAAACCTTACAGTTTTTTTAATATTTTAAAAAACTTACCTTATTTTTTTCTTTTTTTAAAGCTCACCCTATTATACCCCAAAAAAACCTTCCAGTTTAAAACACGAAAAAAGTTTTTTGTAATTATGAAAAAAACTGCAAGCAACAGTCGGAATAAAACATACATGTAAACTGAAACAACGTATAGAGATAATGGGGGAACCTGCACTTGACTGCTTTGTGGTAGGAAAATAATAAGACGTTGTCTTGTCAGGCTTCTCTTCGTCTCGATATGGCACAAGACGGTCACAGAGACTCTTGAAAGATTGAATATTTTTCTGCATATACTCCTCTGTTGCAGCTTCTAACTTGAGCCAAACGGCAGGATCAGTCTCATCCAACTCCATGCCACACCGCTCATCAACTAGCATATGAGAAAATCAAGTTTATGTGGAAAATCAAAAGGCCAATTTTTGCATAACAAAAAGTTTAGCTTTTAGTTCTTGACAAAAGTGGCTCTGTGTTGCTATGGCTTTACCTGGATTAAATCGAAAATACTGGACGTCAGGAAGAACAGGCAGTAATGTGCTCAATGCTTCTTCCACTCGTTCAACCGAGCATGCACTCTCGACCAAAACTTGGCCAGTATCCAGGTAACGCCAACCACCTTTTCCTCGAGTCTATAGCAATCAAAATTTTGCTCAAGTTACGAGAAGCAAAAGTCATCAAGCTGCAAACTTCTATAGAACTAAAAATTGGAGGACTATGCTCGCCTTTGTTGGAACAGAACCACAACCCACTGATACGAGGCAATCGATTTGTGCGTCGGGCCATAGAAGCTGTGCTTCTCTTATTGCAATAATAGTGGGGTTGTTTGCCACAATTGCTCCATCCTGCCACCTATTCACATCTAGACGTTCAGAGGAAAGATGATAATGTCAGTCTACAAGCATTAATCCCAAAGAAAATAGAATAAACCGCAGAAGGAGTTGGGACTTTTTACACAAACTACTTTAAAGAAGACTTTCTCCTACCATCAGAAAAATCATCAAGATAATATGGAGCTGCAGATGATGCTCTTATGGCTTCCCATATATGATTCTTACAGCTTCCGAGAAATGCAGCTCTCTTTGTACCACCTTGAGAATGTATCGGAGCACTGGTAGGAGGTGATCCAATGCTAACAGCGGTACTTTCTGTGGTTCCAATCGTCATTTCTGGTGTGCCAGCAGGATACTGTTGTTCCAGAGGCATTTATTGACACGAGAGATGGGAAAAAAAGAAGTTAGTTTTTTTTTCCTTCCAGTAAATCATAGTTATTAGAACACTTAAAGCACGGATATATCCCAAGAAATTAGGAAGAAGAATCCATTAGGGACTTTGATTCCCAAACATAAGCTCAATTCCAGATGCCAGAACCCTGATTTCCCATGTAATTCTACTTCAGATTGGTTTGAACATCAGGTCATTCTTTCAAAACTTGTTAATATCAAATTGTAAATACTTCTCACAATCCAACACATCATTTCCAAAACAGTTCATGTCAACTATTCATTTCCTTCTTTCAGAACCTTAAAAAATTTTAAATGACTGCTTCAAATTTTGATCCTGGTGCTACTTCCCTTTTTCAGTTCATACGCTGCAGCTCGCCCGTAAATGTCAACAACCCATCCCATGTATAGCTATGAAAATTTTAACTCCCATGTATAGCTATGAAAATTTTAACTCCCATGTATAGCTATGAAAATTTTAACTCCCATGTATAACTTTGAAAACTTTAACCAGCTGACACATTTGTGAACATGTTAAAATTTTTTTCAGCTTTTTCTTTCCGCAATGTTACTGCAGCAAATTGATAGGTTTGACATACATGACTAAGTACCAACTGGGAAGAAAAAAAGAATCTTAGTCTTTAACCACAGTAACTACTGTATATGTAAACTTGAGAACTCTGTAAGCAAGAGATATCAGTAAAGAGAATTTTCTACTTTTGATTTCAACGTATCTCAAATTATCCTATGCTACTTACAGCAAATGGATAAATTTTAAGGATCTTTCCCATGCATGTGCTCGTCTTACTAATTACTTGCTTAGAAACAGTGAATTTCAATGTGTACTGGTGTTAAGAATCTAACAATAAAATATCTTGATTACAAAGATCATGCTGCTGCACATATATGATGGCTCATTTGTATTTTATGGAGAACGTCTCATCTTCCATTACTCTGTTCATTTCTTGTGGACATCCGCCTTTTGACAATACAACTTAGTAGGCATGAACATGATAATACCTGGTAATTTCGGAACAAGAAAGGCTGAGCTGGCATCACACTAACAAGAGTTGAGACCACAAAAACTTTTGGTGTGTTTTTCACAGCAGATTCAATCAAAAGGTCACCATCTTCATCTTTACACATCTCTTTTAGCAACCTCTCAAACTGATCTGCACTATGCTGAAAAGACAGTTCACATTTTTTGTAAGAAAAACCTGAACTGAGTAAGCAATTGAACATAAATTTAAAGGTTTATCAAACCTTAGATCCATGCACGACAACCCTAAAATTTTGCGATGAACTTTTGTATAGTTGATCTAATTTCTCTCTCCAAGATGCTGCTTCGTTGTCCTTGGGGATTGGTTCAGCAAACACCAGCTTTCCTGACAACAAAAAATCAATGACAGTGAATAACCAAGGTCCATAGTAGTGAAATCATCACATAGTTACAAGTTCCCACCTAAATTCTTGTATATTTCTTCACATTGTTCCAGCGTCATTTTTTTAATTCCAAGAGCAATCGCAAGCATGCCACCTGTTGATGTACCACATATAAGATCAAACATCTCATGGATTCGCTTGCCAGTCCCTTGTTCTATTTGCTTAAGCATCTGCACAGTAGCCATGCCTTTCATGCCACCTCCATCCATTGATAGTATTCTTAACCCTTGCTTCCCAACTGCCCGACCTCTTATTGCCCGTCGTAGAAGTTCATTCTCCCCTAAGTAAAAAGTGCAAGTCATTCATGTGAAACATTAAAGTCAATGTATCTCTGATCAAATCATTGTTGCACAAGTACTAACCAAGAATTGCCAAAGCACGTGCAGCAGCCTTTTTCACACATGGCTCAGGTGCAACAGTATAACGAAGGAGAAGTTCACGCAAACTTTCTGACGTGACCAGTGTACGACGATTTTCCAGACAAAATGCTAAATTACCAACTGCTAGGAGTGACAATCTTTGTACCTGCAGGCATGTAGACTTAAGATTATTAAAACATTTTTATAGATCTTCCCTCTTTCAAGTACTTATGCACTTTTAAATTATTATTTTTCTATATCTGTAGGGTACTGTTGATATTCATTATATCTGCCTTAAGAGAAATATAATCACCATAACATGTCCGCACTCCCATTTTTAAAAAGAGATAACTTAATTATACATTATATAACCTCAGAATTGATTGAATTTCAGAACAAAAAGAGTACCTCTGTGTTCTTATGCGCACATAATGCCTTCAGAGATTTCAACATTTCTTTTGTCAACATCTTTTGAGCCACAATATCAGAAGCAAAAGCTAAGGTCACTACTACTTGCAATACAGATATAAGTTCTTCAGGAATAAATGACTTCAGCAGTGACTGCACAGGTTGCATGATGTCAGCCTTTATCAACTGTATCGCCAGGGCAACATCTGCGGCCAATGATGAAAGAGCAGAACACGCTTGCTCCACCTTCCAACGAACAATGACAGTAACCATGTAAGTATAACGTGGCAAGCAGTAGAACCAAGCTCTTGGAATCAGATATCTTAAAATAGATTACATACCACATGACGGTTTCCACTGCTTATCATACTAATTAGTTGACGAACTGCATTCTCATCTTTGCTAATAGCCAAACGGTTAGCATGATCCTGCATAATTTTGGCCAAGGCTGAAGCTAGCAATGGATGATGACAAGAGGAGAACCGGAAAATGAGTGAGAAGAAGGCACCAAGTTTGTGCCTAGATGCAGCAAAATAAGAACTGTTGTCCATCTGCAGTAATAGGACAAAAGCTAGGTTATAATTTGTAAATGCCTATGTGTTAACACAAGACTCAAGAAGCTTGACACTTTCTTTCACCTCAGTTTTCACATTCACCAGCTTTAAATCATCATCAGCTTCAATTCTGATATTTGCAAGTGTCAAGTGACGGAGTTTATGTAAGGGCAAGATCTCTGGAAGAAATTCAAGAGGATTGCCAAACAATCTTAGAATTCGCAATTCAGACATAGCCCTGTCAATTTCCCAAAAAAAGAGATATAAAATCCAAAAGGATGAAAAAGAAATGGTAACTATGGATGTATGCACATGAAGAGAAAAAGTTTAAGGTTCCTTTATGACCTCAGATCCAACAGAGGGCGGACTAGCTTGTTATGCTCCAGCGACAATTCTGTAAGCCCTATACACTCCTTGAGTTCTACTGCATAAACGATTTTGATGATAACCAAGACAGAGTTTTCATTCCGAAAAAAGAGTTTTAAATAAATATATAAATGTGAGGCAAAACAAAAGATTCGGTAATTGAAGCTTTACCAGGAACTGAGATCAACATGTTATAATCAAGTCGGAGCTCTTTCAAGCTTTTCAGTTCACCAAGTTCTGATGGTAAAAGTGATAGCTTATTGTTGTCAAGATACAGCTTCTGGAGGAGTGGTAATCGGGTTAATTCCACGGGCAAAACCTGAAGATCATGACAAGAACTTAGTTAGATATTACTCCCCTATCAGGAAATTCAATATGTATTTTTTTAATTAGTGGAAGACAAAACAGAATTAAGATTTGAGATTCCGGTCGCCTTGATGATCTATATAAATATGGTACCATAACAAACACTACAGCCTTCGAAACAAAAGAGGAATGCATGAGCATCCCTCTAGAAGGAAAAATCAACATCTTAATAACACGTGCAATGTGTTGTAAGTTGTAATAAACAAGTTGTGGAAAAACAATTGAGAATGCCGCTGGATTTTCCTTTTATTTTCTTTGAGTTAGGGAAAAAGAATCTTGTTTGAACTGTCAAGAAAACAGCTGCTAATCTTGTTTTGAACTGTCGGCAAGCGATTGATCAATGAGAAGCACTGAGATACTAGTGACGCCGCTGCCATTATGTGTATGCGGGGATATAAATGCGATCTGGTGCTAAAACTAGTAAGCAACCAACCAATGACAAGGGTTAATGCAATAGCATTTGGATCAGCGGCTGGTAGGCGGCCAGTCGCTATTTCAAGTGTCATGAGCGTCATCTGCATGTGCTGCAAACAAGAGGACTCAAATGGACAAGTTGAATTGTACTCTCTCTCTCTCTCTCTCTCTCTCTCTCTCTCTCTCTCTCTCTCTCTCTCTCTCTCTTTCTCTCTAATATCTTGTGATAGACTAAAACAAACACAAATATTGCCGTGGGGGTTGGAGAAATGGATTGGGTGATCAGTAGCCGGTAAGCGTTTAAGTAACTAATTAGAGTGCAGAGGCATCATCTCCTTATGCTGCAAAAGGGAGGGCATCTGTGCACAAGTTGCATTTGGGGTGTCACTGCATAATCATCAAAAGCCACATTGGACCTTGGATCTTCGTAATGAACTCTAACTTCCAAAGATCGGTAGCAAAGAGAGGATTGTAGCGTCCAAAGGAGAAGAATTTACGAGACAAAGAAAGCAAGAGAGAAGAGAAGGTCACTTAACCGACAATCCACATCCGGAGAGGTTGAGAAATGTGACGCTCCTCCAATGCTGCTCAAATCCTAAAGCATAAGCAGCCGGACCACCCTCCCCACCGGCATTCGATCGGATCAACCGGGTCAGCACCCCGACGCCGTCACTCTGCTGGCCAGACGCCATCGTCTTCAACATGGTGATCGAACACAGAGGCTCCCTCTTCTTCACAACCTTCATCTCGACGTCCACCTCCTCTTCTACTTCTTCTTCCTTCTCGACCTTCCTCCTATTGAGATTCAGGAGGACCGTGTCCTGCGGAGGAGGAAGGGCGACCATAAGCTGGGATTGGAGCCTGAGAGCCACCTGATCTTCGTCTTCGCCCGCCGACCATTCCAATTGGATTCTGAGAGGTTGGGACGGCTCATCGTGGGCGGTATTGGTGGAAGATGAGGTAGAGTTGGAAGAAGAGATTGAGGATGCTGATGCCAATGACGGGAAGGAGGGTGGAGATCCTGATAATTCCTCTCCATAACAGAGACTCAATTGAAAGGTCTCAGAAGGCCTCTTCCACCCCAATCCCCATGACATCTCTCGCTCCCCCTCTCCTCACCTCTCTCTGTCTTGCAGATGGATTTCAGGCTCTCAACGTTTAGATTTGAACTGCATATTAATGTGACATGAATTTTGAGGTAACGCGAGTTTTTAGCCCCTCCTTTGGTGGACCCTGGATTTCTGCTTTCATTCCTCTTGTTGAATTGGTGAGAATACAGCGATCCTTCCTTCGGCCTCTGTTTTTGGTATCTCAATCTAACCCCCTTCCCCTGTATCGAGTTGCCTTGCTGGAGAATCAAAACCCCACTTTGTCAATTGCGTCGTCCCTCCGTCTAATGACCCCACGTAACTTCCAAACCGAGCGCGCATACGTCTCTCTTTCTCTCTCTCTCTGCGAAATCGTCGATCTTCCGATTCAATACTTGGACTTAACCCTTCAACTACAAGCGGTCAAGCCTCCCTCTTAGTTGCCAATCCAATTGTTAATAATATTAACAATAAATTGGTTTTTGAAAATCTAGATATCGGTCCTTAGCTGGTCTGACTTTTTTTTAACCATGATCAAGTATGTCCATTCTTTCTGCTTCTTATTTCTTATCGATATTGTCTTTACCTTTCTTTCAATGTGAGAGATCAATCCTATTCTCAAGAGATTTTAGTAAACCTCAATTTTAGCAAACAAATGGGGAAATAATATGTATGCAAGCAAGCAGAAAAAATGCTGTGTATGACGTGTCACGTGAGAAAATATTGTTATATGGAAAAAAAAAATAAAATGTATGTCTATATTCATTTTCTTACTTTTTATTGCCACGAAGGACAGGATTAATATGTTTTACTGGGAAAGTTTCGACACCGTCGCCTAGGGAAGATGCGTTGTCAATTTTGGATGAACATCAAGCATGAATGTGTGTTTGATCTTTGCGCTTGGGCAACGACGCGGATAGGGAAGTAAAACCGAAGCGCGTCCGTTGCTCGTTGAATTCCATCTCCAATTAATATCCCCGCCGGAAACGGTGATAACGGGCGAATTCGCCAACGCGTCTCCATGCAATTCAATTCAATCTCCAATTAAAATGGTCCGCTCGCAGGGTTCTGAATTAAACCTTTCAACAAGCGAACACCCTACCCGGTTTTCCTTTGTCCTGCGGGTCCTTAAGGACTTTTCATGTTGGTGCTGCTTCGGCAATGCAAAGGCAGCAGAGAGCAGGTGACGCGTGACAACTAATTGTCAAATGTTGGGACGCTCGTGACTTGAGGCACGAAAACTTGATGCAATTAGACAGCCATGGTTGCATAGTCAGGGTCTCGGAAGGGGGACCGATGTTGATCAGTATCCCGAGACCCCCTTGCAATGTTCCTCAATGCAAAACCACGAATAATCATCATACTGAGAAAATTCAGTAATTCGAACAACTAACTTCGCCAGTTCAAATTAATCATGCAACGAGTGAAATGTCATTGCTTGAACCTCGGCTTCAATTCTTCAGTATCCATTGCCGCGATCATTAAACTGAGGGTCGTGAAGGAAAAAAATTGTTCAGTAGATGATGTATTCAGAGTATCACATGGTACACATAAATCACCTACCTGTGACTTCGAAACTGGAGGTAAAACATCGAAAAAACAAAGAAACGACTTCTCAGCTCTAAGACAATTATGTGTTAACCATAAGAACCGATGGTCAAGAAATATTTGTTCTAAATTAATACATTCACAAATATAAGCACAAACAATAGTTTATGCAGCCAATGATGTTCAGGTGGGGACCACCATAAATTACCAAAAATCCACACAAGTTCATGTCTACAAGATTCAAGCCTTCAAGGTTCTCAATCTTTATAAATGAAACAAATTTAGAAAACAACTTCAATATGCACTGTGAAAATTTGAAGGATCTAAAGAATCATCAGCTGTCCCATGTTTATAGGAAACTTAGGTTCAGCTTGAGAATGAAATTGCATGGAAGAAATGTCCTGTGACTTACAACCTTGAGCCCTTAATTGCAATTAATCATCATTTCCTCCACAGGAGTCCAGTTTGAGCTGAATCAAATACCTCGTTTAAGAAAGCCTTCACACCATCCTGTGCAAAAATATGTCTGATAGCACCTCTTGATAGTTCAAACATTTGAGCTTTACTAAGGCCTGCATATAAATAGCACCTCTGCTTACATACAGTTAGCAACACTCTGAAATTATGATTCATCACCAGAGGTATGACTTCATTGCTTTCCTGTGTTGGCGCAACAGGAAAGGTTCAATGATTTCAGACTCAATTCTTCTAGTTTGAGTGAATTGAAAGCTGTGTGACTGGAAAACTAGAGTCCATTCACTAGCATGCAAATTCTAAATGGAAAATCCATAAGATGTGCAAAAATAGTTAATACAACAGGGTCGTTTCAACATGCCACCCCATCATTAACATCATGAAACTATTAAAAGATCACAACAAACAAAACGAAACTTCTTTGCACTTTCTTTTCCTTCTGCTTGTTCTACCCCACCACCAGGCAAAGCCTATACCAGTAGAGTGCGGTTATAGAACACTCAAATGGGTCATTTCCTGCGAGACTAAAATTTGTAAAATCCTCCTCTTCCTCCTTACCTTTTTCTCCTTTAGAATTCCCTCTGATGAAATATCAGTACTAATACTAGTCCAAAATTGGACAATGATGGAAAATAGTCAAAATTGGAGAGCTAAGAGCCAACTGCAGTTCAAGTCCATCTGGAAGCCAGCCTTCAGGACCATGAACTATGTTATCTGTGTTGTGTGTGTGCATACGTGAGTGATGAGATCAAGTCCGCAGGCTTGCTGAACATCAACTGCTGTGAGTCAGATTGAGTCATTCTTGCCATTGAAATGACATTAGCAGATTATAAACATTACTTTCAATGCAACAAATAATAGCACTAAACCTAAACAGGGATAACAAAACTGCCAGCAATTTCAACATAAAAGGACAGCTTGATGCTTGAAAAGAACTAATGAAATACTCATAAATGTGAACGCCTGGCAAGAAGAAATCTCACTACTAAGTCTATATGTTTCTAGAAGAGTAGCATCATCCAACACTACGTACCGAAAGTTGAAGCAGCAAGGTAGTACTCATGAGAGAGACTAGTAGAGAAAATGCCCACATCATCAGTGCAAAGAATCAAAGGATGGTTGACTCGATATAAATCATCTGTGCCACATATGAGGTATATAACATAAATAAATGACATGGTTGTTTTTTTCCTTTTTCTTTTTTGGAGAAAAAAGTCAATAATGTGTAAGGAATTGTTAGTTGGATTCCTGAAAGCATTATTCAGATACTCAAAAATACAGAGAAAGGAAAATTTTCACTTTTGACAATCCTGACCCCTTATTATTGACTAAGAAAGGTAAAGATTTTGACAGATAATAAAAAAAAAATTAGAAACATTTTATCATAGATCATACAAAAGAAAGTCTTTTCAAAGGTTCATCTCCACATAGAAGCTGCTTTGAAAGAGAAGGGTAGACTAACCAAAGTGATGGTCATGTAGAGAAGAAATGGAATTGGTCCGAACATTAGATGTCAAGCAGATTTCAACCTGCACCAAGCAGATATTCAGGTCCATATGCACATATATATATATATATATATATATATATATATATATATATATATATATATATATATATATATATATATATATATATATATCGAAACACAAGGAGTCAATGAAGCACTGATTGAGCATGTTTTTTGAAGGAAAGGTGCTAAGACATAACTGGAATATTTAGTGACTTCAACATTTTCCATTCTTCATCTTCCAAGCAACAGGCATGACCTATTCTTTCCGGGCAAAACTCCAACATGGCTTTTATTTCCTTTGGATTGCGCACCTATATATACTATTCCATAGTATACATGTTAGAAGTGGGTACCTACGATGAAAATCTTAAAAAATTCCAAAAGAACGTAAACCTCTCCACAATGGAGTGTGATAGGAAGGCCTTGTTCCCTAGCACAACTTAAAGCTGGCAAGAAGGTTATCCTGCAAGAAAAATAAACAGAAGCATCAACTACAAACACAAGCACGTGAACACACACAAAAAAACACATGAAAGACAAGATAAGCCAGTACCAGTCTCCTGTGATGGGATTGCCCGAAAGATCAAGACCAACCACACCCTGATTTCTCATTTTCAGTGCCAGCTGGACCTATTGATAGTGAAAACAGACAGGTGTCACAGGAGAAAAGAATATCAAAAAATATTTTTTTTCTAAGTTTAGTAACTTCTGTATACTGAGACAGACAAGAAAAGAAATGAAGTAGAATGAAAAATGGACAGCCCTCTGATAGTGCAGTTAAGCTTAGATGATTTAAGATAAATTATGTGAAAATATTAAGTCCTCTCCCTGTGGCCAGTGTTAACCTGATAAGAAGATCAAATAAACTTTGACCAACTGAAGCGTAAGATGAGAGTTATTTTATTGCTAAAGGCCAAGATTTTAACACACCGTTTCCATGGCCGAAGCAGTGGTCTCACGACGGTCAATGCTAAGAAGAAGGCAAACAAATATTCTCCCTTGCTTTTTCTTTGTAGATGCATCATTTACAGAGGTTGACGGTTCAGGCTCCAGTGTACTTGCACATGGACTGAGTACAACTTCTACTGTCTCAACAGCCCTTAAGCCCTTCATTACTGCTTCCACATAAGAGCTTTTTGTCATCCCTATCGTTTCATTTGTCTGAGGAAATTGAAGATAGATGTATCCTTAAATACTTGCTTCAGTCCATAATTGGACAAAGGCATATAACTTTATGATGATAATCACCTTAGGAGTTGTTCGCAGTTCCAAGTAGACAACATTCTCAGCTGCAAAATCTTCCACAACCTGCTTCGGAAGTCACAGCGATATGATTGCCACAACTTGAATACAATAAGACAAAATTACAAAACGGTGCCTAACGTTTAGGCAAATGACAAATCACTGCTTAACCTTTAAACATTAACAAATAGATGTTCAACTTTTGAGAGAAATTATCAAAGGCCCCTCACTAACAGAAAACATAAATTTTTGCACACAAAATGACAAAAAATACTCTCATAAAGAACCACACCTTTCCTGGACGACAAAAGATACTTTTTCTTTGGGAGGGATTTTTTTTGACATATATCAAAACTAATGTCTTACGTTAGTAAGCAGCTTTTTGAAAAATTTTCTCCAAAAAAATTGAGCACCTATTTGTTAACTTTGAAAGCTGAGCAGCGATTTGTTATTTACTAAAATGTTTGGTGCCTTTTTATAACTTCTCCATACAGTAATTTGCAATTTCTACATCGGATGCAGTGGCATATGTACCTCCTTGGTGATTCTTGATACAGTAGCATGATCAGTTGTAATGATGTGAATTAAATCAAACAATTTGAAGCACTCTGCAAGAGAGCGGTCACCTGTAAGAAGAGAAAGGTGAAATTACCACACAAAACTATCGCCATAATTCTTACACAGACAACCAAGAACAATATGCTATTTGTTTAGGTGATTTTCACCTAGGTTGGTGATAAAGTAGTTCAATCAACTTACTGTTTAACTGGCCCCTCTTCAGGTTGTAGCACATACATGCTCCCCAGTTCTTTCAAAGACTAGGAGATGAGGACAAAATTTATATTTTTATTTGTTTTATTGTCAATCACTTTTAATTTTCAGTATATAAGATATTTATTACTTAAAATACTATCAGAAAACTTAAAGTTAGATTGATAAGGCATGCTGTGTGCCCCTCGTCTAGAAATATGGCCCTAAATTACATGTTTGACATAGAAAAAGGTTCATCTAGTTTCTCAACAGACAAAAGGGTACAACGAAAGAAGAAGAAAAAATTTACATATGGTGCTGTTTAGTTATTGTTAATATGTCTGTAGTTAAGATTATAAAGGTCAAGAGCAGGACAGAACATAGTTAAGATTATAAAGGTCAAGAGCAGGACAGAACATACTTTTCTTGATTACATGCTCTACATCGGAGAAAACTAAAACACCTTTGTTCCCCAAGTCTTTTGCAAGCTCCCTGAAAGAGAAGACTACAGTCAGTCATAATCAATATTTGTGTAACATAGTTATAAATCCAGATGATACATTAAGGAAATCTATCACAGCACAATAACAGCATGTATTTCCTTGGAAAGAAAATGAGGGGGAAAAAAAGGACAAAAAGTTCCACCCTGAACATGGTAGCTTTGAGCCTTTGACTATCATGTGGTCCATAGGTTCCCAATAGAAACAGAAGAATAATATTGCCAAGGATATAATGAATGACAGTTTAAGAAGCTCTCATGCATTAAGTTATCAATGTCAGTAACTACGTAAAGGCAAGAAGTTCTTTCTAACAAATTCACATGAATAATGTCCTTCAGGCTTCAGGAAAGGACATGCAACGACAACCACAACTAGACACACTACCATCATGCCTACATGGGAATATGGGATACACGACAATGAATGAAAATGCTGATATTTAATCTCAACCAAGTAAAGGCAAATATTTTTTCCTGATATATTTCTTGATCATGAGATAATGCAGTCAGTGCTCATCAAGAAACATAAAACATAATGCATTACTTATAATGCCTAATCATAGTCCTTAGATTTCCATTTATGCCTGATTAGTTCGAGAGATATGTTCAGAAAAGAGCCGACGGGTAATACCAAAACGGTCTATTTTTTTCACTGTTGTGCATGTATCTCCCAAACACCTGTTTTAGCTAGTATCTGATAAAAAATATTACTTATTAGTATGACGCTCTTGCAAACTTTGGAGCAAGTTTCAAGCTACACAGACCTTTACCAGACTACCAAACTGTGCCCTTAAGTTGAATGATGGACGAACATATTTTCCAGACAAAGGAACGTATTCTTTCTCGACAATTAATATGGGAAGAAATCATTGTGTTCTTTAACTCCAATAATCCAGTTTACCATGTTTCCAACTTTAAGACGTTCATCCGAAACAATATGACAATTCTGTCATCTCAAAGTAAAGCACTTCTACTCGAATGATTTATGCCGCTCAATGTGCAGCATAATCTCCTCAGTGACAATGCGAAAGCGGGATATGAACAAACTGCACAGTAGCATCAAAAAGCGCTAATTCCATCTTACGTAGAGCTCATGTTAGTCTGCATAAAGAGGAAAGTAGGAGAAGCATACAATTAGGACGTGGAAGCAGTGAGAGGATAACAGGACTGGAGGAAAAACAGGGAAACTTGAGGCGCGAAGGCCGATGTCACGTGTAGAAAAGGCAGATTAGACTGTAATGGTGGTCTCCGTGATGGTATCTGCATGGTCCGCTGATCCCCACACAGGAGTTGCAGAACACGAAGTATCTTCTATGAAACGACTACTACAGTGCATCAAGGTTGGAGGGCAGAAAGAGAGAGAGAGCATGGAAAGTCATAGGAAAACAACGAGAGATCGCCGGCGCGATCAAAAAACAGGGGGATGGGGGAGAGAGAGAGTATTCAATTCAAACGTTCCAAAAGCCAAGCAGAGGTTGGGCGGCCAAGTACAAAGCCGGTATCTAACACCAACAAAAAACCATCATCGATTCATCGTTACGTCTAAACCCAGACACACTCGACAAACCACCATTGTCCACCCTGATATGATACCTAGACTGGTAACTAAATTGAAGAACTGTCCGAAACATTAAACATGATATTTAGACCAGGTCACCAAGATTATAGACATCCGAGATTGCCTCTCTAAAGATAGTCATAGAGAGAGAGAGAGAATGGGAATGCACAGGAAAACAACAAGAGATCGCCAGCTAGAAAACCGAGCATCGATTAAAAAACAGGAGGGGTTGAGAGAGAGAGAGAGGACACGCTGGAAACTCATAGGAAACAACGAGAGCTCGCCGGCAAGAAAAAGAGCATCGGTTAAAAAACAGGAGAAATTGAGAGAGTTAAAAGCCATTTACAGCAAGGTGGCATCTCGGACGGACCCGTTAAGGTGAGCGTGGAGCTCAATCTTCGGTAGCGCCAGGCACCATTCCATATCAACAAACCCGCTTTCTTCTTCCCCCATCTCTCTTTGCCCTCCCCCCACAAACAAAACACTACACATGTTCAGTGCAGGCATCAAATTTGAAGCACCCTCGCGGATATCTTTCAATTGGCCACTCTCTCCCAATTACTGCTTTGTCTCGCTGCTAAGATCCTGTCTGTAACCCTGCTATACTGTCTGGTAGTTTAATATACGATGAATATCTAAGGACCACTCAGAGTAGGGTTGCAGTGGATGTGAAATTGGGTCCGTATATTAGAAACTGATAAGACACTCAGACCAGAGACAGGCCACTAACTGAGGGGGGTGGAATTTCAGTTGCTCCTATATCCTTAAATCAAACGCTGAAACTAAAACTGTAGAGGCCGTTTGGTTGCCCCTGATTTAAGATTCTTAGGATTTAAATTCATGAATTTAAGTTCAAACCCTTCCCCTCTGATTTCAAATCAATATTTTTCTCAATGTAAAAAGGTAAAGTAAGGATTGTACCATCTTTAGGTTGATGAAGTACTGATCTTACCATGAATGTTCTGTCATGTAGCAAAAACATGCCACATCAGATCCATACATCTAAACTAATCAATCCGGCCCTGGGTTCACTTGTTTTTTCCGAAACCTTCCGCCCAACATACAGATGAAAAAAAAAAATAACCCGAAAACTTTTTCAGCCTTTGCGCCCCACCTAGTGCAAGTGATTGACAAGAATATTCAAGTTAATGCCAGCAAAGAGAACTTAGTCACAGGTTACAATTTTTCTGAATACTATAATACTAGTATTATGATCATGGAGAAGCCAAGGACCGTGAGTATTGGGAACATTGCCGCTTCAAGATAGGGTTTAAAAGGGAAGTCAATTTGAGTACCATTAAATTGAAGCTTCGAGCCCTACCTTGGATTCAAACTAATTGGATTTGGAGGCAGTTGTTAAACCAGCATATGAGAATCAAACTAATAATTGCATTCAGTTTTGTTTACCACACTTGACCATACTATTTTGGATTCAGATCAATTATGAAGCAAACTTGAAGCATTGGCATCCTAACTGAGAGAGCGACTTAGTCTGACGGAGAATAAAATGAACTGACACTTTCTCTTTTATTCTCGAAATCTAAGATATATACCTTGGCAATTGAAGGAAATGGAGACCCTTTTTTGACGCTAGAATAGTCATCAAGATCCAGCAGACTTTGGACAACCTTTACTGCTTGTATCGGTCATAAAGTGTTCTATTTGCCCTGGGGCGAGGAGGAATAGCACACAACAAGAGGGAACTAATCCACCACCCAACAAGTAGTACCATGAGACTGAAATGTATCAAGACTCATGATTGTGTTGTTCCTCGTGGCTATAAAAAGAAAAGAAGAGAGCTGATCTCCAAAACCGTTACTTGATAAAGTGCAACAGCACGAGTGGTTTCTTAGTGAACTCGAATAACGCGCTTTGAATATGATACACATGCTCGACAATCCCCAGAAAATGCACTTCAAGATCTACCCATAACCGGTGGGCAGCAGACACATATATCGATCCGCTGAAATTCGTGCAAGGATGATCTCACTGAAAAGGTTCCAGGCAAGGCCTGCCTAGGCCACACCAAAACACTAGCACCTTCTCGCAGCATTTCCACAAAGACATAAATTTATTATAGTTTGCTACCATCCTTGCAAGTGTTATCTGTTCATTTTAAGAAATAGATGGATACTTTGGATCATCCAGTTTTAGGATCATACCGAGCCCAAGATTTTAGTGATAAAACACCTGCAAGAGAAACTATTAATAGGATAAAAGCATCCAGTACACGATATAGCATCCACGAAATCCTGGCACAAAATTGCTAGAACCAAATCCTCTAAAATGAGTAATCATGTCAATAATACACGAGAATGGAACCCGAGACCTCTTTAAACAAGGATAACCAACCATAATAATGCACAACAAGAGAAAATAAAAAAATGAATCTTCTGATAGATTTCCACAAAATAATGTCTCACATAGGTAAGCATATGCACATCCTCAAACTGTTTCTTGATACAAACAACGACTTTCACAAAACAAAACTATCGAAAAAGGAAGAAACTCATAGCTTCTACTTTTTCTTCCCAGCTTTGCCTTCCTTTCTTCTAATGATCTCGTCTGCATATTTGATACCCTTGCCTTTGTATGGTTCTGGGGGTCTCCACTTTCTCACAGAGGCACAGAAGTCACCTACTGCACATTTGTCATTACCGGAAACTGCTATTCTTGTATTATCCTCAACCTTAACTTGGATGCCTTCAGGTATTGCCATCCGCACTGGATGTGAGAACCCAAGATTCAGTACTAATGTTTTTCCCTCTAAGATAGCACGATAACCCACACCAATCAGCTGGAGCCGCTTCTCGAAACCCTTTGATACACCAACAATCATGTTGTCTGTAAGAGTTCTGAAACAAAGTGAATAAGAAAACAATATGAGAAATTCAATGTTCAATGTTGTAAAGTTCCGTCAACCTTCTGATTGATTGTTGAGATAATGTCTCATATATGTAAGCATATGGACATCCCCAGGCAGGTATCTGATAAAACAAAGAAAAAGGTGAACTGAATTGCCTATATCTTCAACTTCTCAAAAGGTCCTATCACTGCTCCACATGCAAAAAGTTTGAGAGCAAGGCTTCACCCTGGCATTCAAAGCAAAATATCACCTATTGGGCTTAACTTGTAGTCTTCAACAAAATGACCATGTGATACAGCTCCGTCGTTTATTGACATCATCACCCAAAGCATAAGCTCTTCAACATTTGCCGCTCAACAGCTCCTTAACCCTTAGTTCAAACAGCTGATTCATGTGTCTGAAGTGGCTATGGATGAATGATTCACAAAGAACCTAAAGTATTTCACATCATCCACAGACAAAGGTTCGAAATTTTCTTCTGTATGAAATATACTTTTAATATATTTCTCAAGGGTTTTCTAACCTTGCTTCATAAATATCACAGAACCTTTTGTCCACATTTCCATTCCATTACATATTGCTCAGATATGGCCAACAAACAAATAATGGTGTAAGCATTCCTGGTCACATTTTACAAGTATGAAAGGACTTAGATGGCCAAAGCTATTAGAGAAATAATTGGCATCTGCTACGTTGTATTGGTCTGAGAAAAACATACACTTTTGCAACTTCTGTAGTTCCAAATGTACCAGCATTCTTAGCATTCTGTGCATTATTAGCGGAGTTCGGGGACTTTTAAAGACTGAACACAACCTGGTAGTTTGAAAAAGACATTTCTCCAAATGATATGCAGGTATTGATGCACGCCTACGTGTGCTTAGCATGCATAACTACCATTTCAACTCAATTCCACGCCAGTCATACCATGGACTAAATGTTATTCTCTGACAATGTGAATGAAAAAAAATTCAAATTAACACTTTGAAGATTATTAGTAGCACAATCCTGTTGGAGATACTCCAGAGGTAGCCGCAGCTGGCTACAAATAGAAGATGTAGGTGAACATGGAAACACCATATTGACCTTGGAAATCTCCCTTTGGCTATTGCATACATAAATATAACCCTGACTAAATTGGGATACTTTACGAAGACTTCAAGGTGCTGCCAATTGAGACAAATGAGCATTTAAAATGTCACGATAACAATCTCCCCTTGCAGATACTAGATTCATACCCTTTCAGAGTGGAGAAAATACACATGATCATAGGATCCACTTTCCTTATCAAAATCCACAAATAACAAATTGGTTATGTTCATGTGTTTGATTTAAGATGTTTAAAGTTTAAATAGCCGAAGATAAAAAATTCTTCTCGGAAACAGACTACCATGCCAATAGACAGCCAACACAAGTAATTTAAATGCAGCAAAGCTTGGAAAGAGGATTAAGCCATCCTACCAACATGCCAATGTCATCAAAGTGAGCACACGACAGGGAGTTTAGATGAACTGAAGGGAATCGTTGAGTGCAACACAAGAAGCTTCAGAGGAGACTCTCCTATCCGAATGAAGACTAATTGGCTATATAAAGTGTCCACAAATCTAAACTGAGAAAAACAATACCTGAACAACCCGTGCATTTGGTTGGCTCTCCTGTTCTCCAGGGCCTTGGAGACCTTCACTAGTCCAGATTCCAGCCTTTCTACCTTTACTTCACGTGGATAAGTCCTAGAGAGCTCACCCAATGGACCCTTCACCTTTAGATTCTGCCCTTCCAAAGCGATTGTCACATTTGATGGAACTTCTATTGGATGTTTTCCAATTCTCGATTCCTTGCACTCCACATTCTTCCTAAAAAATCCTATCCTTGTGATAGGAGGACCCTTCATGCAGCTAAGCTCACTTCTTTCACCCAAAAATCCAGACTTGAGAAAGCTGAAAAACCAGAAAGAATAACTATAACTCCGAACTGCCAATTATTTAAACACCAACTAGTTGCTGGGAGAATAGGGAGAGAATAATTGAAGTAGACAATACAAACACAAGCAATTAGTCTTGTAGCATCGGCCGCACCTTCTCCCAAACACAAGCAATTACATGTCGAATTTCAGAAGCATCAAAACCAATGAAACTGTAAGAATGTTCCAGATCGAAGCAGAAGTTTCAGTTATGCAACGTCAAAATCTCAGGAAAGATATTCTCGCAAGCGAAGATCGCAAAAAAAGAAGGTAAACGATGGAGATAAGCCGCATTGTCCGATCCCATCAATATATGAAGGGACAACCTAAACCAAAAACAAGAGAGAAAAATAATGTCCACGTCTATTAAGTTGAAGGTTTCCCAAGCTAAAGAAAGGGGAAAATTAAAAATAAAAAGAAATAGACCCAAATATAGTTAGAAACATCTTAGAGTGTACCTTAGACCCGAGGTTGTTGCACTTAAAAAGATAAAATAACAGCAATGTAGAGAACGATTTCAGGAACCCAAGTGAAAGATCAACGAGAAAGTGAAACAGAGGGAGGAAACAGGACGGGATGACACTGTCTCGACACCGAATATATTCACCAAATATAACAAGCAAAAGAAGGACGATAATACGCCTTTCATTAGAAACCCCAAAACTGGAGCTAGTGAAGTTCAATGCGTATACTCGCAGCCAAACAATGAATACAGAAGAAACAAGGAAGCATTTTAACTTCTGCATCTGCGTGTGCTACGTGCGTATGCGTGTGCGTGTCTGTGAGAGAGAGAGAGAGAGAGAGAGAGAGAGAGAGAGAGAGAGAGAGAGAGAGCAAATTCCAGAAACAAGGGAAAGGAAGATTGGGAGTTAGCTTCTCAAATAGATGGAAGGGTAAAGGACTCGCCATGACTGGAGAGAGCACGTCAAGGAGGCAGCCATTAGATGAAGAGAAGCGGAATGACAGATTCGCCTTCTTTCCTCTTTCACTGGGCGGTGTCAGGAGGCCAAACGTTACGCAAGTTTAGCAGCACTTCACCCTCACGACGATAGCAGCAGGCTTATCCATATCCTTCACCATTGTCTTATTTGTTTTTGTAAAATCATTAATTAGTGGATACAGAAACTATTTCTTGGTTTGTGGTATTTATTATTTTTTTCTGTAGATGTTTAACAATTTGGGGCAATTACTGCCCAGATGTTCATTTTCATTGCAAACTATACAACATAACTTGTTTTTATAATTTCTTCTTTTATCATATTTTCTTACGTGATTTCTTCATTTAGATAAGGGGATTTATTTTTTTGTTTTCTTAAAAAATATCTTTTTATTTTTCTTCTAGGTACCTCTTTTGGGTGTTTGGTTCTTTTTCTCTGTGTTTTTGTTATTGGTTTTCCAAAATTTTGTGGAGTACAAATTTTATTGCAGAAAGAATGTTCTTTTTTAATTGTTTTTGTATTTTAATTTTTGTACATTTTTTTTCTAAACATTTGCAGATATACCGTATACTATAAGAAGTGTTTTGAGAAATCTGCAACGGTTTGTTTTCTATTACATATGGTTGCCACCCTTTTACAATTTCTTGGCCTAAGGCGCATGGAAGTTTTTTAAATAGCCTCTCCCCAATCTCATTGTCATACGAGTTTCTACATATGGTGGTATAATAATAATAATATGCCCTTAAAAATTCTTTTATATAGTTCCAACTTGTTAGACTCAGTTGGTGTAGACGGCATACGGCCTTGTGTTTCATCCATTCCTGCATTTGGGATGGTACCAGTTAGGATTAGCTATATTCTGAAAACAAAAGTTTATTCCTGTAGCTATGCATTTTCCAATTCTCTGGGGAAATGTTTTCTATATGATTCCCACCATGATCTTGCTATTTATCCTACTAAATAGGCTATCATTTCTCTGGCATTTTTATGTCTAAGATTTGCTTTTAAGTAGTCTCTAATGACTATGGTTCCCTATTGTTCTATAATTCGGGGCCATAACTGTGGGTCATGGGCCGCAATATTTAGGATTCGTCCTTGATCTAACGGTTTGTGGTGAAAAGGTTTTCCTTTAGGATTAAAATCCTTTTGGCTGTCTTGTATTTTCGAATAAGGTGTTCATGGAGAATATCTATAATAGGTATCTTCCATTTTGGATTTTATTTTTTTCTAACAAAAAGGTACTTACTATTTATTTATGTTCTTAAAGGTTTTAAACTTAAGTTGTCAAGTTTTTTAGTTAGTTCATCATATTCCGAGCCAGTTGTTTTTAAGTGCTTTTCAACGGTTATCTGTTGGTTTTTTGTTTTTCTCTATCATTAGTTTTTAAATAAAATGCTATCTTATCTCGTTTAATTGTTCTTTTTGGTAGTCAAACTTTTCTTGCAGTTATTTTATTACTTTATTTTTCGATTGTATTGAAGAGATTGTGGAATCTAACATCTTTTTGTTATATTGTTAAGTTTTTTCGAGCAGTTTTGCGTTTAAAATAACAATATCTAATATAGTATTTAATGGTTTATTTTCTTTGTGGTCTTCATGACCATAATTTATGCCAAAATGGCAATGATATTGTCTCTTATTAGTATGGATAATATAAGAATCTCTGGGTAGACTTAAATCTAAAAATTTTAATTTATTCATTTTTAGTTTTGATCTTCTTTTCGCCTATTTTTCAGAGACAAATCCAAGGTATATATTTTTTAATCCAGACATTGGGTTGATCTCCATCTTTGTCATATGGTTCCCATACAAGTTTGAGTTTATTATTTATATTGTCAATAGGCATCCTTAAGTTGAAGTAGAATATCTTGCTTGTTGAATCTCTTCTAAATCTCTTAGAGATTGGTCATCCTCTTCTGATGACTTTGTTTGTCTTTGTTCATATGAAATGAGCCTAATGTATTATTGTCCATGCCCATCTTAGTAATGCATGGCTGCTGTCGGAATAGTATTATGATAATATTATTGAATAAACCTATCTATTTGCCATTCAAGGCCAGCTAGTTCTTCAAAACTATATGCTTTAGGTTTTATAAATTTTATCCCCAGTGATGCTACTGCATCGACTATTTCTTGTATATTTGGATTGTATTGAACATTATCATTATTGCTGAGTCTTTCGACAACAAGAATTGATACAAGGAGGTTAACTCCTTCAATCATATCATTATATCATCTTGTTTGTACTCCAAGACACAGATATTTATAAAATTGTTTTATGCTCATATATGTGTTCTGGGTTAGTTATACCATTTCAGCCCCATTATTAAGGTTTATTTCTATTGCTCCTAGTATACATGTACTGTGCATATGTATAATATATATGTGCATACATATATACATATATATGTATGTATGTAATATATATACATATATGTATATAGATATATGTACACGTACATAATGCATACATATAGAATATGCGTATGTATATAGTATAAATATATATATATATCATATAATATTTATATCTCTACATAAAGAATATACACATACTACATAATACATGTGTATATAGAACATACATATATGTAATAACATATGCATTTGTTTTATGTATAAATATGTGTATAATATACATGTACTACACATATGTGTATACAGTATCCACAATTATATATATATATAGCCTAACTCGCTAGCATTCCACTGGGCTATTAGTGCATTACATTCTATACAATGACAATTTATACTTTATAATTATATATATAATAAATTGTATGTCATTAGTGCTGACCATACCATAATGACAATTGTATCGCCTTTTGATAGAAAGGGGCCTCACCGAGGCGCACGTAGTTCCCAATAGGTGACAAAAAAAGAGCGGTGTCAACCAAAGAAAGGCACCGAGCGATGACAAACGGCCTCCAAAGAAAGGCACCGGGCCCCCATTCCCCCACTGGGATTTCATTGCCTACGTCTGGAAGCCAGCCTCTGCTGTCATTTTCTTATTCAGCCCTCGGCCGGTGCGCTCATTCCAAATTGGTTTCTACCCCGCACTCCTTACTAGTCATTGACTCTGCTAGTGGGCCAAGCAACAGTTATTAGGACACTAAACCTGCCTTAACCTCAAGCTTACACGAAATATAGCTGACTTGCTGCCTAAAAATAGCCTGACTCGCTAGCATTCCTGGCTTCATGAGTCAGTCTGTGTGGGGGTTCTCCGTGCACTGGACGTGTAGCTTACTGAAGCCGTTGCGACACGAATGGGAATGCATGCTTATTCACATAGATGTACATCTACTCTGATCATCTGATCTGATGTTGCAGTATGCCAAGTTGCTGGTTGGCCCCAAAAAGAAGAGGCTAGGTATCAAAGTGGCTATGTCGAATTCCGTCCGCTTTGGTGGCCACAGCTCTTCCATACTGTTTGCTTCTTACAAGGAGACAAAATAAGTGGCGATGGGCATTCTCCTCTCATAAATCCTTTTGTTTTATTGTTTTTTACTCGAGGAATTGCAGTGAGGACACAATACTTGGTTGCATTTCTTACGGTATAAAATATCGCGGTGAGTTCATGAGAGGGACAACATCGCCTATCAATAATTCGAACCATGTTGTCTCTCCCCACACACACATACACACTCGCAAGCACACACACACAAACACAAAGAGAGAGAGAGAGAGAAACCATTTTGCCTAGCTGTTTGATTGATGTTTGGTTGATGCTAAAGTTTTGCACGGCATAAATTTTATCTAATGCTTCTTTTTTTTTTTGTGTAAACCGTGGTGTCTCGAGAGGGAGAAAGACATGTCACTTTGTGTAGCTGTTTGATTGATGTTAAATTTTGGACGGCGGAAATTTTACCTAATGCCAATTTTTTGTAACCTTTTTTTTTATGTAAATGTATTATTGACAAGCTCTTCATATTTTAATTAATTTGTGGACTTGTATATACACTTTCTATCCAACCAACTACATTATACCCCTTTTGTCAGTAAGAATGATAATAATAAGAGATGTAATAACACCATGTCCGTTTTATAAGACGTCTTAGATGGCGTGCCTCAACGTCTCACTTGAGTATTACAAAAGGGTCCATTGAAGAAATTGAAAAAAGGTTCTACAAAAGTATTTAAAAACAAAATTATCAGGTTAGAATAAGTGTGACAGCAATGGTATGATTCAGAAGATCCGATTCCATGAACAAATTCAGCTCCTCAGTAGATATTAAGCAGCTCTTTCTTTTCTTTTACATGGCTAGCATGCACAACGTCGACCACATGACAAAACCGTAGTTGGCCTGGCTCGGGATTTCCAAGCCAGCTAGGGTTGTTAAAAAATTTGGTCACGAGTCAAGGTTGGCCCTGATTTACATTATGGTTATTTTAAAACTCAACCGAGCCGACAAATCAACTCACTAACTCGGTGACCCCTTCTGCCGATCCAAGTCTGAGTCACGGGGCCAACTATGCACAAAACAGTTTCAATCTGTTGGTTGGTTCTACAAATGCAAGCAAATAAGAGGGGCCAGCCCCAGGCCAATAGACATAAAATCTTCTGAATCAAGAGAGGGGGAGAAACCTTTCTATAAAGAGAAAACTACTAGAAGAGTAAAAAGTTTTATCTTTTTAAAAAGTATATAAATACAGTAAGTAAAGGAAAAACCGCCACAACAAAAGTAAAAGAAATCTTTCTTTCTACATGGACAAAACTCGAAGAGTAATGAAAGGTATATCAATACAGTAAATAAAACAAAAAGTACTCCTTAACAAGAGGTTTTTTAAGAAAAACAGCCGTCGCATGTTACGGTTAACACGAGTGACTTGTACCAACAACGCACCATGGGTAAGAGGGCAAGCAGCTAAAAAACATGTTCCATGCCGTAGGCACCAAACACGGGCGAATTTTAAGAGAACGCAGCGATGCGAGTGGGTTCAGTGAAAACATTGAGTGGTTCCGCAAGCATATCGACAATATGTTACTAATTTTAAATAACTTCGTCGATACATTTCTTTTATTAAATAAGACTAAGAAACTTTATATAATATTTTTAATGGAAAATATTGTTAATGTAAAAGATGAATATGCTTTTATTCATTGAAAGCAACAAAAAAAAAAAAAGTAAATTCCTGTGACCACCTTCCTGAGAGTGATTTTTATTCAACAAATTGCAGTATCGTCAAAGTCGCACCTGTTGACGTGAATTTTGAGCGAGTTCAAAAGGAAGTACCAAACTAGACCTAAGCTTTGAAATCTTTTAAATTGCTAAAACAAAAAATACCTGTTTCAACAACAAAATCTTCTTCTGGATAAGTAAGCACTTTAAGGTGGATGGAGGGGATGTCTAAATGCATTGAAAAAGCGTTGTCTCAAAACACCAAAAATGTTTGCAGGTGTTTCGGAACAACTGCAATCAGACTTATCATTCGAGCTAACTCGGGCTCGACTGGAACTCACCCAAAAAATCTTGACTCGAGCGAGCTTACCCTTAAACTCGAAATGATAAACCAGTCGTCAACTGAATCGTATAAACCGGTTCTTGAAACCGGTTCCCCGGTTTAAGGTTAAAACTATTTACGGAGGGCCAATCTTCCCGTCTTGATCTTCCGTCCTTCAAACTAATCTCTCTATTCCGCTATTCCGGCTGATCTCTCTCTTCTCGATTTCTCGTCTTCCCTCTTCCATCGACCACGACGACCAGACGAGAGACGACCACCCTTTGCCTTCGGTCTTCCGTGTTCCGTCTCTAGTCTCTCATCGTCTGCTATCTTCCTTCCCGTCTGGCGTCTTCCCTCTTCCGTCAACCAGACGACCACCTTTCTAGGCTCTTCTCCGGCTCACCGCCGCACGGCCTGCACAAGCAAGGCAGCACCGGCATCCCGCATCCGGCCACCCGCCCACCCGCCCACCTGCGTTCCGGAGGTAAGATCGAGTGCTTGGTTTCTGTTTTTGCTGTCTTATGAGATGCATTTGGGAGGAGGAAGGGTTTATAAGCGCTGAATATTGTCTTTTATGTTCCTGATATATTCCTGTATCCTGCTATTTAGTTGATGTCGTTGATTAATGGCTTTGTCTCTATGGTCTTGTTAGCACTCTGTGTACAATATAGATAGTCTAGAGATGCAAACAGAATTTTCACCAATGTTTTGACCATTCCTCGTACGCCCTTCCAGTTCTTTTTGATGGTAGGCTACCCAGTGAACGTGAGTTATATCCATGTGGTTTTCTGGTTCGAGTATCTTTCTATTTTTTTGCTCTGGAGCTGCCTTGTCGAGTTTTGCTCATGTCATTTCGATGTGTTGGAAGTGTGACAAAACTGTTGCTTTCTTTTTTAACATGTGAATCTGTGATGCTATTTGTGTTAGTGGTTCATTATGTTATACTGTTTTATTTGTTTTTTTCAAAATCTGGTGTTCACTGGTGTTATGCGAAGTTTAGGTGTACTTGTGAATAACTTATACTTCTGGCTTTGCCACTGACTGGGGCATTTGTCCTGCCTGAAATTCCTTGATGTAGCGTAAGGAACTAGGAACATCTATAACTTTTTTGTTTTTTGTTTATTTTTTTCTTTTATGTACCTTCTCCTGTATGAGAGCGACAGGCCGTGGCCAACTGTAAAACTTTCCTTTTTCTAACGTAGACTACGTAGTGCTTTTTTATGAAGGTTTGAACAAGAAGACTTCATAAAACTTTTAAATAGTTTTTTTATATTAAATTAGCGAGTGAAAGTAATAAATAACTAACCCATGAGGTAGAGTAGCAAGCCTCTGTTGACAAAAATTACAGGTCACATGGATAGTTGAAAACTAAAATGATAAAAACAACTGCATGGGAGGTCATTCTATTGTTGACAGGAAGGTATGCAGCATCTTTAAGGGTGATAGCTGTTAATATGACCTGTACTTTCGATCATGGAAGGTATATTTGTTCATGAGCACCTGCAGGCACAAATTGCTTTGAATCCTCGCCATGTTTGTCATTTCTGGCTTAAGAGCTTGCATTTGTGTGCATCTTATATTTGTTTGGTTTTGTGTACTTTCTTCTATTGTTCCCTCTATGCATTTTGATAAACACAAAATAGATGGAGTTATTTTTTCGTTAGTGGAAAGTTGATTTAGGAGACTTCTGATACTGAGTCTCTGCTTTTTGGCGTTGAAACAGGGTCATTGCTCGAGCAAACAAGCTCAGCAGTCACAAAAAAGTCCCAAGCATATGCTAAAGAAGAAATATAAAGATTGAAGAACAGCAAATCCAGTTACCAGTTACTGATAAAAGCCTTTAGAAGTCTGCAAGGCAGGCTGCCTTTACCAGAGGAAAGCCAAAGCAACAATTGAGTGAGGTTAGCTACACTTTCTATTTCATATATGCAATTTTTCTTGCTGTCAACCCATGCTTACCAACCCTTTGTTATCTTGATTGAAGTCATTTACATCATATCATTCTTGAGTTATTTGCTATAGTTTGAGATTTTACCTTGGTGCTGCGTCGTTCACCCATCCTCTCTTCTTTGTAAATTGTCGTCCTTCTCTTCTCTTGAAAATGTTCAAAGAATGGTTTGTAGCCTTGTCGTAGGGTTTCCTCTCCTGTGAAATCCTATGGCGACCTTTGAGCTTCTCTTTCCTTTTTATGACTTTTATGTGTTCCATTGAGAAATTGAAACTTTGTTCTGTTTGGCTTCTTGTTCAGATCTTCAACCGGGGGATCTTGGGGCTTGGCATCGGCTTGAGCGATGACAATGGTGAGCTTTTCGTATTTTCCTTTTTTCCACCTTCTCATTCTGTTTCTTCACTGGTTCTTTTGTAGAATTTCGTTGTAAAATTCGTTTGAATGGTTCTTCAGTTGTTGATCATGTTACCTAATTTGGTGTTCCTTTGGACTCCTAAGACATTTGTCGTGTGTGGCTTGCTTTAGGATCAAAATCTTCTTCTTCATTTTCTTCTTCTTCTTTTGTTATCAATTTAATCTTGCACCTGCGGAGATTGTGAGCTTGTTTGTGCTTTTGTCAGATCTGCACTAGGATTGGTCTGGTGGGATTTAGAAACAAAAGATCCTAATGCTGCTCAGTGAAATAATTTTATAGTTGTATCTTCCTTTTAGATGCAATTCTTTTCCTTGCACGTCGTCAACATAGCTTTCCATTTCCATGCCTTACGTGTGATTTTTTAATATCTGATTGTCTAGGAAGTGATCAATTTCTTTTCTGACTTTGTATTTTTGAAAAACCTAGACATCCAATTGTGCTGTACTGGGCGATATAATGAAGTACCACAAATTATGGATTATCAATCTCATTGCACTTAGGTTTCATGGTATTCTTAAGGCTTTGATATTCTTCTGCACTAAGCTATCAATGCTCATTGCACAAAGTTTACATATATTCTTAATCCTTTGGTTGTCTTCTCTAATTTTGAGCTTGTCCGAGAGGTTCTTAACTTGTATGAAATGGTTTTCTTCTTCATAGTTGAATCTACTTCAACTATGACATATTGCCCTATTTTCCTTCCAAATGGTTCAGTTGAGTTTACTTAATCCAAATGTCTTTTAACAACTAGAATGTGTAAACTTGTATGTTATGTATGGGAAAGATCCAATGACAATATATTATTATAGTAATTTTCTTGATCAATCAAATACTTGCAGAAGGATTTCTGGGAAAGCTTTTCTTCTGCATCAAACACTGAAAGGTTCAAATGCTGGAAAAAATTTTCATTCCCATGCTCACCCATACAAATGTTCTTTTTTTTTTAAAAATTTGCCCTACAGAATTTTTAAGCAATCCAATGCTTCCTAAGGAAGGAGAAAGAAAAGGACCTTTTTCTACATAATAATTTCTCCCTGGTAGCTCCACTAACCGATGTTATGTGTGTTGCATGATACAGATGAGTATTGCATGATACATATTGTAACAGTCAAGAAAACCATTTAGCTGCAGCCTCTAGATATGGGGAAATAAGAGCGTGTGATATGGGCTCCCTATTGTACAATACAGGATTGGCAGACAGAGGAAGGGACCTGGGGCCACTTTTTCTGATTTGGGTTTTAAAGCCCCCTCTCCTTTAAGATATGATTTATTGATTAAGATTGACACCTAGGATTGGGCATGTCCTAGGTTGTTCGATGTTGAAGGCACATCAGTCTTGGTGGGGCCCAACCACCAATGTCGACCTATCTTTGTTGGGTTAAGTCAAAACCCTAAGATATTTACTGTGTTAGCCATTTAATTTGTTAACTAAGTTAACAAAATATAAAAAAATACTTAAAGACCTACCTGAAGTTGATGGAATCTAAGGGATCCTTAGATTGGCATCACTTCCATTGATCTCTCCTACTAATTAGTAGAGTTCCCCAATTGGTTTCCCCAAAAGTTAACAAAATATAAAAAATATTTAAAGACCTACCTGAAGCTGATGGAATCTAAGGGATCCTTAGATTGGCAATACTTCCATTGATCTCTCCTACTAATTAGTACAGTTCCCCAATTGGTTTCCTCAATTCTAAGGATTCCAAATTATTATCCTAACTAAATCAGATTTACTAAACCAACTTTCCTAGAAATTAGTGACTTACCTTACAAAACTGAGACGCTCTATCTGTTGTGAAGAGCCTGGCATTCTAGAATGATTCTCTAAGTAATGCATTGAAACCTTAAATGGATATGCAAATATATGATGCACTAATCCTAGCTAATATGCAATGTAAATTGAGAAAATGCGCCTAATGTGGACCAAATATGACATGTCAACGATGGAAGGGATTAAACAAAAGCTTCAATTGAGAAGGGTGACATTCTTTTGGACGACTTTCTAAAAAAAAAAAATCCTATGAAAGTCTTAGGTAATCAAAGGAGGAAGTGTCTTAACAATTTCCCACAATGCCCACAATATTTTTAACTAATGCGAAACATGTCTGTACCATATCAGACATCCTTAGCCGTGGAGGAATCCTGCCATTGTTGGAATCTAGTAAAGAATCCAGCGATGAATGTGGCACCTATGAGAACCAGAAATTCTGTATGCAAAATAAATGAAAATGCAATGCTTTAATGAAATAGATAAGTTTATGCATGCAATAAGGGAAAACATGAACAGATGAACTAAACAAATATATATATATATATATTATGCATGCAATAACGGAAAACATGAACAGATGAACTAAACATATATATATATATATATATATATATATATATATATATATATATATATATATATATATATGTTTACACACACACACACACACACTCTTATAATTATACTCATAGCCTTATTTATCTATCTTTACTTTTAAGTCATTATAAACTTTCTGTATTAGGACTAATTTTGTTAAGTACACATTTAAAATGCTCAGTTTTTGCCTGGTTCGACTTACTATGCTGAATGTATTGTGTCGGAAAAGTACCACCTCGAGCATCGACATGGGTGCAGCAGTTATTTAGGTGCACCCGTGTGACATAGTTTACTGGTTTTTGACCAAATCAATATCTAAAACTGCCTCCTAAATTATACTAAAAAACGACACTACCAGACACAACAAGAAGCATCCAAAAAATCATGAAGAAACAGAAGGGAAAACAAGAAAACTGCCTGGCCAAAGTCTGTCTTACACCAGTGCAATTAGAAAGACATGCCAACATCTCTTGTTCTAATCAAAATGAGAAAACATCATTAACTGCATTGTGGAACATGAAAACCTAGAAACCAATTTAAGAAAATATACATAAAACAAAGATAAGAAGTGGTAAAACGTATATAAGGTTTGGGTCATGACGTCTGGATCTGGATCCAGATCCAGACGTCATATTAGGTATTTCCTTTTTTAACATTATGTTTTCTCATTAATGGCATTGATGTAATATTCTTTGTTTTTAATAGGACTTATTAGTCCATGGAGTAAAAGATTGATTTTACAATATAATCTTAGGGTTCAACAGACAGTTACTACTGCTGCCGTCCTTATCCTTTGGCACTTCTCTTCTCCTTCTTTGTTTTTTTTTGTGCATAAGTCTTTGGTGGATGACTCGGTAATCTGATATTACAGAATCTTAGAAGAAACGTTGGATGTTGGAGAACCAAGTACAACCATTGACACTAGAGATGCCGGCGATCTCGAGACCTCTACTCCTCTTTTGCTAGTCTATTTTACAAAATCTAGAATGACTGATTTACATACTTTACAAAAGCATGCCAATCCACATGAAAACAAGCGTGTGCTGGTTGAATCAGGCCTTCAGTTGACCTTGGCAATATGCAAGAGAGAAGAGACTGGCTTGACATAAGTCACCAATCTTCATCTCTACACGAAATCCACCAAATGATCTATCATCCACCCATAAAAATCAATATGATATGAACGAAAATATGCAGAATAACATAGGAATATGAATGTAAATGCAGACCCATGACTTGACTCTAAGGACACTAAAAAGAGAATTGGGGAAAAGAACTCGTAGAGGTCTGATGCTCCGATGAAAGCAGGGGATTTGGTGAAATACTCTTCAGTCAAAGGCTCCAAGAAGGAGGTGTTCCACACGTCAATACCTGAGATTCTCCTTTCGAAAATGTAGAACACATCCTGGGAAGAAGGAATATGATGAAGGGATGAAGGTGGGTGTGGCTAGAAGCTCCACCTGCCCCAAGGTGAAGGGCCAACGAGTCCACATTAGGTCCAACTGTCCAAGATTCTTCCCATTCTTTGATGCACCCTCCCATCTCAACGGACAAGTAGTGAAAGCAATGTTGTAAAAGCGTATCGTAAGCCGTATCGTTCTGGTTTTAAGATACGTATCGTAAAATATCGTAACGTATCGTAACCGTATCATACTTATTTTTTTAAAAATTAAATCAGAAAACACCAAAAATTTAACCAGTTTTAGCTCTTGGTTTGAATCTGGGTCCATTTCTTCTACCGGTTCACTCCAAAACACCAAAAATGCGTTATTTTCTTTATTTTAGCCATGTTTAACACCAAATTCAAAACATAAACTTCTAACACACAAAATAATGTAAACATTAATCTCTAAATTTATGGATAAATGCATGACAATAAACTCACAAAATAGTGTATTTTACCCATCAGCAAATGTCTTCACTACTTTTTGTAACTTCAGAGTATCAACTTGCTTGACTTTTTTACCTAGGCTCTTGTATCTAATAGATTGCAGTTTCTTCTTGACAAACTTTATGATCTGATCGTAAAGGGGAAGGTGTTATCTTCTATGTAAGTACTCATATTTATATATATTATATATATATATATATATATATATATATATATATATATATATATATATCCCATAATATATATAATTTCTATACATAATTCAATTTATTCATATATGTTTAGTAATTGTTGAATATATGATGTACATATATATCTCTTGTACGTAGGCTCTATGTGTAATCTTTATTCTTTTCCTTTTCTGGATTTTTCTCTTCTTTTTTTATTTCTTTATTTTTCTACTTTCTGCTTAACTAGCTCTTGGATAGTCTGGCTGTTTGGTTGCTCCCTTCCCTTATACTTTTTCTGTCATATTAATATGAAAGTGTGCCCCTTTTCCTGTTGTTGGTCTGAGTGCCATTTTTGGTTCCCCGTTCAATATAATTCTGTTGTTCTCAGTGTGAGGTTTCAGTTTTGGCTGCATGCTTAGATCATTGATTGTTTGTCCTTGAGGCTGTTCTGGGTGGTCTCTTTGTGCACTGTTTGGGCCCTGGACTTAAATCTTCTGCTTTTATTTGTGATGCATATTTTTGGGTTCTTTATGTTAGTTACTATCATCAACTTTAGGACTTTTTTTTCTCCAGCTCCTCTTGTTCTTTTGGAAAATTTATTTTAATGACGTTTATCTTCAATTTCATGATAAATTGTGTAGGTGGTGCAATCAAACTTGAGCTGTTTGAGTTCTTCTATGTGGTCAACGAAAGGAGAATCTCACACCTACAGTGATTTTTTTTTTCCTACTGTTGTCAACAAAAGCATGCTGCCAGCAATTGGGCCTTTACATTTAGGAGATTACGTTAAATTGGTCCTTCAGTTTACGTCGAACCATAATATAATAACAACTAAAAATTAGTTATTATCAAACGTATTTTATTTTTATTTCTAAGACCCAGACAAGGTGCAGTTGGTCCAAACTATCCCCAGAAGTTCTGAGATAATTAGTTTGAGCAGTGCAAATCAGCATACTGAATTTTACAGCTATTTATTGCGCTGGTGTGCCTTTGAGTAAATTATAGTTGATTGTGTTCCCTTCTTGCAGCTCTATTTCAATAAAAACCTGGAAATATTTTCCAGTGAAGCTTCAATGGACTTCCTTTCAATTACTGTAATGGCTATTGTTCTTTCAGGCAAGCTTCCAAACAAGTGGACGAATGTCAAGGAGAGAGAGGCCCAGAGGGCGCCATCATGCAATAAGTCAACAAAAGAAACAGGAAATCAAAGAAGCCTTTGACTTGTTCGACACTGATGGTTCAGGTATGACTGTTATCCATTGTATGCTTGCTGCTTCCTTTGTTTATACTTTATATTCTTGTTGACTCTGACTTGTTTCATTTAGGTACAATTGATGCCAAGGAGCTAAATGTTGCAATGAGGTATGCTGGCTATGATTTCATTGTTATGCACTTGCAGCTTACTGCACAATTTTTTCCTATTTGAATCACCTTCTTACAAGAGCAACCTCCTTACAATACCAAATGATGGTTTTGCAGGGCCTTGGGTTTTGAGATGAATGAAGAAGTAAGGATTTGTTGCTTTGTCACCTTATGTGGTTGTACTACCCATTTTAGGTTGCGAGTCATAGTCTTTCAGAAAATTATGTTATCTGATATTCAATGTGTTGTTTCCTACAATTTCAGGATGCTTGTTCTTCTCTTTTGAATGGTTTCATTTGAACATGCGTACCTATCTAACACATATTACAAAATCTTGTTGGTTGTGAAGTTATTTATTGTTTTCACTGTTTCAGTTTTCTTGCATTGATGACATTTATTTTGTGAACATTTCCAACGTTCTTTCTCTGTTATGATCATAGTTATTGAAAGATGAAGTAGGAATCTGTTCCTAGGAAGTGACTGGCTGGAACCGTCAAGAGTACAGATTCCCAAGAACGTTTCTGATTCCTGTACTTGAAATCTTGATGCGTCATGGCCCTTTTTAATTTTGTTTGCTCTTGGATATCACATCTTAACTGTTGTCGTTTCTTGAAGGTTTTTGCTTATTTGTGCCATGTCATTTAGTATAATATTTTGCACATTTTTGCTGTTACTTCCTAAATGGCTCTCCTTGTTGGATTCCGGGTTTTAGTCTTTGTGTATGTTCATCTAACTTTAAATGCCAAAAAATTGGAAGGATAATGGCTTGGAGTTTTCTCACTTTTATTATTTGCATGCTATCAAATAACCTTCTTGTTGGTGTTTATAAATCCACCTTGCCTGATTACACCTGGTATGATCTTGCAGCTTCCAGGCAAGGGCTTCTATCAAGGAAGAACTAGACACTCTAGGGAAATTCGTAGGGTTATCAATTATGTAAGCCAAAATAATTTGTTTAAAGGCTAACTAGCTCATAACATATTTAATATTGTAATAATCTATGTTGTTAAGGCGTCCCTCGGGCTTGGACCATAGCCACAAGTATCACAAGATTTTTTAAAATATCACCATATTTTTTAAAATATTGTGATATTAACCATAAAAATGGGAAAATTTCGCTATATATTGAAGAAAATGTTAAATATGAATTTATTGCGATTTAAATGCGATATTTTCATTTCATTTTTTGTTTTTATTTTTTTTTTCAATTTTTGTTTCATTGCTTTATTTCCTCTTATTTTAGGCATTTATCATTGCCTCCTAAATGCAATACAATACTTATTAGTTTTTATTTCTTGTATTTTTACCTAACATTTTGATTTTTTATTTTTTGAAAAACTCCAAGATTTTCCAGAAATTTTTCAAAAAAAAAAAAAAAACTTTGCTGATAAATACCTAAGAAAATCCTTGCTGATAAAAACCTGAGAACTATATTTGTGGCTTTGGCATGGACTAAGCGTCAGCCTATGCCCATTGCCTAAGTTCACCACTTACGCGATGGGATATGTGTGAAAATGTGACTGCAATAGTCACTAAATAAACATGCAGTAGAAATGGGCATTAAGGCCAAGTAAAAAGATAATCTTTATTCAAATGAATAGAGAATTGCTATACACCACAACTCAATTTGTACAATAAGTAGTTTAGATATTTATACAAGAGAAGAGAGGGAAGAGTGGACTGAAATAGCTGTTGGCTAGTTCCAACGGCTCATAAAAGAGCCATTGGGACTAGCCAACGGCTAGATCAAAAAGTAAAAATAAAAATAAATATAAAATATAAAAAGTAAAACGTAAAAGAGGCGTCCAATTAATAATACATTATTAACACATATATTAACCTATATTTATGTATTGTTCATACATAAACATAAGTAATATATATGTATACATATACCCTATTTCTTAACTCCCTCCCCTTAAACTTACGATGTTATTACCTAAAGTTTATTTAAAAGAAAGTTAAATCTGGGAGAACATGGAGGCTTAGTGAAGAAATCAACCATTTTGAATTCTGAGGAGACATATGCAAGATTGATAATTTTTTTCAAAAATTCTTCACGAACATAGTGACAATCCATTTCTATATGCGTGGTTCATTCATGAAATGTTTGATTCTTGGCAGTGTAGATAGAGCTCTTGTTGTCGCAACACCAGTAAGTAGGTTTTTCTATTCTTGTTCCCATATCAAGGAGCATTTGACGAAGCCAGACAATTCCATGGTTGTGGAGGCTATGGCTCGATATTCAGCTTCAATAGAAGAAAGAGAGATTTCTGTTACTTTTTGTACTTCCACGAGATGAGTGATTCTTCTAAAAAAACGCAAAACCCAGTAGTTGAGTGTTTATCATTTGGATCTCATCTCTAATCAGCATTAGTATAAGCAATCAGGTTTAGAGAGGAAGAAGAAGCCATACATACTCCCTTATTTATTGTTCATTTGATATGTCTAATGATACAAAAAACAACTCCCATATGAACGGTTGATGAAGCATGCTGAAATTGACTTACTATATGAACCGCATGTGCAATATAATATCAGAGCGAGTGATGCTGAGATACATTAAAGATCACACAACCTGTCAGTAGGTAGTAGGATTGGTAAGAGAAACTCCATCATCAATTTTCAGGAGTTTCTGTGATCTTATCATTTATTATACTTGACTTAGCAATAATCTATGCAGCAAACTTAGTTTGTGATAAAAAATAGCCTCTAGTGGAGTATGCAATCTCAATTCCCAAGAAGTACGTTAGGAAACCTAAATCTTTCATTTTAAAAGTTTTTTGCAGTAGGTTCTTACATTCTTTAATTCTTTTTTTCTCACTCCTTGGAATGATCATGTCATCAACATATAGTAGGAGGATTATGATACCTGCATAGTATTTATTCTTAACAAATAAAGCAGTGTCAGTCAAACATAAATGAAATTCATAGTTAGAGATAACAAAGTTAAAACAATCAAACCAAGCTTTAGGTGCTTGTTTGAGGCCATATAGAGCCTTCTTAAGTCCAAGAATTTTTTCTTGTGGAAGTGGCAAACTTGGTGGTACTTTCATATAAACTTCTTCTATAAAATCTCCATTTAAGAATGCATTTTTCACATCTATTTGATAGATATTCCAGTTTTTAATAGATCTTAATGCAATAAGAGTCCAAACGGTAGTCATTTTAGGTGCAGGAGCAAATGTTTCCTCATAGTCAATTTCATATTATTGAGTATAACCTTTAGCAATAAGCCTAGCTTTATAACTTCTCCATTTAATAATGCATTTTTATCATCTATTTGATAGATATTCGAGTTTTTAATAGATGCTAACGCAATACGAGTCCTAACGGTAGTCATTCTAGCTGTAGGAGCAAATGTTTCCTCATAGTCAATTTCATATTCTTAAGTATAAACTTTACAACAAGCCTAGCTTTATATCTTTGTAGAGATCCATCACTTTTCGTTTTCACCTTGTAAACTCATTTGCATCCAAAAAGTCTTTTTTCCTATAGGTAAATCTTGTATTTCTTATGTTTGACCTTTTCTCAAGGCAATTCTTCTAACATAGCAATCTTCCACTCGATTATATTTTGAGGCTTCATTAAATGTAGATGGTTCAAAGTTGTAAAATGGCATTGATTCTAGCTGTATATGTTGGGATGAATGTCTCATATGACAAACTTATTGGGTTGCCTTATGTTTCTAATGGATCTTCTAAGGTTGTCATCATTTGAAGTAGATTGAAGATCAACAATTTCATGTTGCTTTTCTTCACCAATGTTTTGTTGCGGGTCATACATTTCATCATCACATTGGGAGAGATACTTGAATAGAAAAGAGTAATCATTGTTGTTTTGTGATTCTCTACAATTTTCGAATCCATTTTCTTCTTTATTAAACTTTACATTCTTTGAAACTATAATCTTGTCTTTGACTAGGTCATATATTTTGTAGCCTTTTTGTCTCAGTGAATAGAAAAGAGTAATCATTGTTGTTTTGTGATTCTCTGCAATTTTCGAATCCATTTTCTTTTCGAATCCATTTTCTTCTTTATTGAACTTTACATTCTTTGAAACTATGATCTTGTCTTTGACTAGGTCATAGCATTTGTAGTCTTTTTATGTGTCAGAATAACCAACGAAGGCACATTCAATAACCTTTGAACTCAATTTGTCAGTTTTGTCATTTAAAACAAAACCTTGCATCCAAAAATTCGAAGTCTATTGAGATCGGGTTCATATTTCAACAATTTTTCTAAAGGAATTGTACTATTTAAAACTTTTGAAGGCATTCTATTTATGAAATAAATAGAAGCAACGGCTGCTTCAACCCAAAAGCATTTAGGTATATTTTTTTGTCATAAGTAGGGTTCTTGTTGTTTGTTTTATGCTTTCTTTGAGAAAGTCCATTTTGTTGAGGCATTCGTGGACATGATTTTTGATGAACTATTTCATAGTCTTTCAAATATCTTGTGAATTCATTCAAAATATATTCACCTCCGGAATCAGTCTTTAGGATTTTTAATTTCGCATCAAACTACGTTTTTTCCAAGTTGTGAAAATTTTTGAACACCTCAAAAACTTCATATTTGAATCTTAGGAAATACATCCAACAATATCTAGTGAAATCATCAACAAAGATCACATAATAAGATAACCCTCTTTTTGACATGATAGGAGAGGGCCTCCATACATCGGAACGAACAAGCTCAAAAGGCATAGAAGAAAAGAAGTTTCTTTATCCAAAGACAAAGTTTTTCATTTATGTAATCGTTACATTTAAAGTTCTCAATACAAATATCCTTAGTAGAAGTCATCATAGATAATTTTCAATGTTTGGATGACCTAATCTTTGATGCCAAACATTGATGTCCACATTTTTTACGTAGTTACAAAATTTTTCTTTGGGGATACATAAATTATTCATGTAGTAAAAGTTTCACTTTTTAAAACCTTCCCACTCAATGTACTGGTTTGGTGATCCTGTACCAAACATTTATTTGATAAAAAAACTATATCAAAACCAAAATTTGAAATTTGAGATACGAAAGGTAAGTTAAGATTAAATCTTAGGACATAACTAACTTTTTGTATAAAGAATTTTCGTTTTTCTCCAAATTCTTTTTCAAAATTTCCAACTCTTTTAACATTCAAAGACGTTCCATCAGCGGTAACCACATTTGATTATTTTTTTGCTTGTTCAAACTTGGTCATAGCTGATATATTAGGTGTCATATGAAATGATGCACCAGAATCTAGAGGCCAAGGAATCATATTGGGAGTGTTGGAGGTGGATGCTGTTGTTGCTAGTGCTCCGAAATTTGACTTCTTTATTATGGGTTTAAGAGCCGTCATAATTTGGTTCAAAGTTGTTGAGATTGACACAAAATCACATCTTTCATTTTGAACATTTGCAACATTCTTTTGATCAAATTGTCTACGGTTGTGTTGGCCTCCTTGTGAATACTAAGCTCCTACTTTAAGAAAATTCCCTCCATAATTTCAAGATTGCCTTTCATTGTTGTTTCCTTTCAATTTTGGACAACTTGGTCTTTTGCGACCTGGTTCATGACAAAAATGGCAAACAACCTTATATTCCCCTTTATTTTGATTTTTAAAATGAGGTCTAAAAGATCTAATATTGTTTCTGGGTCTAGAAGTGGGTAAAACTTTTTCTTCTTCTTGTTTGGAAATGATAACACTATCAATTTCTTTGGATAAATTTATTTTAGTCCATTCTCCACTTAGTTTCGTAAGAAGTTCATGAATAAGTGGAGGAGAAGCTAAGGATAATAGAGCTGTCCTTATTTATTCAAATTCGGGTCCTAACTTTTGAAGAAATTGAAAAATCTAAATTCATCAACTTCGTCTCTTCTAATCTTGTGGCATTTACAATCCATTCCTAGTTTATGACTAAGTTGATCTAATTCATTCCAAACAATAGACATTTCCACAATGTAATCTCTTACATTTTTCTCTCCTTGTTTGGTATTTTGGGTTTTTAAATCAAGAAATATTTCCGCGCCATATCCTTTTCAGTAAAAATTCCTTTGAGGTATTCCCATACCTCACTTGCCTTCTCATAGTATATGAGCTTTTGAGCAATTCTAGGTTCGATACTTTCATAAATCCATTCTATAATCCTTGAGTTCTTAGCTTCCCAATCATCTAGTTTTTTATAATATTCATTCGTAGCATTTTGTCTTTCTTTTTCATCTAATTCTCTCACAATCCGATTTTCTACTTTAGTTAACTTGAGAGAAGGAGGAATGGACGTACCTCTTATGAAGTCCGCCCCCCCATAAGTATATTCCTTTGATGCGCATCTCCAAACATTTAACCCATAATGTATAGTTTGTTCCATCAAGCTTGTATGGAGCATGATAGCTCCCTCCCTCGATCGAGATTTTGGAGTCCTCTATGAAATCTGCTCTAGAGGACTGAGTGATACTTTTGGACATTTTATCAAACAGTTGGTGGATGATAATCAGTTTGGAGTGCAGCAGTAAACCAAGATTAAAACAGCAGAATATTGAAGTGCTGTTTTATGATAAATATCCTTTCTCAGAAATACAACAGAAAGGAATGGAAGGTCACTTAGCTTAGACAGAGACAATTCCACAAACAGGTGGTGCCACTTGAGAAATGATAGCAACGAACAGGTAGATGTCTGATGATTCAGTCTTCAAAGATAAAACAACAACCCAACTTCAGAATTCCAACAAAAAAACCAGCCCAACCTGACTCTCCATGAAAATGTGACTGCAACAGTCACTAAATAAACATGCAGCAAAAATAGCCACTAAGGCCAACAAAAAGATAATCTTTATTCAAATGAATAGACAATTGTTGTACACCACAGCTCAATTTGTTCAATGAGTAGTTTAGATATTTATACAAGAGGAGAGGGAAAAGTGGAGCCGTTGGGCTAGTTCCAACGCCTCATAAAAGTGTCGTTGGGACTAGCCAATGGCTAGATCAAAAATCAAAAATAAAAATAAAATATAAAAAGTAAAATCTAAAATAGGTGTCCTATCAATAATACATTATTAACACATATATTAACTTATATTTATATATGTATTGTTCGTACATTTCTTAACAATGTATTGGCGTCCTAGGCTGGCGCCTAGACTCTCTTAGGCTGGCCTAGGTGCCAAGACGCATAGTTCATAGGAAAGTGCAAAGTCACCTTCCCTTTCAATTAAATTTTTTTAATTGAGTATATATCTTTATGTACTTTATTTTGTATTGATTTCGTATTTTTATGTATTGTTATGTTGATTATTCTGTTATATGTATATTGTTATATGTGTATATTGTTAGTCACTTGGTCTCTGTTATATAGTATTATGATACCTCCTACCTATTATGTTTATACATTTGTATGGTTATGTTACGTGCTTATATCATATAGTTATATATATTGTTAATTTATTATACCTGTTATAAACTTCTATGTACAGGCTGTTATACCTGTTATATAGTATTTCATCAACCTATTATATGTATATACTATTACCCTGTTCTATAATATTAGTATTGTGATGCCTGTTATATGTATACATTAGTATGGTTATGTACTTATATGTATTGTTACTGTTGTGTACTTATATGTATACTGTTATGTACTGTTAGTTTTTTTTTATTGTATTATTGTCTTTCTTTAAGTACAATTGGATTAAAGCGTTCTTGCGGATTTATATTCCTTCTTCTAGAGACTAGATTTAGTGTTTTTTTTTTCTCTTGTATTAGATTACATTTAATGAGTAATGTTAAACTTCTTCTATTGATTTTGCATATTCAATGAAGTCAACAAGTAATTTTTGATTGTTTAAATTGTTTATGTTTGTTATATTACTACTCTCCGTATTTCAAATATTTGTATTAGTTAATCAAAATAACTTGACATATTAACATAACTAAAAAAATTAAGAAAAAAAATGGTTGCCTTTTTTGCCTAAGCCCGCCTAGTCACCCAGGCATTGCCTGGGCTCCTTGACAACATAGGTAAAAATTTGTTATATGTTCAGTTTAGAATTTGGGAATATTTTGACATCGTGATCTTTTCATCTCATATGGGTTTTGGTATGGGTGCAAACCATGGGAACCTGATGATGTAGTCGACATGTCAACATAGTTCAAGGCTATGCCACATGAGTATGGATATGTTGCCGGTATGAGCCATATATATATATATATATATATATATATATATATATAATCAATGAACCATGACTCTAAGCCCTGCTACATCAAGGGACACCAAACAAGGGCCTTCCATCTTTTTGATTGGATGGCTCTTGTTTCATTAATTTTTTGTTTTTTGTTATTATTAATATTATTTTTTTACATTTTGTGGAAACAGGAGGGTAGAAAGGATCTCCCCTTTTCAAAAATCAGCTAGCCGACAGCCTGAGCATTGCCGCAGGAGGGAGAAATCCCCCCCTCCCTTCCACATTCAAGAGAAAACTTGGAAAAGGCTGGGTTTTTTTTTTTTTGTTGGGGGGGGGGGGGGGGGGGGACGAATTCCTCCCTCTCCTTTCCCACCTAGTTACTTCAAAAATTGCAAAGTGTCAGTGTTTGACACTGACACATTTTGACACGTCTTGGATAATCCTGTTTTCAAAATACAAAATGACCAAAAAATGGGCATGCATATCTGTTTTTCGACACATTTCTAAATCTGGACACTTGTCATCTGAGAAGTGTCTGACACTTCTTGATACACCGACACACATGCCCGACTGCTCAGCTTTTTGTAAAACCCTAATAGCAGTTGAGCAATTTTTGACACTCCATTCAACTACTGGCCTTCGACACTTGAACGTGATAATTGAGTTGGTTTATGCAAAATGATGGTATTTAATAAAGCACTGAACACAAGCAAATATACATATGTTTAGTCATCTCTAGACTATCAATCAGGATTCATATGTACGTTTTGATTTTTGTACCGTCTAAATGGTTGTCATTTATTTACTATATTCAAATGTTGTAACTTGTAAGCTAAAACTGGTTTGGTTGATTTGCAGCAAATAAGACAAATGATTGCTGATGTAGATAAGGATGGGAGCGGAGCAATTGATTTTGATGAATTTGTACATATGATGACTGCAAAGATTGGGGAAAGGGATACCAAGGAGGAGCTGATAAAAGCTTTTCGCATAATAGATCAAGATAAAGATGTAAAATTTGATTTGAATTTTTTTTTTCCAGCATTTTGTCTTTTCCTGATTATTTTTTAACTGCAGGAGAATATATCAGAGAGGGACATTGAAGGAATTGCAAGGGAATTGGGTTTAAACTTCACACAGGAGGATATCCAGGAGATGATTGAGGAGGCTGATCGTGACGGCAAGTCTCTTTGGAATATAATTAGTTTATTTATTTATTGTTGTATGGTTTTCCATCACAGGGCGACGGGGCAAGCAATAAACTGTCTCAGCCTGGGTGTGCTTTCCCTGAGTCACCAGCAATATATATATATTTCAAAGAATATATTGGTACATAAAATTTCCTTCCAAAACGTTTGGTAAAATTGGAATGACACAGAGAAAGATTAGCATGGCTCCTCTCAGAGAATGCCACAAACAGCAGCCTTATAACTCGTTATTTTGCAAAAGTGATGATTCTGCACTGTTCTTACTTGTCCATGGATTTTTCGCCTCTGTAATAAGAGCGGTGACTACTTGTAATACTTGTCCCAGGGCTTAAACTGCTGTTTGTATTGTGCATCTCTGTTCTCGATAGTCAGTGTTCACTTTCTTAGCATGAAGCAGTTGTGAGATTTGTCACGTTAATATCATGGAAGATTAAAATGTGATAAAGTTGGTTGGCTCAGTCAGAATTTGATTCTTTAGCTCGCTAGCTTGACTTGTTCATGAAGGCTTTATTGCCATTCTTAATCATCCTTTTTCTTGATCGAAGATTTGTCTTTTTAAATGAGAAATGGATCATTTTGTGCTTTTCAGGTGACGGAAAAGTGAGTGCTGATGAATTCTTCCGCATGATGAGGAAAACCAGCTATCGGGTCTGAAATATTTCAGGATGCGCCCAGTTTGGGAATATTGTGCTTTTCCTTTTGTAATTTGAACCTGGGGTGTTGATTGTTGTCAATATGTGTAACAGCAGTTAATTTATTTTAAATCAGACTCTTCGGAGGATGGTGTGGCCTGGTTAACTTTTGGGTTTCTTAACAGATATCTGTTTCATGTCCTGTTGTATCCCTCCTTGTAGAACTTCTTTTTACCTAATGGCGGGACTTACTAATAACTGCCTCCCAATGAACGAAACAATGCTTATACGATCTGTCTTTAATAAGTATCTGAAAATTATTCCAATATCAGTTTTTTTTGCTTACGGGTTGGCTTTGAATTTGGAACAAATCCTATCGCCCGACCATCTCCCGCAGCAAGGAAGTGATAGTCAGCTGCCCTACCATGATCGAATGCTGCTCTTCCCTGAGCACTTGGATGTGCTGCTCTACCATTGATAGTCGCTGTCCCACCTTCCCGTAGTTTTTCTCTGACCTTTTAATTGTCCAGCAAAAGCCAGTCCATCGATCTCCACCTGTTTCTTGACGAGTTCCACCGTAGCCAGGGGATTCCTTGCTTGCCATTGCCTGCTCTGATAACACTGTTTGCTGTTGGCCACCTTAACCCTCTTTAATTAGGGCTAACCAACCACTATTTCCAAAAACGTAACTGGATCACCCAACCCTAAACTAATTATACGCGGGTCTCAGGGTAGTAACCCTGATCCTATCTGACCCGATGCCCTTTTATTTTGTATTCTATTGTCAAAATATTTACAACTTAGTCCCATGACTAACACACAATCACTGGGCTCTTTTCATCCATTAATCATCGGTGAGTGGTGCCGTGTGAGGCTGTCAAAACACAAAATTCAGTGTCCTTGCAACCATCCAGGTGAATTATCAGAAGGATTTCTTAGGCAGCAGTTGAAGTTAGTTGTCGACTAGTGTCATATAAGCAGCTGACAATTCCTTACTGACCGTCACTCCATTTGACCCTATGCCATCATGCATACTTGCTGCCGTAACCTATGCATCAAATGGTGGAACTAGCCCAACTTGTGTCTATCCCCGTTTGTGAACCAAACACTGCACACAGACATGACTTGTAGAGTTTGTAACTTTGTAAGGGTCCTTTTCGTCCATTCTTAGTTTGCACCATAGACACATGTCATTTTTAGGTGTCAAAGAGATGAGGTTTTTGTCGGATATAATGAGGTAGAGTTGTTTTTCTTGGAAAAATTTCAACAAATTTTAAAACAATTAATCTTTCACCAAGAAAGAGAAAGGTGGCCAAAATCATAAAAATAAAATGCAAAAAAAGTGAAAATAGAAATATGGTAATTAGAAAAATCTAAAAAATGCAAAAAAAAAACACAAAAAGCATATATTGTGGCTTAGAATTTTTTTTTTTAGGATTTTACTATGGCTGATGATAATAAGTTCAAAGGTTCTAATGAATACAAGATGGCTGGAAATTCCTTCTCTAATAAAACCACTTCAAAAAAAGGGTCTTCTTCATCTCATGCAACTACCTCACACGCTAGAACATCTATGGTTGAGTCTCCTACTTGTTCTCTTATACCTACATCATATTCTCTTAACTTAAACATGGCTGAATATGATTTTGTTCTCGCTCAGAGATCCTCATCTACATCTACCAGCACTGCGGTATTGGAGTCAACCTTCTCTATTGGTACCTCTACCAATATCCTAAGTGTGATATGGATGATTGATTCAAGAGCATTCAAACACTGTTGTAACCAGCCACAAATGTTTTTATTATTAACCAAGTTTATTGCACCACAACATGTTAGACCGGCTGAGAGCAATGTGTTCTCCATTTTGGGCAGCGGTGATATCTATCTCTCACCTCTGGGCACTATTATACATGTGCTATATGCTCATCAGTTTCTTGTTAATCTATTATCTATTAAACAATTGGCTAATGACTTACAGAGTAGAGTCATTTTTTATCTTGATTCATGTTCTTTCAGGACTTATAAACTGGAAAAATGATTGGTGGCGGCCATGAACATGAGAGACTCTAGTTCTTTCTGTCCCAGTAGATGTTGCTACATTTTCATTCACATCGAGGACATCTCCTTCTCAATGGCATCAGTCATCCATATGTGTCCAAACCTTGTCACATGTTTCCAGATATTTCTGCACACTCATTCTGCATTCTCATATGCCTGCTTATTTTTGAGTGATGTTATTGTTACTGCGTGCTATTTGACTAACAGATTATCCATGTCTGCCATCCAAGAACACATTCTCATTTAAATATTATATTCAAATCGACCGTTATATACCTCTCAAAGTATTTGGATGCACTTATTTTGCATATATCTTAGGCCCAAACAAAAACAAACTTGTTGCCTAAGCTATCAAATGTGTATTCATTGGGCCAATAAAAAAGGATATCAATGCTTTCATCTCCCGACCAAAAAAGAGATTATTAGTGCAGATGTTACATTCTTTGAGTCTCATCTTTATTTTTCCTCTCCAAGTCCCACTACGTCTAAGATGCCAGCTTTTATTCATCTTCTTACTCCTCCAGTGTTTCTTGAGTCTATTCCCCCTCTCCACCTATGGGATAATGAGCATATTTAAGTTGCGTTATCTATTCTACTTTTATGTTGGAGCTATGAACTTAAACGTGTCCTGTATACTATAGATTCTAGAATCTATCAACTGGGGTGATCGAACGCCCCCTTATCTCTAGTACAAGGCCTTCTAAGACAACTTTGCTTTTGTATTCGACCAAATAAATCTAGCAACCATAGATATTTTAGGATTTTACTATACCAAAAATGCGTAGGTGCTACTGTGTTTCTTCAGGCAATGTTATTCAGGGCCAAAATTTTTTACTTCGGAATTGAGCTTTTCATTTTTTGACAGTGGCTTTCTTGCAAATAGAATTTTTCATCCTCAAAGATGTCAAAGGGCACATCTTTCCAAAATTTTGGCCGACATGTTGATCATTTTGCGAAGGAAGATCTTTATTTCGTTCAACCAAAACCAGAAATAACATTAAAATAGGCGCTAGATCGAAAGTTGCAAACAAAAAAATTACCAACTACATAATGGAAATTAGAGAAAACTTGAGGACCTTGGGCAAAAGAGTGGCTCTACACTACAGTGACTACACTATCTCCAGGTCCCATCGTGTTTGTCCCAAGTCCGAACTCTCAAGTTCTGTCAATACGTTCGGGTTGATGTTCAACTGTTCGTCATCGTCTGCGCGAAGCCAGGCCGCGGATTAGATTCAGCTGCTCAACCTCATCATTGTGCACTGCGTCCACCGGCCGCATTTGTGAGATGGGGGCTCTTAATCTGACGTTATCTTTCCCTACGTTCTTGGTTTCATCCATCTGGAGCTCCGGATGGAGGGATCCCATGGCTTTCAAGACTCTTGTGCGTGCTTTGGCCCCTGCTCTTGTTCTGAGTCCCTATGGAACCTTGGCTTTGCCTTCACAGACACAGCGTTCCCTTAGAAGATTAAAGTGTAGGACATTCTGTACAAATTCAAGCTCTATAGCTGTTGCTGCTCCAGGTGATTGGTATGTGATAAGCTTCTTTTTCAGTTTAATTCCCTTTTTTTATGGATATCTCTACGTTTTTCAGATTTCCTTGTGGGGATGCTGAACTTCATGTTGCTGACCCTTTTCCGTGCCAGTATTGCTCTTTTAGCATGTTTCATTTATGTGAGACAAACATGTGTGCGATACATGGATAACGTGAAAAGGGTTTCATTATTCAAAATGAATATGTGCGGTAGCCGGAAATAGGGCCAATGGAGCTTGAGGTTTTTTCCTTCACATTGAGGGTATCTGTGGGTATATGGCTAACGTAGACTGAGCGGGACATTGAAATGACGATCTTTGTGTTCCCTCTTCTTTATTTTCTCATAATTACCTTGCGGTAGCCGGTAATCCCTTTCCTTTTGTAATAGCATAACGGCGGTTCGGGCTGTTGTCAAAATACTTCTTATAGGGCAGGGGTAGCATTGTGGTGCATATGTTCAAGAAAACGGTTCCTTTTCTGTATCTTGTGAATTAAATCGTCATGGTTCGAATTTTAGGAAGCATATGAAAACATAAAGGAACTTACAATACGGTACGATATATACCATAAAAACCACAAAAGAGAACGTCAAAGGCGCATATCAGAGAGCAGGATGCTTGTCGATTCATAAGACTGAAATAGCGTGAAAATAGGCACATCACAAGCGGTGCTTCGGAGATGTTATACATGGACGTTGTCCAATGTTCATCTAGAAAAGCTTGTAGATTGTTTATGTATCTGACATTTTTGACAGTCCACAGTCACTTATTTCACTGTGGTATTACTATTACTGTCTTCGAAGATGCACTCTGTTCATTATTTGGTATAAGTGGTTCTGATTTGGTTGCAGCTACCCTGAATATGATCGTTTACTACCATGCCCATCACATAATAGACCACCAAGGGTGGAACACCTAGTTGTTCTAGAAGGAGGACCTGTTCTTGATTTTATATGCAAAGCTTTGAATCTGCCTCCCTTGTAAGTACAACTGATGCTTTCTTGATTGTTAATTGACAAACCAGTTCTGCTTTCATGTTGTAAAACATTATAAAAAGAAGAATCTTATACTTTTTCTTGAAGGTATGTTGCAGATCTCATCCATTTTGGAGCAGTCTATTATGCTTTGGTATGTCCTGAACCTCCTCCAACTGCCACTCCCGAACAAGTCCGGTTGTTCAAGGAAGTTACTGCTCCTTCAGTTCTTAAGAAACGATCATCCATCAAGGGGAAGACTGTACGAGAAGCACAAAAGACATTCAGAATAGCTCACGTTGATCAGTTTGTAGAATCCGGAACCTACTTACGTGTACATGTACACCCTAAACGTTTCCCGAGGTAAACAACTTGCATTTTACCATTTCCTGAGTAATGCACGTGCTCTCAGGCTCTCAGCAACTAATTTGTTCTCTCATTTCAAAAATTTTGGTGCCTATGTTATGATAAGAGCTTCACGTTGTGAATTCAGTATGAATTTGTTGTTGCAGCATTAGGATGCCTGTATTAAATATGTGAAACTTGATTTATTGATTCAGGTGTTATGAAATTGATTGGAAATCAAGGATTATTGCAGTGACCGAGTCATTTGTTGTTCTTGACAAACCTGCTGGTACTTCCGTAAGTAAGCCATTCCTTCCTTTTTTTTTTTGGGCACTCAACATTGTTGTTTTTTATATCATGACATTGATGGAATGTTGATAGGTTGGTGGAACAACAGACAACGTAGAAGAAAGCTGTGCAACATTCGCCTCACGTGCTCTGGGCTTGCCCATTACTTTGAAGACCACCCATCAGATTGACAATTGCACTGAAGGCTGGTGAGACAACTCGAATAAAATTGAGGCTGGATGAAGACCTTCTATTTTGACTTATTATTTCCCTTATTTTTTTGCAGTGTTATTCTGGCAAAAACAAAGGAGTATTGCTCTATTTTTCATGGAAAGATTCGGGTATGTGTGTATAGTATACTTGTTCTTCGAGGAAGAGTTATTGCTGTTCATGTACCAAAGTTTATATAGTTTGATGGTTCTAGTAGTTTTAAATGTTCAATTGGGTACCAGGGAAAACAAGTTAAGAAGCTCTATCTTGCGCTTGCTGCTGCTCCTGTTCCTGTGGGAATAATATCTCATTATATGCGTCCAGTCAATATAGCCCCACGAATTGTTTCAACAGGTAAGATTTAGATGTCTCCAATATTATATACCTCTAGAATGCATATTTGGTGTAACTTTAGTATAAACTTATTGTCAAATTTTCATATGCTTGAAATTTTCTGCAGATAAAAATTTGTATGGTTGTTGAATATTTTGCTGAGATAACCTGCAAATTTAACGATAGACAACAACATGACTATAACTTAGATCTAGCCCTTTGTTTGTTTGTTTATCTCTGACGTGCTTATTTTTGTTCAGATGGATAAAGAAGTTAGCTGTAGGTTGCTGTCGGTCCAGGCCACCCTTTTCTGGCCATTGCATTATCCATGTTGCAACTAAGATGCAGCAACAATAAGAGGACAATGAAGGACATGTCTAAGTATTAGACTCTTAGACATGGCTTCTAGGATATACGTTTTTATTCCCCATCACAAGCAACAAATACACACACACATAAGCCACAAAAAGGGTGTAGCTGGGATGAAATATTTCTGAAAGTTGACATGCTTTAAAGTTTAAACCTGTATTGTTGTTCACAGCACTAGTGGAGTCACATGTCGGCTGGTGTAGGAAATTGTGAACATCAGCCTACACAAGTTGCCTTATCTATGTATTGATACCTGATTACCTTATTTATACATAGGTGCCCCTTAGAGTTTAAAATTTAAAATATTTGTGCCCCTTGCCAGAAATTTCTGGCTCTGCCTGCCACATGTTTGATTCCTCGTGCTATGAATGACCTTGTGACCACATTGTATGACATCAGAGCTGTGTATATACTATTACAGTATTACTAACTTTCTCTATCAGCCTGGAAGATTATGGCATGCATGCAGCTATGTATGCATGCTTCCATGCAGATAGTTGTACCACTGCATGCATGGGTGCAGCCTCTCTAGCCCATCCAGCCACATGCCTATGCATGAAGACATGTTCAAGATGATTCCTGCAAAGAGGATAGATTTGTTAGAAAGGCTCATGACAAATCTCTCACCAGATTATTCATAAGCACTCCAACACATTTCTGATGCCAAGTTGCACAACTATTACAGCTGAACAGTAGGTTTACATATGTATTGCCTTCTGCAAGCATCAAGCTAGTTAACTATATTTCGTTACATTTTGTATTTTGGCCTGTAGGTTTTGTTAAAGGATGGCATTTATGTCAACTTGAGGTACTTGAATGCTGCGAGGTGCCATGGCCGAATGCTACCATTTCAGCACAATATTGCATTCAGGATTGTGGGTGGCCATCAAAAGGCACTGCTTATGAATGCAAAATCAATCTCTTAACTGGCAAAACTCACCAGGTGCTTGATCACTTTCTCCTTTCATCTTCTCAAATTTTCAGATTAAAAAGTAGTGGTGGCTTACGAGGTACGTAAAGCAGATGCTTTTACGTGCATATTTCTTGTCCTGCATCTTCGAATGTGGGACTGCACTATGGATTGCACTTAGTTACCTTTTAGGTGCTTTTATTTCTTGTTGTAAAGACACATCTGCAGTGCGTGGCATAGAAATAGATTTATAATTAGTTGGACAATCAAGCAGACCATCAGAGAGAGGGTCGTAGTTTAGTTGATGATTCATAACTCAAGATGCTAAATGATACTGAGGAAGAACTGCATTGTGTGCCTTCGTTTTTTGAAGATGTCTATCCTTGTAGCTTAGTTCACTGAAAATGTCAGTGTAATTGGACTAATTAATTATTTGGCGTGCTAGTTGAACTGAACATTATGAGTGAAGTGTACATACTTTAGGTATAACTGTCACACTATTGTTATTTATTAGTCATTTCTTTTTTATTTTTGATATCATTTAGGTATTTTCCTCTTATCATATGTTGGAATATGTTGTATATGCAACTCATCGACAGATTGTTTATCTAGTTAGTAATAGCTTTCATTTCTTCTAACGTTCCCATTGTCCATCCTGGAGATTATCTCACGTCACCTCAAGTTCTCTGTCTCACTCTATGCGTCGGTTTGATTCCTGAAATTTTATTAATGCAAGTCATTGAGATTGTTCCACATATGCAGATTAGAGCTCAACTTGCTGCATGTGGTGCTCCTATAGTTGGTGATTCCATGTACATGCCTGCTGTGGTGAAGCAGATGAAAGATCCACTAGTCAACCCATTTTGTGAAAGAGACATAGAGGACATGAGTCTGGAAGATAGAGAAAAGGCTATCACTGAATGGATTTCTCAGTATGGAAAAGAGCCAAGTGTGGCAATTGGTCTACAAGCTTGTCAGATTTCTTGGGATGAAGGTGACCATTTTTACACTGCAGGAGCACCTTGGTGGAGATGACTGAAATTTGGGTATTCGTTCTTCATCATCAACGACGATGTCTCTACTCTCTACTACAGCCCACACAGGGCCTGCTAGGAGATGTCTACAATCGTCTGTTGCAAATGAAAATATGTGGTTTCTATATTTGTTGTTTAGCATGGAATTTGGAAGAAGCCAGATAACTTTCATTTGAAGCAAGCAACAGTTCGCAGTATGTGGAAGTGAAAGCAGCCTACAATTGAATGGCAACATTCCAGTACTACTCGACAAGTTTTGTAACATTCTCCAAGCAAGCTTTTGGGTGTATTCTTGTCCTGCGTTTAAATATGCTCGGAAAGCGAAGTTCAGAAGTGCCGAGCAATAAATTTTTGAACTGATTAAGTGAAGGATGCCTAGAAAGACAACAAAAAGGAAATAAGTTTCCTAGCAAGAATAACGGCGCCAATTTCAATGCCTGCTGCAGGAGAGATGCCCAGCATTTGCCCCTTCTCTCTCTCTCTCTCGCTCACTCACACACACACGTCCTATTCCATTGTATTTCTTTCAGTGACTTCTAGCCATATCAAATCATCCTGATATATTATTCATATGTCAAGAACCAAATTTGAACTACGAACGCAAGGAGTCAGTGTTTTGTTTGACCAGCTCTGCTAGCTCGACCGTTCATACATTCACAGCAGTTGGCATCTCTGACACGAAGATAAAATTTTTTCCCAAACAAAAACCAAAATAGACTCCACTAAACACTTAACAAAACTTCCCAAACGCCATGCATGTTAATTCTAATGGATGGCCGTACAGCTGAAGTAGAAGAACAAACTACAGCTGAAGTAGAAGAACAAACAAAAATGTAATGGCGTTCCTTATTTTTAATTTACATTCATCTCCTTCAAATTATAATACATCCCAATTTGCTATAATACAGATCCTCCCATGCCTGTCCAACCTTGAGACCATGATGGTCAAAGTTGAATAAGTTTGAGCACACCTTCCTTATATCTCACCAGAACCTATCCTTATTGACGCTTATATATCCAGCAATGACTTTCCCACCAGTACTTCTCATTCCATCGATTAGATAGCACCATGTCGATCCAAGAGCACCTACGAAGAAATCTGCTTCGGTCGCCATTAAGAAATTGACGATCGGATAATTTGTGCTGGTCTCCCTGCCTAGGCTTGCCTCGTAATCAGCCATTGATGTGTTGCCCACCTGTCTTGCCACATTCTTTGTGTAATAGAACCTCCAACCAGCGTACCGAGTCGAATTGTCGATGACAGCCTGCAGGTGGTTACATGGAGACCTCGATGAACCAAACCACGATTCGCAAGAAGAAACTTGCAGTTATTAAATCGAATGTGGAATATTATTTCTACTAAGGAAAAATATGAGTTCACGAATGTCCTAATTGGTGGTTGGTGGACTACGATGGTGGAGTAGCATTTGGCGGATTGCCTTCACCGTGGCCTCAGTTCTTTCACCTCTAGTTATCCAGTAGCAGCAACCCGTTGGTCGAGATGCTGAACCCTAATAAATGCAGACTAAACCTGAGCTCTGTTAGAGAAGTCATCAACCATGTGATGTGAGTATCTCATAGCAGGCGATGATGACTCACGAAGGGCGTTGAGATGAAGGCCATATATCAAGTCTCGGACCTGCTACTTTTACACCCCGTTTCTTCCATGGCCGGCGTTGTCCTTGGGGTTACGGTCATCAGAAGATGCACGGAAAATGCAGTTAGCCCTTCAGGCATCTACGTTTACACACCCACGGTGGTGGAGAAAAGATGAAAAAGTACCTGCATTTCTGTAGAGAGCCAGACGTCCTTTAAATTGGGGAAGCGCTTTCTTATGCGATCAGCGAGCTGCATATACGTATCGAAAGAAGCCAGCTTCATTTCACATGCCTTATCTCCCATTCTCACGTGCATGCTCAACAATGGTCTGGGCACCCATGGCATCCTATTGGACCATACATATTCATCCAACTCCATCGGGGTTGCTCTGCCAGAGTATTCTGCCTGCACGGAAAAAGAGAAGACCGGCCAGTTTCCTCAATTCAAAGTCAGCCATTATCTGCAATTCTTCATTCACCTAAAAAAAAGTGTTGGAGCTGAGGTCGGAATCAGCATCCGACCGGCCGGCAGTATATGGCAGCCTTTGGCAAGCAAGGATGCAAAACTAGCACAGTTTACAAGCCCAAGTTCCTATAGAAAGCAAGAGAGTGGAAGATTAACCTGTAAAACCGACGGTGGGTTCTAGGTTCTTGTTGTTGTTGAGCCTTGCGCTCCTTAAGGACATCCATTGGCAGTCTTAATAAGGACGCAAAAAACGATCCAATTTGCAGTTATATTTAGTGTACAAAAAGGATATAGGATGGACGTAGGCGTCATTGGCTCCTGAAAATTTTCTTGGTTTGGTTGATTGATTTATAAGAAGTTAACAGGTTGCGACTGAGGATCTTAAATTCAATGCTGCATAAAAAAAATGTATTTTGAAATATCAAATATAAATTTAGATTCACGCTAGATGTTAAAACCATAAATTTGAAGTCCGATGAGAGATCTTAAATCCATGGACCTGAGATCCAGGTTAAAACAAACACAACCCAACCTGAACCCGTGTTGTGTTCGTTTCACCGCCGGTCTCAGATTTACGATCATCTCCATTGATTTACTGTCGGACCCACCTCCCCCAATACGACTTAACATGTACCATGGATTCTAACTGAGATTTTCAGTTTGTTTAAATTGAGGATCTCCCAAAGCACAATTTTTTTTATGCAGCCTTGGATCTTCAACCTAATGTGACTGATAGGGTTTGATTCCGAAATTACGGATTCAATGAAATATACAAGGGAAGGTACCACCGTCAAGAAATGAAATCGCCCCGCCGTTTTCCGGAGCTATCATATGGCCTCATCTACACAGATAACTTGTAAATACGCCGGACAGCTTGCAACCTCCCGTCAAGCTCAATGTGTCGAAGCCTCAAACTCAAAGTTGATAGGCCCCCAATCAAAAGATGGCAAAACACAAGGGACCCTGTTTGACAAGAAGGGGTCTTGTGGAGCTCGTCTCTCCCGTCGCCGGGAGAGCAGTGAGTACTGTTAGGGGTGTGTTTGATCAAAGCCAGAGTGGGGAGGGGATCAGGGAAGGGAAAGGGGACTCGTACCTGCGGCCAGTGTTCTGGCAGGACGTTGACGACCATTTGAGCGGCTTGCATCCCAAAGGCGTCATGCCTCTCGACATTTAGTAGCTCGCAAGTGTATTCACTCTTGAACCTCATCAAATAACGGACCGCCTGCTCAGGCCACCACCATCATCATCAATCATGCATGTCCCGTAGGTATGTGTGGACGAAGTGCAAAGCCGAAGCAAATTCATTAAGAATTGATCAGATGCTTTGGCAGAGGTATCACCCAATACTACACGCAATTACGCACAAAATGGGAACATGAAATCAGCAGTGCAGACAGGCGGCAGAAGGGCCAAACACGGCCATTCAAACATCTTTTCCAAGGGTACAAAGCGAAACCCCATTTGGACGTAATTGGCTTCAAATTAGGAACAGCAGCCAAGTGTTCCTATTCTTTTCTTCCTCCTTATCTAAGTGCAAGTTGCAATAAAAGATTGACATAAAGAAAAGATTGGGGAGTCCCTGTTCGTTGGTGGCGCACGGGGTGGTATAAATCTATGCCCTGTTTCTGATAATGTAAGAAACGAATAGAAAGGGGAGGGAGGGCATGTGAGCCTAGGTCGTGGCTTTTCTCCTCTCGCGTTTCCACCTCCAGGAATAGGATGTGGCCCGCTCCCGTTCGCAACATCTATGCGACCCTTCTTTTGTAGCCAAAGGCCACTCCCTTTCCATATGAGGCACGACAAAGTAGGTGAAGGGCAATGGAGCACATCATCCTGACACTGAGAGCCGAGGCGACTCCAGGCAAAGGGATTCAGGGCATCGGAATTGAGATCCCGTGATTAGTCACGTATCAACTTGTACCGTCCTCTAGAGGTTTCTATGTCGTTCAATGCTTGCTGGGTCGACGGTTAGAGCAGCGGCACAGCTACATATCTGAATAAGGGCCATTAATACTTTTTGGCAAAAACCAAAAGGGTATGAGGTATAAATATACAAATAAATAGTCCACATGTAAAAAAGAATGTGGACCATTTCTCTCTCTCTCTCTCTCCATCTCTCGTTTATGTTCAAATATTAGACTCTTAACCATATTCAAGTAGAGATGGTTTTTATGTTCAGAGGTGGTCTGTCCACACTCTTTCCCTCAGAAAATGAAATAACGAGAATGTCTATGCTTACATGCATGTCTCCGTCTTCCGGTGTTTTGGCGCTCATGTAGGGAACAAGGTTCTTTATTTGTATATAGCTGATTAATAGACGGAAAAACTTTGTCCAAATGAATCTAACTTGAACATGTAAAGTTCTATCTGCAACGCTAAATGAAATAAAGCGCCACGACGGAACATGAAAGAATTTTTTTTAAAAAAATAACCTAATTGATCGGCAAGTAGAATATGAGTGAAGCAAGGATGCAATAATGTAGACCGGTGAGTAAGTAGGAGGGTTTAAGGTGGTACCTGTGCACGCCACCACCTCCTATCCATCTTTCTGTGATTCTTCAGCAACCTTCCGTCTATCTCGGTTGTTGGTTGCGAATCCTCCCATGGGCTACCCCATACTCTGTAGAAGAACATGCATTAAAACACTTTTTACTGCGAAAGAACAAAACTATGCCTCTTCGGGGGATTTCTCACCTTGGAATTGTTCCAGCCCATATCTCTTTCGATGTGTAATTACCGTTTGTCGTTAGTGTTCCATTCTTCCAAGCATCCTCCGTCTTCATCAGCTGCAAGGCACGTTCTCGACACTGAGGTGATGTCTCGGGGAAGAAATAGCATGACCACTGTGATCGCGATGACCCTGTAATACTCGGTTTTCCAATTATAAAATCAAGACCTTGTTCTTGGCCATGTCAACTAAACTGCTTTACAATACTACATGGTGCCGCAACCGCTTTTCAATCGTGGGGAATTTAGCAAATACTAGATGATGTTTTACTTCAAAACAGTAGAATCGGTGGAAAATTCTAGATTTGAACAGTTATATTTGGAACGCGCGACGAGTCTGGAAAAGGCGGATCTTCTGCATAAATGTTAGTTGATAACATGGCACTCGTTCCATTTGGTTACTGCAGGAGAACCAGATGGAGGGAGCCAAACTTATATGAGTAACAGTAAACCTTCCACGGACGGTGATTACCATTTAAGCATCCTTGGTGATCTGCTCGATTGAAGTAGTTCGTGACAAGTACCCTCTTCTCTTTGATTGCAATTGCTAGGAATCCAGTCATTCCAGCAATTTGAGCCCCAATGCCGAAACCAGCCTCCCTCTCCCAGTCAGCAACAAGGAACCTTGTTTGAGGATCATTGCAGTTTTGTGGATGTTGATGTACCCACAGATCTTGCTGGACTTTTCTGGTTAAAGGGTAATTATCTTCGTCTGCTCCAACAACCTAAAAATTACAAGTGACGTCAAAAGTTAAAAAAGGAAGTAAATTCACTCGCTCATTCTTTTCAAAAAAGAAGACTTGAATATCATTTTGGAGGCGAAGAGCACTTTGAGCACAAAAATGACATAAGACAACTACCTGTTTGCCTCCAATCAGATTTTCGTTTTATTCATGTTTGATGAAAGATTCGAAGGTTGCTCTAGGCATTTCCTATATTAGCTCTCTACTTGATGCAGCAATAGTTAGTTTTAGATTTACATAGCTCGTTTCCCCTTCGAAGAAATCAAACTTTCCATGGTTCCTAAGGTTTTCAGGGGAGTGAGCACTGCAAGCACCGGACGATATTTCTACTTGTTCAAGAATACCAGTGACCGGTTGCTGCACTCAATATGCCTGTATCTTCTGCAACCAGAAAAGAGAGGCAGCTGCCACAACTTGGACGAAATTGAGTTCTGATGGTTTCCCGTTTAAGAAGGGCCTGTCCAGTAAAGAATATGGTAAATCCCACACATATCTGCAGAGCAGGTTTCCCTGTCTCCTAGAATATGCTCGGCCGACCGTTAATAACTAAGACTTCATGGAGAGAGTGGGAGGAATAATCCCTTCATTCAGGCGAAAAAAGAGGAAAATTTTCATGCAGACTACCGATTTTTGTGGTTTCATGGCATAAAGTAAATGGGGTAAGAATTACGTACCCATGGCGGATTAGCTGCTTCTGTCATTATTAATGGGACAGACCCGACAGTCTCTGCAACCGTCGGAGACAAAGTTTCGTCTGAAAGTCCAGTAATTAGACGTCCTTGCCAGCGCGGCCATGGCGGCCCCATCATATCTAGTTGGTGAAATATTTTCGTTCTAGCTTTGCAATCTTCAAGATGGGGTGCCTTGGGGATCATGTTAAACCTTGGTTCTCTGCTTTTAATTTGCTTCTGGCCGATAGAGTTCAGCAGCTCTTCCCAAGCGGAATACAAGAATGCAATTCTTGGATCATTTTTCACTTCTTTGACGGTTTTAACAGATTCAAACTCTCTATCTGTAGCAAAAAGAAAGGAAGGAAATAATTAAGATGTAAATCGTCGGTTTGGAAACTAATGTTTCAAAAGATTACAACACCGAGCAAGGATCAATCTGAGCAGGAAAAGCTGCAAGACCGATTTTCTGTACCACCAACGAAATATAAAGCAATTTAAAGCATATTATTGAGTACTTGTTAGTGCCAGCTCCAATTAACAGGGGAAGGTCTTCAAAAATTATAAATCGTCTTTTTCTCCAGGGAAATATTAGAAACCTAAACCCGGTGTTTGACATTCCGACTTGAATGACTAACAATCTTTCTCCTCGTTACAGTGTCAGATTTCAGAAACAGATTATAAGCCGTCATGTATTCAACCATCCAAAATTTGCCATTTCTATTATTTGATTCAAGGTGCCTCGTCTAAGATGTGGAACAGAAATTAGGTAAAAGATAAAAAATTCTCGTGTTGGTTTACGTTTCGAGTCTTGCATTTCTTGGTCCAGTAGTGCTTGCATCTAAGCATCAGAATTTATTTTCATTTCTTGCCCTTCTGCTAAAATTCTCCAACATCTTCCCGCTTTTTATTGAGGTATAAGGAACAAAACATGTACGAGTTCCTAATAGTTAAGTGAAAGAAAATGTAGAGATAAAAGGAAACGTGCCCAACTTACCCGTATGAACTGGAAGAATTGTCTGGTTTCTGAATCTTCCCTCCGTCTCTCCCATGGGAATCTTCAATTCCCCTGCTCCGAGCTTTTGTATCCCAACGGAAGTGACGGCAGCAAGAAAAAGATAAGTGATACACACTCCGGCCAAAAACCCTACCACAGCCGCCTTACAAGAAGCAGAGTTGCTCATCTGCAGTGCCTTTTGGGACACTGCCCTCTCCAAATTCTTCTGCACAGTGCCACCTTCCCCGTCCATCTCCCCTCTCTACAAATTCAAGCTCATCAAAGGCATAAGTTTCTGCTCACGGCACCACCAACGCTCTGTCTCTCTCGCTCTCTTTCTCTGAGCTGGCCTAGAGTTGATAAAGCAAGTCCCTCCACTCTTGGAATAAACTCAAAGCCTTGGAGAAAAGACCAACGAACGTGAATTGAGCCGTCGTTTCTGGACAACGAAAGAATAACCCCGCTACCGGGTCTTTATCTCCGTACATCAACAGCTTAAACTAATTAATGCTAACACCTGCACTAGGTGATGAATCATCATCATGAGTTGAGTTGATTCTCTGGTTCTGTCACCAAAGGAGCAGGAGAGGCCAGCAGGGAACATGTAATCCAGGAATGAGGTGGGGAGGAACAGGTGAGAAGAAGAGCAGGTGGGAACCGAGGGAGCTCGGCATAAAGTAGACGGTAAACTCTCCATGGTGGCTGTCTTAAAAAGAATAAAGAAGTGGAGTGGGGAACCTAGAAATCATTGAGGGTGGTTCGTTTAATAATGCAAGAGTAGTGGTCCGGCCCCGGGGCCAACATCTGACAGCTGTTTTTGGCGTGAAGTGTCCGGGAAAAGCACACAAACCCATGAGTTTCAGATGAGGTCGAGGAGAGTCAATAAGGTGAACCCACCTGCTTCCCGGAGAGGACCTCTGATGACCCTCCCACACCGCACCCCACCCCTCTTGGAGGGAAAATCGAACTTCATTCGCCTGGTTAGGAACTGGGTGGTTAGTTAGATGAAGATGGGTCAGATTGAGCTTCACAATGTCTTTGAACATTTGCTATTAACGAGAGGAGGTGATGTCGAGAGCCTTAATTCTCGAAGGAGGAGGACCGAACGGAGCTTCGCTTTGCAGCTTCTCCGAAGGGATTGCTTACAGGCTGTGATTAGTTTGACATTACCGTCAGCCCAAGCTACAAGGAGGGAGGGAAAGGAATGGCGTCGGCCTTAAGATTTAAGAATGTGGTAGATGCAAAAGGGGGCGTCTCATGGAGACCATCCCTGCTTTTCTTCTTTTGTTGTTCACGTAAAGATCTCAATCTTGGTATGGAAGGGATGTTTATTTACTTCATCGATCGCTGTGGGGCACATGGCCAACACCCCTCGTTCAGGTAGCTCCTTCCCGGCTGGAATTAAAATGTTGATCACTTAATGTGATACTGATACGTGGGGGCAAAGGTGCGACGTCTTAGGAGAGGGGTAGAAGAGAAACGTAACTTTCCAAAGCGTCCTCTCCTGTTGTTTCTTGAAGATCGTAGCATAATTTGTCGGTTTTTGTGGCCTGGCGACTGCCTGTATTCTCTGTCTAAAAAAATGATGCGGAGATGCGGACAAATTCTACACTGTGGAGCCGCTGGGGTTTTGCCGGAGATTTTTAGTCGGATATGGGCGGACCTCACATGGTGAACCGTGACGCTTGTCAATTGTCATAGCATACTGCACAAGTTCCAAGTTGAATTACGAATACCCCTCTAACTTTATCATCTAATTGACAAACCCATTCTTAAAACAATTCTGATCAGAATAAAGAAGCATCTTCAAATAAACAGACAGTTCACCCCTTCTTTTTTTTTTTTTGCGAATCTTTCTGTGATTACGCTCTTTTTCCATTTGTTTAGATAAAGGGGAGAAAGATTGATAAGTAAAATTGTGGAGAAATTGAATTTAGGAAATGTAGTTTGTAAAATTGATTCCTTGAAAGGAGTTGTCATTTATGTTAAGAGTGAAACAGTCCTTCTATGTACATTTTAACATTTTCCATTTACGAAGAATGTGTTTGCGGATTATTTTATAAAGTCACGTATTCTGTATACTTTGTCAATCTCTTATCCGTAAACACATCAAATGTTGGGCAGTTATTTATAAATTTCTCCAAAGGAAGCTACATGAGGACGGCCGGCTTTATAAAGTACGATAGGGTTGGTGGGGAGTGGAGACAACCTTCTCTCCTTTTGACGTCGCTTAAAGGTGGAAAAGGAGAAAAGGGAAAAGGGGGCAGTGAAAAAATAAAAGAAAAGAAAACATCCTTTCGGCTTTTGTCAACGAAAAGGAGTTTTTTTTTATTACTCGGTATGTTCTTTTTAGAGATTATAAAGGCATAAAACTTGAGCAATTTATGCTTTGATTTCTAATAGGGATTGAACATTTTATGTTTGGAAAATGCAATGACTATACTGTAGATTTGTAAAGCTTGCATCTTGAATGTGGGTGTCTCATGTTTAACTCTCCTCTAGAAGGGACCCATTGTCTCAAGTAAGTAGGTGAGACGCCTCTTGACGGCTCACACTGTGAAACTGCAGCAAAGAGAGTGAGGATCAAGTTCCCCATCACTCTCCGATTAAAAATGAAAGCAAATGAAGTTATGGTGCAACAACAACAAAAGAACGAGTCCCGAGAGAAGGACGCTGATGGGGATAAGGCTGGATGAACAAAAACTGTTCTAGTTCCGGGACAATTAGACACATCACAATTTACATAAGGTCGAAAGTCGTGCAGCCCAACTCAGGTCCTAAAACCGTATCCAGACCGTTCATGTTTCTAGGCGATGTAGGAAGTTTTTGCATTAGCAGCTCCAATTTTTTCCTTTTCTCTACCAGTGCTGGGAGTCGGGGCTCTGTGCCAACACATTGTCAGGTTGGTTGAGCCCACCAAGTGGTACATGCGTGATGAGCAGCCTAACCGTCGAGTGCCAACCAACGCCCGAGCAGCGCACAACGACCAGGGCATGGCAACCAATTGCTTTATGTTTTTCTGTGCGTTCAGGAAACATAAGACATTAAGCTAACATAGTTCTCGACGTGCAAAGAAAACGAAGCTCGATCATCATTCTCACACTCTTGTTGAAAAACGATTAAATCGGAATAGAGCATGGTGGTGCCAATGTCTACCTATTTAGTATTATGTTGGTTGAAATTGCTTTATCAACTTCGTACATTTAAGATAGCTTTGGCGCACAGTCGAGGATGAAGTTGCATCATGACCGTCTAAGATAAGCTAAAGCTAGTGCTTCAACACACCAGAAGGTGCTGCAGAAATCACAATGCACTCTCCATCGACTGCCGCATGGTACCCAAAACAGTAGCTCACGTAGTAAAAAGATCAATGTCTAGACACCGACCACATTTAGCGCCAGCAAGAATCAGGCTTACTTAATAATCAAGGCTGAAATAGAGATTGCAGATCAAGATCCACAAGGCTTCCATGCTACTCTCTTCTGTTGCTTCCAAAGCAGTACGACTACTCACGACTGTCTTGTCACCTCGCGCGTAAAGGTAGAAAGTTCTGGCACGTCGCCCTCCACCATTTTGTCCTTTTCCATTTCTATATGCAAGTTTCTATTATCGCCCATTGAACAAATAGAGTAGACAGGCAATTCGGCAACACAAATTACATGTATACTTGCCACAAGGGGTGATGGAAAAAGGTTTGAGGAATATTGAAGCCAAGACCCATTATCAGTTCTGAGACCTCCCACGGTGTTGTCCCTGTAATGTCTGGTCGATCCGCAGGCTAACTTTTTTAACTTCTTATAAGTCTTCAAAGTTCTCGCCGTTCAGGAGAAGCCAAAATGCCACACAAGTGATTATTGCCGCCTCCAAGACAATCTAAGAGTTCAGATTTTTGGTAAAAATTGTGTCGAGCTATTATGTCTCAGAAATGATCATCACAAGGGCCTTCTGGATCTCAGCACTTTCCCAGTCCTCAGCCATTAAAGCTGACCGATCTCCTTGGTCGTAAATCAGACATATTCAGTTGAAACTAACGCAAGTTGCTCCAATGAGTTACAAAATTGAGCAGGATGTTGAGATCTCCCTCTCTCACTCTCTCACAACACACGTGTAAGCACTTCTAGCACAAAACTTTCATGATGCTCATAGCAAGAATTCACTTTTAAACAAGTCTAGCATGAAGAATAAGAACTGACAACCAAATATACTGAAGTTGGAAAATGATTTACAGAAAAAAAGGAAGAAGGAGCCAGAGAACGCCACTTGACGGACCTGCCAAGAGTCAACACTGGATGGTTTCTTATTTTCGTAAGCCAAATCCAAAGGACAAAAAGAGATCCTTATTACCGGGTTCAATAAAAATGCAATCAGCAAAGCTGCTAAAAACTGGAAAATTCAGCAAAATGGGCAGACTGCAGACATTACATAAATCCTTCACCCTTCCTTCAAGCATCTGTTAGATCCAACATTTTTCTAACATTAGTCCAGCTTATGATCTTCTCTCTTTGGAGGGTCAAGCTGCAGATAGTAGAATGGTTCCATTGGCTCTTCCCTGCACAAAAAATTTCAGGATCCATTCATTAGATTGCAATTCCATTGGCGTCTCAATATGATAGCCTAAGATTGGAGAAGAAAGAGAATTAGAAATCATCATCAAATTAAAGGCCCAGCAAGGTAACTGTGACCTACTAGCCTTAGTAGTTAAACTTCTGACTAGTACAAGTAGTCGATTGAGTCACTTGTGCACCGATTTGTGTTGGCAAACCAATGACTAGTCAGTCAGACTAATCAAATAGTCATTGGTCAGTAATGCTCCCGCTTCCCCTCCAGATGAGGATATACCTACACTCCTTGTTTTCGAGCTTCCAGCTTTGCTCAAGCCTATAATAACTAGCATTCAAGTCAAATCTATTATGACCAGTGCGATTGTTCATTATCTCATTTTCATTTTTCTTTCCCTTAGTCCTAAAAAGGCACTCATCAGTCTGCTCAGCCCCTTCCTATTCCACTTTGCTGCCACACTATGGTGGTCCTGTTCCAGTGGCCTGAGCTGTGAAGCATAAGTGAAGCTCTTTGTATTCCATGGGCATACTTTGAGGTCAACTTCCTCGACAGACAGAGTAGATAGGAGTCAGTTCCTGAGCTCTGCATAAATATGCATATATTTGTATTTAGTTTTGTACGATATATATTTCTCCAATTTTAGTCAATCAACTTGGCCTACTAGTTGAGAGTCTTGAGACTAGTCTCTTTATGGTCTTGATTCTCTTGAAAAGACCTTGAGCTCCTATTTTGACAACATAGCTAATTGCTTCATCCATTTTTGAGATGAATGCAAGTGGACAGGCCAGCCATGTCACAAAAAGTAATGGCAAGAAGCATGATTAAGTGATACCCTCTGCTACTTGTTAGAAGGATAGGAGAATGAAAGACGACAAGGATAGTTTCCTTTAATCAACAGAAATATATATTCACAACCTTGAAGGTTATTCAAGAAGTGTCGTATCAGCTCCAAGGATACTTTTCTTAATACTCCACAATTAAATGGATAGTAAAAAAGGGGAATATGCATCCAGTGAAGGTGACTCGGGCTCTTCTCATGGTAGAAATAAAGATGATTCATTGTTTATGTCATTAATATGATGTATTCCAGTAACCCTTATGAAAGATTTCTGTAGGTTTTGAAGCTTTTTAAGAAAATGTTCTTGTATGTGCCACCTTTAATGTTGCACATCAATTACTCAAAGTGATAAATTTGACTGTAGATGTATAGTTATTGGATAATTCTTCATAGATGCTGCATCAAAGAAGGAAGTGTCCCTACAACCATGACCTTCCAGAATATTCAGAGATAAACTTGCCGCTGACTAGATGCCCATTGAAGTTCAAAATATACACTTATCAAAGAAGAAAATATCCAAACTAATATGGGCCTTTCTAGGAAGGAGTCTCAAGAATGAGACAATCATACAATGCCATGCCTATGAGTAGCTATTAAGTGCATCAACAGCCATTAAGCTCAGAGAGAGAGAGAGAGAAAGATGTGGAAAAGTAAACTTGATTCCTGTCTCAAGCATCCATATACCAAGCACAACTTTATTTAACCTAAAAATAACATGAACAATGACATACGTTACTTGTTAAAACCACTGAAAAGTGCATCGTAATTTCTAATGAATATTCTCTACAAAACTTCAAATCATCCATAGTCAGTGTGGGTGTCATTAGTTCTAGTTTGTCAGACATCCAATCTACTTCCAACTTTAGCTAGACAGGTTTTCCTTAAAAGGAAAAATGGAATCCAATTCATATTTGGATGTAGATTTGGTTAGGTATTTCAAACAGCAGGTACATCTGAACCTGATTACATGTTATTTCAAAACTGAATCATCTTTCTGCATGTTGAATCTGAATCCACTCCCCTATCTAGTCAAGCAAATAAGCAATTACTCAGATCTGGTGGTGAGTGGTGAGTACATTCAGCCAAACCTGAACGGTTTACATTCTTAATAATTAAGAAGATTAGTGCATTGACTATTACGATTTTAAGTATTTTAGGCATATAAGCCTGGGGAAAATACTAAGTCACATACTTTTGAAATTCAAAAGAATAACCGACGAAAGTATCGATTAAGAAATTTGCTATAAGGTTTCAGATATATACAATTGTCTCTAGCTGCTTGTCCATAATGCTGCAACTGTTAATAGATGTAGGATACACATTTATTTTGATCACACTTCACGTCACACACAGCTCTTGACAAAATGCACCTATTCTTTTTTACACAACCAAAGCTCTTCCACCACAAGCTTAATAATCCACATCATTTAATAATGTAAAGGAGAGAAAAGGCCAGTACTAAAAAGCATATATGCAAAATACATATCCATTATCACGGTGGATGGAAATCCGTGGAGAATAAAAACTTGGTACATAATAAGACAGGATCATGATATAACACTTAAGTGGATTTGGCAGTATATTCTCCAATATAAAATGTAAGAGTCCCATATGATGTCAACATACCCAGGCTTGGAACGCATGCATCTCCAGAAAAGCTTGAAAGGTCCTGGAACCGTTTTAAATGGATTTCCTTCGAAACAAGCCTGCACAAGGTTTAGGCACAAAATGAGTTGGGATATCAACTTATGAAAAAGTATGTTTAGATGGAATAGGGAAACGTTCTACCATAAAAAAATGTTCATTATTCATGAAATGGGCCTTTATACCCAACGCGCTCGAATAAAGTGAAAAAAAATCTGTTGGGCTCGAATGGACATGTAAATGAACAATACACGCTGCCAGTGAGTGCCGCAAGTACCATTCCCCCGTTCACTTATTTATTGTTTTCGTAGAAAGATGACCAAGACAATGTATAATGTCCCATAGATTCGGTTCCATGCTTTCATCATGATTGTTGCAAAAAATTAGAGATCAAGGATGAAAAGTTCAAAATCCAACTCAACTGCTGCAATCCAACGCAAGAACGAATTGTTGCACGATTATCAATTATGGTTCAGCAAATGCTCCAACCTCAGAAACCTAGCAATTGAAAAGGCAAACTAATTGAAAAAAAAAAAAACAGACAAACGCCGATTGCACCACGATACCAAATCAGACACACCAAAACAATAATGAACCCTCGGATTCATCTCAAACAACCATAATAAAGATAAACAAAAAGCTAGTCCAATGAGAAACAAACCACCAAAACAAATCGTAAAATCAAGAAGAACAGGAACCAAGCTCCATCAACCTAATAATAGCAACTAAAAGGGCAGTAACTTAGTTGGGTTTAGGGGTTTTATGACAGCACAGAGGGAGGGGGGGTAGAGAGAGAGAGAGACCTGGATGACGTCCTCAGCCCGATCGTTGCAGCGATGAGCCTTGGGCTCGCGAGTCTCGCCTTCCGGCAGACCCCACGGGCTCTCCCTCCTGGGTACGGGCCGCGAACCACTCATTCCTCTCTCGTCGTTGCCTGTTTACCTCTCGGTTTCCAGGGACCGACGCGTTGGGGCGCCGAGGCCACTAGGTCGAGCCCTCTGAGCCTTTTGTTTTAAAAGAGGGTCCAGGGAGCTTTGTATTTTGCTGCTCTCGCTGAAGGGAGGGAGTTTCACTTCACTGCCACGGAGCCTCCGACATGGCCGTGTTTGATGTCCTTTGACCCCACACATTCCGGTTTTGAATTCGTTCCAAGGTAGGGACGTAAATAAAATGGATGTACATCCATATTTATCTGATTTACGGATTCTTGTAAAGAAATAGTGACGGATTTCTTTAGTAAACAAATACCGAATTCGATTTCAATGTCCATTTAATTGAACATGAAAAAAAAAGAAAAGAAAAAAGATCCGACTGGCAAGTAGGTTTGGATTCGATGCGACATTTCATACCTGAAATTGGATTCGAATTTCTGATCCGATGACATAAACGTGGACTATTGTCCCGGTTGGTCATGACTTCATTTCTAAACACTACCGTTATAATTTGAGTTCAAATCTGAATTTCATTGAACAATGTCAGATTAAATCGAGCTGGATGCATTTAACCTGGATCTAGTTATTTTCTTTTTGCAAAAAAGAAACAAAAAAAAAAAAAATCTCCTTTTGACGTGACTAATGGCAGCAGAGGGAGAGTGTTTGATACCTCTTTCGGCTTCAAAGAGGAATTAAGGCCATCGATCGCTTCCAAGGATTTTGTTATTTCGTTTGGGACTTGGTGAGCTTAATAGTTGATGTTCAATCGGAGTTTCCTGAGTTGCAATGCTAAACATTTTTGTGTACATGTTGGATCTCTTGGACCATCCAAGTAAAGTCATGGCCGCGTCCTAAGAGCCTCTGCCTTCAACCTAACAGGCTAACACGTGATGAGCAGTGAAGGACTTCTCGTTCACAAGATCAGCCCACGGGGTGCGTTTGGTCAAGGGGTGCTTCTGTCAATTCGGTCAAGACGGGTTTGGGCTTAAGCGGAGGAGGCTCTCCCTTCGCACCATCCCTCATTTCCCATTCCCCGCCGAGAGAGAGAGAGAGTGTTGCCATGGCTTCCGCTGCATCATCTTGCCCCATGGTCCTGGTTTTGGACGTAATCCTCTTCGCCTTTTTCCTCGTCCTCATCGTCTGCGCTCCTCTCCTAGACGCGCAGGCCGCGCTCCCTTCCACCCTCTTCCCCGATCCCCTGCTTCGTATTGCTTCCTGGTACAAAGATCGGTTCGGCGACTACCTCGCCTCGGAGCGTCCCTTCTTCTTCGTGGGGCTGGTCTGGCATGAGCTGTTCTTCATCTGGCCTCTCGCCATCGCCAACGCCTACGCCATGCTCGCCAGGAGGTCCTGGTTCAATACCACCTGCCTCATCTTGGGATCCTCGCTCCTTACCTCCATGGTCAGACATTTCTCCCTCTCTCGCGTCCGAGATCCGATGATTCCGGCGCGGTTCCCTCTTCTCTTTGGTGTTCTTGTATTATGTTGGTTCCAGCACCACCAGTAGTTGGCTCGGCTGTAACCTGTAAGGGATGGGATCCACGTTCCCTCGCGCAGGCGGTGCGGGTCATTAGATCAGCTCCCTACATTTAAACGAGTGCCGAACGACGTTCATCCATCAGGATGAACGGCAACCGACAAGTCTCCCCATCTTCACCCGGTGAAAGGCCAAATCCGTTATGTTGGCTATGCCGATTCATGGCTTCTAAGCCATTGATTGATCCGTATCATGTGTCTGGACACAAGACCGAAACTCATCCTCCGGAAGTGATGCGAGTCGGAGTTAGAACAGAAACAGGTCTGGAAAGAAGCGGAGAGTCGTCCATTGATTGTGGATTCAGGGCCTTTCGCGTGGAGAAACAGCATGGGACGTTCAATCGCTGACAATCGCTCTGCCCCTTCTTTCTTTCTTCGTGACGTTGCATCTCCTCACGAGTACCGTGTCTATCTGACGCTTCATAGTGCGTCCCACAGCTCGCGTGATGTGAATGTGGAGCCCTAGTTTGGTAAAGCACTTTGGAAACCATACAAATGAAAATCCTTTACCATTTACCACGCAAAGTTTTTGCCGGCCCGACAAGTTCCCCCTCCCGCCCCCTCTGGACACTTGGAAGGAGAGATCTGATGTTGATTGCTTAGATCTCTCGGACACATTCACGCCATTACCAAGATCTTATATCTCAATTTCCTCTTACAGAAGGTTATTTTAAAGAAGTCGCTTTTCCGAGAGTGTCATTGACTCGATATTGGTTGGAGCTGCAATGAGCCTTATGGTTATTGTCTGAGCCTGCCCTCAACATTTTCCGTTTATGTTCCTTATTTTCGTGATATTTTCAAGCGAAGGAATATTTGTGTGAAAAAATGAGTGGGTTATATCCTTTTGGGGATAAACCACATTGTGGGTTGTGAAAAATTTGGAAGGTTGGGCTTTATTACTCGGTTTCCTAATTCTGAACCGCTGGATGGTGAGCACAGTTTTGGGCAGAGGCGTTATAGTCCATTCCTCCTAACTTTGTCATTGTTTTCATCCTTGCGGGTTAATGTCTGGCCCATCAAGGTCGTCTTCTACATTACTAAACGAAAAGCATAATGCATGTTCATCTTCTTTTTCCCGATTTTTTCATCTGAATTAGTCGTAACATTGCAGGCTGCAATCTTGGGAGAGCTGGTTCTATCAGGCAAGGCATCGGAGTCACTTCTGAAGTTGTATGTCCCCTTTGCCGGTTTTGCGCTGTTGGCCTTCGCTCGTGGTCTCATGCCTTGCGGGTGCACCAGCAACCCTCCCGCCACCTCCACCAATGCCAGGAAAAAGAGGGCCTAAGAAAATCGGGCTTTTCATTTCCATTCCCGTGTTTCGAACCCTTGATATTTCCTATTGTCAACATCTTTCTCTGGTTGACGGAAATCTGTGGTTTTGGTGGGGAAACTCGTTTGTTTTTACTTGTGAGTTCGAACTGTGTCCATTGCTTCAGAAGCTAACATCGATTCTTAATTTGGCAATCTGTCTCTCTTTATTCTCGATATTGACGCTGGGTGTGGCCAAGGATCCCCATCCCTTTTTTGAAACAAGTGGGAAAACTTGTTCGATAGAGCAAGTTCCATCGTTAGACAGGATAGCAACAAAGCGTTTCAGCAGTTCATTCATACCTAGAAAATGTAATAGAGAGATGAAACTACCAAGAGAAAGGAATAGAGTAGGTTGAGTTGAGGGGGCTGATTACAACTTACAGGGAAGCCCAGCCTCCATCATGTTCTCCAAAGGAAAAGAGGAGGAAGCCTTCCGGTGCCGTATCTACATTTTGTTGCGAGTTCGAGGCTTCTTTGTGGGTCACAAAGCTTGCGCGGCATACATACGTCCTGCCAAATTTCCTTTCTTTATAATTGTGGGCCCGTTTTAAGTCTTCTAAAATGAAATCTGGCCAAAACAAGGAATTCGATGTCCTCCAAAAATTTCATTGTTTTCATTATTTTTTTCCTTTTTGGGGTGGGGTTCAGAAAGTAACAAAAATCAATTGCCATTGATATTCCTTTCTCGTTGAACCGGTTAATGATGATGAACCAATGCCCTATGTTGGCATTTATCCATTAATTTTCAAGGTGGTTCGAAGGTTCCAGCCAGCTGAAGCATCGATCACTTCTATACCGCAATCGAAATCCGACCCGTTTCCGGCATCTGACCTCAAGACTGCTCGGATTTGAACCTGATATTATTTTTTTTTCCCGTAAGAGTAGGATCTGTAGCAGCTGCACGAGATTGCGTATCCCACGTTGAGAAAGTATGCACATATGTTCGCACTGCAGTCTGAGATCGGCTCTTCGAGTCATGAAATGTTGAAACGGCTTCATAAGTTCAAAGAAGGCGAGTAAGTGCTTAACATTGTTCATTGTCGTCCCAATGATACAGAGGGTGAGACTTTGAACTTCTACTTGAAACTCCATCCACCGAGATACAGATGTTAACGAATGAGGGCAAAGGCCCAGCATTTTGTGGTCCGCAATGTCATGGTGATCCAACTTTCACTTCACTAAGCAGCTGCCTATCAATTGACGGCTGGTCGCACACACGTGGTTATGACTTCCCGTCCTTGTTTAATATGAATTCTTGCATTGGCAAATGAAAAGAAGCCGCAACAGCTCAAGGACGAACCCAAGAGCAAACACATGATCTTTTAGAAAACGCGACAAAGAACCTCTGCATAGTTTTTTTTTTTTTTTAAGAGGGAAAGGAAGAAGAGCCAACGACAGCAAGGGGGATATACAGTCTATGGCGGGCTAACCATAGTTTGAGATTCTTTATCTTTTAGACAATCCTTTTTGTTATTTTCATTTGGGTCGGGCTTTAGTTGGTATCCATTATCTAAGGGTCTAGGAAGTAGAATCCATATCCATACGTTTGCATCCTAAAACACCGGTCCACATTGGTGAGGCAAATGTTGACTTACTATTCCATATTGTTTTCTTATTTCTGCATTTTCCTTCATTAATTTACTTTCAATTATTAGTTTTCTTTTTTTTTTTTGGAATGTTTCTTACATTCGATTGCAGAATCTATCTAGGAAGGAAAAAAAAAAGTGCCATTCGCCGAGTCACAGTCACATGACCAGAGGGTGGTGTTTGCATTTTGTAATGGAATTACATTACGTTTGCTGCGATGTGATGGTGGATATTAATGAATTGAGTGTGAAGGGGAGGGTTTTTTTTGTGGTCGTGTAACGTCCGCGCATGTTAGTTAATATGTATGCTTCCCAACCTTTACTCCCATGCCTGCCTGAGACATTTTGTGTACATATATCATCCCACGTGGGACGTGCGTGGCTTTGTTGCTTCCCCCATCAGCAGGCATGCGGTGAGATTTTTAATCATCCGACTACTTGTCACCCGTCCTTGTCCCCGTTTAATTTCCCATCGAATGCTATCCCGCCTTATTAGAACTGGAGAGGCACCGGCGGCGGCGACAGCTCCTCTCCCCGGCTCTTTATCGCAATAAAATCGTGTCGTGTAATAATATACTAAATCGCGTTACTAGCCTCAATATTGCCTTCCATCCGGCCGGTCCCGGGCCACCGGTGACGCCAGTCCTTCTCTAACTAAATAAATAAATAAATACATACGGGAACGGCCCTCTCTCACTCTCTCTCTGCGCCCTCCGAAAAGAAAAACGCCTCCTTACCGCCAACCCTGCCTTCCTTCCCACAGAATGGCCTTCGCAGCATTCCCCAGCTGCAGAAGCACGTTCTCTCCTCTTCTCCACAGGCCCTCCTCCTCGTCTTCCCCCTCCACCTCCAGCTTCCTCGGTGATCGAATCCTTCAAAGCCACCTCCCTAGATTTCTCAAGGTCAGGTCCTCTCTCCCGAGGGCGTCGAGGACCTGTGTCTGCACCATCGCCCCTGACAGAGTGGAGGTCGGGATGGACGGAGTTGGGATTTCGCAGAGACCCGACACATTCGGTAGGTTCGGCAAGTTCGGTGGGAAATACGTCCCCGAGACGCTCATGTACGCCCTCACGGAGCTCGAATCCGCCTTCCGATCCCTAGCTTCCGATGATGATTTCCAGGTTCCAATCTTTCCTTTTTCTCTACCCAGGCATTTCGAACCCCTTCCTTTTCCTGGTTTGGGAATCTTGCTTCCTTTTCTTTTTTCCCTCCATCTCTTCCTCCGCATCCTTCCTGGCCGTTCGGCTTTTCTCTTCGAGTGGCCACTTGATTTTCTTCCACGTCTTATGCTCCTGTTCCACCCGAAACTGAATCTGATTTAAAAGATTTTGAAATTTTACGCCATTAAACCTCTGAATTTATCAAAGTTTCTGGCTCGGTAAACAAGCCCCGCTGCAGTTTGATGTTGCTAGCGGTGGAGGGTTTACTTTATTCCCAATCTTACAGCTCCTTTGGTTTGTGCGTTCCCCTTCTCATGAATCTTTTCTTTTCTCCATGGTTGCTATCTAAAATAGTTAAACATGTAATCAGACCTTTGAAAGATTAAAAAAAAAACTGCAATTACCTATCCCTTGTGAAATATGCCAATCGCACTTGGAAAACGATCGTACATTGGAGCTGAAATTTAGGCCAACTTGAGTGCAAAAGTGCAGTTTTTAAATTTTCCACAATTTGAACAAGACGCTGAAAACCATCAAAATTCAGTTCGTACGCCACGAATATCTGCAGCCACTTATACAACCCGGCTGTTTTGTTGCATCAAGACCCTACCATGTTTTTTTGTAGTTATTCTGTCACTATTTGAACTGGTAATCGGTGCATGGCATGTGCACATCATCTCTCACAATCGCGTACCTTGCGCTTTCCGGGTAGTCTCTCAATAATATTATTAGGTGCACGATAGTTCACGGACATGCTCACAGGTTTGGTGCTGTTCCTGTGGTGTTTTTCAATCGTTTATGCCGTATCTGATCTCCATGCTGGAATTCATTTGGGTGGCTAGAAAGAATTGGACGGGATCTTAAAAGACTACGTTGGTCGTGAGTCTCCACTTTATTTTGCGGAGCGGCTATCCAATCATTACAAACGCAGTGATGGCACGGGGCCACAAATATACTTGAAAAGGGAGGATCTGAACCATACTGGTGCCCACAAGATCAACAATGCGGTCGCTCAAGCGTTGCTTGCAAAGCGATTAGGTAAGAAACGTATTATTGCTGAAACTGGAGCGGGACAGCATGGAGTTGCCACTGCTACCGTGTGTGCAAGGTTCGGTCTGGATTGTGTTGTTTACATGGGTGCACAAGATATGGAGCGTCAGGCACTCAATGTGTTCAGAATGCGCCTTCTTGGGGCTGAGGTTAGTTTTCCATATTGCCTTGCATCGTTTGAAAATGTCTACATTGGTTTTTCATGGTATTATCGTTAGCGTGTTTGTTTAGTTAGAATTTCAAAGCCATCTAAAAGTGGTTAAGAATGAGAAAGGAAAAGGAATAACTTGATTTGGTATCTCATTGTCTTCTGCACGAACATCATTTGCATGACTTGGTCAATGCTTCTGGCTTTCTTTTATGGATATGTATATTCTGAAAATATGATCTGATTTATAAATGATGGATATCAGTAAGATACTGAAGCCTTGTGTGCTAATGTGGATACGCATGGATGACATTGCTTTGATTCTGAATTTACCTTAATGAACCCATAAAATTTGTGACAAATGGCTTTGGCATGAAATGCGTGCTAGACACTGGATAGCATTGTTCAGTGTACGTTCACATATTTTTATAAATTGTTCTAGTTCAATTGGTTCCCAAAGGGCTAAGTATGGTGTTTGTTCAGAGGCATCCCTTGTATTTTTTCCATTGTTACATGAGATGATCAAGAGTAGCAAAAAGGAGAGAGAGAGGGAGAGAGAGGGTGAGAGAGAGAGAGAGAGAGAGAGAGAGAGAGAGAGAGAGAATCTATTACCTGATTTGTGCTTTTGTCATTTCAGCTGCGACCCTGTTTCATGTACAAACTGTACACACTAAGTTTTTTGTCTTGTGTTCCTCTGTACGTGATTTTGTTGTATGTTTGTAGCAGTGTTATCCATATCGCACAATACGGGCCTGTATCATGCTATACATAACCTATACGATACGCCTGTATATGATAGGCATATCGCCCGTATCATGCGATATGGCTGATACGCTCCCGTATCTTACGATACAGAGACAAAATGAAAAAAAACCTTATTTTTGTGCTTCTTTTAAAGTAGCTCTTCCCTCCCACTTTCTAAACTTCTCTAAGAGGTGTGGGAGGGGGAGGCTTTACTAGTTTTCTAAAAAAACAATCATATGTTGGTGAAGACATTCCATTTGAAGGCATTGAAAATTAAAATTTAAAACAATTAACAAAGAAAATGAAGATGAATCCGAAGATGATGATTATCATTGATTGATGATAATCATGATATTTGGTACTTAGCAATAACAAATTAGATGGTGTGGACTAGTGATATAATCTAAAACGTTTCAAACATGTGATAGATGCTTACTATGTTATTCTGAATCTATGATTTCTCGTTTCTGAATGTGTTGTTGTCTTGTTGATATATTGTAGCTTATGAATGATGAATCATGAACATTCTTTATGTGAGATGTGTTTTTTATATGGAATATATTTTTCCTGATTTTCCTGGGGTTTTCATTATTTTTTCTTTTTTTTTGAGTTAAAAAATAAATAATTTTACGATACGCTACGCTACATTTACAATACATTACGATACAACGCATAGGTAGGCCCAACCGATACACGTTATGATACACTTTTTACTACATTGGTTTGTAGACTTTGTTACATCAGCATGTTTTCCACTGTGAGGGATTCATCCATATTGGTCCACCTGTTGGCATGTATACATGATCCCGTCTTGAGTTCCCTGCACATCTGGTGTTACATGAGTTGCAGTAATCCCCATGAAACAGATGCCCTAGTTTCTGCTTTGTTCTTATATCAACTTTTCAGTGAAGAAAATGATTTTTTCAGGGTTGACTTCATAGTTGACAATACTCCTTAACATTTTGCTCTTTATAACTGTTGGTGGTGGCTAACTTAATCCTTATCTCAATTTCACATGATGAATTGCTGAAACTGTTGTATTTTGAAAATCCTTGTGCAGGTAAGGGCTGTTCATGCTGGAACAGCCACCTTGAAGGATGCCACCTCGGAGGCTATAAGGGACTGGGTCACCAATGTAGAGACTACCCATTATATTTTAGGATCTGTTGCAGGACCCCATCCATATCCCATGATGGTCCGTGAATTCCATGCAGTAATTGGAAAAGAAACAAGAAAGCAGGCTATGGAGAAATGGGGAGGGAAGCCTGATGTTCTGGTTGCTTGTGTTGGTGGCGGCTCAAATGCAATGGGTCTCTTTCATGAGTTTATAGAGGATCCTGATGTAAGGCTTATAGGTGTGGAGGCTGCAGGATTTGGATTAGATAGTGGTAAGCATGCTGCAACCTTGTCAAAAGGAGAAGTTGGTGTTCTGCATGGTGCTATGTGCTATTTGTTACAGGATGAGGAGGGTCAAATTATTGAGCCACATTCTATCAGTGCTGGGTAAGTATTGGAAATTCCAATAATTGTTTATGAAACGACCATAGCTGCTTTTGTACAATTTGCTTTATTTGTATGAGTCAAAGTCCCACTGTCAATATATGCACTATGCAGATTGGATTACCCTGGGGTTGGACCGGAGCACAGCTACTTAAAGGACATTGGAAGAGCTGAGTATTATAGTGTTACTGATCATGAAGCTCTAGATGGTAAGCATTTTCTGCAAAAGATCCAGCTATCTTTGTGTCATATGCTGTTATATAATGAATTTGCCATTACTTGAAGGGGTGAAAAAAGATGTTGCTGATTTTTTTTTTTTGGTTCAAGGAACCCTGTTTGGGCACTATTTTGGATAAGTGTAGTTCTTCAAATTATGCTTTAAGATACCCAATTAATTGTACTGGTTGCTGGTTGGTTTGCTAATACTAAATGAAATTTTAGGCAATGTTGTAAAAAGCATATCAGAGCCCATATTGGTCGGGCCAATAGGTATGCTGTATCATAAAGTATCGCATCGTACCGTAAGTTTATTTTTTTAATTCAAAAAATAGATAAAATATATAAAAAATCAGGAAAACAAACATGTTCTCTATAAAAAACATGTTATATATAAATGTAGGCTTATGTAGCTATTACTGCAATTTCAGAGCAAACAACAAATGAAAATAGTCATTCATAATTTCATAGTTTTCATCGTCTTCATTTCTTCCTTGAATCAATGATTTCTTCCCAAATTGGCGATTTTTTATCGAAACTGGTAAAAACTCTCCCTCCTCCAACTCTTACAAGTGTTTAGAAATGAAGGTAGAAGGGCTTTAAAACTCAAATTGGAAAAAGGGGGCTCAGCCCCCATCATGTGTTGCCCCGTATCGTACGGCATAAGTTGTGTATTGTATGGTACGTGTGATACAAGTGCAATGCACCACCCATTTGAGATACGAGTGGTGTGTCATATCACAAATTCAAAAAGGAACGATGTCGTACTGTACAGTTCTGTATTATCTGATACAGTTTGATACATACAACACTGATGTTAGGGTTAAGGCAATGAATTTATGGCAAAGAAACAAACTTTTTGTAGATTAATAACAATGGCATGTATTCTTTCTGTATGGCATGTGGTGTATTTTAGTTTGGGTTAAACTTAATTGAATGAAGACTTTTTATGGTACTCGGTGATGTCAACATTTCTGTCTGATAGGATATAAGGTAGCTCACATTTTAAGGCAACCTTCTGGCTTGTGGTAGAAAATGTATTTCTATTAAAAGAGCTGACAATTAGTGAGATTTTAATCCATTGTGTTTCACTCGATAACACAATTGTATTCTGCCAATTTTCAAGCACAGGTATAGTAATGAATTAAACTGACAGTACAGCATAACACATAGAGGAGCAATTAATCATCATTAAATTCAAGTGCTCTGAAGTCCTAGACCACTCAACATAGAGGCTAAAAGTATGTTCAAGTTTGCTAGAAGGTAAGAATGAATCCAATGGCATAGATACCCAATTTGCATATTTGTGTACTGTAGAGGGTAGATATTATGATTATGCCTGGTTCTATATCGACACATTCTTTTGGTTTGATATTTTCTGTCCATGTTCGGCTGAACAGAATGTTTGTCCCCCATTCATATGATATTTGTTGGTTCCTCGGTGGATCTGCCAGTGCTGAAGTGATGTCGATGTTTTGGTGGTTTTGTAAATGATATGTCTTGTGCTGCATATTCTCTGGATTCGCGAGTTTCCAATAAAATTAACTTGTTGCTTTGTTGGAAATGGTCCAATGTCAACTTCAAGGGCCAAGAAATCATATTTCTCCATAATTTACTTGCTAATCTTACTTTTGAGCTGCGAAGAGTTGTTTAACATGCTCTGATGATTATGGAAATTGCTTTCTTGAACTGACCAATTCTGCTCAAATTCAGCTTTCCAACGGCTGTCTCGGTTGGAGGGCATCATTCCAGCTCTGGAGACGTCCCATGCTCTCGCTTACTTGGAGAAGCTTTGTCCTACACTCCCCGATGGAGCTAAAGTTGTGGTTAACTGCAGTGGGCGTGGTGACAAGGATGTCCAGACGGCAACCAAGCACCTCACTATCTGATACTGTGGCAAATTGCATTACATCCTGCATTGTTGGTAATCTTTTATTATCATATATATGCAGATTGGTGTTTGGAGTTGGTCTTTTGGTAGCAGAGTTGCGGTATGGGTGTTTAGCGCTGATATTATGTTAAGCGCATTCAATTTCCGGTGGTATTATTCTAGTGGAGTGGTAGATCCTCATTGAGTAATCATTTCTTGGTGGAATTGCTGCCTCTATAACATTAAAATGTCGTTTGGAGTCTTCCTTGTATCTGAGGAGCCCCATCTTGTATTTTTCTTTTTAAACCATTGAATCATGTGGCCTTATTCTTTTCGAGGTGTTTGATTTCTTCAGGTCGGATCTGGTCGCAAGTTTTTTCAGACGTTGAAGTGTATGCATTTCCGTCTCGCTTCTCTGGTCAGATCTTTTGGACAACGTAAAACAGTAAATTGGGAAGCTTCAAGTATGAATCTTAGGTCAGACATATTATTCATGGTTCTGTAGATCATGGATTTTGATGTGAATCCTTACTAGTATGACATCAAATCCGTTTTATTTAAGATCTTTGACTTTCGAACGCATACTATTTTAATTCAAGCCTGCTGAGGGGGTTAGCTCGACTCTTGTTGAGTTAGAATTGCCAGAATGAAAAAAGAAGAGGACAAAGAAGGCGGACCCCGTAAAAGCAGGGTAATTGCACAGCAGAGCACAATATTAGACCCACCACATTAAAAGAAAGAAAGGAATAAAGGTCAAATCCGCGGTCCGCTTCGTGTTCTTTGTCCCTACTGCCTCTTTAAGCAGCTAGCTGATGACGTCCTGCTAGTGCTACTGGAGACCCAAGAGGGCCAAGACTGAGTCTGCGCAAGATTTCTCGGACCCCATTGAAGTTACTTGGTACTTTAGCCCTACCTCTTGACACTTGTTGCCTTTCCAGCATCAGATTGTCAACAACCTCTCTTCGAGACAGTCCTGATCTGTTACTCTCATCTTCCCATCCTTCCTACTGTGAGTAACAGCTGCCTGGCTGCTAATGTCTTCGTCGTCTCCATGATGCTGGGGTCCGAATGAACCCATGGTCCCTGTAACTGCTGAATCATTATGACATTTTAGCAAATGCTCAATGCGGGTGCTTCAGTCAGATTTCTTAAATAAACCTTTCATTTACCTTTCCTTCACCAGGTTTCTTTACATAACTTTGATTGCCATCTGAATGGTACGTACATCTATTTCAACTAACACCCAGTCTGCCCTTGATTGAAATGTGATGAAAGTTAGATATATCAATTTTAACCGTATGACCAAGCAATTGACAGACAGAGTAAGCATAATCACGTTCCTTTTCTTGAGTGATACATTTGAATAAACAAGAGGACTGTAGAGCGATGTGGATGGGAACCTCAAGTGCCTTTAATTTGTACGTTCCACATAATAAGCATGTTCACATTTTAGTTACCACCCGAAACCCAATTTGTACCTAAATGCCAGCCCCTATCTTCTCCTATTTGGGGCTTCTAAACCGCTCAACAAGCTTTCCAACTTGCAAGTGTCGAAAGTTACTTGACAGCTTCTCAGGAAATAGAAATTAGGCAGCACAGTCAAGACGTTAATTGTTATTTATGACTTCTTGTTTGTTCACAAATGCTTTCTTAGCTACCTTTGCCACGACAGAAATCGTTTTCACGAAGCGGAATACATGCTTTAGAGCCAAACCGGTTCTTAATGTTGCAAAGAACAAACCCGATTATCAAATAATAAAAAGGATGCAATTCATGGCAATAAAGCATGGTGCATTGGAAGCTTACGAACCAGCACCACCGTTAGAATCTCAGTCGTTTGGCCCTTTTCTGGTCAAAATTGAAAAAATTATAAACTTTTCAATGTTGTTGTGATCGTTGAATCCCGGGGTCTAGTTCAGGTGTTGAGTCTTGGCGATTCCAAGTTTCATCCGTTCAACTTGACCACAATATATGGTGTTCCATTTTGACAAAAAATGGCGACCTGGAACCGTGGAAATGAAGATGCACCTGCATATAAGCTTGTAGATAACGTGGCTTAGGACACTATAAACTTTGCGGGGATGCCGGCCTACAGCCCAAGTATAAGATCATTATAGTAATAATACTTTATTAAATTCTTAGTTATGTGGAATGGAATTAAAAGAAGCTTCATGTTCTAGTGTCTCGCTTTTACTTATTTATTTTTTGCAAAAACAAAAGAATATCTCCAATCATTTTAATGAAGAAAAGGTTCGAATTTCGGAATACGACTCGTATCCTTGTGAGAAAGATGTCGAAGAATAAAAATTGCAGGAAATATCAATATGAGCCCGCTCTGAGCACAGATATGAAAAAACCGCCAAACTGTTTCATCCTGAAACTCGAAGCCTGTAACACTTTAATTATAACAATAACAATAATTATAATGATATATTAGTAATGCGATGCCATGCCCGTGCCCGTGCCCGTGCCCCATCAAAAATCGCCGGCCTCGTTCTTTCCCCCATTGAAAGAAAAGCGACAGGCCTCAAAATCGCTGACCGCATAAAATGGAACCCTCTCTCTCTCTCTCTCTCTCTCGCGGAGCGAGCCGTGAGCGCTCCTGAATCCATACCGTGAAGAATGGATTTTTGGCTCTAGGTCCTCTGCCGCACCCCCATCTTATGGAAGAAGGGAAGTACAAATCTAGGGCACCAAACTCCCTGAAGAATGGAGGAGGATTCCTCTTGGAGATGCAACCGAACACTGCCAACAGCAGAAAGGCATCGGAATTCTCTCCTGCTGCTGCTGGTCCTCCTGTCCCACCGCCATCCGCCCCCTCCTCCTCTCCTCTTCTCGAGCGCTTTAGGGCCTTCCTGAGGGAGAGGGAGGAGGAAATGGGCGTCTCCTCCGAGGGTCCCAGCCAGGAGGAGATCGTCGACCTCTACAGGCTGGCACTCTTGGAGCTCACCTTCAACTCCAAACCCATCATCACCGACCTCACCATCATTGCCGGGGAACAGTTGGCGTTCGGGAAGGGAATCGCGGCGGTTATCTGCTCCAGGATTGTCCAGGTACAGATGGTCATAAGTTGGCAACCTGAGGTTTCGATTCTAGGGCTTACTGTGTGTTTGCTTGTCACCATTTGGGGTCTCCTGAGGCGGTTAGCTTCTCTAGGATAGTTCAGTTTTGCATTGTTTCGTTGGGCAGTTGAATAGCGAATAAGAGGGATGTTTTCTTTCTTTTCTACCCTTCACGTTCTTGCCGATTTGTTGTTGGGAATCTTTTTCCTTCTGAGATTCATTAATCCGTCTTTTGAGCGTGTTCCCACTTGATAGTCATTAGCTGCACTTTGAACGTCATTAGATGTAGAAGCGTTCTTAGAGATGAAATATTCCTTTCTATCTTTTTCATTGCCAACCGTATGCATCTCAGTTCAATTTTTTTTGGGTACTCTTTGTAAATTTTGCGCATGTTTTTCAACAAGCGGTTATAATGGAGGTGCTTAATGTGGATAGCTTAATTAGTTCAACTTTAGTAATCTTCGAAGAATCTGTTATGCCCTTGTCCTCATCGTTCGTGTCCTTCTTCTCCTTTCCTCTTGGCTAAGAATGACAAAATCTTAGTTCTATGGTTACGTGGTGTCACAAAGTAATGGGTGGTTGATGTTCACTATATTCTATTACATATCGGAAGGATGCATATTTACATAGCTTGTTGGATATCGGAAGGATGATTATGTCTGTCATATTCTATTCATGTCGGAGTACTCATATGGGATGCTTTTTTCCCCCATCTGATTGTTCGGCTTGAGACTGTTTGGATTCACTTCGCTGGATCTTCATTACAGTTAAAACCCAGCAGGATCAATCATTTGAGAGTTTGAAGAAATGAAACACTGGGTCCATTGTCTTCAAGTAGTTTTACTCGTGCATGGTTGATAGGGTACATGTTACACCTCTATATTCCATGGTAAAGTTGGTGTTGGGGGTCTTGAATGCCTTTTCATTTGCACAAACAAGAGTGGGATTATGATTCTCGATGGACATCTTCTCCAGTCCTAGAATGGTTACGCTGCTTTGCCTTGATGTACCTTTACTTAGGAAGTGCATAATTTTAATAATATGATCTGAAAACTATGTCTGCTAGATATGCTCTCCATGTTGCAATAGGAGGCCGTTCTTGATAAATAGTCTGGGAATTCTAGATAGAATAAATTGGCATAAGGAAAAGATTCTATGAAGCACCTTTGCAAGGGATTCTAGCGTTTGGCTTGTCTTGGGAAAATGCTGAATTTTCTTCCATAGATAGTAAAACATGGAATAAGAATAGTGAAAAGCTGGGAAAAGCATGAAATAATTGAGTAAATAGGCTTTGGATCTTTGCAAGGTGTGAGAGAGAAAGGATGCGACAGATTGATGGTATTCCTGCACCAGAAATTAGCAAAAGGGGCTATGCAGGCAATTAGGGTTAGTATTTGCCAAGACACCCTTCAAGGGTGAGTATTCCTTCAAAAGCTTCTGACTGCAAGAGTGCATTGATGCCCCTTTCTGCATCAAGGATGCGGTAATATAAGGGATCCCATCCTGACAGGTTAGGTCTGAGACTCTGAATGTCATACCTCTTCCTTGTTAACCTATTCAGTTAAAGACCTCACTGAATGGTCTTTATATCTTCCTACATTACTCAAAGGTTACCACAGCACAATTTAGAAAGATATATCTTTTAATCCCCCCTCGATATTCCTTTGACATGCCACCTTGTCCTCAAAGTGAGAAAGAAGGAAACTGTGGTAGCAACTCATCAGCTTCTCACTAAGTTATAACTGTGTCTTCTTTCAATAAGCACACACACACCCCCACCCACTACAGTTAACTATTTCTTTGTACTCTCCTTCAGTCCTTTGGTCTGGTGCTCTATAGCATGAGTACTGGCCCATGCCTCTTGACTTGAAAGTGGTCTCCTCTTCCAAGCACTCATCTTCTGTGTATGATTCTAATCACAGCACAAGAATACAAGGGAAATCATTGGTGACAGGGGTATATCTAGCTTATAAGCTGTCTTTCCTATCTTTTTCAGCATAATTTGAGGGCCTAACAGTCAGGGTCCAACTCATATCCACTGACACCAAGAAAATGTGCATCAATCTGGTATCCACTTATACATGTACCTTCTTCTTGCTAATTCTTCCTTCCATTTTCATAGCAATCGTCACATGCACTGATTTTAATACAAGTAAACATATTTCAAGCTCTCGTGTGTTCCTCCACCTTCCCCTTGTACGTGTGGTTTCTCGTCATGTGCATTTTCATGCACCAAATATGGATGCAACTGTTTGCATTGGTGGCCTGACTATGTAGCATCGGTACTGGAGTTGCCTTGGTGTAAATGCATTAGTACTATATTTTTTTACTTTTATGGCTACACAACTGCATACGACTTGGATTGGGTCTGGGCCAGTCTTGATCCAAAACATTCAAGTTTTTCATTGTTTTAAATTTTAAATAAAGGCATCGACCAATTGAAAACCCTTCTCCATTAGATGAGAGGTAGGGTTTTACACAAGAGAGAGAGAGAGAGAGAGAGAGAGAGAGAGAGAGAGAGAGGTGGGAGGGCTGTTGCACATATGCAGCTTCACCATAGCAGCTCCTGACCTCCTCCTAAAGAGAGAGAAAGAGAGAGCAAGGGACTTGAGAAACTCGTGCTTAGAGGTCGACTGTTTAAACTTTAAAATATGATGAGAGAGAGGTTGGGGCCAAAGATTTTTGCCCCTTTTAATTTTTGTTTTATTTATTTGACATTTTTTGTAAAATTTCTTAACCAACATTCACACATATTTCAGAAAGAAATAAATTTTTAAAACTTGCAAATATCTGTTAACAAACCTGTTGTAAAGTTTTCTTAACCTCCCCTCAACATTTACACATATTACAGAAAAAAAAAAGATGATGAGAGAGAGGTTGGGGCGAAAGTTTTTTGACCCTTTTAATTTTTGTTTTGTTTATTTGAACTTGCAAATATGAAAGAGAGAGAGAGACACACAAAAAATCTGCCGCACTCTTGAGGTACATTTTTTAATTTGTTGAGTCTACACCCTTACTGCCATACCCACACCCGCTCCCATTCAGACACCCATGTGCCTTCGTGGGCTGATTTCCACTCCCAAGTGTACCAGTGCCCTCATTTTCTTCTTTCCTCCATCTGTTCAAGTAACACTCGCTTGACTGCCACCTGCTGACTGTTGTTATCATCCCCTTCATTTTGACAAACTATTCCTTGAGTTAATTTTGCATGGCAAATGGCATTCTGGCCTCCATTCAAATAGACAACTCCTATTTTCTTTTCTCTGCAATTTGTGCAACTTCATAAGATTTCCCAACAAGTTGCTGAGATGGGGTTTTTGCATTTCAATTTGGAGGTTCTCTTCGAGCCTCTCTATAATTGTGCCCATTAGGGTTTTCATTGGCCATCCATCACCTGGTGTCTTACAAGTTACACTTTCATGCGTGGCTTGATACCCTTGCAACATTCCCCGTTGCTGTAACTTGGAGAGGTCCACACTGAAGTTCATGGAGGGTGACAACATGAGTTTTTGGTTTTCATTGCCTTCACAAATTCCTATTACGAGGGTCCTTCTTGCAACCCCTCATGTAGAAAATACCAGTGTTTTGTGTCTGCCTCTTGATGGACTGTTGCATGCATTACAAGTGCCTCTAACGCTACTTGTTGGCAGGTGAATTACTGTTTACCCAAAATACCCAACTGAGTGAGTCTTCACCCTTAAACCTAGGACGATTCCAACTTCTTAAAGTAGTTTGCATTGGTTGATCCTACATCCCCCAGACTCTTTCCATTGTAGGGCTTGTGTGTGCTATATACCATAAGTACCATGAGAACTGTTACGTGTGTTTGACAGATTGCCAACTGACAATGGTGGAACCTTTAGTTTTGCTTCTTAAGGACTTGCTCCATCTTTCGTTTTGTGCTTGGTTTGATGAAAGGTTGCTGCTACATTTGTCCTATGTCCTATTTCAGTAGGGCCATTGTCATAAATATTCTATGTCCTACTTCAGTAGGGCCATTGTCGTAAATATTCTTTTTTTTTTTAGCACATCAAGGTAAAAATAAACAATAATGAAGAATGAAAAACGTGAATAAGTGGACAAAGCAAAATTATTGCTTGTCTATTTTTGTTAGAAAGTGAATTTTTAACACATTTTATTTCTTCTGCCAAGACTTCACTTGGAGGGGTACTCCTCTAGAAGCTTTTGATTACAAGAGTTGTTGATGTTCCCTTTTACATTAAGGTTTTGTTAATACTGTGGAATCCCATCCACGTGAGTTGGTGCTGAATGCCAATGCCTGGTCCTTGTTAACCTATCCTGTAAGGGCCTTATGAGACAGTCTATGTGAAGCACTGCTGCCCATACTTGCAATTTGCACAACAGTCAACACCAACAAGCAACTCTATGTGAAATGCGTGGTTTGAATGTAACAGAAAATATCATTTTTGTTCTTGAAAGACATTACACACTGCTATATAATTGGATCTGGATATGTTGGGGATGCCGTTCAATCAATCCATGTGATATGATGGACAGTGTCTTTACAAAAAAATAAAAATGAATAAATAAGGAGATCTTTCACCAATCTCTGTCCTATGTGCTTGACAAAGCTCTGTAATGGTCCCATCTCTTTTTGCTGGTCGTTGAAGGATCACCAAAGACCTTCGCCTCTCCCTTAGATAGAGAGAGAGGACTTCCCTTCAACCTCTGATAGGTTTCTGACTACGGTTGCTGCCCTTGTTTCACTGCATTATCTGCTAGCTGTAATCATAATGTTATGGCAGTGATTTTATGCTGAAATTTCTTTCAGGTTCCTACAGAACAGAAGCTGCCTACATTATATCTTCTGGATAGCATTGTAAAGAATATTGGTGGTGATTATATTAGGTACTTTGCTGCCCGTCTTCATGAGGTGAGTGGTTATTCTTGTTCAGCATGAAGCTGTGAGACTTATAAATAGCTGAGGGCACATGCTTACTCCATTTTCTCTTTTATTGTTTTGAATTTCTATACATTTCCCATCACAACGCAGGTCTGGCCAGATGCCTATCCATGTAATATAGAGGCTACAAATTTGCCATGCCCGAGTTTGGTGCACACCGGTTACATTATGGGTGCTCTGATGGTTATTATACTTTATGTACTTTATGCTCTAATCGAAGACATTTACAAGTCTATACACACACACACAAACTGCACTCTTTTTTCCTTTCCCACTCACGCAACATAGTTGCTAATATGTGCACTCTTCCTTTGTTGTCCTGGCAAGGCATATCTGTTTTCTGATGTTGTGCCCATATATTTCTGGTTGTTCTTTGTTTCTGCTACCTCTTACTTTTTCCCTTTCGCCAGGTTTTCTGTAAAGCTTATAGACAAGTAGATTCAAGTTTGTATCCTGCAATGCGGCACCTTTTTGGAACATGGGTTGGTTTTTTCCCATCAAATGTTCTGTGTGCCATTGAAGCTGATTTACAGTTTTCCCCAATGAGAAGCCAGTCTTCTGGCTTGACATCTTCCAGACCAATATCAGAAGCAAATTCTCCTAGGCCAGCACATGGTATCCATGTTAATCCCAAGTACCTGGAAGCAAGACGCTGCATTGACCATCCAAACCTAGTATGTCTAGTTTTTTTTTTTTTTTACTTGCAGGTGCATCCCTTTTGTTTCTTTTTGTCTTATTTGGTGTTCACTATAACAAAAATTAATATTTAATCTGTTTTTCAACTACAGTTTGTATACCTAACATTTCATACTCTATGCAGGTACGTAAAGGCAGTCCTCAAAATAGTGTGCAGAGCAGCTCTTTAGAAGAAGAAAGATTAGAGGCAGAGACTACAGGAAGCCGAAAAGTATGGTCCACAAATTCCCCAAAGTCCTTATGTGCATTTCTCTGGACCTCCTTTTTGTTGTATCATCTTTTGATCCATCATTTGTGGGATGGCAAGCTGCTGCAACAACGTTGAATAGTTTTTTCTATTTGGGTATAGTTTATTTGGTTCAAAATTTGTAAGATTTGTGCATATAACATTATGTCGTGTACATAGCAATGTAAGCATGAATTATGACAGAATTGTGGAAGATAGAACATGAAATTTCTATATAAAATCTGAGAGAGAGAGAGAAGAGAGGGTGGGGGGGGGGAGAGAGAGAGAGTTGTTCCAACTTTGTAAGCATCACCATCCTTCTTAAACTTCAAGTATTTTGGGCTGGCGAACATAGTGAACATGTTCTAAGTATCACTACTTGTAGCAAAGTTGCGGTTGTGAAAAGTTTATTGTCAAAAGTGCAGCACAGTTCATTTTTGCATGCATACGCTTAAAGATGCCCAATTGTGTAACTTTTTTGATGAAATGTTTGGACACAAAATTGCAGGTGGCGATAAACTACTTGCCTAAATATTTTTTAATGATATATAATAATATAACAAATAACAAATAATGATCAACCAAATCTTGCCAAGACACTTCATGCTCTATTTGGATCATAAGATGCACAAAATGTGTTTTATTTTGAACAAGTTGATGCCTACTCGTAAATTTGAAAATTTGAAGTGCCAATACAAGATACCACTACAGGAGCTGGTGGAAATGTCCATGTAACAAAGACAGAGGAGAGGAAGGATGCTTTTCTTGGTCTTCATCAAATTCTAGTTTTGCACAATTGACTTTTTTCTCCATGTAACAAAGGCAGAGGAGAGGAAGGATGCTCTTCTTGGTCTTCATCGAATTCTAGTTTTGCACAATTGACTTTTTTCTCTGAAGTTTGAAAATACATTTATATTCCATATTAGCTACGTGTGAATTGCAGTATGGTATTGTGGTGAGAGTGAAATGATGTTATGCTGCATTAACAGTTGTTTTTAGCTCTGATTTTTTATTATATTTCTTGCCATGCAGGTGAAACAGCCTCATGGGGCAGTCTTTTCCAGCATACCTCATGGAAAAGTGGCCTCTATTGGACACAGAGAGTATGATTTTGACCAGGGAGAAGTCAGTTCTCAAAGAATGGGAATTGGAAAGGCAGACTTGCGGAGGATGCCAATGGAGACTGCACCTCCTATTGGTGGAACTGAGAGGCTGGTTTCATCATCAAGAGTGAAGCTCACAAGGCCCCTTTCTCCTGCAAGGTCTTCTTCCCCACCAGATGGTAGGACTACACTAACCAGGTCCCCGAGGAAAATTATAGTAGAGAAAGCATCTCCGTCGCGGTCTCTACTTGGTAGTAGGACAATTGAAGTGCGTAGCGACCAGAGAGAGTGGCATGACATGCATTTGTCTTATGGTGCCAATCAGATGACAGTAAGTTCTGCTGCAATGTCCTCGGGTGGGCAGAGCAATGGATACAGTCAACACCGTAGACCCCTTCCAGGAGTGCTGACTGATGCATACGGGAACTACAGGGGAAAAGGTACCCTTCATGGAAAGGTGTCAAAAATTGAGCAAATTGATGTGACTGGCATAAACAATGGTCCAGCTACAAGAAGTTGGCAAAATTCAGAGGAAGAAGAATATATATGGGAGGACATGAGTCCAACTTTATCTGATCGTAGCAAGAAAAATGATCTAGCATCATCTGAGAGCACTTCTGTACGCACAAACACTTGGATGAATCTCCAAACATCCAGCGCTCAAGCTCTTAAAGCTGGACTAAATAGGGGCAATCACCCTAGTCAGGATTCACGGTCATTTACAAATGACCGTTTCAATTTTGTGGAAGAGGGGAACCTTGTGCCATATGTATGAGACTTGCTCTTGCTTGTTTTTCAGACAAATTGATTAACATTTTTGTGTGATCTTCCTTGCATCAGATTCATTTTTAGGAGTGTGAGGGAATGATATAAGATTAGTGTGTTCTTGGTCTATTTATTGTCAAGTTGTCAATGCGTTGACAAGCTTTAATGCGTCGCTTGGTGAATACTAGACTGCCACTGGACAGAAACCGTTTCTTATTAATATACATGCTCCTGCAGGTTTTACTTTTTCTTTTATACAACATAATATTTTTCCTGGGAAAATTGTATGTGTGTTTAGGAGATAGCGTGTATTATGATGCAATATAAAACTGAAAAGCGTTCTCTCTGAGACGGATCAAAAGATAATGTCTTGTTAACAAGTTTCATTTTCTTGTGTTGGGCAACAATGTCGTCATTTTCTGCCATATATGTAGACTTCATTTTTCATGAAATAGTTCTTTTTTCTTTTTGTTGTCCCATGACCTGTTTCTAACTTTGTACAATGAAGTCATAATTCTATTCACTGCTTCACATTCTTCTGATGCATATATTATCTTTCCTTTGCCTATGTTGACTTGCTTGTGTGTTATGTTTTATTTCCTCCTAAAATAACTGACATGGGCAGGTAATATTGGAACACATGTTTGAAGAATGAATTCCTTATTTTTGGTGATGAAGGATAAGTGGATTGTGTGAAAATAATGTGAAATGTGATGCTTTTTTCCTTCTTTCAGCAGTTCCTAGGATATCTTGGCATGGTGCTTGGTGTTTTTGTTCACCAACAGTAATTTCATTTTTCTTGCTACTCTGGTGCATAGAAGTGAGACTCAATCTTGTTTGCTCTTTTAGGTGGGGTCATTCCAGTATTTTGCAACCCAGAGTGGCTTTGGATGGGCCGATATGGAGAATGTTTTGCTCCATTGTCCTAGAAATAATCTGAAACTACTCTGACTACTTTGGTGGTTCTATGTATATATCGCTCTGAACTTGCTGTCTTTTTATCTTGTAGCCTGGCCGTAGGTACAACAGCAGGGAGTCTCTTGGTACCAGACGTAGCAGGAATGAACCACTGCCTCATATTCTGTCATCTGGTGTAGGTGAAGAGCATAGTACATTAGTGCATCGTTTTGGGCAGCCTCTGCAGCAGCAGCTTGAGCTGAAGGCAGGGATGAGCAGCTTCCAGTTTGTGGGACCACTAGGTGGTGTTACTCAGTTAAGCGGTCAGCCAAACCCCTCTGCCAGCAGTCATGTGCTTGAAACCAGTATGTTAGACAGGTATTCAAGGGCCCCTGCAATGACAGGACCTTTACAAGTAGAAGGTTATGGTTTGGATAAACCGCCAGCATCATCTAGGGTGTTGACAACAGAGAAATATGTTGCACAAAGGCCACATTCCCCCTCTGTTGCGTGGTCGCCTTCTCCTGCAGCACTCCCTTTGACTTCAGGTCATGCTTCCAGGATTTCTCAGCAAAAGAGTCAATTTGATTTGCTTGAGATTAAAAATTCACAGGCAAATCAAGGTCAAAATCCACATTCAATTAACCCTCTTCAGCGGGCTGATGATATGGAGAAGAAGTCAGCCGCCTCAGTTAAGCTTCTGGAGTTGCCTTACCGGCATCCTCTTTTGACACAGCCAAACCATGCTGATAGCGAGCAAGTTATTCCCATTCTTCCACCACAAGGAAGTTCTGTGTTTCCTGGGGGGCAACATTTGTCTGTCCTTACCGCAGCACATCCCAGAAATCAGGGAACACTGCAAGAACATGGAAACATGGGTGTTTCACCTATAATTTCAGCACCTGGAATATCTCCATTATTTATCCCATCCACTGTTTCCTCATCTCACATTCTAGGAAAACCTCCGTTGCCTCCAGGACTGCCACCTTCCCTATCACAAGTTGGACCTCCATTGTTAAATTCAGCTCCTATCCTGCCCCATCCACAATCAGGAAATTCACTTTTGGGCCAACAACCGGGGCATGCACTTACTGGCCTTATAAGTTCTCTTATGTCTCAGGGATTGATTAAACCTCCATCAGTATTACAGGTAAGACTTGTGGCGCTTAAGTGTCTTTTCAGGCTATTGGTTTATCGTGTGTGCAGTGTTCTTTCATACCCAAAGGTATGAACCTCTATTGGGTTATTGCATATAATTTCAGGAGTTGATTGGATTGGAGTTTAATGAACAAGTTCTGAGGGTTCGCCATGAATCTGCAATCAATGCACTCTATGCTGACTTGCCAAGGCAATGCACCACTTGTGGACTGCGCTTCAAATTGCAAGAAGAACATAGCAATCACATGGATTGGCATGTCACGAAGAATCGTATTTCTAGAAATCGTAAACAAAAACAGTCACGTAAGTGGTTTGTAAGTGCTAAGGAATGGTTAAGTGGAGCAGAGGGTGTGGGAGCAGATGCTGTTCCTGCATTTTTGCCTATTGAAATGGTTTCAGAAAAAAAGGAAGAGGAGATGGCTGTCCCAGCTGATGAAAACCAAAATGTTTGTGCATTATGCGGGGAGCCTTTTGAAGATTTTTATAGTGATGAAACTGAAGAATGGATGTACAAGGGAGCAGTGTACATGAATGCTCCTGATGGATTTAAGGAGGGCATGGAAAGGTCCCAATTGGGACCCATTGTACATTCCAAATGCAGGTCAGAGTCTACATTCCTCCCTCTTGAAGACGCTGATGGGGTTGAGATGGTAAGCTCTCTGATTAACCTTCTTTAGAAGGCATCATTTCTGTTGCTGGTGTTCTGTAGGTCCTTTTGATGACATGCTTTGAATTGCTGTTGTTTCTGATGTCATTATGGTCTGGTTGATTTTACCTTACTTTTCTTTAGGACTATTTTTCTCCATTCAATTAAATGAGCATACATTTGTAATATTTTCTTATGTGTGATAAGCATTCTGCATTTACGTCAATCTTCTGCCATGCCTGTAGATTACTCTTATTAATACAGGTTAATCTTGTAATAAAATTTGATTGACAAGTTGATGGAATTATAAAGGTTCTATGAAGTAGGTCCTTACTCCTTAGTACACAAAACTATGAATTTGATGTGATTTGCATGGCATTGACTTACCAACTGGCTTGCAGAGTTGCAAAAAAGGATACTATCAGAAACAAATAAATGCACATTTTTTTTTTCTGGTCACACAGATAGAAGACAGTTAGAAAATGTTATATAGAATGGTTTGGATGTCACAGTAATGAACTTGGACATATTGTAAATAATAGGAAATTGAGGAGGACCATTGGAGACTCCGGTGGATGACTACGCCGTAAGTTGGCTACTATATCTTTCAACATGATAAATTGAGACCGTGACTTCATATGACTTTGCTGATTGAGCGTTAATATGGTCATATTGGAAAGTTAAAGTTTTCTCAGTCGCTTAGTTTGTTCAAAAAGGTTGCTGTCTGCTAGTTGGTGCTTTCTGCTAATTCTAGTCCTGCACTGGAAGTGTTGAATTCAACCGTCATTTTCTGGCATCCACATTTCAACATTGAAGAGTCTGCGTTGGACTTAAGTAATCATCTTTGCAGATTTTGAAGGCCATGAGACATGGCCTTTTTTCCTTGTTTTGTTGAACGTTCTTCAGTTTTAATCTACTGTAAGGGCAGGTGAATTAAAGATTTTATTTTCTTTTGCATCTGTTAGCTTCCTTTAGTAGTAAAGCGCCACCTCTCTTTGTTTTTGTCTCTTTCTTGCATGGACATCTTTTTAACGTCCTTTTATTTTAAGTAGAGAAACGTTTGCATGTTTTTGAGGGCAAATAATATAATAAAGTTATCTGGTTTTAGTTTTGCTTAGAGTTTGGTGGTTGTGATTCGTTTGATTTGTGATTGAATGCAACATTATAGATCATATAGTTTGGCGCATTTAATTTATAATTTCGTTCAACCATCGTGAATATTTATTGAACCACTGCAGGTAAAATACATCAAAGTTGATTCTCTTTTCTTCTGTTTCCAGGGGGAGGATGATATACTGAGTAATCAAAGGAAAAGAATTCGGCTCTAGGTTAATGCAGATTCAACCCTCATTTGTACATTACTGGAGTCTAGACAGGGTTTTTTTGGCTCTTAAAAGGTTCTTTATGGTTGAATCTGCAAAAATTTGCCTAATGGCAATCTTTGTGTCTGTATATTGGATGTTGTACCCCCGGTTATCCTTCATCTAAGGAAATCTCTCTCTCTCCCTGTCTCTGAACTATGACATGGTTTTCCTTTATGCGGTTGTTCGAGTACAAAAGTGTAGGTAGATTCTGGAGCCTGACCAATTTCTTGTCTCGCTTTGCAGCAATTCTCCTTAAGAGTCTATGGATGATTTTAACATTTTGAGAAAGCTCACCTTCATTAGCTTGGGATTTTGATGGCTGCCACTCAGAAACTTGCCGTGGGATCATGGGCGTCAATATAAGGAATGAGCTTCTGAACATGTTTTGCCATTCTACTTGAATCTTTCTCGAAGCAGGATTACAAGGGAAACCTGCTATGCTCTCCCTTGCAGTATCTGATGTCAATCATTTTCAGGCACTTCCTGCGATTCTGGAGAAGTTTTGCTGTCATGCTTGACCACGGGCTAACTCCAGATAGGTTATAGAGCAGAATATCGATTACTTGTATTTTTCTACTTCCATCGTGTATAAATTATGACCCGTCAATAGCCGCTGGGAAATTTTTCTTCTGCACTTTCTGGTGCGACACCATGTTCACATTTGGAAATGTTACGAGCGTAAACTTTTTTCTCCTCTTTTTGTGTCTTCTTGAAAGACTTACGAGAGCACGTAATGATGTGCGCTGTACTACGGAAGAAAATTTGAAGTGGCCGCTGCTCAACTGTATTCGATCTCACCCTTGAACACCCTCTATTGCTTATCATGTTCAGGTTATTCCTTGTTTGATCTGGGACAGCGCCGCCTACCCCCAGGTTATTCTAGAGGGTGAATCTAAATGTAAGAGAGAGAGAGAGAGAGAGAGATCTTTTATTCAACATATCAAACCCAACAAGCCGTTGGGAAACAAAAGAGCATACAAAGCAAACTCAACATTCTGGTTTGAAACTTTTTCAGAATGGAAAACTCCATCCGGTGACCAACTAAAATTCCAAACTCTAATTGTCGAACATCAAGAGATGGCTGCCTCTAAATAATATCATCCACAGACATTGCTGTGAATAGTCAGTACCTCCACAGGCCATGATGTGACATACAACCACAACTCTCATCACTTGAGCTGTTTAACACAACCTCTCAGCCCAACTCTTCAATGCCATTTGAAAGGTAGTTAGTGCCTATAGGAATTGAACCCAACAAGTGTTGCTCATGCACCGTAGGCCCAACCAGCTACACTACACGCCCTTTGCCAAAAGAGGGAGAGAGAAAGAGAGCCAAAGCAAAACGTTCTGCAACTTCCTCCAATCTCGGTTCCAATGGCACCTTTTTCTGGAAGACCACCTTTTCAAGAGGGACTGAGAAGAGAGTGAAAAACGTAAAGCAGATTTAATTTATGATTCGCGGTCGTTATTTGATTTAAAAGTTAACTTTCCCCGTCCTCTGTGGTCAAAACGTGGCTTCCGTAGCGTGTAGACTGGTTAGCTTACGAAAATTGTTTTCACCCGGACATGCGTTTGCCATTGGCTTATTTGTTGGGGGTGCTAATCTTTCCCATTTTATTTGTTGTTAAACAAACCTTTTGTGTTTACTTATTGTTTTAATCAGGTCAAACACAGATGAAGCTCATTGAGCTGGCCGACGATAGAGTAGCTCCATTTGTGCCTGAAGCAGCCAAATGGTTGGGTTTGAGGGCCTAGACGCATCGCTTATTTCATGTTAGGCATGTTTCCTCCAGACTGCTTGGTAAGCTCATACCATCTAAGTTTGTCATAACAAAACTTGCCCATCTTTTCCCCATTTTCCAAAATATGTTGATGAAGTGCACCCGAACATGCTAAGGAAAAAAAGTGAATCAGGACTAATATTAGGAGAAAACTTGGAGATTAACTGATTTGAATTAACTGAATGTGGTATATATGTTTTTGTAAGGGTGGAGCCAGAAATTTTTTGTTGCAAGCTAAACTATATTTTCAAAATTTTAAGAGAGACAAAAAGAGAAAATTTTAAATTTCTATATATATTAAATTAATTTAAAATCTGATGGGGGGCCAAGTACCCTGCCAGCCTCCCCTTCCCTCCGCCCCTATGTTTCTAGATCTACCCACATTTAACTATACTTGGAAGATTTCATTTGCTTTTGCACATGTGACACCTAATTGTTAAGGCTGGGTATAGGGCTGAGTATCCAATGGGTAGTAGTTTGATTGGGCTCACTACATTTTTTAATATTATTTTTAACATATATATATATATATATTATTACAATTAATTATATATATATATATAATTTTATATTGTTTATTTTAACCGAACCGAGCTTGAGCTCAGGTTTCGAGCGAAGCTCGAGCAGCAGTAACGAACTTGGCCCGGTGCAAACGCTGACTCTGTAGAGCTGAGATGCCCAGACCTGCAAATAGTGCTGGTGGTGTCTCAATTCTTGGGAAGTGATTACACAATAGGGTAAAGTGCAGTCTGCCTTTACATTCATGTGGTTTGCATGTTGCCTTTCTGTTGTTCTTGGGCAACCCTCATCAGAATTCAAAAACTATTGGGAATTAAAACTAATTTCCGTTGTGCGACCATGAGCACCAAATGCAATCGTATAGAAAAAATTTAATCCTGCTTTTTAGCTTGGTACTGACTCCAAAATAAGGGATCGACGCCCAACCTCGTTTGGTAAATAAATTAGTCAAAGCTCTCGACAGGTTCACACCTGAAGGCCACTCGAGGCGGCTGTTCCTACCTCCCCTAACCAGAAGCGAATGATGACGAACTGAAGCGAACACATTTGGTTAGTTTCAGGAAGTGGTAATTATAAACGTTATTCTTCTTCTTCTTCATCTGGCTTTCATAGTTCATCGATCATTGTTAACCATTTCCCACAGTCTTCCTTTTCTCCGCGTCACCAATCGTAAGAGAAGAAAGGAGGAGGTGGTCGGATAAAGGCGAGGGGAATGCTCATAAATGAAGATGTTGCGGATGCCGACGACAATAAATGCCGTTCTAGCTTTTCCACTGTCTACAGAAAGCTTAAGCGGAAAAGCAGCAGTTCCACATTCCAAAAGTTGGGGTACATATATTCAATTGAGAGTTGCCTATTAATTGCTGCTTAGTTTTGTATGGAATAGCAATGGATACGGCCACAAGAAGAGGGCAAAAAGAAAAAAAGGGGAAAGGATCATGATACTCATTGACATGCAGTCTGCCTTACTCATCACCATCGATCAATACGTAGTAAATATGAACAACCGAACGGCAACGCCTGCCGGTTGTTCAGCAGATGGGCGCACCCTTCATTTCTCCTTTTCTGATCACTAATTTTTACTTGAAGAAATCCCCAACAGCTTGATCGGGCTCTCCGGCGGCCGGCCCCAGTGAATGAGCCTCGCGATGAGGTTTTGTTATTTCGATCTCCGAACCGTTTGCAGAATCCTGTTCCCTAATTTAACATGGTTGGTACCCTGCGAAGAAGAAGAAGAGATGGGAATATTTTGGAGGCTGGTGGGTAGCAGCCAATAATTAATTGAATGGAACCCGTTTTCTTTTTGTCTTTCCTGCTTCAGGTCAGCCGGCGGTTGCGGTGATAATGAACTACACCAGACTGTGGTTACTTACTTACTGCCCCATGGGCCACCAATTTTGTAGGTCTCCACACCAAGCCATTCGTTGGGACAGCAACAGCTGGCCTGGGTCCCAGCGCCATCCGGCAGGTCATTTCAGGCCCAACCACGTCCGGTCAGATCTAGTTGGGTCGCTTGACCACCGGACCCACCGTAGCGGCGATGCAAATGTACATTTAATTTGGAATTGTATATGGTACAGATGCTTATGAAGATGAAATCTACAAGAAATTTTCAAAACATGGGTTAAAGATCAAATTCAGAGGGTGTTTGGTCGACACCTTCACCTAAATCGGTCTTTTAAAACCCTGGTTTTATTATGAAAACTATTTTTTAAAAAAAAAAACTTGATTAGTTTGATTGGGCGATACGCCTAAAACATGTTTTTTCATAAATAGCTTAATAAGGTCTGTTTTTTCATTTCGTTTTATAAAACCAGATATAGTCAAAATTAGGTTTTTCCCAAACCCAACTTTGATGGCACAGTCTCCAAACTTTTTGGAGGTGTTATCTAAAAAACCCCTAGAAAGAAGTGCGGCTTGCATGCACGTATACTCCAAAGCCCCTTTAACATTCCTACACTCATATTTATTTATCGTTTCCCTTCTATTTATTTGGTGAGCCGGCCTGTACTGCTGAATTAATTGTGAATCGATAAAGATTAGTGTTATGCTCAATATTTAAAAACTGAAAACATACAAATAAGAACAAAAAACTGCAAACAGATATTTAAATAATAAGACATAAGTCAAGGGTGTTGCGCATGGCGTCCTTGTCTAGGCCAATGGATAAAATAAGTTAGTTTCAGATTTAATTAGAATCAGGCCCATTTTTATGAGACAGTAGTTCAAGATCTCTCGCGCTGACGGAGATGTCATTCAGTAGTTTATAACAAATTATGACATTACATATTATATATATATATGTATCTTCTGAGCGATGCGTCATGTTATTTATTTAGTCAACCTACGTACATTCGACTATGCTCCTGTACAATATATGCAGCTTAATTTCGAGTTCGCATACTTGAGGTCGACATCATGCCTTGAATACGATCTTTCGGAAAGAGAAAGGAAGCAAAGGAGGAGATGAGAAGAAATTAGGTAGCATGCAGTACGAAGACAGCTGCCGTTGTTTGCAGCACCCAGTGGATCTAGTCTGAAGGGCGGAGAGTTCTACTGTATATCAAACTGAACAGAGCAAGGAGTAAATGACATCACAAAAACTTCAAAAAGCATTAAAGGAAGTGAAAGCTCGATCCAAGGGAAGGATGGCAATGAACCATGCAACTTGCATTACGGTAATCAATGAGAAGTAAGTCAGCACAACTGTTGATAATCAGTAGTTCATTTCATGCACCAATTATTCCTGCAGCAACAGAACCAGTGAGTGGACTGCCGCATGTGGGGACACACCTTATCCCCCTCCGACGACCGACGATCAATCCTTCATCTCCATGATTACGACAATGCAAATTAAGCTAAGCGTAAGAACCAATTACCTTTTTTCTAGCATGATATGCACGCATCAACGTTATCCATCATGGACACTTGATCCCTAGCATGAAAACGTGCTTTTGGTGCATTAACAGTGACTTTGAAGAAGGAAGAATCAAACTCGATCCACAAAAGAAAGTTTACATTCTCTTCGTATGTAGTTCTTCAATGAATTTTGCAAAACCCTTGGAAAACATGAATGTTTGCTCTGTGTTGAAGACATCTAAATGTCAAAACATATGTTTTCTCATATCTATAAGTTGAGATTAATCAAAATATATTTATGCACTTCCTGATACTTATCAGCAGTCAAATCGTTACCACTTGAATTTCGGCAGAACCCGCGCCAACATGACATGACTGCATTGCACGCATCGGTCATCGCTCTATGCTTCCAACTTACAAATATACTTTTTGAAATGTTGTGTTCTTCGAACGAAATTCCAAAAACATTTAAATTTACAGTCCTCTGCATCACAACGAACTAATTCAAGAGCAAAATCGTATGCTTTAAACAACAAACTAAAATCACATTAATGGGAAAGGAAAAAGTGCGTAAGGAATTTATTGTGAAGGAGTTCCGCGAAATCTGTTTCCCAGGCCCATTTTTTTGGAACGGAAATTTTCTAATCTCTGTCACCACATTGTGTGTGCTTGTCGTTACTGAAACATCAAACACATGGAGATTAATCTAAAGCTGACACATGTTTTTACAGTTCTTGACGCTGACTTCAATCATGCGTGTGATTTAATTTGTCATTTAAAGTAAGCGGCAACTCACTGAAAAACGTCAAGTTAAAAAAATTAAGGTAATGTATCTTCTTGAAAAACGATCTTAGAGTTAAGTGTCTTTTTGAGAATCGTCTAATTAGGTGGATTATGAATAATTGAAACTAACGAATGGAAGGGTGTTGACATAATTTGGCAGCGGTTACATTCTCCTAGTCACAGAAAAAAAATTATGATCCCTCCACCTTTGTTTACTTAAAGGGTTATTTTGGTTATAATGATTTCCATCCCACATATTACTGATGGTCCAAGTTTTCTATTATTCTTTGTTTTGTTCTTATGTTAATTAAAGAAATGGAAACTAATGGGTTCACCCTGGATGAATGGTGTCATGATCTGAAGCTGCACTACATAATATATGGCTCCAGCGGAGAACCGGCCGCAAAAGATGGCCCAACACATTATCCACATAAGAATCACTTCTCCTTTATAACCGCCCCTTGGAAACTCCTACGATCAATCACTAAAGTAGAGACTAGAAGGTGGGAGGAAAGTCATTAATATTTGATCTTCTATTTGAAAATGATCAGTTAGCATCAGAACACGTATAGATTGAAAATGACTCTTCATTTTCATATCAGAAGGGGCCAAATGAAGCCTGAGCTCTTCGACACGTATATGAATTTAAGTAGCCGCCCCCGAATTCTTGTTAGAGTAACTGACATATATTAAAGGGCCTCTGCGTTTCACCCTAGCTCGGTGCCAAAGAAATCACCAGAACGTGAAATTCTGGTTCCCCTCCCCGTTAAACACACACACACACACACACACACTCTCTCACAGAGAGAGAGAGAGAGAGAGAGAGGGAAAGGAATACGTTCCTAGTTTTCCAAAAGTAAGAATCAACCAAGGCAGTGTGAAGGATTTACTGTTTTCCTTTGTTGCATTATGTCCAAACACCGATTGTTTATAATATTAATTCTAACAATGACAATGAACTTTTTCTCTAATCTGGAAGGTCCGGTTCGGTACCATTTGATTGTGGCTACATACATCAGCGCCAATGCATCTACCCATCGAGTCCCTCTGCATTATAATTAATGTTTTAACCACATGAAATTAAGAGTACTTACAAGACGCACAATAAATTGGATTTTGGGAGATAATTGAGCTCCCTCTGGAAGCAGATCGTCTATGGCCGTCCGATATATAATTAGGAGACAGAAGCTAGCAGAACCCGTTTCATATTTGGATTGAAAGCTGCCGGGAAAACTTTTAATTTGCATCCGCATAAGAACCTTGGAGCCGAATCTGGATTTGGTTTCGGAGTTAATCCCAAGGACCCTATAAGCGAATCTTAACTAATGCACTTATACATGGTAGATCACATTCGCCCGCTTAGCCCACCTTAATTAGTATGTAGCTGGTTGTTTGTGTTGCTTGCTTTCTTCTCCGATACTGTTTTTTTCGCACCTGCTTTCCTTTTCTTGTTCTTATGCTCAATCACATCGTAAAAACCATAAAACCATGCATGATTGCTTTACGCTTTTATGTGCTCTCTCTCTCTCTCTAATATATATATATATATATATATATATATATATTATACAGACACTCGCGCTCCGGGGGAGGCATACACATGATGTTGTAACTGCGTGCAAGCAAGGCATGAACATAATAACGAAGCCGCGTCTGGTGTGAGCCAGTAAGCATTTATTGTGAGATCGCAGAGGGAAGGTGAGGCTGAAAACTCGAAAATTTATTGCTGGAATCCCAGTCAATTGGTAAGAAAAAATAAAGTAAATAAAAAAACGCATAACAGTTTAATGCTACCGAACGTAAATGCTCCCCCCCACCCCGGGGCGCTCTCTCTCTCTCTATAAGAACTAAGAATATGCAAATCTGCTTGTTTGCACTAATTCTGAATTTTTCCATGATCAAAATAGAGTATTAGTCTTTTAAGATCTTACGCATTTTCCATCTTTCGCGTTTACAAATGCCTAGAGTATGCATGCAGATACAGTAATTTATAATGACGTTTGACAGATAATTGCAGTAAAATTTCTCTCAACAACGTTACTCCCTCTCTCTCTAAAATAAATGCATCCACTACTCTCGGTTTTTGCCCCCATCCAACCCTTTCGTTTCCTCTCCCACCTCACTGTGAAGGCTCTCCTCTTTCCCTCCTTTTGAACATTCTGAGGGGGGAGAGAGAGAAAGAGAGAGAAGTAGAAGTCCATACACGGCCAGGAACACGGCGTTGATGCTGGTGTCTACCTTCGTCTTTCCTTTATAATGACCTCCTGAAACGGTCGGGAACGGCATCAACGGTGTGTTTCTTCCTTCCTTGACAGGTTCTTGCGATGAATGATGGCCTGCTTCACAGAGAAATGGATGTCGGTATGAACGAAAACCTGGACACCAGTTGGCTCTTTGAAAATCACAAATGGATCCCTCCTATTCTGAAGAGAACTCCATCATCAGTAAGTCTGAGAGAGAGAGAGAGAGAGAGAGAGAGAGATGTTGTGTTCTTGCTTCCGTTGTCATTTTTAAATCGGCATCCGAATGCAGGAAGGACCTCCTTCCAGTTATCATGTTTGTAGATGTTAAGTAACCTACGGTGTTCTTTTCATCGAGATAAGTGTGGAGCATCTGAGAGCGCAAGGGCCTTGTTCTCAGGGATGATGGTGTCAAAAGCAAGTCCCCATTGTCAAACCTAGTTCTAGGAAAGTCATATGCAGATGATCATAAGCAGAGTTGTCATATGCAGATGATCATAAGCAGAGTTAAAATTTCGGGTTCAAAAGGGAGCCTCCTCTGACTGTTTAGTACTTGTTAATGACAGATTTTGCTGCGTAGGTTCGAGTATACTGCTATGTAAACCATCATGTAAAAAGCGATAACAATTTAAATGTATACTGGGATCGATACCCATAACGTAAGGCGAGAGAGAGTGAGTTGAGAGAGAGAGAAAGATGGCCGGAATAACGATTCCGGCAGTGCATGTGATATCTATGATGGCCACCCATGCTCAAACAGGTAACAGATTTGGCTGTACAACCATGAAAACAAAGCAGGTGAGGGCTCTCTATCTCGAAAGAACTAGGCAAGGGGAAAGAAAACATAAATTAAACACATAAGGAGAATGTCAAGCTTCTCGACTTCCTTTAGAGTGCGAACATCCATCACTCCTCGATAAAACAAAAATACACATTAAGAAAGGTTGCTACCATCCCCAATTTAGGGAATCCATTTTGGTATGCGAGAGGACGCATAAAGTTCACCCTTGTATATATCAACCCCTCTCTCGTGCAAACTTCATTTCCTGTCCGTTTTGCTCCTTTTCTTGTCCTGGGCTTGATTTCTGTGTGTTTGATAAACTTTCGTGCTTTTCTGTTCGATTCTATTTAACCTTTTATAAGAGTGAAAAGAAAAATCCGTGCGTGATAAAAGTTTGCGTTTTTTCCTTCAGCCGAACCTGCTGGACGGACAAGTTGACATCAGTCATTCAACAGAGGGTGAGATGGCCTCCGTTAAGATGAGGGAAGATGACTTCGAGAGTAAATCTGGAAGCGAAAATCTTGAGGGTGCTTCCGGCGAGGATAACGATCATGAACGGCGGCCTAAGAAGAAGAGATACCATCGACACACTCAGCACCAGATTCAAGAAATGGAAGCGTACGACACATCGCTAAGTGTTCACTAATTTAACATGCCCTCTTCATTGCAAGTCAACCCTTTACATGCTGCATCTTATTAAATTTGCTCGTCTATATTTTTTTTCTGTTAGCTAGATTAACAATAAAACCATTGTTTTCCTTTTTATTGTTTTTCCTTTCATGGAGGAGTTAGCCTTTCTGAAATGTAGACTTCAAAATTACGTAGACAATGGAGGCAAAAAAATCACTGTACCGTTTGATGCAAAATTTTCGGTATCTGCAGGTTTTTCAAAGAGTGCCCACATCCAGATGATAAACAAAGGAAGGAGTTAAGCCGGGAGTTGGGGCTGGAGCCCCTTCAAGTAAAATTTTGGTTCCAAAACAAGCGCACTCAAATGAAGGTAAAATATGCAAAAAATTGGAAAGTATTCAAAATTCTTGTGGACGATAGAGACATAGAAGGCCATTAGTATCCTGTGAAAGCAGCAAGCTATTTGTTAATCTTTTCCCTTTCCGATCGGATCGTTTTCCCTTTTCTCTCCAGACACAACATGAGCGCCATGAGAATGCACAACTCAGAGCGGAAAATGAGAAGCTTCAAGCTGAGAACATGAGGTATAAGGAGGCCCTGGGAAATGCTTCCTGCCCGAGCTGTGGTGGTGCTACTGCTTTGGGTGAAATGTCATTTGACGAACAGCACTTAAGGATAGAAAACACTCGTCTCAGAGAGGAGGTACTGCCATACGACAACTTATTGACAGTGATCACAATTCACAACTTAGCATACTACTTATCTTCTTTGTAATGCCCGAAGCATGACATATTATATATTCCAACTCAATGAGCAAAATTGGTGTCTTGAATATTATAAATTTAGTAATTGTCGGAGTGAAAAAAGTCTTTCCATTACTATCACTTGATTCTTAGAATGCAAAACCATGCATTTGAGAGAGGATTTCTTCGTCCTCTTTGTTTTGTTTTGTTTTGTTTTTTTTTCCTTTCTGTTTTCACGAGAAAAGAAGACTGTAGATAAGATATTATGTCAAAATTATGATTTTAAGCACCAAACCAAGATGGCACGGTTACTTGCAGATCGACAGGATCTCTGGCATTGCTGCCAAGTATGTTGGGAAGCCAATGGTTTCGTACTCACCATTGTTGCCGCCTATCTCACGCTCTTCTATAGACCTTGGGGTCGGGAACTTTGGGCCAAGCATGGGAGGGGAGATGTTTGGAGGTGGGGAGCTGTTGAACAAGCCAGTGGCAGCGCAGTTGGAGATAGAGAAGCCTATGGTCATAGAACTTGCCGTTGCTGCAATGGAGGAACTCATCAGAATGGCACAATTAGGCCAACCCCTGTGGACTCCAGGCGGCGTCGATGATTCTGCTGAAGTACTATGCGAGGAGGAATACCTTCGGACGTTTCCACGAGGGATTGGGCCTAAGCCCTTGGGCATGAAATCTGAGGCATCTCGAGAGACGGCGGTTGTGATAATGAATCCAAGCAACTTGGTGGAGATCCTTATGGATGTGGTGAGAACATTAGCCTCAATCTGTTAGGCCGTCGCATGAACTGCACGGCATATTTTTCTAATGCATGGTTTGTTCAGTACTTAGTCTTGCAGACGAAAGAAGCGGACGGTGAGATGCATATAGCATGTGTTTGGATACTTACAGGACATGTTAATACTGGTTTACGATTTTAAGCTGATATGCATGGGCTTGGACAGCAACTCTATATAGCTCCGTCTTAGTTTCCAACTACAGAAAATGGCAATTAATCACACGCCCTTTCTTATTCTCAGAATCAATGGTCAAGTATGTTTTTCCACATCATTTCAAAGGCATTAACCTTGGAGATTCTATCAACTGGAGTAGCAGGAAACTGGAATGGCGCATTACAAGTGGTCTCTCTCTTTCTCTCTATATATATATATATGTGTGTGTGTGTGTGTGTGTGTTTTCAAGCGCTTGACTGCTGAACGTTTAGAAGAAAATGTATGTAGCTTTTACTTGGACTTCACAGTGCGAGTTATAATTTTCCTCTTGCAGATGTCGGCGGAGTTTCAAATGCCCTCTCCACTAGTACCTACGAGGGAAAGCTACTTTGTTAGATACTGCAAGCACCATCCGGATGGAAGCTGGGCGGTTGTTGACGTCTCCCTTGACAGTATACGACCAAATGCACAGCCAGTATTAAGGTGCAGAAGAAGACCATCAGGATGCCTGATCCAACAAATGCCTAATGGTTACTCAAAGGTTAGAATGATGATTTTTTTTTCTTTTCTGCAAATTGATTTCGGTAACAAGATAACAGCCTGCTGTTGGCATGGGACTTGCCTTTGTTGCGTGAAAATGAAGTGATTCATCGTCTTTCCTCTTTGATCCTAAGCAGTCATGGTGCGGATTTGTTGACATTAACTTGCATGCGCTTGATCATGATGAACATGCGCTCCGTGATTCATAAACGAACATGCTCCCATGGGAATAAAGACACCATGCATGCATTTATGTACGTGCAACATCATGCCAAAATACGCCTGTTCAAATCTCATAATTGACATGCATCTGTGTTGCAGGATATGTGCGTTACGTCCATTAATACGGGCACTTGCATTTTTATCCACGTCTGTAGATTGGATGTCGGTACAAGCTTGTTTTTATCCACGTTGAGCTATGGACGTCGTTAATGTTTAGGGGAAAAAATTTCATTGACGTGAGAATGGACACGCGTCGATAAATCTTGTTTTTTTGTCGACGTCTTATGAACGTCCAGTACAAGTTCTTTTGTCTATGTTTAGAATATAGACGTCCGTAAAAGTCAAACGTCAAGAACATCCTAACGCCAATCACCAGTCAATACTCTTTTGGCCTAGAAGAACGTTGGTAAAAATTGCCTTTCACCGACGTATCTTTTCCCCTATTTTTTTCTTTTTCTTTTTTTGTAGTGTCCCATCTTTGTTGTTTATTCTGGCCCATAGATATCACCTCCTACTGCCCTTAATTACACTCTTCTCCGAGGGATCATCGGTGATGCCAACTCCATTATGCACAAGTCGAAGTGGAGCCTGTGCGGAGTTGAAATACAAGCTTCAGGGAAATCAAATTCTCGTGGAAAACGAAAGAATGGAAATGGCGACCATATCAGCCGTTTCATTGCTTATCCGCCTTTGTATTATTCCTTTGGTCTGAGGAGATGGTCGTGCAATGCTCCTCCAGGGAGCTGCTGCTACCTTCTGAGTCTTCTTGTCAAGATAACTCCTCTCACTTCCCCCTGCATTAAATTAACTTCACTATGCAGAAGAACCATAGCAAAATGGCTGATTATGCAGAACTATGCGAGGGGTGGAGCCGGCCCCTCACAACGCAAATTAAAGTTGTGTTCAGAATCCATAGAATCCAGCATTGCACCCATGTGCACGTAGACACATACTGAGGATTATGCAATATAAGTCCAAATTGATTTGAAATCATTTTTACCTTGGAGAATGGACTCATCAAATTGCAGTGCAGGTTATGTGGGTGGAGCACGTTGAGGTAGACGACCGAGCAGTTCATAGCATATATAAGTCGCTTGTCAATTCTGGAATGGCCTTTGGTGCAAAGCGATGGGTATCCACTCTTGATAGGCAATGTGAACGGCTAGCGAGCGCCATGGCTAGTAACATCCCTCCAAGAGATGTTGGTGGTACGCAACGAAACAGAAAGCTGTTAAGTTACTAAGATTCAAACTTCTGGTTCCATGTAATCTTTCAAAAGCGTGGATACCCTCCAGAAAATCATCAACAAGTAGACGCCCTTCTGCAATTTCTGATATATTGGGCTTTTATGGTTTTTCTTCTTTCTTTTTTTGCCAGTTATAACGAGTCCAGAGGGGAGGAGAAGCATGCTGAAGTTGGCAGAGAGAATGGTTATAAGTTTTTGCGCTGGTGTGGGTGCAACTACAACGCATACATGGACTACTCTGTCTGGAAACGAAGCAGAGGATGTGAGGGTGATGACAAGAAAGAGCATAGGTGATCCAGGAAGGCCGCCAGGCATTGTTCTAAGTGCAGCTACTTCCTTCTGGCTGCCTGTCCCTCCAAAGAGGGTCTTTGATTTCCTTCGGGATGAGAATTCAAGAAAGGAGGTAACATTAATCCCTGTCTATTAATCAGATCCAGAATTAGGTTGTTCTAGAGTTTCTTCAGATCAGGCTTGGTTGTCATGCCTCTACAGATTTTATCGTCTTACCGTGTCTTCAAATGAACCAAGTCCCTCCAATTTAGGGATAGTTTTTTTCAAAAATAAAGAGGCATTGTCGGAAGTTCTATGCATATTTTAGAAAGAATGGCCGGTTACTTGTTGAAGCTAATGTTTTATTCTCGTGCTGATGACAGTGGGACATTCTCTCCAACGGAGGAGTAGTACAAGAAATGGCCCATATTGCCAACGGCCATGACCCTGGAAACTGCGTCTCGCTTCTACGAGTAAATGTAAGATATACACATTTGCAGCTCATTTCATATGTACAGTACAGAATTTGTTACACTTTTACTTTACCATTACATGCTTTTTCTTTTTTGGCTTTTTACGCATAATCTGCACTTAGGCAGTCATTCTGAGCCGCAGTCTCATATGCTGCTTAAAAGATTCTAGTTAGTACCTTACCATCAGGGCCCATATATGCATCCTTTCTCTTCTGTAGGCAGTCACCCTTGTGGGCTTTGAACTAATAGATCTGACTCCTTAATGAGAAGGTCTCCCACAGATGACAACAAATTCTTCATCTATCGTGTTTGAGGTCATATGGGATCGTCGGATGAGTATAGTCTTTTATGTCGTTGACAGCAATGAATGTGAAGTGCGTTACGTCTTTCTTTTTCAATTAACTTGAAGGGAAGTTTTCTCTTCGCTTCAAACACTAGCAGCTGTTTAGTTTAATCTCTCCATCAGTCCTCTTACGTGTCTCTGTATAAGCAGTCCGTCTACCTGCCATGGACATGTTCCGGCCCATTCATATTACTAAAGTCTGCTTATTGGCATGACGCTGCTAATTTAGCAATACCTCCATTCAACACAAGGGATGATTTCAAAATTTTCAGTTTTGGCATTTGAGATATTAATTAATGGACTACGATTCACCGTGTATCTCTACAAGGTTCTGTGCTTTCGATGTTGACTACAGTATGCCAAATGCTTGTCTTCGTGCGTGACTGGACGTTGTGTGGGTTTGTGCATATGTCGTGTTAAAAGGAATAAGTCATTACTGAAATCTCTGCAACCATCTAATCCAAATGCATGTAATTATTTTCTTTAAATTCAACGTCTGTGGCTTTTCAGAGCACAAATTCAAATCAAAGCAATATGTTAATACTGCAAGAGAGCTGCACGGATGCATCAGGGTCGTATGTGGTGTATGCACCGGTGGACATTGTAGCCATGAATGCCGTGCTAACAGGTGGGGACCCAGAATGCGTGGCTCTTCTTCCCTCAGGGTTCGCCATATTGCCAGACGGGCCGACCGCCACCACCACCCAGAGCGGAACGGCAGAGGTAGGAGCTACTGGAGGAGGAGGGGGAGGGTCACTTTTAACGGTGGCGTTCCAGATCTTGGTCGACTCCGCCCCCAACGCCAAGCTCTCACTGGGATCAGTGGCAACAGTTAACAGCCTCATCGCTTGCACCGTCGATAGGATCAAAGCTGCGGTTACGTGCGACACTGCATGATGCCTCGTCCTGCTCTCCCATTTACGTATGCTTCAATCTTCCTTCCTGATTTATTATGATCATTTCTGATATATATATATATATATATATATATGTCCTCTTTAATTAAGGTAGATTAAGAATCGCATTGAGTGACTTTTTTTTTTTTTTTGTTGAGGGGGAGTAGTAATCGCAGCTACCGGCTTTATCTATCGGGCCCATGGAAAAAAGCGGGGAGCGAAGGGTTTCTTATCCGTTCTATCCACGGTTCTCTTGTTGAATGTGTTTCGGAGACCATACTTTTTATCGTTTCTGTAACTTTTCGAAGACTGTGCGTATTAGTGCTTGGGGAAAGGGCTGATGTACAGGAGTTTCTTCGGGAGGCGATAGATGTTTAAGTTGACTAGTGAGGAACGTCATATCATACATAGCAGCGGCAGCGGCGGAGTAATTATTTGTTTACAGGAAGAAATGAAATATTTATATGGCTCTGCTGAGTGCCGACTGTGGGGGGGGTGAGGGGCCTCTAGCTGAGCAAGTGTTGAGCTTGCGTTCTCAACTACGCATGTTCCTGCGCATGGGGACAAAACCTCTGATGATGCAAGCAAGCAAACAGAACGACGATTTGGGTTGGCGTTGTCCTCAGTTAAAAATTCACCATCATTTTGAAAATTGTGCAATTTGCAATTCTTTTTCTTTCCCCGCAGGATCTTTTTTTTATGTTTGGTGCTTCTCTCTCTCACCTTTTCCATTCATCACCTTTATGTGCATGTGCATTTGTGCAGTCAGTAACAAAGGAGGGGTGAAGGGAAAGGCCAGCCTTTTTGGAAGTCAAGAACGCACCTCTGATGCACCTTGCCACGTGGTGTTGGGGCTTCAGAAGCAACGCACATGCAAGAGTATTGGTTCGGGTATTGACTTCACCACTTATTAATTAAACAAAATATATATAAATATAATACTTAGTCCGTCTTCTTGCCTTTGACCTTGTGAGCCCAATGGAGAGGTCCTTTCGTTTCCTCTTTTGAAGAATTAGGGTTTAGGGACAATGTGTGTCATTTTGTAACTTACTTCTCTCTTGTTTTGTTTTGTTTTATTTATCTATAGTCGATCGTCATGATATTTGTTTGATGTTTGGCACAAGTTGGTGGGACGGAAATTAACAGCAGATCGCGTGTTTCATTGGAAGGAAATTAAGGGTGGAGTTTGATTTTCTACTACCATTTTAAACAATTTGTTTAGTTTTTTCTTCTTTCCTCGAAATTTCTCCATTCCTTTTCTACGAAAACGAGAAAGAATTTAATAATTTCATGAGCAACTGAGACCAGCGTGCCTTTATTCATGAACTTGTATTTATTATCGAAGATTGAGGGGCCGGCCCCGTAGCTTGACGGAATGCAATTAAGTTGATGCATGCTGGGTGCCCGTAGAAAGGGGGAAACTCCCGCTTCCAAGCATATGCACAATATATATGCATGGCACTCCAGTTTCGGTGCGACGTTGTTGATTGATTTATGCTCTTGACCTAAAGATAGGGCGCGTTGACACTCGGCAAGATGTTGGTGTCGTGATCATCCATATCTAATTCCAAGGAGGTGACGGATGTCTCTTAGAATGTAGTCTGCCCAAGACAATTAATTTGTTAACATTTAATTATCTTCATTATGATATTAAAGTGCTGGCTCCCAGGAGTCATACATTGCCAAATATTAATGCATCCTTTCCGGTCCTTTAAATTGGCTGATCGATCGGTAGGTGCTTGTATTCGTACGTTTTCATTCCGCAACATTCTCTTCACTATGATTCCTTCCTTTCGGAAAATCGATGAGCAGTTTACGAATCAACAAAAACAAAAACAGATGGTAAAAAAAGAAATTGATTTTTGCACCTGTGACGAGTAGGCTGCACTGCGATGGCCAGGAGAAGGCAGGGTGATCTCTAACTCAATATTATCGCTCATTCGTCTGCCCATAAGCTGGCGATCTAGACAGTTTGTGTAGATGTGTGAAGATGAAGATGGCGTCGCTGCCTCCAAGTTGGCGGCATATTTGATGGACATCTCGATGAACTTGCTCGCATATTGATCCAATGTCTTTCCTTAGTCAATCTTTAACGTCTGCACAAACAGCCACACCAACTGCCAGCTCGATTGCCTCTCAGACGCATTGATCCTCCATCACACCCAGCTGATGTAGTGTCCACTGCCGTAGCTCTTATACCAAATGTTGGCGTGGTCCCTTATTTACACTCAATCTCACAAAATGGGAAGGAGAGGCTGCAACGTACAAGAGAGAATGGAGAGGTGCCGAGAGAGGGAGCAGAGTACGACAAGAGTAGAGAGAGGGAGAGAGCGAGAGCGTACAAGGATGGCAGGAGAGAGAGCTACAAGGATGGCAGGACGGAGAGAGAAAAGGGGACTTGACGCCACGGGTAGAGGGCAAAAAAAAACTTTTCTTGTTTTTCTTTCTCCTTTTGACCGCTCACTTCTCAACTACACGATAAGGTTAAATAAAGAAAATAAAAAAACTTCTCAACTAAACGATAAGGCTAAATAAAGAAAATAAAAAAACTAAATCTTGATGGTTGAGTTTAGTAACCACTGGTGATGCTTTTCCACGATCCTCTCCTCTTCAACTTTTCATTCCCATCAATTTCTTCATTCCTCTTTTTTAACTCCGCACTCGCACTTTCCCACGAGCTCCTCTCAATGGAGGTGGTGTTTGAGGTGTGCAACAACAACAAGTACAAGATCGAGATCGGCTTCTTTCATGTCGTGTATTAAAATTTTAATCCAATGATGTGCTCTTTATGCATTTACTTATCATGTGTTAATGAGATGTGTCTCGATTTAGATGCAGCAAACCCGAATCTCGTCTTCAAACTGACAGCATGTGCAAGTTCTTTGAATCCATGAAAACCTGCAATAATGACTAATTTGTTCTCAAGAAGCATCTGATTACCTTCAAGTTTCTTGATTGTTGGGTGCTACCATCCGTCCTTAGAGTGTTTATAATGTGTAAATTCTGCTTGTTTGGTGAATCAAAGCTGGAAATGTACATCAATCATTTGTTTGGTGGTTGAGATGTTTAGAGTGGAAATAGTCTTTGCTGCAGAAAGTATTATTGCAGGATCATATGGCCCATATTTTGCAGTGTTTTGCATTATGTTCTTGGTTGAATATGTTCAATTATCGTTTGCTTTTGCATTACTTAAATTGTGTTAATTTTTTTTTTTTTTTGGTGATGACAGTGAATGTCCTTGATCATCTACAATATTTGGGATGGCAATAGACTAATATGGACAATACTTTTTGATAACATTCATGGTTTCTTCAGTTGATTGGGCACTGAACGGCCAGGAAGTGCCTGTTCCTTCAACGCCTTTAAAGCTGAGCTTGATGGTGGATTAGCCCCGCAAGCTTAGGCCTGGTTCAATAATTGAGTCAAAGAGCCATGGCATAAATCTCAGGCGCTGTTAAATTTAGAGCCAGTGGATGAGTGGAGACTTTATGGGCGAGCAGAAATGTGCAGGATAGACTTGAATGCAAAGAGATTAACCTGAGTATAGAAAGAAAATATTTTGGTTTTAATTTGTGGTTTAGTATTAAAATTTCAAACCAATAAACAAATGCTCTTTTTGCATTTGCTCATCATGATTTAATGGGATTGAATCTCTCAACTTAGACACACAGGACCTGAAGCTGGCCTACAAACTGGCAGCATGTACATGTTCTGAAACATGCAAATCTGCAATACGTTCTCAAAACGCATCTGTTTACCTTCAGGTTTTTTGACTGCTGCAGGTGCTACGTGTGTCTTTGAGGGTTTATCATGTGTAAACTCTTCTTGTTTCAGGCAAAAGTGTTAGTGATCAAAGCTGGAAATGTACATCAATCACTTGTTTGGTGTTTAGATTTTTAGAGTGAAAAAAGGTTTCTCTGCTGCAAAAAGCATTACTGGAGTTTCATATGGTCCATATTTTGCACCATTTTCTTGGTTTAAATTTGTTGAATTATGGATTGCTGTCGCATTAGTTAAATTATGTTATTTTTGGTTGATAACCATGGTTTCTTTGATAGTCTACAATATTCAGGACGGCAATAGATTTTTTTTTATAGCATTCATGGCTTCTTTTGTTAATTGGTGAGAAAAATTCAACTTTGATTCTTGAAACATAGCTAACTCAAGCTGAGATTACATATTTATAGTGGGAGACCTATTACAAAATGTAACAATCTAAAAAAGTGAAACCTCCGGCATCCGAGACTCACCTATTACAAAATGTAACAACCTAAAAAGAGACCGCCAGCATTCAAGACCCCATTACTGTTCTTTATTATTAAGTACAAATGGCCTTGTTGCCTATGTCACACGGTGCGGGTATGAGTTTGAGTACGGTGGTACGGGTTTATACATGAAAAAATGTGGGTATGAAAGAATGCGGGTACGTGAATATTGTAAATTTTATATTCTTAAAAATGATAAAATGAGAAAAAAAAACATTCAGTCTTATAATCCACAAAAATTCTCAAAATTAAAGAAAAACGAGAAGAAAGTGAAAAAGGAAAATATAAAAGAAAAGAAAAATCAAGATTAAAGAAGAAATAAGTTCGAAAATATAATTTTAAATGTTTTAAAATACAACGGTAGCCACTTACTCGTGTCGCCGTAACCTGTATCTCTCTCATAGGTTGCCCGATTGATACAACTGATAACCTACAAAACATCAACCCACAGAAGAGAAGAAATTTCACAGGGTGCTGTTGCTATCTATTCTCCCTTTTCGCGCAGGGTAAGCTGTTGCTATCCTCTCTCTTCCTGTTTCAGCGTACATGTAAGCATCAATGTTTCAGCGTACATGTAAGCATCAAGCCAAACCACCGAGCCTGGCCAGAGTTTCTGCTGACAGTTTCTTCTCGCCGCAGCCACCATCTTCTTCTGCTGGAAGGATTTAGTTGTTTGTTGATGTTTAATTTTTTGGGCCAACACATGAAAGAGCAAATTGGAGTACTATTTCTTACACACACACACACACAGAGAGAGAGAGAGAGAGAGAGATTTCAGGTGGCACAGAGGAAGAAGAGCAGGGGCGCATGCGCCCTTTGTCTACCACCTTGAATTCAGCGAAGCGTGGTGGTTTTTAAACGCTCCCTAACTTTTGGGCTGACAAGGAACAGGTAGTTTGGGCTGCACAACCATGCCAGCTAGAACTCAATACTCTTTTGTCAAACTTGGACTCAAGTTTATTCGTAAATGAGCTCAAATGTAAGGTTGAGATGTTAAGGAGTAAAGTTTGAACTATAAGAACTCGAGTCAAGTTTGATTTGATTTATAAGAACTCAACTCAACATAATAATGTTGAAGTATAATGAGAGAATAGTTAAAAACGAATTAAAAGAAGATGGACTTAACAAAAACAAGTTATGCGAGTCAAATTTGAGCTCGAGCCTGTCCTAGACTCGAGTTCCAGATGAGTTGGGCCGTGTACAACCTCAACGTTTTTATTCAATTCTTAAAAAATTAAAGTATACAATGAAATTACAAAATTGCTGCTAAAGAAAAGAAGAGAGAAAATCACCCCATCCCGCGACAGCGAGGGATGACGTTCGCCATCGTGATCGGGCAAGGTCGCCCAAACGCAGTACGACGCCGTTTATCATTGCTTCCTAAGCCAGTGGCCTGGCGGTGTGACAACTTAAAAAGCTACAAAGAGAAAAGCAAAATCTACTCTCAAATCTAAATAGCAGCAAAGTATGTGATTAAAATCACAGAAAGAAAACGCTGTAGAAGCCATAGACCATATAATACATTTTGTTTTTAAGAAAAACTAGTGAAAAATATATCTTCTTCATCTACCATGTGTCCATGCATGGCAAACCTTGAAATCACCCTTAGCAATCTTAATAGGATTGTTTTTCAATGATCGAATTAAAAGAAAAATGTGAGCAAGAACATCAACCGGGAAAATAACATTTTAGATGCACTCCATTTTTCTTGATTAATTCGATGATGGGAAAAGCATGCATATGTTACACTTGGAGCTGTAGTCTGACTCCTCTCAGTGGGTGGCAGACGGACCCCATGGAGCACGTGATCTGCTTTTGATTCATTATTCATGTGAAGAATAGCTCGGACCCACATCTTGGCTGCATGCTTCACCATCTTCCCTTTCAACTTGTTTCTTAAGAAATCGATTGTTAAAAAATAATCTGATAAGTGTACAAGTTGATGAACATAGGACTTAACTGGTGGTACCTTTTCATACGAATAACAGTTTCTAGGATTACGAAGCTCATAGAACGCAAGTTGTGAAAAAATAGCAGCACCGTTCAAATGAAGAGAAAGACCAACGTATTTGCTTAGTTTTCGGAAGATGTAAGTCTTGGAGAAGGTAAATTCCCTGGCGATCCTTCAAAATTGTTTGGGCCCAACTGAAATTAGACGGAAACGATTCCCACAAGCGTTTTAAAACAAAATGCTCATGCTTATCTATTGGTTGCTCCCCCAATTCCGGGGAATGAAAGTTAGTTTATAATAGAGAAATGAAGGACTCGATGGTTTCGTAATCGGCAGACTTTGAACTTTGAACTTTGTAGTGCACCACTGATCTAGGAAAATGCGCATCATATGTTATTGTGCTCGGATCTCATTTATGTGCAAGCCGCTTGGCCTTGTCTCCTGCAGTCTGCCTCCAAGTTGAAGGTTTTAAATCCAACTCACATGGCAGGAGCCCAGAGAACCATAAAAAAGGACGCACATCTCAATACATTTTTGAGTCACCAAGCTACTGCTTAATCATTTTGGTTAAAAATAAAAAAAAGTCATTTTATCTGTTTCCCCAACAGTTTGAACTTTGAAGGGCCGAGCAAAGTGTCCTACAGCCAACCTATTTCACATAAAAAAAAGTGAAGCTGTTTATGTATGTCATATTGGGGCATCAAAATTTTATGTTAATAATAAAAATGCTCTTCATTAATAAAAAAACAAAACTTTTTTGTGAAGACAATAATGTAAAAAGTATCCCCTTTTTCACGCAACTCACACTGACAAAAAAAAAAAAAAAGTGGTGTTCCCCACATTTAAATAAGGCCAACAAAGGCAGTTGGATTTTCCCTGGAAATCCAACACCAACACTCCCCATAATTCTTAAAAGTCCGGTAATTGTTAAACATGCAACGGTGGCAACAAAATTGAAACAACCTGCCCCGCTACACCGATGTTTTTTTTTTCCTTAGATCAAGATTCTCTTGATTTCTCCTTATCATTGTCGAATACTGAAAGATTTATTTGTGTGAGATTAGGAATGCTCAAGATGGATAGGGTAACTATGTTCTTATGCAATGGATAAGCTATCTATTTTTCTGAACGGTAATGTACTGACACGTTAAAGTGTTTGGTGTGAGCCTGCAAACTGTGGTGGCAAGCAGAATCGATAAAACTGTTATTATTATTTTTGTCTTCAACTTTTTTCTTTAAAAAAAAAAAATTCAAAATATGGAGACAGAGTTCCTCCTCGCTGTCACACACCTTTCAGAATCTCCCCTTGGTCTTATAGGTCAGCAGCCACTATGCCACCACTGGCTCCTCCGGTTCTCTTCGCTTCCTCCTTCCCGACTTTCTTACGGCCCCATTGGAGATGAAGGCACACACGGTTCTTTTCTTGATATGCCTTCTAGATCTTGGAAGGCTGATGCTCGCCGGCAGCTCCTTTTCTTTCAAGGAGAACTTTGATGTAATGTGGGCGCCGGATCACTTCAGCACATCTGAAGATGGCCAAACCTGGTACCTCACTCTCGATAAGAAAACAGGTAAAGCTTTCCAGGACTACCATCGAATTTTGTTTCCTTGTTATTAGCTGCATAAGCATCTTTAGTCTTGTTCATTAGCTTGTATTTCAGAGATCTGCTACAATCGGCTGCTGCTTTCGCGTTAGATTTAATTTATGACTCTTTTGGTGTTCATCTGATCTTTCTTTCCTGTTTAGATTTGATGTTTTCTTCCGTCGTTGGTTGAATAGGTTGCGGCTTCCAAACAAAGAACAGGTACAGATTTGGGTGGTTCAGTATGAAGCTGAAGTTGGTCGGAGGCGATTCTGCTGGCGTTGTCACTGCTTATTATGTGAGTCTCTGCTCCTCAGTTTGGATCTTACCATAATCGTCCTCTCTGGCAGCGTCATAATAATGAAAAGGGGAGACGAGATGCAGTTTTTGGTCCTTCGGAGAAAATATGCAGACCAACATTTTAACTCTCCACTATTTTCCTGAACAAGTGTTATCAATATCCATCCAAGCTCCTCATCGGCTCCGAGGTGTTTAATAAAGTCTGCTTTTATGAATGATGCAGATGATTTCAGACACGGGGAAAGAGAGGGACGAGTTGGATTTTGAGTTCCTGGGCAACAGGACGGGGCAGCCGTACACACTGCAGACAAACATATACAAAGGGGGCGTTGGAGGCAGGGAGATGAGACACATGCTGTGGTTTGATCCTACCAAGGACTTCCATACCTACTCTTTCCTGTGGAACGACCACCAGATTGTGTAAGTCTTTCTCCTCTTTTCGTATTTCTGTTCAGAACACAATTTTCAGATCTGGAGCATGATCCAGCACATATGAACATATCACGCTGAGAAATGAGGTCTAAGAGCATTAATCGTAGTTAGCTCATGTAGGCCCATCTATCCTGAAAGCTCACTGACTTAGGAGCTGTACACGATCTATGCATTATAATCAATCAGCAGTTAGATTTCTTGCCGGTGGGCACCAAATATCTGTAATGATGCTCACCAGAGACATGTTGAGTCCTGAATAGAACCTCAAATCCTCCTTGTTATGCTGCCAATTCTTGCCTCGATACCTTGTGGAGTTTAAGTAACATTGTAGGAAGTGTGGAGGGGTGGGAAGAACTGCAACCTTCTTCAATTGTTCCTCACAACTCTCTCACTTGAAACAACTCTATGGGGATTGAATCTGGTTATGCGTGAAACTACTATTTGTTTGCTACCTTCCTTAAAAAGATTTCCAACTCCAGCAACCTGCACTAATTTCGGAAAAAGAAATGAGTATGGGTTTTTACAAATATTACCGACTAGAAAAGTGTTAAATTCGAATTCTTGAAGCGAGTCAGACCATGCCTTTCACCTTTGTGGCACATGATTTGACAGTTTGCACTGTAAAACAGATTAATATTCGGTCATCAGTAAATCCAAGCACCACCTTACAGTGGCTTTAAGGTGGAGACAAGTTTCACTACTTTACACGCAGATTAATGTACAGTGTTCATGACTTTTTCTTTTAAAAGTGGGGCCAGGGATCATTTCCTTATAATTTTTTCTGCTAGATCTGGCATAAGAACGTATTGGTGGTGGCATGCCTGTGGTGAACACCATGTGCATCTCCAGAGGGTGCACCACCAATGGTTCCGGTTCTATTTTGATTTGGTGCTTTGTGGGCATGTTTCTCGATCTGGAACTCACACTGGACTTCGTGTGTGCCTTCTCTTAAGCCATCACACGCACTCTGGCTGCAACTCCCCCCTCCCTTTTTTCACTTTGGGTTTCTTATGATGGCCACGGGCCCACGTTGCTTTGTGTCATGGGACTCATCTGATTCTATACACCAAAACCATTTTCAAAGGTTTTTCTTTCTTTTCAGCTTTAGTGAAGATATCATGGAGGAAGATTTTCTCCGAGCAATTGAACCGCATTAATGCCCAATTCAGGATTGGTTGTTGACGTAAATGCACACTGCTGTCCTCCGAGGGAAAAACAGTTGATATGTATTGCACCAATAAACAGCCAGTCTCCCATGGGTACTGGACAGGGATGCCATTCGTTACCTTAATAAAGTTCAAGAGATCATGTGAGCAATGCCCTTGAGGTAAGTAGGAGGCCACCTGGGGTTCAAGGCTCTGTCTCGGGCTTGCCTTCAAATTGCAAATTAATATGCTTCCATATGTTGAAAACACATATGCTTTCCAAATTTAGGAGAACTGTGAACCCCACAAGTTTTTCTTGAAGCTCGTCTTCATTCCATGGCCGGTCTTCGACCCCATGGTGCAATTCTTGGCATCATAAATAAACAAACAACACAACAGTTTATCTGATGTTGGTATCGTCTCTTAAACAGTAATGCCACGCTATTCTCTTGATGCTTAGAAAATTTACAGAAAACGTTGATTGAGCAGTCAATTACAGATTTTAAGCTGTGATACCAAATAAAGGCTGAAGGCCAGCGGTTTCTTTGTTTCGATTGGATTGGTAGGTTCACGAAAAAATTATTTTGTTATGCACTGCAAAAATTGAGAATTTCTGACCGGGAAGAATCACAAACCATTTTGCAATGCACAAACACTTCTACAAGTTTGTCTGCTTTCTGTTTAGTAATGTCTAATGTTTTTATGTGTACAATCCAAGAAAAGACAAGGATTATAATGGGCACCACATGATATGGGGGCCTAATGCATTGAACTACCCGATTCATCTCTTGTGGTTTACAGATCACACTGATCTAGGCAAGTAGCCTTGCAAGGTGGGTCCTGCATCATGCTGGTTCACAAAAATCAGACGACTTAGTACAGCTTAGTTCTTAGTGCCAAAAACATGGAAAATAATGTTGTTCTGGGGTACTACAGCTTTCTTTAGAGCCTCATGTTTGCAACTCAGTGGCATCTTTTTCTTCCCCCATTGCAGGTTCTTTGTGGATAGAGTGCCCATTAGGATCTACAAAAACACAGATGCAACTAAAGACGTCTTCCCGAATGAGAAGCCAATGTACATGTTTTCAAGCATTTGGAACGCAGACGACTGGGCGACAAGAGGTGGACTAGAGAAAACGGATTGGAAAAATGCACCGTTTGTTTCCACTTACAAGGATTTCCATGTAGAGGCTTGCCAGTGGGAGGATCCTTATCCAGCATGCGTTTCGACAACAACTCAGAACTGGTGGGATCAGTATGATGCCTGGATTCTCTCGGATGGGCAGAAGGTGGATTTCAGCTGGGTAGGCAGAAACTTGGTCATATATGATTACTGCACAGACACAACCAGGTACCCCAAATTGCCTGCCGAGTGCAGCGTATCTCCATGGCATTAAATCTAGGCAGAAAACTCCAGTGTGTTCAATATCCTAATTCTATTTATTTGTTCTGTTCTCATAAGATGAGGTTGGGTTGGGGGTCTCCTTTGCCATGACAAGAGGATTGCTTGGAATTGTAAGCAGGAGTGAGGAGTCATTTTTACTGTTTAAAAACGTGTTTATCAATGAAAGTATCCGTGTTCCCTTACATGTCAGATCATATTAAGATCTTTACAAAATGGTCATAGCGGCGTATTCTGAGATGTATCCGCATGCTGCAAGGGGTTGATGTTGTTTACGTGTTGATGTAATCGTCTTCTCTTGGTAACGTGGTCTCGCTAACAGGCATCCTTCCTTTTTGATAACCAACGGGCGTTCCGCATCATCTATCCAACTTCCGGCTCTATGATATTGCTTTAGAACGTAGCAATGTGCAGATTTGTTTTGGATATCTCACCAGATTCGCGTCCTTGTGGCCATGTTATGCAAAATAAATCACTTCCAATTTCTCACTGGATCTGAATCATGAAATAATCCTCTGGCATTTTCAAACCAGAGCTAAGTTTGATGACAACGCTGATACATGTAGGGTTCGGAACAACTGTAGCTTTCCTGAATTTTTCAATCTCATTGCAAGGTTTTCAAAGTCCGACTCATTGATGTCCACAAAAACATGTTATTTTGGAAACCAACAAAACAGACGTTGTTTATATGCACATGTGTGCACTGTAGGTGGTTGGGAAATTTTCCGAAAAGAAAGAGAATTGAAAATGTTGTGGGTTTTGCCTAGAGATTTGTAACAATAGTCCGGACCAACTGGTTTTTGGGTGAAGGTAGCGGAATTGGAGCGCCTGCCTTAATATTCTAGCAAATAATTGACACCACTTTGGCCCATTGTTGCCCATAATATCAAGTACGACGGTGCGCGGAGGCCAACCAAAGAAAAGGTGAAAAACTTTTTTGCAGCTTTCGGCGTTCCCACCACGCAGAAACAATTCCTTCATATGCCTTTAAATTTAGAGATGTTAATGGATCAGAATTTAATCGGATTTTACTTATCTAATTTTCCAGATATGGATGTATTTGGATTGAATTCACATTCGAATTTGAATGAAGAAAAATCTATCTCATATCCTGTATCTGAACGAAATTCAAGTTCGGTCAATATTCCACTTAAATCTGAGTTCGCGGTGGCTCCGTTGTCATTTTTATATCTGAATCCAATATGAAGCCCTAACATCTCTACAAAAAGCCCCCTCCCACTTTATTCTCTACGCGGTGGCTCCTTTTAAATTCCACAAGAGCCACCCGATTCATGAATCCCAAAAGATGTGAATATTTTCCTTTGGAAGTCATGACTGTAATGGCCGTCGAGGGGCCTGATCATCACTTTGGCCTATCGAATGCCACTAAACGTTGGCCAAATTCGTGACAGCCCGTAGTTCGAAATCATGGAGTAGTTCTAGAGCCTGTTCGGAAACGATTGAGCGTTAATACCATGCTCACTGCTAGTCTGATGATGAAGCAAATCTTACGGTCGGTCGTCAAAAATATAAGAACCTTTTTGCTCTTCCATGTTGTTGCAAATTGGAACAAGAAATGCAAGGTGATCATATGTAAGATGATCAACTTTATGAATAATTCCATTTTTTCCGGCATAAAGGGAACAAATTTGAAATATGGCAGCTGTATCCACCGAAAGAGCCTTCAGATTGAGTATATGATGCAAAGTTTACTAAATAATTGAGGCCCATTTTTTGTCCAACAGATAAGAAAAGGCAAAAAGTCCGGTTATCTGAAATTGGCTGTTATGCCTTTCTTTGCGTTTGACATTTTCCATTTGAAGATTCGTTGCGTACAATCACAGCATAAAGCTAAGTTATTCGTTTGAGATGCTTATATATATGAACTGCTGTTGATCTTTTAGAGGAAGGTAAGTAAAGAGGGAGAGAGAGGAGATGGATGCAGAAAATGAGCTGGGGCAACAGGTGGAGATGGTGGGCAGGGCATTCGTGGATCACTATTATCATCTCTTTGATCATAGTCGATCTTCACTAGTGACACTCTACCAGCCCTCTTCGTTGCTGACATTTGAAGGGCAGAAAATAGAGGGAGCCACAGACATATCGGAGAGGCTGTGCCAGCTGCCCTTTGATCAATGCAAGCATTCAATTTCCACCATCGATTCACAGCCGTCGCCCATTGCAGGCGGCATCCTTGTATTTGTAAGTGGCAACCTGCACTTGCCCGGTGAGGAGCACCCTTTGCGGTTTAGCCAGGTGCTTTTTCTCCACCAACCATTTCTTCTCTCAACAGATTTCATCATCTTTGAAATTAGTGAACTTGGTTAGCTTCAATTTGGGCATTTCTTTTCTTGATTTGTTCACCCAAAAACCGTTTCTGCCGTATACAGACAGTTACACATTTTGCCTTGGCATATTTCATGGTCAAAGTGACATTTTTATTTGTAAAATCAAATAACTCTATTTTCACTTGTCTCTCCCATTGCAATGAAAGAAATTCTTGACGTATACTTGTAAAGGTTAAAGCTATAGTTTTGTTGAAGCTCTTCATATCTATCTATAAAGAAGTTACGGTTTTGCATTTGTACAAAACGATGAAATTGTTTACATTTTACAGTAGTTTTTTTCTAAAATAGTGTTTTTCAGCAATTACTGATGTAGGAAATAAAAGTCCTTCTTACAAAAAAACGTTAGATGCTTTGTCAAGGAGTAAATTGTCTCAGATATATATCCTGAACTCTTATCAAGGAGCATTTTATATCTCCTATTTCATGTGAAAAATATGTAGATTAGCCTACATACACACACACACACATGGCTGGGGGTGGTCATAGATGGTCATAGACTCATAGTGTGTGTGCTTATTTTGTGGTTAAAGCCATTTACACCGATCCCTAATTTCATGGTTTCTGAGGTTTAGGCATCGAGAACCCAAAATAGTTCCTCTTCTCACAAGATCGACCAATTTTAAAATGGAGAGATGATTGTGAATTAAAAGAAAAAAAATTGGAGTATGTTCATATGTAGTATAGGGCTTTAGCAAGTGGACCCATGTCTAAAATGCTTCAAAGAGGAAGAGATTACAGAATTATGAGCGATAACTGAAAAAGTAAGAAAGGAATCTGCTTTCTAAACAATGGCATAAATGCATGTGCAGATGTTTCACTTGGCGCCAACGATGCAGGGAAGCTTCTTCGTGCAAAATGACATATTTCGCCTCAACTACGGCTGAACCTAGCGCCGGCGGCCGCCACTTCGCCGTCCGTCTAGCATCATTCATATATGTGGATCTTAATTTGTGCAAATCTATGAATGGACCGCTGAGAATTGATTGCCAGAATTTGGGTAATGGCGTTTGCAATAAATGAAAGAGTGGCATGCTGCTTCTACAAATGAATTTAGCTTGCTTTTTGTTATTATTTATAAGATTAAGACAAGGCTTTTATGAAAATTTCTACGACGGCCAGTGCGGAACTGTACAGCAAGAGCAAGGCAAGTACCACGCCACACAGCCTGTTCACGTAAGAAGCAAAGCAGGGTGCAGTTCCTCTGTTCATAGAATGCAAAGGCATTATTAGATTAGGAATAACAAGACAAGGCATGATAAAGGAAAAACCAAGAGATAATTAAACGGAGAGGAGCTTTGGCCTCAACGGTGGAAAGGGAAATTTATTTTTGGAAGAAAACTACAGAGCTGCCGAATATTGCGGCATCTCATTGAACTCTTCTTTCTCAGACTGAGTTCAGATTTTCAAGTCGATCTATATATTTTTGCTTCCAAAAATATTTTGAAGTGGAGAAATTAAGCAGTCGTGGAAAGAAAAAAAGAAAAGCAAAAGAAGAAACACTTGTTAGAGGAACATGACTTCTGCCAACGGTGTGTAATGGAGACTCACCAAGAACTCGCCCTGAAGCTGTCCACTGTTTCTGTCTTAAATAGGGACGATGTAAACACAAAGAGGGAAAGAAAAGAAAAAAAACTGATGGAAGAGAAAATATAGTGTTGCCTATTGGCAACTTCACAAGGAGTAAATGGCTTCTTCATGGAGCCACGTCTCTCCATAAAATGAGGAGATGGCAAATTTGCCACTTCTTTTAATTTAATTCTTTCCGCTAACGGTTCTAAAAACTTCCTGCAATTCGGAGACTTTTTTCGCCGAAAACTGTTCGGCTCGTAGCATGGCCGTCTTCCTTGTGTCCGTCGCTTCCCTTCTCACTCGGCCATTTTCAATCGTATCGGTGATGCCCTGTCGATGCAAGGCGGTGATGCTCTGTAAATGCAAGATGAATGGTTAGCTTTGATATCCTGTAAATGCGAAGCGTTCGCTGAGCACCAAGGGTGCTTGTTTTCGTCTCTGACCAGGTGTTGCATTTCCGTTTTGAGTCTAAATTTTCTTCACTCCTTCTTGATCCAAGAGGGACTCATCAACCAAGAAAGTTTTATACAAGCCTCCGCTGTGTTCCTCTAGGGGCACACCGCACATGCCCACCTCGTCCTCTCTCACATCCGCAACCCAAGCTCTTGGTTTACGACACCACGATTTAGGGTTATTCTATAAACAATTCAGCAATGAGTGCCATTAATTTGTGTAAGTGAATGCATGGGTCTGGCCTCCAGGCGAATTCCTTCATGCGTTTGTTCTGAAGGTCTGTAGCTGACTACTAGAGTGGACGTAGATTCATGCGCGGAAAATGGTTGACCAAATGACTGAGAAAGGTTATGCATCTTGGAGAACTGTGATTGGCGGTTCTTCCCACAACGGGATGCTCAAGGAGGCTTTGGCACTCTTCGGAGAGATGCAAAAGTCGATGGCTTCTCCTTGGCTAGCGTTTCGGGTGCATGTGCACTTGGGCAGAGGTGTACATCAGTACGTGTTGATGTTCTTCTTCGCGCCTTACTGGTGGATATGTAAGCTAAGATACAACTGCATGCGTTTTTTGTCTGACCATGCTCTTTAACTATAATAATACAGCAAAAGGCTTCTCCGTTCATGACACAAGCCGCAATGATCATATCATAAAACGATAGAGCCTCCAAGATTTTGGTAGATCAAATTGGTGTTGATGTAATTGATCATGTTGGATGAGCCATGGCAACCGGACATCAATTAGCTGCACATGTTAAGATTGATGTGCAGTTTAAAGTGATCGTCTTGGGAAAGTGTGTTATGAGCATAACCGTTGTTATAGTTTGTCATTTTGCTCAACCGGAAAGGTACAAAGTGAGGGTTGACCATGAGATGAATGTTACTCGATTTGAGGGAGAGAGCCCGGCAGCTGTATATCATACGCGTACGCGGTGTGACCAAGCAAGCGTATAATAAAAAAAGAAAAAAGAAAAAGAAGAAGATCGAAACCACATTTTGAGACTTGTCACTAATTGGTGGTGCGTGCCTGAAAAGCCACCATGAACGTGCCTGCAACTCCCCCTGCGCTGCACACAGCGGAAGCGGAGGCCTTCTCTCCCACCACTATCCTACTCTTAGCTGGTGCCTCCACTTGGCCAGCACTCCAATTGTGGCCACACACTGTGTTTTTGTACACAATGATGAAGCTTAATTTTCCATTTCTAGGCTCTTACCTTGTCTAAATAGGATTTTTTCTTCACTCTCAATTTTCACATATTACTACTACCTGCCAAAAATCAAACACATGATCTGCGAGAAGCCAGGCATCAAAATTAGCTCCACATATCGACCATTTTCTCTCTTTTCCGATACACCCAAGAAAAAAAAAAAAAAAAAACATCATGTATTTTGTCTGAAATGAGGCAGCATTTACATCTAAACTGGCCATAGAACCATGCAGGCCAGGAAGGGGCAGTCCGACCATCGAAGAAGCTGGAAACACTATACATATAAACTCTATACTCTCGATTCCGTCCACCGAAAGCGTTCACATCTTTCTTTTGGGGCACAAAATCCATGGAAACTTATTTCACATCTCGGGATTGGCCTTCGGCATTAGATTGAGGTGAAAAGGTTGACCTGTAAAAGCTCTTCAACTTCAAGTAATTAGTAGGATACCTGATTGTGATAAACGTTGACAAACATGACTGCGAATATATGTGATCAGCGTAATGGTAAACATGACAAACAGGGTATTGGTACCACGTGATCGGCACCAACGCCGGGAAATTGTTTGAATATTATCGTTGCTGGTGACGTAGAGTTTGAATTTTGGTGCCTTTTTCCTACAAGAATGTCCAAAAGGATTATTATTTTAACATTTTTCTGGATGGATTTCGTGATCACTTGGGCTGTTTGATCATGTGTGAACTCTACATTGATTGAGGATGGAGAATGACGAAAATAGCCCTTGCCGTGTGCGCAAGAAATGGAAGAAGATGAAAACAATATTTCGCTATTCTTCAAAACACACACATATATATATATATATATTATTCTCACGAGTGAATTAAGCCCGTTTAACTGGCCGTGCTCAGCCAAGTCATTAACGTTAAAGCGTGAATTACCACTTGGTGTTTCCCAAAACAAAAAACATTAATTGCCGTAGTGTCGTGTTATATAATGACGTTGAATGCATATTATTGGCTTAAGTGTAATATGAAGAAAATCGTAATTAATATGCTAAAGATTTCCATAGTAATTAATTAAGTCGCTGTTACATTCCAGTGGACTTCATTCATCTTAGCACATCTTGCTTCTTCTTTCATAGAAAACCATCATATAAACTTTCAAGGGTCTTTTCGTGATAGGAGCAGTAACATATGGTTTCATGTAGTAGAGCTAACGGTTGGCAAGGAATTATACATTTAGATTAAGCGCTAACCTGCTTCTCCTTAGATGAATTTAAATAAAAAAGCGCAAAACAGATTATACATTAATCAACAAATGGACGACAGTTGGCAACGAATGAGTTGGGTTTTTAGTAATCTAACGGAGGTCGTGCATAAAAAAAAAAAAAAAAAAACTAAAAATGTTTTCGTAGTTTTGCTGGATGAACAGATAACAGCACGACATGAGGGTCCCCTCCGTTCTCTCTCTCGCGATCTTGGTGATCTGTCTTGCTTGTCTCTCATAGCGGCGGAATGAAAGGTTTTTTCTTTTTCTCTAATTCAGAAGCTCCTCTTTCAAATGTCCGAGTCTGGTTTTCCAAGCCGACAGAACCCCTCCCACCAACCCACAACAACAGGCAACAGCACAAGTACAACACGAAGATAAGAGGGAGCAAAAAGAGAGAGAAACACAAGCAGCGCCATTATTCCCTTCACTGATGATTGGTCGTCACGGCATTGCCGCTCCGTCTACACCATCCGTGAGAACTGTTTTTTCTGCACACCAAATTTCTCTCGGATGCTCTGTTTGATGCTCTCTGCCCGTTCTCTCTCTCTCCCCCTCCCTTCCTCCTTTTCCTTCCCACGCCGTCACTAATTCTTTCATAGACGTCTCCATTTCTTTGGAGGTATCGTGTTCTTGCTTCGCTCTAATCTTCCTCCTTGTTCATGACTACAAGGTTCTGGTACGCACGACCGTGACTGTCTGAAGATGATAGAGGATGGGAGGCTGCTGGAGTAAGTTTGTTCCTTTCAGAGGAGGTATTTTCATTGTTTTCGATTTTTTGTTGTCCTACAAGTTTACTTTTGTTATTTTCACGACAAATGATAACACTCTATTAACTCATCAGACGTCCTTTTTTTTTCCCCCCCTCGAACGGCAGCATTTGGTTGGTTGAAGAGACCTTTACGAATGGGAACTAAGATCAAAGGATTCTTAAAAGGGATCAAATACATATCACAGATTTTTGGTAACATGCGTACACATATTTTTCTTTGCGAATATTGGCGGCTTATTGATCTTGAATATCTGATGTCCTTATGCTTCTTACATCTCCAGTCTACAAAGAACATGAAATGGAAATAGGGTATCCTACTGATGTGAGACATGTGGTGCATGTAGATTTGGACGACCCATCCGTGACTCCTCCTAGTTGGGTATGTAAAATCAAACTAGATCTTCTTTTCTTTTTATCTTTATTTTCCTTTTAGTTGTTTGCCATCCTGGCCACCATATTTACAATAAGAAATATCACATTTCGGCAATGGTTGGGATCAAATACGATGGCTTGGTGATAGATCCCAAGTACCAATGGAAAGATGGAAGATCAGAGCCAAATGTTACTAGGTTTAAGTAACCACTTTGCCTCATCTTGTAAATGGATCATGGAAGTTCCCTGAAGTGCCCCTCACCCGGTCACAATGATGTCTTACCAAGAAACGGTTGGATGAGAAACTGTGATTTTTTTTTTTTACTTTCACTCGGAGGTCTGCCAGCACAAGGGAGATGCTGCTATATGTCTCGTCTTGTACCACTGCATTACTATCGCTGTAGAAAGAAACAAACAAAATAACTGCTATTCAAGCAAACTTACCAAACGATCCAGTTGGAGATTAATTATTGTTTTCTGCATTATTAGCCTTCAGTTGGCATCTTGACAAAAAACAGTAAAAATCCTTCGTACAGGAACTGCAGCACATGAACAGACAGAACAGAGCTCATCTAGATATTTTCACCGCATGCTGGGTATCTCTGCATGTTTCTTGTTTTTACCTTTTGATCCGTCACGGTTACTTTTAAACTTGCAGATGAAGGAGTTCAAGACAGCCCCTGAATTTTCTTCAACCTCATTGGCGAATTTTGGACAAAGGGATATGGTGTCTTGGGCTTCTAGTGGTAAGTCATGAATCGTTTGTTTTGCTTTGAGCTTTATTCTGAGATAAAAGTAGTTCAATTCATACTACAATAACTACTCCGCTCACTGTTCGAGTAGACGGTCATACAGTGTCTTGTTATGCACCCTCGCTACCCTTCTTTACGAATTCCTCTGCAGCATGTAGAGAAGGTATTCAATCCACTTGTGCTACCATTTCGTAGCCGCCACATGCTTTCGATCCAGCATTTTGCGAGTATCCGTCCCTGAGTCAAATTTTAACCACCTCCTTTTCATTATTTCTGCACCCCATGCGACAGAGATAATCAGGTGCTGATCCCTGCTCGTCTCGGACCGACGAGGCAGAGGCGACAGCCCATCCGTCTCACGCTCTGTGGCGAAAACATGATCTTAGCGTTGGTTGAGTACATCATGGATACTGTTCCAGCTGCAACACATTAACGACGCTAGCTAAAATTCTGTCATTTGGAATTCCTCAAAAGCGGGTCGCTAAGAAATTGAACAAAGGGTTCTGATGGGAATCTAAAATGTCACTAATTTTTGGGACGGAAGGTATCATGTGCTTGTTGCAATACGACAGAGAACTAGCAAATAGATGCATGAAAATTTAGCGAGTACCAACGTAAATTCATTTGTTTTTCCTTTTTGTTTTCTTGGAACGAAAGAGAGAGATTCCTGTTGGGTAATGTTACTGCCGTTTGTGGTTGGGAACATTCAGACTTTCAGACGCCTGAGGAGCTACTTCAACAAGGCCCTGACATACCTGTCGGCTCTCCCCCGCGCGAAACCCCGAGGAAGACATCCAGGCGCAAGAGATCCAAGGACTCTTCAGCAACAAGATCATCTAAACCTCCCAAGCAGAAAACTTCCAATGCGGATAAGCAGATGTAGACGTTCATGGAGGCTAATGAAAACTGCAGTTATCCTATGTCCTCCTCTATTCCTTGGTCGTTCTCGCCTCACATGAAAAAAAAAAAAAGAACAGTTGATCGGTTTAAGTGGTAGTGGCTGTTCGTGGATTCCTGACTTGAAGACAAAAAATGGAATTTGGACAGATTACCATCTGTAAAGTAACTTAATTTTTTCGTTATTTATTTAATTGGGCAGTGTAACAACTTCAAGACATAAACGGTGTGGCATTAGTGTCGTCCTTGCATACTGTACTGATCCATTTTACATTTGTCATATTGTGAAGTTTCATCCAATGACTCCAGAGGTTGTTAAGAATTTGTTTTCCATCATTCGCTACGACTGAATAAATATTATGATTGAATTTATTCCTTTCCATATGCCATAAGTTGTCCTCATCCATCGGTGAGCTTCCCGTTGCTGGAAACAAGTCAGGCAGCCCTTCGTGTGTTAGTGCCCTGTGGAATCAATTGGGAGTTCTCTAGCATTTGTAGGGGGGCGGCATGTACATAACAAAGTGGTTCATGCACTTCATGAATTTTAGTTGATGATATATGTCAAACTCTGTGATACCTTTTGCGAGAAGAGATGGTTTTCCACTTTGAGAAGAATCTCTAGAATGACTCTGAGTGAAGCAATTAGATGCTAAGAAATATGTACCAGACCCCTTCACTTATCAGTGGAGGACACAGTCGACGATTGAACAGGTAGATGTTCATCCCCCATGGTACCTCCCTAATCCATGCAGTAAGAAGATGACATATAGATAATCAGGCACAGTTCCTGAAGCAATTCCTTTTTCTAGCTAGTAATAACCGATGAACTGCCTGGCTCACTTCTAGGTTTCCTGAAAAGTAACGATTGGTGCTTTAAGCATAGGCATGGCAGTTCAAAAGTTTAATGACTTGAAGCAAGAAGTGAATAAATTAATGGCTGTCAGATGATGCATGAAGCATTTAAAAGCATGAAAGTTGACACCGTGTAAGTAATAAACTAGAAGGCAAACATGCATCTTAGTATTATGTAATGTGCAAATAGACCATACTGCATGATAAATTATTCAAATCAGCGTTCAAAATTTCAAATGTCGAAGCCAATGATGCCAGCGAGGCCTGCTTTTACCCACTCAACTTTGCTCGTTCGCCTTCAGACACAAGAATGAAGGACCAGAAGATTGCTGCAATCATCTAAAAAAAGAAGCAGGAAGTAGCACATCGTGCGGATGATGATTATAAAAAAATCGCCATTTTGGGGGCAGCCATCTACCTGCGCCTGAAAAATAGTATCCCCAAAATTATACTTGTAGGTTTTCTTGCAGTGGTTCAAGGCTCTCGTTCTAGCACCACTACTGCTGCAATATGCATCAGAGAATTCGGCATATCCCCAGCACCCTCCAACGACAAATTGGAGTACCACCATTGCAGATAACATAAATATTTGCGGGAAGGGCATCTAAATCTCCACAAGGCAGCTTAGATAGCATTCTCCGTTTTCCGTATTCTAAAGTAAGTTTTATGGGTTTTCGATCGTACATAACTGAATGCACGATGACAAATTATTCACACATTATTATATGTGTACTTCTTTGTATGTCGAGCAATAAAATGGTTTGTTGGGCATGTACAAGCAAAAACAGAGATCCACATGATATGGAACTTTAACAAGCACGCATTGCATAATGGAGGTGCTTTGATAGCATTACTAGGAAATAATTTCGATATATCATGAAACCGCAATCAATTTTTCCTGTCATAACTCATCAGCTAATTAGCTTAGTATATGTTGAAGTCTTAATCGCGGGATGGAGAGTAACCATCCCAATGGTTAATATAGAAAAGGCTACTGAATCGAAATGGAACGCCAATGCGAATGTGCCTGCAGCATATGGGGTCAACAGAACGCAAAGTATTACAATTGCTGTTCGTGTTTTTTGAGATTTGAGAAGAAGCATTGATCACATATGTATTTGCTAGCTGAACTAATCAACTTCCTTGTGCTGCATATTTCCGATTGAAAAATTGGAGAAGAGTTAATTAGAAATTACACAAAAAAGAAAAAAGGAAAAGTAGCAATCTTCTTGTGACACAAAATGGTTATCAAAGAAGGTAGAAGTATGAGTCATCTACTTTGGCCCCATGCTTGTTAAGGCGTTATATGAAAATGGACGATTGAGACTGAAAGTCTCTTTGAATAACCAACCGCAAAAAAAGCTAAAGATCTGATATGCAGTACATTTAATACGCCATGCAAAAGCTAAAGATAGATAATGCACAATTAAAGGGCAGTTTCTTTTGGCCGAGAATGTAACATTGCAAATAGTAAATTGGTTACTTTTTCAAATTTGAAACAGCATAGCTTGGAGAGGATTGATAGATTTCATGGAATGCTTACTGGTGGGTCAACTTCCTGTACGATAGGAAATGAAAACCACCAAAGCTTCTTTTTCTTCTTATTTTTATGTTTTTAGCAAGCTGCCTTCAACATAGTTCTTCCTCTTGAATCCTTTGTATTAGAAGGCACATGTTGTCCCCTCTAAATCCTAATCCCATCGATGAACTCAGGTTGGTGGGGAATGGTAGTGGGGTAGAGAGAGAGAGAGAGACCAAGGTGAGGGCGGTAAGTCGGACAGTCTCAGATGAACAAGTAGATCTAATGTCTTCTCTGTTCTTTGTATGACATGATAGCTTATGTGATGCATGCTATATTGTTTAGCTACATTCGTACTAACAGCATAAAAATGCATTTGTTTGTTCATTGAGATCCAGTAAAACAGTAGCCCGTTGTGGTTTTCCCCACTCGGATATGCATATTAATCACACAATTACTACATGTTTAACCTGAACTCTTATTAGATCTGCTTCTTAATTTATTACCGAAGCCCCAAACTAATCGGGTATGGAATGAATCGGACTGCACCTCCAATCTTTGGCTGAACCGGTGAACGAAACAGGCCGTGGCAGACCTATTATGTTTCCGCAATGGGCTGCGCCGGCAAGTATAGCTTAGGCTCTCCACCAGAGTCGAGCCCCATCCTCGTCGGGTATCAGAGAGCCCAATTGGAGATCGGCCCAGAGTGGACTCTTGGTCCACAAAAGACACGTTTGCCGTGAAACGCCTGTAGCCTGGGACTCTGGTGTGGCAGAGGGAGAGGGAGCGAGAGAGAAGATGGACGAACTCTTCGCTAGCTTGCTGTTGATGGTTCTGGTGATTGCTGTCTTCCCTTTACTTCTTTGGAGACGTCGTCAGGAATCGCGTTCTCCCCAACCACCGGTGGTAGGCTTTCTAAACTGTTCCCTACAAGTCAAAATCCCTCTGTTTATTGGTTTAGGTTTTTGAAACAATAAAGAATTACTAGAAAGATTCAATGATTGGGTCAGGATCGCGATTGTTTCTTAACATGGCATCAGTATCCAACTAATTCACAGTGCCCGTTAATCAATTCCCTCTGTTTGCTTTAATTGTATCAAAATTTCGACGGGCATTATGAATTTGACACGGTTTTTCATTTATTTTCTGTGATTTTTTTGAACTCTCGTTCGTCCTCCTCATCCTCAATGTCTCGGTATTCTCTATGGTCTACCAACTCAGGTCGATAGATCTTTTCCCGTGGAAATTACACGGCGATGTTACGATTTTATTATTTTGAATTTTAGAGCAATAAGGGGACTGCTATTATATGCAAATTCTTACGGGCATGAATCTCGACAAGAACGATGTTCATGACGAGGAGAAATTTGAGTATGGAGATGGAAAGGGACCAGTGACCCGCTTTGCTTTTTATATCAAGTCGGGCGTCTTATTGACAAATTTCTTGGTAAGCAAAATGAGTTATGACCGTATTTCTATAAAAAAATCACTCGTTTATGAATCTTTCGTACTACGGTATAGGTTCAGTACCATTTTCTTTGGTGATTTCAAGATCCAGTTCTTTGATGGTAGGTAAGCTTTTGAAGCTTTTACCGCCTAACGCCAAGCCTTTGAATGGATGTTTAAGTGTTGTGCACTATCCTGCACTACCTATACATTCTTGAAATTTGAACAAGCATCTCTTGCACAACGAACAGACGCAACTCTTATTGTGTCTTTATTTATCATTATACTGTATCTTTTCATTGTCTCATTCACAGAGGTGTTTGCTGCATAGCCATCTGTTTAGCCAACTCAATTGTTCCTAGTAAACTTTCTCTAGCTTAAGTAATCAGGCTGCATTGTTTTAATGTAATAAAAAGAAAGAGGAGGCTCTGAAGCTTTGTTTTGCTTCATGCAAAATCTAGGTTCCACATCAGGACACTGTAGTTCATCATGGTGGAGTTAGGCGTATGAGACGAAGGCCAGCTGCAAGTGCATCAACATCATCTGCCATGCAAGAAGGTTTTTTATTTTTAATTTTTCCTTTGAGATGAATCGAACAATGATTTCGTTGAAAGTTTCTTGCAAGCACAGGTTAATGGTTTTCAGCTTGGCCTTTTTCATTTTTTTTCCTTTTATTTATTATTTTTTCCTGGTCCTTTTTTGTTCAAATGGACTTGGGAACTATCATTGTATCATATCTTTTGATCCTTGAATTGGGTATATCGGGAGAAAATGCCATGCACCTTAGACATAAGAACTGGATCGAATTTATGGTGACTAGATGAAATACGTTTCATGCCGGATTAACTGGTTATCTATGCATGGTTTTTAGCCTTTTAGGTGTTCCAGTGGTCAAAGGATCTGAACGTAGATAGGTTGAACTGAAAAACAAGGAATGGGAGTGCTGCAAGTTGCAGGCAGACTATCTATGATTGGATTTCTTATGCTTTTGTAATTTAGAGTCTAGACCACTGTCCCATGGTTGTATATTCGCATGATTCGAAGTCCATTTGTATCCAAAATGGCTCCTGATTTTTTGGCTTAAGAACATGTATTGGAAAGCAGCTGGATGGCGCAAAACAGATGGGCTAAATGCCACTTGCCATAGCAAAGGTGCTAATTGAGCTAAATGAGACATGATTGAACTGTTCAGTTTTCGTCCTTAAATCATTGTAAGTCCATATGTACCTAAAGGATCCCAGTTTCTTGGCTTAAGAATACTTTGTCGTTGAGGTATGTGGATGCCACAGAAGCAGGAAAACCAAATCTTGCTTGCCACAGGAATTGCTGCTAATTGAGCTGAGAGAGACATTATTGGACTGTTCAGTGTTCTTCCAATTTGTCTCAAGCTTGCTCATCTGGGGTTCATATTTTGTCTCGTGAAATCAAGTCTGTCTCATTGTAAATGGGGAACTATGCTGTTTTCAGTTTCTTGGAAATTAGACTTTATATGCTAGTCGCTCAAGGTCATTCACTGTAATCAGAATTCCATGAGCAAGCCAAGTCCAAGAGTTGATTCTTAATGAAAACTGTTGCTTTCTGAATGATAAGACCAGGAATTCTTTACTTACCCAGCACCTTTCTCATAGATGATAGAGGTGTACATGTGCCTTTTATCAACTCTCAACCAGCCCATGTGCATGTTAACATGTACATATAGGCAATGTTTCAGCTGCTTCCGCTGAACCTATCCATATAAGCTTCTTATTTCATAGTTCATCCACTATCTTATAAGGTTTCAGGCCAAGGTAGGTATATGCTGCTTTCTGGTGATTATTTTGAAGTCCCTATGTGACATGGGAATAGAACTTTCAGATGTCTGTGGAATTATACTCTGAGCATCTTGTCTTTAATTGTATGAACCATTCTAATTTATGAATGTTTTCATAGGAAAAAAAGGTGTTTTCAGTTTTTTTGTGCTTTGTATCAGTTTCTATAGTTCTCTTGCTTTCTTAAGTTCTTCAAATGCAGACATTGCTGTTCAAAGCGAGGAAGAGGATTCTGCTGGTGATAACTATGTTGCCAAATCTTCTAAGAAGAAAGAGAAAAAACGTCAAGAGCGGGAAGCACAACGCCAGGTTAGCATGGAACCTGTCTGCTCCAATTGCTACCATGTTTTTCATTTAGGAATATGTTGGACTGTTGGTCTTGGAATGTGTTTGAATGCTGTTCTTATTTTCTTTTGCGGGTTCTTTTATTTGATGATTAAGGATAAAAGAAAAGGAATATGACCTCATATTTCCGAAATTATATTTCTTTTCTTCTGTGGCATCTCTTAAAAAGGCTGAGGAAGCTGCACGTGAGACAAGGCAAACAAAGCAAGACCGTTATGCTGAAATGAGAAGGAGAAAGGATGAAGAACGTGAAGCTCAGGAACGTCTACTGGTGAGTGTATTGATTTTACAATGCTAAATTGCATTCATTATTGAATTTCAGCTCATCTTGCCCTATACTGCTTTTAGGAGGAGGAAGCTATGGCTCGCAAAGCGAAGGAGGAGGAAGCTGCTACTCTAGAGTTTGAGAAATGGAAGGGAGAATTTTCTGTTGATGCTGAAGGTAGTGGAGAGAATGAAATGCCTGATGGAAGCCAAGGTCTACTTTTTGATTTTGTGGAATACATTAAGGTACTTGAAAGAAAAAATTCAACTGATTGTCAAATTGTGTATTATGTAACAGTTGATTATTGGATATTTTTTGAAAATAATTATTGGATATTAAATTGCTGATTTTACCCCCTTAATGTGATGCTTCTTTTCTCCAAGGAACTGGTGAATACATGCCTCTTGGTATCGGCAAATTATATCATGTCCAAAGAACCCTGTGCATGGCAAACATGCACCTCTGTACCCCTTCCAGAGAAAAAGAAAACCAAAAGGAAAAAGAAAAAAACAACATTGTGGATAATCATGCTTCCCATCGTGCACTATACATATGCCCATATGAAGTATCCTTGACTAATGCATAATGTAGCATGTGGTGAACCCTTGCATGTCTTTGCATTACACATGTTATAGGAGATAAGCAGCTGAAAAGGAGTTGGTTATTCTAATACAAGCAGCTCTGATAGTTTTTCAAATCTGCAGAAGCAGAAGTGTGTGCCTTTAGAAGATCTGGCTGCCGAGTTCAAGCTACGTACTCAGGTAAGTGAAGCATTTCTCCCTTAAGCTTTGCCACCTTCTTTAATTTGTAGTTGATAAAAATATGCTAATTTGAATAATGAATGGTGTTCACAATCACTTCTACCCGTCAGTTTGTTTGTGTATTTTATGTGACAGTGTGATGGCTAAAGGAACTTGCAATATGTGACAGTGTGTGTAGTTCATTTTTTTTTCGTCAGTTTTTCAGTGTGATATGCTCCTTCCAAATTAAGATACCGGCAACAAAGTGAGTGAAACTTTGACTAGGAATTCCTAGTATGTTCTCATTGATGGGTTTGTTCATGTAAGTGTTGGGCGAGAATGAATTTCATGTTTTGATGTGCATCACTACTTCTATGAAGCTACAGACCAAGAAGTTATTGAAGAGAATAGTGCCTTCTACATGCTTAAATAGTTTCACTTCGTCCAACAGCCGTTCTTCTGACATCATTGGTCATGGCTCATCCCGTCATCCCTCTTTGGATTTCATTAGTATCATTTTTGCCACTCCAAAAATCAGCTTATAAGTTCAAACTATGTTCCAGTTTAAGTTTTTTTTTTTCTTTTCTTTTCCTTTCTCTGCAGGATTGTATCAACCGCATAAATTCCTTGGAGAAGATGGGTGAGTTCACTCTTCTGTTGTTGTAATTGATGCTTTTCCAGATACCACCCATATATTGGGGCCTAATGTTCTGACGGGTATCGCTTCTGTATAGGGCGTTTATCTGGGGTTATGGATGATCGTGGCAAGTACATATACATCTCTTTAGAGGAGATGCAAGCAGTTGCAGATTACATCAAGCGGCAAGGCCGAGTTAGTATTTCTCATCTTGCCAGCAGATCTAACCAATTCATTGATTTGGAGCCAAAAGTTCAGCTTGATAGCGAACTTGGTGCTGCCGATGCAGTTCTTGTTGCATGATAATGTAAAACCTTTTTGTAGAAAATGTCTATTTCGTCAAGGAACACATATAGATGGAAGTATGACAATAATTCACGTTGGGTATTGACTTTTTTTTCCTCTCCATTTCATCCCGACATCTGCTGCTAACCAGAGAATGTGTCGTTGAATAGATGAATTTGTTGATTGAGAATGGTTGGATTCAATTATGACCAAATGCCGGTATCAGTTCAAGTAAGGTCGTAAATTCCTGTTTCAGTTGATATGCTTCGTGATAAATGAAGGCTGGCAGCATGAGGATACTTTCTGTGTGGGGTGTGTGCATACAAGTTCGAGTATCAGTTGATATGCTTCTGTGGCAACCCAAGAAAACTGGCAGCATAAGAATGCTCTTATTCATGTGTTAGTGTTTCGGCATGTTTGGTATGCATATCCCTATTAAATAAACGTCCAACATTTTAACTGAGATAAGGGAACATCAGAAGGGGTCTTTGGCAGCATTAACGAAACGTCGTAGATATTACAGAAAATGTAACTTCATTTCGAAATGATGATACGTTTTATTAATATACAACAAGCCCTGCCAAAATTTTGGCAACCGAACTGGTATAACAAACATAAGATGTACAGAACAGCTCTGGGAACGCCGATCCGTAGAAAACCAAATGCCTCGGTCATGCATAAGCTTCAGTCCGTCTTGCTTTATTCAAAGGATTATCCACGGGAAGGACCAACCGAACATAAGCTTCTTCGTCTCAATAAATCATGAAACTTAGCCAATATAAATTATTTCGCCAGCTTGGCAGCTGTGGTTCTCACCCTTTTTTTTAATGTTTGGTTTTTTCCCTCCCTTTTTTTGAAGTATGCTCTCGATGTCAAGATTTGTCGTAAGGTAATTGTGGTTTTTAGCCAAGCAAAACAAGATGATTATTCTGCTGAGATCCAGTCTGTCGGAATATTTATGCCGGGGCAGAATTACTCTTCTTAGCCTGAAAGAGCAAAAACCTCAAGCTATAAGCTCCATAATTAGTAAACGGATGGGAACAACAGAGTTGGTTCACTGACCTTCCTTAGGTATGACTTGTGCAGCTTCATAGCGGTGCTGCATGCTTTTCTTGCATCCAAGTTTCCAGTAAGATCATTCAAAATCTGATTTCAACATAAAAAGGACAATAATCTGTGTGAGAACAAGAGAAACAAACTTCATAGAATTTAAAGAGTTCATCATATCCTAACGTTCAGTAATGAAGAAGGTACAACATCATTGTCTAAGCCAAAACGATCAATAACCTCAACATACAGTAAATGACTAAACATGGTACGACCACATGCTGAACAAGTACCTTTACAACATCATCCAGGCCACGTGCCTCCTGCAAAAGCTTTGCACTATTGCCCTTGAGAATACTTGCAACAAGGAAGACAGAGATGGGGGTAGGCTCCAGGTCCTTCATTCCATTTCTCATATTTTCTCTTTCAAACTTTCCGAACTGCCTTCTTGACTTCATTTTTGCTTTAGCCTCTTCACTTTTTTCATCAGTCAACCCAGGCTCTTCGTACATGGAGAACATATTAGGATCATACTCCAAAGCCCACATCATCTATAACAACATTGGAAGGTCAGTCGTAAAAGGTTCCAGGAAGGAAACTAAAATAGAAGGCAGAACTATGTGGCAATATAATGATGAATAGTTCATAGAAAGATTGTTGAATAGGCATGCACATGAACAATTTAGTACAAAATTCAAAACCGAGACATGTACGCACAATGAAAATTGCCTCCGCTGGAAAATTTTCAGATGCTTAGACACATGTATAGATGTGAGTATCAACAGAGCTTCATCAGGAGTCTTCAGACCCAGGCACAGTGCAGACTGTGGACACATACCAAACTTATTTCACCCAAGTACTGGTGCAATAATGGTATACAACATAGGTACAAAGGTGCAAACATGAAAATTTCTGAATCAACAGATGTGAAGGTGCTACAGCACGTGAACGAGTTCACAACTATTTAATGAATTTTCTACACATGATGCCATGCATAATGTGTTACTATGCAAATCTAAAAGATGTAATGATACATAGATAATTGTTAATATAAACAAACCTGCGCAAGATGTGTTAGTAAATAATTTTTAATATCAATGAACCTGCCCAAGATGCTGAGGATATGGATAAACATGCAGATGTATTTCCTATCCAGATCATTGACAACTTGTTGACTGCAAAGTCATATGGACAAGAATATAAACAGTCATATCGAAAGTGTTAACTTGTATCTAAGAAATTAATAATAGATTAACCACTCTGTCCTTTGTGAGTACATTGACAAAGGACACATCTCACAATCATTCAAAGATGCAAAAAGTTATAATAATAAGAATATACGATGCCTCTAGCAGAAGCTTAATATGTGCAGTTCCAAAGTTCTGTCAGGTAACTGATTACCTCCCAAAGAAACAATGAGTCCCCAAATGAAAACTCTCTTCGAAATAGTACCATCAGCATGCGGAATGCAAATAGGTAGTCTCCACCACCAAGTGTTTCTGCAGTCAGCCAGTTGTCATATGTCATACGATGCAAGTGCTTCAATGACTATATCTATATTCAAGACTTTTGTAAATATCACTGATATCTATCACGCAATTTGGTAATCATATTTCCAGAAAAAGCCTACTTTTCTGAAAATTTGGGAATATGAGTATCAAGCTTTTTCTTGTACAGGATATAGAAAATCAAACAGTAGAAGTTAAAGAAAAATGAGATATATGTTCGGGAAAAAACAACAAAAAATCATTAGCTTCATAGACATCGATAATCCAATAACCCAATAGAATTTTCACCATTGAATGCCTTGTACACAAACAATATGCAGTGTATATTTTCTGCAACAGACTGAAATTATGTATTTAACTAAATGATTTATGTCTGAATGGCACAATGTGGTAATTCAGAGTTTGCATTCTTCTATGTTGATGTATGCATAATTATTTGAATAACTCAACATAAGCAAACAACAGAGACAAAAGTCAGAGAGAATAGGAAAACGAATTAATGTACCTAAATGCTGATGGAGCTTTGGATCAACAACTTGAGTTATTGATGCAAGACTATGAAGCTGTTGCTCCACTCCCACTGAACTTTCCGTGCATCTGAAGTTTCGTCTCTTCAAATTTGGCAGAAACAAGTATGCACCGTAAGTACTTTCAGACGAGAGGGAGGTGGTGGAAGAGAAAGAAAGAGAGAGAGACAGAATCAAATTAATTTCATGTAGTTAGAAAGGATCCACCAAGTGGTTGTGAAGTAGTAGCAAACAAGTGTTCACATCATTTACCTAGATGGGTAAAGGGGAACCAGATGAACTGAACAGGGATTTGGTATCATAAATAAGCAAGATTAGATTTCTTCATGCCACTAATAATTCATATGTAATCCATCGGATCAGCAGAATCATAACTTTAACAAACTACACAGTCCTTTGTGCTTGGGGGAGAGAATATTTCTATCTTCACAGCTGTTCCAACTTCCAAGGTATCATTCATTTCCAGACATCCATAGAACAAGCTTTTAACCATTATATATACACTACATATGTAAATGAAACTAGTACAACATGTCCTATCAAATAGAAACTTCATTAACGGAACTAAATAAAACTTTTATTCAACAGTGCCCGTAAGAATGTTAAGATACTAAAAACAATTAACTGCACTTTTATTTGACGGCAAAACTTGTTTCATGAATATCTTTTGCCAGGGAAAATTTCTTAAGAGTAAATTTCTTTTTAAAATAGTTTCAGAAAATAGAAAATGCATTGATACATTAGCACAACATCAACAACTACACCTGAGTTGTGCAAATATTGAGGCAGAACATACTAGGGTACTATGAAACTGCATAGAATATAGTCATAATTCATTACTCAGCAGAGACTAATATTGGCAAATGAATATTAGGTGACTATAGTAAATGTAGACTACAGCTTTTTCTTTCCATATGCAAAGGAGATCCTTCAGAGTACCATAAAGAGTCCCTCCATGTTCCACACAAATCCTAGATGAGAAATGATGAACTTTAGGCTTAATATTTAACTTTAATTTTGCAAAGAGTCTGTAATAAGAAGATATGTCACGTGGGTGCATGACTGTTATAGAGTCAGGTGGACATCGATTAATAGCTATTTATACTTTACTTGAGGGCTTTGATTTTGTCCTTCATATTTATTTGCTGAGATGTCCAGACATTTAGCTATTTATAGGTCGTTTCTCACAAATCCAACTACAAGGATGGTTGTGGAATGTCTAAAACATTGTTAAACGCAATCGTGAAAATTTGATGTATGAATCAGATTTTATGGACTCAGGTGAGGCTGCACTGTAAAAAGTAGGCCTCATATAGAATATTGTGCACTCTTTTATTTGATTATGAGATTCTCGACTTATAGTAAGAAGTGCCATAATTGAGAATCATTTGTCCCAACCATAGTTAGCAAGATATGAAATGGATACAAGGCATGGGAAAATGAGACTCAAAAATTGATAAGAAGCAGGAAGGATATCGACGTAAAATGATTATATAAGTAAAAGGGAAAATAAGTGAAAGTAGTAGCATAAAAAAATTGAATAAATCAACCGAACAAGAAAATGAGGAAAAGGAAAGATAAAAGTTCATGAAAACTAATTATTTACCTATAAAAGCATGATATTATATGTATTATTGCAAAAAACATTGTGAAAGTGTAAAACCTCAAAAACAATGAGGAAAAGAACGAATTATCTATGAACCAAAAATAAAAGATATTTGACAACCGAGTTCTCCATTCTAAAAAAATTGAGTTTCCATAAGTGAGAAATGAGTTTCTGCCTGTTTGAGGGAAATATCTTAAAATCTAAAAACATATTTCTGGGGAAGCAAGATTTTGCTTTAGGTAGAAATTTTTAACTAGGACTTCAGCCACTATGCACTTGACACATTGCAAAGCTTCTATGGACAACCAAAATATTTTTGTGCCATAAGGACAACTACTGGATGTGTTGCAGAAGTTCAATAGAGTACCAGTCTGCACATTAGACGCTCAAAGCACCAGAATGCATCAGCCTCATCCTCAAGGAGAACTATCATTGGAGAACAAAGATCGCTCATCCCTGCATGCAATGGTGCATAAAATTCTGTCAGTAAAAATGTCAACCAATTCCAAGTTCCAAGTAAGCCTTTTATCATTATTAAGATGAAAAAGGAAGCCAAACTTTTTCAAGGGTCGATAAAGTGAGGAACATGACACACTGAACTAAAATAAATCAGAAATATGTTACATATTTACCTTGGCAATAACCGACGTCCTTATCTATCCATGCATAAACAGCCAAAATATCCCATAGCTTTGACAAATTTTCTTGTTTCTCATAGAAAACTAATGTTCTATCAGTACGAACAACATCCAGACCTGCCAAAAGATCAATGTGAAAATTTAACCCAAAAGAAAAATTAAACAGATAATGTTGAACAATCAAGTAAATCCCTCACTAACTCAGTCACCATTTCGAAGACTATGATAGTGTTATGCTGTTTAAATATGCCATTTTCAATTGGGAGAGCTATGCAAGCTCCTGATGACCATAAAGCTTAAAATACAAACTGTGTTCATGATTCTTTGTCAATTGTCAACATGACATGTAAGTTTTCAGGTAGTAAGATTATGATAATGACAATAACCTTTCCAACTATTTTTTTTTCAGACAAACTACAGAGAAAGCATCTGCCAAAAATGGTTAAAGGACACTCTGATAAGGTTTCAAGATCCCCACAGGGCCACAGGCTACATAGTTGAGTCGCCTGTCATCTAAGAGCAAAAGATCCCATTCTTGATAATCTTGTTCCCCAAATATACAGCCAAAGATAGTAACGTGACAAACATAGAACAACCGGAAAATAGAAAGACACAGTGACAAAAATCAATTAGGACTATGTCGCTAATGATGGAAATGCACCAACAATGTTTTGAAAGACACAGCCAGACGTAAACACATGAAACTCATTGATTTGAAAAGCACATGCTATTGCAAAGTAAAGTTTCGAAAATGCCTTAGCCAAGATGCCAGATGATTATTAGACACTGGGAGAAGAAATGAGATGCATAAATAAATGACCTGATCCCTGCTTGTTAATGTGTCTTACAAGCTAAAATGATATGGCTATTGTAAAAGCATAAACAATGACTATCTGGCAAACACGGTTCCAAAGGTCAAAGAGCTTAGGTTCAAATTTTACCTGCACATGCTGCTATTGTGATTATATCATCAAATAAACATAAATATTAACCAGACAAAAAACATAACACACATAAGGTAAAGGGGGAAATGAAAAAGATCTACCTATCTGGTGCAGGTTAAGCTTCCATTGAATTTCTTTCTTGTCCATTGGAGCAGACTCCATTTTATCCAACCCAGAAGCACCAGAATTCGAACTCAAGTCATCGTGTACTGCACTCTCTTTTTCTTCTTGATTATCATCATTCTCCCCTTGAACATCACCTCTATCATGTTGGACCGTGGATAAATCTTTGTCTGGGTTAGCTTCCAAAAGTACTATGGGATCCTGAATAGGCACACCATCTTCTGTAATTATAGGTGCAGTAATAATTCTTCCACTACCAATCACAGCATTCATTTTTCGGCATTCTTCTTTCCATATAGCATATTGTTCCCTAAAAACAAGACACAAAACTCATAATTAATATATGAATTTTCTCACAGTAGGAGATTTAAATGGCAAATTCAAAAGGAACCCTGAAAGTATAGAAGGTAAATTATAGAATGAAAAAATGATGCAAATCTGGTCTCATAAAATCTGACACTTCAGTGTTCCTGCATAAAACAGTATACTCTTACAAGTTCAGAAACCATAGCTGATCATCTTTTACAAAGACAAAAGCCTGTAATACATAAATCCGAAAGAAAGTAAAAGATACTAAAAATTCATAGTATATCATGAAACATATTTTTTTCCACTTTCACAAAAAATTTATAAGAAAACTTAAGAAGAGGTCTTTTATTAATCCTGACATTTTGCATTAGCAAAGATAGATTATCAGAAAAGTGATGATGTTTAAAACGATAAAACAACTGATAAGAACTGGGAGAAAAGGAAAGAAACAACTAAGTTGGCCCATGTAATGTAAAGGTCAATGACTTCAAAAAGAACAATGATTATAACCATAAATCTCATCTCAGATGATATTGAATTCTGTTCATGAAACTTGAACATTGCTTGCTCAGAGTGGCAGAAGGAAAGGAGTTACAGGAACAAAGATTCAAGTAGTAGATCAAGCAAATACAGACACATAAAGAAGAGTGTGATCTGTGTGTAGACTGCACCACAGTGAAAGATTTGATAGATTGGGAAAAATAAATCGACGATTGTTCATTCTGCTGTATTTTGTATATGCTAGTCATGTTATTTTCCTAAAGCTTACTGAAGGGAAAAGAAAGAAAATTTCTAGCAATGAACTCTTGCTAATCTCTAGGTAGTCAAACCTTCAGGACAAAAGAATTGAACTGTGGAGAACATTTGATTTCCTGTTCCTGGAATGGCAGAAACATGATGGGAACAATGAACGCAGCCCCAAGAGGGGCTGTGCTTGCATCAAACAGAACGGATGCTTCACAAATTACATGGAGTATCTGTTCTATGGCATTCCAAATGCAGAGCACCCTTTCTTGGCATTCTGATGGTAACCTCAGAATGCCAAAATGACATTCCACAGGAAGCATTCTACATGTCTCATGTTTGCAACGCTTCACTTAAAGAAATATCCTCTAAACTTCTTCAAGAGATTACTGTAGACAAGAAACATAGGGAAAATACAAATTAGCTACAAAAAACTAGAGTACCTCCTGCGCTGCCTTATCTGATTTCTCTCCTCATATGTGCTATTTGGATCAAAACAACCAAGAAGAAATTCCCAAACTTCTCCTCTGATAGATGGATGGACTCCCTAAACAGAAAAATGAGAGAATGCATAAATTCACTAAATAAGGAACAAGAAACAAACAAAAAAAACTAAAACTCATTAAAATGAAATGTTTGTCCTTTAAAGATATCTTAAAATAAGATGTAATGTAGTCAAAAGGTAAAAGTATCCATGATCAATGGAGTATAGTAAAACAGCAACTTACATTGAAGGTAACTTAATCTCACCGAATAAGGGTTAGTATCATAGAACCAGAAACTATATGCATGAGACCAAGAACTAGGAACTACATTACGTTTCTCCTTTCATCTCCAGTTCAATTTCGGTTGGTCTAAACTCTAACACTCCGTTGATGAATAATGAAGCTGCTAGAAAACATGCTTCAGGCCTCCCATAACAATTTGTCAATTCTCAGGCAAATATCATCCGTATACCTTTCGTACACATAATTTCCCTCCCTTGTGTTGGAATAGTGAAATTAGCCTTTTAGCTAGTCATAGCTTGGCGATGGGAAACACAACAGAATTCACATATCTGTCCATGTTTGTTCAGGAAATAGTCTTAGTCCATTTCGTTGAAGCATCTGTACAAGATGAACGGATGCATATGCAGATTATCAGCAAAGAAATAGCCTAAGAAAAAAGCGTGCACTTCCAAATGAATTGAGACTTGTGATCCCTTAGTTATGCACGTATTTCTTTCCAAGTTTGTGCCGAACCAGACCATATTCTTTCTAAGCATGACGGACAGGAAAGAGATGCAGTTTGATGTATACCCATCGATGAATTCGTCCAAGTGTATCACCAATCCGGACACAGCCTTCTTCTGTAAAAGCTGCACGCCATGCTCGTTCGCTGAGAGTTCTTTTCCTGGTCTGGAAGTACAAGAAGAATACATCAAATTTTCGTCAATGAATCGTTCTGATGTGTGTGCACGTTCAAGAAAACCGAAAAAGGTATTGTCGAACCCACACCATCTCGATTGCTAAGAAAGAGCAGCAAAGGTAATTGAACCAGTCGCATTATCAGTAGAAATTATCAAAGCTTATAAGAAGGAATTAAGAAAGAAAAGCATAAGCCGATTGATCGGAACCGATCGCCCCAACACATATTCGATGCAAAAGCCAACGAATCGAGATTTTTTTTTTTTTTTTTTTAAAAAAAGGATAGTTCTCTTACCTTGATCCTGAACTGAGTTTTGGGTACTTCGCACCCAGACCGGACTTCATAATACGAATCTGCATCCTCGCTGCTCTTCCACATTCCGACGACTCCAAGAATCTAAGCTTTTTTATTGAATTAGGAGGGGAAAGAAAAAAATGGACCAAAAAAAAAATATAAAAGAGCAATACAAGATTGTGGGGTCGAAGGATGAATTGGAGCTCAAAAAATGTCGAAAGAAAAATGGAAGGTAAAAAAGAATTGGAGTGGTTCTTCGCTAGCAGTCACGAGCTGAATCCCTTTGGAGAAACAAGTGGAAGGCAGGTGGTTGGGAGGGATCCAGATCGAGAGCTAGCGAGAAGGGAGAGGGAGATGAGGGCGGAAGAAAGACGGGGTCAGAAGATGGCTTTGATTAGAATAGTTAATGGGATGGATCAATCTGTTTAATCAGGTGAGGAGGGAGTGGGGGTGGAGCGCGCGGCGCCTCCCGCTAAATCCTCCCGCTCTCATACGACAGGGAGGGCAGCCGTTACTCCCTCTCTCATCCACCTCATTCTTTCCCTTTCCACCTACGTTCCCCTCCAAATTTTGCAATGCGTGCCATTCCGTGTGAAAGAGGCCGGCGTTTGACTGGCCCTGCTCGGCACAGGACCGGACCCTCATTTTTTTTTCCTTCTCCAGCTTCTTCTTCTTCTTCTGGCCCTGCTCCGCACAGGACCGGACCCTCATTTTTTTTTCTTCTCCAGCTTCTTCTTCTTCTTCTTCTTCTTCTTCTTAATGTGAAAAAGTACACAGGCGAAGACTTTGAGTGTGAATTTTAGACTTGTGACTCCTGTGATAATTAAACCACTCATTACCCATTGGGCAAGCAAAAAATATGGGTACCAATATTTAAATGGGAGAAGTGAAGGAGAATGAACTAGGGGCATCTCGTTGGTTGGTTGGACAAGCCATTTTAGATTTGATTGATAATAGGGCAGTCCAACACCTACACGATTTCCGTTCCAGATGCGCGGCGATCTAGGAAGGTAGAGAGAAGCGTGGCGTTTACGTAGTTTCCTTGATGAGAGAGGGTTTTTGTGTAAGGCGGAGGCCCCCACCCCGCGCATGGAAAATTCCGCGGACATGTAACCAAAAAATGTCGGAGGCCTGCAAGAACTTGTTTTTGAAACTGTCTTTCGCCCTTTACGGTTACGCGAATAACAACAACGCCACCGCTGGCGAGGGTGGGGCTATTGCTGGGCTTGGGACGATGTCCGTCCCTTTAATTCCCCACCCAAGTCAAAACCCGATGATCAATTTATTGATCTCAACCGAACGCCAACGTTTACCAGAGAACAGGTCAATTGGTCGGCGTTATGAGATGGAGTTTCAGACTGCAAATCTAGTTGCAGTGCGCTTCACACGTAAAATTTGTAAGAGCGAATTGAAGGTTTAGTAACAGATGATTCACAGAAAGGATAAATCAATTGGTGATTCACACGTAAAGCTAGCTGAAGTGCAATACCAACAATTCTTTCTTCGAATATTTTCCCAAAAAAAAACACACACTGAGCTATTGCAGGCTTGAAAATCTTTTCTGTCGGTTCACTAAAATCATGTGACCGTAACGTTCTTCGCTTTCCTCCCTTTTTCTTGAAATATTTCCGTATCCCATTGATATTTGGTGGGTCTGGACACTTTGATATTTGGTGGGTCTGGACACTTTTTTAGCAATACCATCTGAAGGTTAAAAAAAATTAGCTTCACAGGAGCATTTTTTCTCTCGCACGTAAATTTTCTCAATTCAGAATATTGTTGGCTCTTCACCAAAATAAATACTTCGCAAGTCAAAAGGCTACAGCAGGACAACCAACTCACTGAAAAAGCAAAAAAGAAGAGAGTAGTAACCTGAATTGCTAAGTTTCCCCACCCTCCACAAGGGAGTGTAGTTTGCTGCCGCATTCACCTGAAAAATTTTTCCCCGCACCGGCAATGGGACGAAACACATGCAGCCTAATTGTAGTTGCTTTCTAGCCAAATGAGCCACAACGTTTTTCGGCACTTCCTGTCCTTCCATATTTGCTTCGGCAACGGACCAGAAACAAGTCACCTAACTTTGTGCCAGTCAATCCTCGAAGGACCTCTGGAAGTCAGCCACATGGCCAGGCTGCAATATGAATATTGTAGTAGTCATCAGATCTATTTTAGAACAGGAGATGTCATTTCTTGCAGTCAAACAAATGAATCGAAAACTACATAAATACATATCATATCAATGACTAGACAAAGTTATCAGACCTATACTCAAGAACAACCCACCCAGTGTACGCCTAAAGGCCGAATAGAAACCCCCTTACAAGGCTACAACATGGAACTCCTCCACCTAAATACAGACTTTCATGAATCGTCATGGAGGAATGACTGATGGACGAGCAGGCAACCCCTGCGCAACATAAAAGACGATTACATCAAACCAAAATAGAGATGAGGTTGGCAGCACACAGCACCTCATCATTAATAATCAAATGAGGCATTAATAAAGAGTATCATGTATCATCCACCCTTCAGTAGCATGTCGACCCACACTCCTCTCGTCACGGTTGCATCAATTTATTGGAGAGGTATCTTGGTAGCATAGCTGATTTCAATATGGAATCAATGAGATCGTCCACCATGCTTCATTCGCTGTTTTTTCACCCTCATTAGTGCTGCCATTCCCATTGCCATCTCCACCACTGAATGTATATGAGTAAAACCATGAAAAAAAATAAAAAATGAGTAGCATACAGAACAAAAAATTAAAAAATATGAAAAATAAAAGAATATACAAAAACTTTGGTACCATCAGCCATTTGATGCTTCCAAAACTATATGTACCATATCCATAATTTTGCTTCCAATACCTTCGCTCCTCCCTGGCCTTGATGTCCTGATCAGAAGTCACAGAGACTTACAGCAAAACATATAAGTAGACACTTAAAAAGAAAATTACATTGTAATGGAAAGAACAAACGCCAATGTTGGTAGGATGCGTGACGGCAAAATGATTGGTCAACAAGGAGATACATCGACCAAAATTAGCGGTTCCTTTTTTTACCATAAGAACCCCTGAGCCCTGGACGGCTGTTTGGCAGTAGGAACAATTACAAACTATTTTATAAATTTATTCATTTTACAGATAGATCCATGTAATAGAGAGAGAGCCACTCCTCTCTCTCTCTCTCTCTCTCTCTTAAACCCCAAACTTGGAGACGTTACAGGCATATATTTTAATTGCTTTCCCCCCTTCATGCGCACGGGCAGACGCGCCCACACACCCGCACCTACTCAAACTCGCAGGCCCTCCCATTTCGGTTCTGGTCTGAGTTCGCATCTCCGCTCAAACCTAGTCCCAACAGACTGACAAGAGTTATACTCAGAGCACGACGTTCTGGGTGCTCATGAATGATCTTCTATGCCTCAAACTAAACTAGCCCTTGAAGACGCTAGCTACTTACCGAACTCAGACAGCCCCTACCCCGCTTAAGGATCCAGAATTTTGGTCATGAGACCTTTTGGTCGTGCCTCATTAAGATAAGGAAAAACAATCTTCTTATGAAATCTTATCTAGTGCTAATCCTTGATCTTAGGCAAGATTTGAGGTTTTATGTATATCGCTAATGTCAAAGAGGCTATATATTGAGTAGTCGACCATCAATAAAATCATTCTCTTCTACGTCAAGAAGGCTGGCCTGATGCAACTGGAGCTCGTTCATCTTTCTTCTTAGGCATCTGCTTTCTATCTTTGATGTAAAACTCACGGATATCCACTGCCCGTCTTCCTCCTTGTTGCCACCGCTTCAACCACGGCTGGAAACATCAGCGATCGATGGCGATGATCTTGTCATCAGGCAGGTGATTGACGACCATGTCCTAAACAAGACACCAGCTTCTCGACTCCACGCCTGTCCACTGCAGCAAAATCGAACGACGTTGTTAACTTAAAACCAACCACTGCAGCTGTCAAGCACAAACCAAAAACAGAGATTGTTCATGGAAAGATAGTGTGTCCGCCAGCGCATATCGGCGATTGCATCCCCAATTCAACACAAAGATTGAGTTTTTCCACACTATCTGGTGACGCAATCCAACATTCCACTTTAATGTTATCTGAATGATAAATTGCATAACTAACAGTATCTGTAATATTGTTGTGCGCATCGAGAACTAAATCTGAAAGCGTCGGGCAAACATCTTCACTGTGCTGAGACTTCAAATCTGTGCCTGAGATTTGAAGAAGAACTGAGAGGGGACTGCAACATTGCTTCAGTAGCATACTGTAGATCACACACATCAGAATTGGAAGAACAACCTGCTGCGGCTGAAGTAGGAGACCGTTACCGCCTAAGAGTCCTCTTTCAGCGACTTGTCCTCTTCCTGTTCATCGCAACCGTCTGCCCTTGTACCTCTCTTTGAGAGACGGAATTTGTAAGGAACCTTCACCTTCGCTGGTGATCTCTAAGCCTTCGACTTAGAAAAAAGATGGCAGAAAGGCGAGAGGTCATTTTAAAAGAACCCAATGAATACAACATTAGCACAGGAAGCCCGTATTATGCCCATCATTCTGATGGACAACTATATGATGTGGAGAAAGGCCATCACGATGGCCCTTTCAGCAAAAAAGAAGCTTGGGTTCGTCGACGGATCCATTGCTAAGCCTGATAGCCTCATCTCTCTCAAAATTACATGGGAAAGATGCAACAACCTGGTTCAGTCTTGGATTTTAAACTTCATCTACAAAGATCTCTTGGCTAGTGTAATTCATGCCAAAACTGCTGCCCAAATTTGGAGTGATCTTGAGGCTCGATTATCTCAAGCCAATGGCCCACGCATTTACCAAATACAATTTCAGATAATGAATTGCAAACAAAATAAGTCATCTATTGCTGCTCATTACACAATAAATGAAGGGATTATGGGATGAATTAGCTATGTATGCTAACATCCCTGATTGTTCATGTGGTTTCATGAAGGCTATTGAGTATCTTCGCCAACAAGACCAACTTATGCAGTTCTTAATGGGCCTTAATGACAGTTATGCTGCCATTAGAAGCCAACTCTTGTTGATGGACCCACTTCTTACTATAACCAAAGCTTATTCTCTTCTTATTTATGAGGAGAAACAAAGGGACGTTAATACGGTACATGCTTAAGAAAATGTCTCTATCCTTGCAATGCAGCCTCCACCACAAATGCATGAAAGAAACAAAAACAATCAGACCAAGCAGAGAGGAAGACCACATATGAAGTGCGAGCATTGTGGCAAAATTGGACATATCAAAGCTAAGTGTTATTTTCTTGTTGGTTTTACAGGTTTGGTTTTTTTAATGCATTGACAAAGCCAAAGGCTAACGCTGCCCTAGGAACTGCATTTACTGATCAACCCAATGAGCAACTATTCAGAAAATTCCTTGACTTCATGAAACACTCTAATCAAGGTACCAATGAACCCAGAGTCAACGTCTCAGGTAAATACTCTTCATCCTTTTCATGTCTTATTCCTAAACAATCATAGATCCTTGACACTGGAGCAACCCATCATATCACTAACCTTATCTCCAACATTAGTGATATCATCTCCACCAGCCACCCTCCAATCAGTCTGCCAAATGGGTCTAAAGCCAACGTCACCCATATAGGTGACATAGATTTGCAAACCAACATAACACTAAAAAATGTCTTTTATGTTCCTACCTTTGCATTCCCTTTGCATTCAACTTGATATCTATTCTTAAACTCTGTAGTGATTCAAGATGTGAAACAAAATTTAACGAGAACTCTTGTGTGGTGCAGGACCGTCACTCGACGACTATGATTGGAATGGGTAGATTGCAGAATGGATTGTATGTCTTAGATGAAACAAATCTCAGCGTAAACCTAGCTGCCACCAAATCAGCTCCATGTATCTTTGTCTCGAGCATGCTTCTGATTTCAAACTTTCTATTTTATCTTGTTTGAACCTCATTGACATTTTTAAATATGTCGATGCATGTGATATTTGCCTTGTTGCTAAGAACATAGACTTCTTTTTCCAAACAGTACTATTTCAACATATGCTCCCTTTTACTTAATTCAGTGTGATGTGTGGGGAAGTTATCATACGCCTTCATTGACTGGTGCACAATATTTTCTAACCATAGTTGATGATTTTTTTAAATCTACATGGATTTATCTTATGAGATATAAATCTGAAGTTTTTGGAGTCATTAAAAATTTTGTCGCATTTATTGAAAATCAATTTCAAACAAGAATTAAAATTTTTAGAAGTGATAATAGGATTGAATTCTTTTCATAAGAAATGAATAACTTTCTCCATGAAAAAAGAAATGATCTTCAACATAGTTATGTTGTGACACCACAACAAAATGGTGTGGTCGAACGCAAACATAGAGACCTCCTAAACATGGTACAAGCATTGATTTTTCAAGCTAAATTACCCATAAAATTTTGGGGAGAATGTGTCACTACTGCTCCTTACATTATCAATAGATTACCATCAAGTGCTTTAAGGGGAAGTTTTATACAAACACATACCAAACTACAAACATATGAGTGCTTTTGGATGTTTATATAATGCCTACAATATTCATAAAAATCACAAGTCTAACTTAAGGGGAAGGCGATGCATATTTCTTAGATATCCATATGGTCAACCAGCTTACAAGGTTTATGATCTTGAAAGTGGGTCGTTGTTCACCAGTAGAGACGTCAGATTTTGTGAAAATCATTTTCCATATAAAAATGAAATGCACACTAGGGACAATGAACAAGTGGTTCTTCCTTTACCATTCAATGACTATGTATAAGGTGAGCATGAGTTTCTTTCAAACCCAAGCAAACCTCTTAACAATACCCCATTCAATCTACATGATGAGACCAATCCTAATCCCATTCCTCAATCAATGGAGCCTACTCATGGTGATTCAGTCTAGCTTCGCAGAACTATGCGATTTAAACATATACCAACTCATCTTAAGGACTACAAATGCTTCTCAGTCTTGCTCAGTTTCAACCATTTGTTGAAGAGTGAGGGGACAAACCCCACAAAAGGTACTCGTTACCCGATTGCACAATGTCTTGTTATCACTAACTTCAATTCCAACTACAAGTGTTTCATGTCTACCCTCCTTGATCAATGTGAACCTTCATCTTTTGCCCAAGCCATGCAGGACCCTAGATGGCGTGATGCCATGAAGGCTGAAATTGATGCATTAAAAGCCAATCATACCTGGACTGTCACGAATCTTCCTCCTCGCAAAGTTCCCATAGGCTGCAAATGGGTATTCAAAATCAAATACTAATATGATGGCTCTGTCGAACGATACAAGGCCCGCTTATTGCAAAGGGGTATACACAAACAGAAGGAGTTGATTACAATGAGACTTTTGCTCCCGTCGCCAAGGTCTCTACTATTGGATGTCTTTTGACTCTTGCCGCTATTCAAAAGTGGCACCTTTTTCAAGTTGATGTTAATAATGTCTTCTTACATGGTGATCTAGAGGAAGAAATTTATATGCAGTTACCTCTTGGTTTAGTCGACAATAAGAGGAAGGAATGACATGTCGTCTAGATAAGTCTATAGATGATATCTTTTTATCTCAAAAGAAATATCTTCTCAACATACTCCATGAAAGATGGCACATGAGAGCAAAACCATGTGAGACACCTATGGAACAACACATAAAAGCTTGACAACGAAAAGAGGGACATCCTCAAAGATCCAAATCATTATAGAAAAGTGATTGAAAAATTAATATATCTAACCATAACAATGTTAGACATTGTTCACACAGTTCACATTTTGAGCCAATTTATGAGTCAACCACGAGTGCCGCATAAAGAAGCCATGAACCGTTTGTTGAAATATCTAAAGGGAACTGCTGGATATGGAGTTATGATGTCATCAAAGGGGCCGATTCAGCTTAAATCATATTGTGATTCATATTGGGCTTCATGTCCAATGACACGAAAATCTACAAGCGGACTGCACCATGATTGGGAATAGTCATATCACCTGAAAAACCAAGAAACAAACAACAGTCTCTAGATCATCTGCAAAAGCAGAATACAGGTATATGGCTCTTGCCACATTTGAGCTTATTTAGTTAAAGGAATTACTCAAAGATCTCGAGATCGTCCACAAAGAGCCTATGACATTATTCTGTGACAACAAAGCTGCAATGCATATTGCAGCCAATCCGGTGTTCCATGAAAGAACAAAACACATCAAAATTGATTGCCATGTGGTGAGAGATAAGATTCAGAATGGAGACATCCAAACTCAATTCGTTCTCACAACTAAACAAGTTGTGGACATGTTTACTAAGCCCTTGGGACGAGAAGCATTCCACAATTTAAGAAGCAAGTTGGCGCTTGGCAATTTAGGAGCGTCAACTTGAAGGGGAGTGTTGAAAAGTCGTGCCTTATCAAGATAAGGAAAAACAATCTTCTTATGAAATCTTATTTAGAGATTTGAGGTTTCTATGTATATGGCTAATGTTAAAGAGGCTATATATTGGGCAGTCAACCATCAATAAAATCATTATCTTCTCTCCTCCCGTTTTCCTTTCTCTCTTATTCTCTTCTTTCACAAACTTTAATACGACCCAAATGTAGGAAATCATATGAAACTGTAGGCGTGAGAACTGAGAGGGCACTTGGATAATGGACAAGGTAAGGGAGTATTCGATCGGACGCCCCATAGTTCTCGAGATAAAGGGAATTTAATTTGGATATTCTCAAAGTTTGATGTGGGGCGTGGATTTTACTTCAGGAGCAGCCATTGCGAGTCCAGATCCACCTAAAAGCCATGCGATGATCAAGATTAAAACCAAAAAAGAAGGAAGAACAACAGCCCACACATTCAAGCTCTACTTGGTAAGTTGCAGGGAGCCGGTGACCCTCCGATTACATTGCATATGCAAGAATCGGTGGCTCCACTTTACTTTGACGGCGCGCGTGTTTCAGTGACGGCAAGCCGGATTACCTTTAAATATAGGTGGTGCTGAATAAAGGGACTGCTGCTAGCTGTGTATGAGCCGAGACCTTTTTCTTTTCCAGGAAGATCGACATCGCTGTTCTTTTTAAAGCCACCCGTCGCTCAATGGCATCCATATCTTTTTCTTTCCCGGAAAACGCACATCCATATCTAACATGTATAAGTGGTGCTTAAAGGTGAATGTTGAGTTTGTTCATAGCCCAACTAACATTCACAACTACCTTCATCGACTTGGTAAAGAGTACCCAACAATCCTAGATAGGTGATCAACGTAAGAGTTGTAAAGAACTGATCGTAGGACATTAATAGTCTATCTGTACTTGCTATGTCTGCTTTTTCATCTTTATCTTGGATCTCAAGAAAGAAATCCATCGATCTCCTTCCTTTCAAAAAGGCAAGCGTCCTATCTGTTATACTATTCTTTTGCATACTAAATGAAGGACAGGAAGAATAGTATCTCATCTTTACAGTTATAACTACCAGGTAGCTAGCTAGAGGGTTGCATCTTAATACGTTCTTCTCGTTCCATGTTTAGTGACTAGAACAACCGGAAATCCGTCAGCAAAACCAGGAAGGAAGGCATGCATATTCTTGAGGGTGGGAAGCAAGATATGATGGGGCAGGATGTCAGGCAAAAGCAGATGCTAAAGCCAAGTGTGACGCCAATAAAGTGGTCGTCGCATACTGGAAGTTGGGGCTAAGGCATCCTCATTTTTGCGCAAAAGGAAAAGCAATCATTAAGACAGCAACGTCGTCACAACTAAGCCGATCCACTGCAGAGTCTATAAGAAGGCTGCCAACTAAAGCCATAAAACTCAGCTCCCAACCATCAACACCTAAGCTTCCCGCTTTCCTCTTGCGCTCTCAGCTCCTTTTGAGACTAATTTGCTCCGTCCTACATATATTCTCCTTTTACACCTATCAGAAAAGAAAAACAATGGCAGGGATAGCAAAGAGAGTAAACCATACGCTGCTTCTTCTAGGTGTATTGGTTTTCCTGGGTGAAGCTTCCGCCAGAGAGTTCCAGGTTGGAGGCTCCCAAGGATGGACTGTGCCCAAAGACACTACCACCAACCCCTACAACCAGTGGGCGGAGAAGAACAGGTTTCAGATTGGAGATTCTTTGTGTAAGTAGAGACTATTGCTTTTTACTTCCCATTTACTGTGTCAAAATTAATTATGAGCTAACCACTAGTTTTAGAATTATATGTTATCAACCACTAGTTTTAGAATTATATGTTATCTTCATCGTCATTGCTATGTGGTGTGGAAGCTTAATGCGTTGGTTGGCTGGCTCAAGGAGGGACCAAGAGCTCGACATGACACCGAGACACCGGCATCAGCTAGCCATTATATAAGCCTCCTGTCCCTAGCTGGTCAAAATTTTGCCCATGACACCCTCCGTTCCCGTCTATATATATATATATTTATTGACTGCCACATTTTTGTCTGTCAAATCCAAAATTGACAGGCTTTTTACGGTGCCTCAAAAAGGGTAAAGAACAATGGGAATTAAATGTCAGATTTTCACTGCGGAAATTCCAAAAGCTTACACAAGTATACTTTTGCTGTTGAACATAACCGTCAAAACTTTTCAGCTTGCTGGGAGTATATTTCCCACTGCTGAACATGCCATCAGACGCCCTTTCAGAAAGTAAGATGACTGTCTAACTGTGAAATATGTAGTTCCAAAATTAGGAGACATGATAGGTTTTCTAGTCCTTGTATATATATGAGGGGGAAAAAAATTTCTCACTATACCGGATTACGATCACATCGTTAAGCAAATGAAGCATATTACCACATATACCAATTGATGCCTGATCCAATTAATCGACGACAAGGACAGGGGAATGCCATGATTATTAATATGACTTATTTGCAAAATATAGCTGGACTGCACGGTTGGAAGCACCTCATTTTCATCTAAATATGTGCAGTCTTGGGGCTGGTTATAACAAGCAAAATGCAATCTTAAGAAAGAAATTAACTCATACGTTCCTTCGCAACTGCAGTGTTCGTCTACCAATCAAGCAGCGATTCGGTGCTTCAGGTAAGCCGGGATGACTACAGCAACTGCAACACGGCAACGCCAATTGCCGCCTTCAACGACGGTCGCACCACCTTCACGTTCAACCGATCGGGATCTTTCTATTTCATTAGTGGAGTTGAAGACAACTGCAAGAAGAATGAAAAGCTCGTGGTGGTTGTGTTGTCTGATAGAACCAAACAAACCCCTACTACTTCCCCAGCGACCAATCCTCCAACCACATCTCCATCTCCATCTGGGAAATCTCCTTCCTACAACGGCGTCTCATCTTCTAAAATGGGAAAAGCGGCTGCCATTTTTGGAGCACTTGTCGGTCCACTCATTCTTATGGCTCTATGAGTTCTTTTTCTTTTTCATGCTTCGTTTGCTGGCATGTGGTTAAGTCCTGAATTTGTGTCACCCTTTGCTCTTCCAATGCAGTTTGCCTAATGAGTGTCCGTAAATTTTCACGTCTGATTTGGTCGGTGTCAGATTGTTCTGTCTGTTGTTCTGATTTTATCAATATTATTTAATGAAATATGGATTGCAATATATTTAATGTACTGAGACCTACCCTTGAGCTTAAGGGATTATATGTGATGCAGCTAGCGGCCATCGCTAGTGAAGAAATATTCACATTACTTAATTTTCTTTCCATTGGGACGGTGGCGGACCTAAGAATTTTAAGTTGGGAGGGGGCCAATATATGTTTTGATAGGGCCGAACTGTATATGAGACGTAACTATTTTGATAATTTCAATTTTTTTTCAAAAATTCTTTGAAAATATGATAAACATTGGATTTTTCAATAGTCATGTGGATATACATGTACTCCGCCGTCCACATATGTATGAGCTGTTCATAATTCCAACTTGAGGTAGTGATCTGTTTATAATCATAACCCTTATGCAATCAATATGTAAACTCATCTATTCTGACTTCTTTTTGTTTTCGAAAAGAACGACGACTATATATATATATATATATATATATATATATATATATAAGACCCTCGTATGCCAGATTTAATGGTTATGTTCGTTTAAACTGGCCTCCACGATCGTATAAGTTTTAAGTGAAAGCCCTTTCAACGTATAAGATTGTCAAGTACCATGAGAAAAGCCGTAAAAAGTTTGAACTTATGGCTAGCCACCAGCTAGCTGGCTAGCGAAGGCCCTTCCCGGTTGAGTGTATGCTTTTGGGTGTGCGTGCGGGTGTTTGCGGGTCGCATTATCACTGCCATTGCGACAGTTGGAGGTATATCTTGTCACCGTGTTTGGGGGGATTAGGCAGATGGCTCACAACTTTCATGGCGGCCCATCATGAAAATTCAACCATGATATGGAACAACGACAATGTCTTGCATGACCGAGATAAACTGATGGTCGATGAATCAAAGATCCGAATGGAGCATTAACTTGACATAGTATATATATGTTATGTCCAGGAGTGGTGGATTAGCTGGAGCCGCCAGGCCCGGTTATTAATGAAGCAGAACTATGGTTTGGACATAGAAGGTTATAATATATATCCACAACTACTCTCTCTGTTACATGATGAATCACCAACCCGTCATTTTGTCTTGTGAAGAATATAATAAGACGATAAAAATGCTTCAATTCCTTGCTTCTGCAGCAATTACCTGAATGGGAGAATGATTGAAGTTATCCATGTGTGGCAGCGTAATTTTCGCCCCGCTTTTAATATAGTTGCGATTCGTCGTTGGGGTTGGTGGAGGCCGGTTAATTTTGATTATTAGAATGAGATAGAATCCAGGAGCTTGCGGTTCGTGGGCAACAAGAATGGGGATAATTAACATCACTGATTTGCCAAACTTAACTTTGCTCTCCCCCTTTTCTTGCAATTATGGCACAGATTGCCTTTTGCATGACGACACATCGTCTGCCTGCCCATTCTAAGAAATCTTGAACGCTCGCGGGAAGCCAAACAACTAGAATAGAGTTTATCAATCTGTATTAATCGCAAATTGATACATTTATAGTTTGGGACTAATTAACTTGCTAAGTTAATATATATGAGAAGACGTCTTCATTTTATAAGGAAACATTTTCTATTTTCATAATATTAGATGGGCGAAACTCTTATGCATTACAGCAGTGAGGACCATGGCGTGGTGTCTGAATCGAATCCTGCCCTCAAGTAATACTAAAACGAAGTTCTGCTTAAGACCAAAGAATTGAAAACCATCAACTTTGATGCAGTATTGATTTATAGGACAAGATCGACCATGGTACCAAAAAACGGCGCAGGGGGAGAGAGGGTGAGATGGTGTGTGCATCTAAACATGGCTTTTGCAGAGTATCACTTAAAACGGAATCCTGCTTAAATAAAAAATCGAAAACCAATAATGGAACTCGATTTATTGAACGAGATTATGATAAAAATTGAAACCCGGGGAGAGGGAGAGAGAAAGAGATGCACAGAATTTAGAAAAACTCCAATTATCTAATATAGTTCATTACCATCGACACGGGCAGGAGGCATAATCCCCTTTCATTCAGCTGCTTACATTTATTTTCATCAGCACAACGCGACGCGTTGTTTCTCGCTTGCGACCTTAATTCCGCGCATTCATTTTCACCATCCCATGCCTGCGCCGCGGGCAATGGGAAGCAATTGCATGAGTAATTATTTTCCTGTTCCGCGGACTGCATGAATCAGGAAAAGATGTAATTAGAATGACAGCAATGAAGCAGCTAGCGTATTTGTTTGCTCTCTCATTTTGTTCATATTCCTTTTGTTTTCTGTCCTTTAATTTCCATCTGATTCCCCAGGTGCGTGTGTGTGTGTGTGTGTGAGAGAGAGAGAGAGAGAGCATTAGCCATTACATGGTTTTCTTCTTCATTCGCATGAATCCGTGTCTTCTTTTTTCCACTAACCTATTGACAAACCATGGAAACGAACCTGTAAAAGTTTGGCTATAGAAGGATGAATGGAAGAAAAAGAAAGCCAACATTGAGAAGAAGAAGAAGAAGAAGAAGATACTATTTCAATTGGAAAAGAAAAAGGGGAAATTAGGAAATCCTCACTTTTGGGCTGCTGGAGCTAGCGGTGTCCTCCAAAGGGTCTTCATCCAAAATCTCCCCCGTCTTGCTCCTCTTGAAATTCAGACGCCTGCATGCCTTTGGTGTCAATGGTTGCCAGGCGGCAGCAGACGCAGCATCCGACACGGTCGAATAGCGCCCCGTCTGAGATGAGCTACTACCCTTTAGCCCTCTCTGTTGTCTCAAGAAATAGTCGATGTACATGGTCCATCCTGATTCTTGAGACCCTCCTTCTGAAATGTCAATTGTGTGATCGGCTGATGCTTCCATAGAAATTAATGGAAAAGCTAAACTCTGACAATCCCTAATTACAAGAATGGGGATGTCAACGGCACGCATATATATATATATATATATATATATATATATATATATATATATATATATATATATATATATATATATGCTCGATGCTCGATGCTCGAGGAAGGAAGGGCTAATGAGGCGAAATCTGAGACTGGGAGGGAGTGAAAGGCAGCAGCCGTATCATATCAGATGTAGAGGTCGAACTTGGGGAAGCGTACAAGGCAAAATAGAAAAGCACAAGGCAATGGAGCTACAAACCGCAGTCTCCTTTTCTTCTTTTTGCAGCAGATGGATTTTGGTTGGGCAAACTTCCAAGGGATCGTATTTATGGGGAACGGTACCGGCTTCCGTCGAGGCCGAAGGTCCCATGTTTCTGGTATTGACTTGCTGATTTATAAATCAAATGCCATGACTGAGTCACTGCTGCTTCCATGGGTTCCGCTAATTGGCGTGGACTTTCATGACGATGACCCCACAATTGAAATGAGCCATCTTCCCTGGTTTGCATCATATTAGCTAGCCTTGCCGTGAGCCGCAAGCCTTAAAACTACGGCCTGGCAACTCGTGTGCAATTTCTCAAGCGTATCCTATCTATAGATCATCCAAATGTCAAATAACATGTTCAATATCTCCGTGACGGACCAACGGCTTCCCGGTATTAATTTGATTTCATTTCTACGCGCAAATTAGCTAAGGAAGAAGTTCCACACTTCACTAGGTAGGTTATTGATTTACGTGCCTTCAACTCAAAAGGTGTCATGACCCCAGCGTACACTTCAGTAATTCGTTATAGTATAATATATATTGAACACTATGTATGTACATACCTCCATCTTAAACGTATATGCTTGGAAGCAATTGCAACAGTCGATCTGAGATGAAGAAGATCGGTAAGAGAGGATATATATATATATTAAGGGATGGCAATCGAAAATGATTAGTGAATAGATTCAAGATTCTCGTCTCAAATGCTTGCTGCTCTCTATCTATTAAATTCATACTTCCATCAATCAGTAGCAATGATCAAAACACTTTCATTACATATTAATTCTCATGAACTAAATTTTTTCAAATTCCTCATCATTCTTAATTGGCATAATTGACATCTCCGAAAAGATGTAGGATCTTCAACATGTAGAAGAGATATAATTAGTACGCCTGTAACATCAACTGGGGAACAAGGAACATGATCGGTTGACTTGCATTGGTTGATACCTCCATATCGTTATCGGTTATTTGAGAAGAAAGACTTGTCCATGATTATTGCAAATCCAAGCAGATTCGAAGATGCCATGCACGGAGTCTTATTTGTTTTCAATGCAGATCTTGGCTTGTTGTCAGCATTTATGAAAATGAAAGCAGTTAAGATGTGAGGAACGAATTCATATGTATTCTCACCGGACTAGGTTATTATGTATTGGGTACGCCAGGGAGAACAAACACCGACTGGAAGATCAATAACTTAATTTAATATTATTTCTATATGTTCAAGTAATTGAGTCCGTTAATGATCAGTTGATATTGCTTTTAAGTAACGGAACAACTGAAGCAGGGAAAAATAAATAAATTGGCACGGTTTCTGATCCATTCCCACATCACATGCTCTTCTGCAAGCAAGCCTCTTTCTTTCATGGAAACATCATGTATATGTGGGAGTAGAGAGACGACTCCGGAAAGGTGAGGAGGAGCACACTTGGATTAGGGGCATTGACTTACCGACATGTGAAAGACATAGATAGAAGGCGACCCCAACGTCTTGGCCGCTACCAAATTGCTGGTGGTGGTCACCGGATTCAATGAGGACATGTAATCAGCAGGCGTATTAAATTAATTAATCAGTGATGATGGGAAATTAAATTGGAGAGTAGCAGCGTATTTGTCAGGGACCAAAGTTGGGCGAGCGATCGATAAAGAGGCAGCAGGAGAGGACCGCCAATTTGAAAACCCAAAAGAAAGAAAGTAGGCATGATTTTGACTTTTTCTGTTGAAAACAGCAACAACAAGAATGCCACAAATCCAACGGCCGAGGAGATTGTCTCTTATTTCTTCCTCTAACTGGTGCCGGATTCTTTTCACTCCTAACTACTTCAAAATTAAGCTCGCGCCTCTCCTCATTTGGATGGAACATGGATGATATTTAACCAATTAATGGATAGGGAGGCAGGCAAGCGTCATACCGTGACAGACATGACTTTTTAATATTGTACATTCTTTTTAGTTATATATGCTTCATGATTCGAGATTATTGGGAGAGGGACTCTAGTCCTACCTACATGCTTTGTTTTTTAGTACTTGATTATTTTATGTTGGGGCCAGTGCATCATGTTCATGGGCATAGATGCTCAGACATGGTGCGTTTGAGCTCCCAAACAACTTCCTGTGTGGGGTCTCAGAGTTTAATATCTATGCGAAAACGTAACGGGGAGAAAGAAGATGAAGGTGGAGGTCGGGGACTATCCATTAGACAAATTTAAAATGTTATCGCCAGGGTCACCTTTCGGCGGGCTGATTGCTTGTTCCGACGTCGGTTGCCCAACCTCCACCCCTCTCTTCATGTGCCCCTCTTATCTATCCTCAATGTTCCTGTTACACCCCTTCTCTCTCTCTCTCTCTCTCTCCCACCTACCCATCAGGTCCTTTCTTTTTTATTCTTTAGGAGGTTTCGGCCCCCTCCCCCTGCCGGTGCTCCATTTATTCAGTTATAAAATCATAACTATAAACAAATCGGAATCCAGTTAGTAACCAGATCCAAAATTTCTTCGTCAGCTGATACTGCTTAACACAGTTTGTTGGTAAACAGAAATATCCGATGCATTTACACTAACTCATGTTTGTGTGTGTTTAAACAAATTTTATTAGCATTTTGACTTTGTGAACAAGCTGTTTGATTGTGTTTCAAATCGGTTTCTCATCGTAATCGTATCGTCGGCATAGAGCAGTTTTGCGACCTCGACACTATGCTGTTTCAAGGGGCCGTGGGGCGACTCAAGACCTACAAAGAACACGCGCATCCCCGAGCATTCGGTATCGATGGTAACGGTGATGCTCAACTACTTCTCACTCAGGCTGAGTGGAAGGCACGGCAGAAGAGAAGCGACAGTGACCCATCATTAACCCGAAAGAAGAGGGCTCACGAGAAAGGAAGGGTTCGCAGTCGGGGTGGACGCGGCAGAGGGCGAGAGAGAGGCAGACGAGGCGACTTCCCACTCAAAGACAGAGCAGGTGGCTCTGGGGGCGGTGGTCATGACAAGAGTCACATCCATTGCTTCAATTCCGACGAATTGGGGCATTACGCGAACCGGTGCAATGCTTCCAAAAAAAAAGGAGGAGGCGCATCTCACACAAACTGATGACACCGAACCAGCCCTGTTGCTTGCAGAGTTGGAAGAAGTGGTGTCTGCAACACTTGAACCACCAGAATGGCAAGTTCGGTAGGATGTCGTCCTGCTGAATGAGGCGCAAGTATGGCCGAAACTGCAGAGGACTGAGCAGGGCATGGAAACTACCAATGTCTGGTACCTGGATAATGGTGCCAGCAACCATATGACCGGAGACAAAGTCAAGTTTCGCAAGTTGGACGAGGCAATCACTGGGAAGGTGAAGTTCGGCGACGGCTCATCAGTGCAGATCATGGGTAAGGGCTTAACTCTTTTTAGATGCAAAAATGATTATCAATTGCTGCTCCAGGAAGTATATTATATCCTGAGGTTTCACAGCAACATCGTGAGTCTCGGGCAACTCACTGAGACAGACCACAGGGTGGTTATGGATGAAGACGAACTGGTGGTGTTCGTCAAAAATCCATGACAACTGATCATGAAGGTGAGACGTACACCAAATCGTCTTTACCGCATCAACTTGCAGATTGCTAGGCTAGTGTGTCTCTTGGCAAACCTCAAGGATCTGGCATGGCTATGGCATGCTCATCTTGGCCATGTGAACTTTCAAGCAATGAAGATGCTTGTAAACAAGAAAATGGCAACCAGAGTACCGCCGATCTCTCACCCCGCTCAGTTATACCGAGAGTGCTTGGTGGCGAAGCAAATGAGACAGTTGTTCCTGTCGGCAGCCAACTATTGAGCGAAGGTGTCACTCGAACTCTTGCACGCTGATCTTTGTGGCCCGATCACGCCACCCAACCCTACTGGTAATAGTTATTTCTTACTAATCGTTGAAGACTTCTCTCGTTGGATGTGGTTGTGCATGCTCAAAACAAAAGACCAAGCATGCTCGGCATTCATGAGAATCAATGCGCGGGTCGAGAATGCGTGTGGCTCAGGACCGATCGGGGAGGTGAGTTCCTCTCTCTCAAGTTTGTCAATGTGTGTGAGCAGGCCGGCATTGTGCGGCACCTCACTGCGCGATACTCACCACAGCAAAACAGTGTGGTGGAGCGGAGCAACAGGACGGTGATGGTGATGGCAATATCTCTCCTCAAGAGCATGAACATGCCAGAAAGATTTTGGGGGGAGGTGGCACGGCATGCGGTCTACCTACTGAACCGCTTGCCTACGAAGGCCATGGGCGAGCGCACCTCATATGAAGCTTGGAGTGGTAGGAAACTGGATCTTGCACATTGCACATCTTCGATTGTTCGGTTGCACGGCGCATGTCAGGGTGACGACGCCACACCTAAAGAAGCTCGATGATCGCAGCCAACCAATGGCGTATCTCGGTGTCGAGGATGGCTGCAAGGCGCATCGACTATTCGATCCACAGTGCGGGAGAATCCATGTAAGTCGTGACACTAAATTTGAAGAAAAACTAAAGTGGTGATGAAACATGGATCCAGAAAGCAGTGAACCGTCGAATTTCATTGTTGAGGAGGAGTCTAACACTGAGTCGGCAGTGGGCAATTCAGTTGCAGGCGGGCAAGCAGTAAGGTCAGTGTCCATGGAACTAGGTTATCCGGCTTCTTCATTGACATCGATGGGTGGCGAAGCAACACCGGTGGTGATGCCGGCTCGGAGATTGCTGGCGGATGAAACTGCCGCGACCTCAGAGATGGAGGTCAGCAATGATGGACCCATTCGATATAGACATGTCGATGATATCATGAGAGACGCTCAGTGCGTCGAACTCAATGATGAAGACGTCGAAGAAGAGGTCAGGCTCGCGGCAACAGAGGAGCCGTCGTGTTACTAAGAGGCAACTGACACAAGAGGAAGCTATGGCCAAGGACATTAAGTCCATTGAAAAAAACTTGACCTAGACACTGACAACCCTACCGGCCGGAACCAAAGCAATCAGACTCAGATTGGTGTTCAAATTGAAGAAAAACTCAGACAGAGAGGTGATCAAGCACAAGGCCAGATTAGTCGTGAAGGGCTATGTCCAGCGGCAATGGATCGATTTCGAGGAAGTGTTTGCACCAGTCGCTAGGCTCGACACCGTACAAGTCATCCTTGCCGTCGCTGCCAACTATGGGTGGCAAGTCCATCACCTCGACGTCAAATCATCATTTCTCAACGACGAACTTGAGGAGGAGGTCTATGCCATTGGCATCCCCCCAGTGTCCCCTTGCTGATTTTAGTCGAGCTAGACTCGACTGGTAACTTTCTCACCCCCATATAGACACGTGGGCTGGCTGTTCTTGCATGTTTGCTTTCTAACCCGGCTTCAGCCTTTGCTCTTCATGTGACACCTCAAAGGCTTCGAGAGCCAAAGACACGGTCGCCAGGGCAGCAGTCTACCTAGTGGGATTGGGTATGGTTTGCAAGTATTAAGATTATGGTTTGCATGGTTTGATGAGTGAGTTGTGGGTAAATTCATGTATCTCTCACACTTGTAAGGCCTCACAACCCTCTTTAGCTTCTGTAGTAGGTTGAAATTGTAGGTGGGTAACCTCACTTGTATTCCTCACCTATTTGGGTTTTGCACAGGGGTGCTTGTCCAGCCAGGTAGTGTCTTGTATTAATTTGTCCTTAGGCTTAGTTTTAGGCAATCTCAAGTTGATCTTGGGGATAGGATCGGCAATCGGGATTGGATTTGGTCGATGCCAGGATAAGTCCTACTAGAACCAAATAGTTCATCTACTTGTTTTACATCAATGGCGCGCATTTGGTGAGCCCTCAAATTGATCTTCTCTGAAGAAAATTCATCTTTGTTGTGCAGTCAAGCATCAAACACGGGCACGGTTCACCACGGTAAACTACATTCACCGGCCTTCCTAACCTATTTGTTAGAATGCATGAAGAAAAATTAAAAGTTGAACAGGGCGCAGGGATCCAGCTTTTGACCCAAATCGTCTAGGCGGTAAAACCACCACTTCAGCAATTTTGAACTATGGATCTCGCAATTAAGTTCTAAATGGCCAATCTACGCCGTGATTTGTATATATAGTTAAAAAGATCCTCTATAGAAATTAAGGGCCCGTTTGATGGGTGGGTGAAATTTAACGCGGTAAATTTATCATGGTAAATTTTTCTGGAAAAATTTACAGGATGAAATTTCTCCCTCTTCCAATCTGAAGCCTTGTTTGATGGGCAAGAAGAATTTACCGTGGTAAATTTAACCCTGTTTGATGCACAGAAAGAATTTAACATGGTAAATTTAATCTTGTTTGATGCACAGGAAGAATTTAACATGGTAAATATTGTTTTTTTGTGTCTTAACCAGAAAACACAAAAAAAGCGATTATATTAGATATGAAACTCGTGCAACCTCCATGCACATAAATTTAATATGAAACTGGTGCAAAAAATTAATGATACTAACAACGAGAGATATGAATAATGAGAAGCCCTCCACAAGATCAAATCATATCGACAGTTCAAAATTTGTCTCAAAATTGAGATTCTTTTGTATTCTTTTGTATGCTACTGAATTTGCAATCATCCAGTATACAACAATTGGTGGTGGTGCGCATCAAAGGCAGAAGCCCAAACTTCAAAATCGTGAGCTTGCCAATGTTGTGTTATTTCAGGCTGGGCTTCTGAAATGGTGACAATGGAAACTGAACCATCAAAAAGTCCAATGCTATGGATGAGGAGGACAAGCTCCAATCCAGGCATAAACACATTGAAGAACTAACATCCTCCTTAACAACCTCCTTTCCTTAACAACCTCCTTTAGAAGCTCACCTGCAAATGCAACCAAAGAACCAGAGGAACAGAAGAAACACCTTTTCAGTATGCATTTATCAACATCAGTATCTGAAGAAAACATACCTACAAACCTCAATCTTGGAGTGATAAAAATATGATGATTTATATTTATAAAACTGTATCCGTTTTCAGACACAACTAGAGTTTGATTTACAATATTGACATCCAACTGATCAGAAAAGGGAAAGAAAGGGAAAAACACCAATCAGAAAATGAGAAGAGGAAAAAACGCAACAATAGAAGGAGGAAACACAACAAAGAGGAAAGATGCGGCAACAGAGGAGGAAACACAACAATAGAAGGAGGAAACACAGCAAAGAGGAAGCAACAGACCTGTGGAGTGCAGCGAGAGAGGAACCGTCGACTGCGAGGGTGTGAGGGTGTAGCGAGAGAGAAGAGGGGAAAAAGGGGACCGTCGACTGCGAGGGTGTGAGGGTGTAGCGAGAGAGAAGAGGGGAAAAGAGGGGCGATAGAGAGCGACCATGGTGGTGTCGCTCCTACTCTTCTCCACCACGGTCGTTGTCGCGGTCGCCGACGCCGTCGTCCCCTCCTCAATGCTCCCGGTGTTCTCCGACAGACATATGAGGTTCGCTCGTTACGGGTTTCGTCGGGGGGGGAGGGTGTCGAGCGGGTGGAATTTCACCCGCTCTTTTTTGCAAAAAACGGGGTGAATTCCACCCCATTTGATTCATTTTCATTCGGGCGGGTGAAATTTCACCCGCCCATCAAACGGTCCCTAAGGAAGGTTAGTTGGTGCGGCTTTAAGTTATAGGACTTGAATGGCACAACTCCTGAAAAACAAACAAACAATTGACCTTAAAACTACAAAACAAAGGCTTAAATAAAACATTCGAGAGAGATGATCCAATGCAAAGTCGAATATTGAAGATGGGTGCAACATCATTGCTACACCAAAGACTACATCATTACAGTCTTAAAGACAACTTAGATATACAGTTTTAGATCATCAGCCTACTTTGATACGTATATGAAATTGCGCGATAATCAGGAAATTAAACAATTTAGTTGCACAAAAACTACGAATTAATATAAGAATTTCAATTACTTCGAGACCTTTTTCTTTCCAAAATTTGACCCCGTTGAACATGAACGTTGGCCAACATGTTCTGGAAAAATAAATGGATACTTCTGTATCAGTTCCTGGCGCGTGCAAGATCATTTTAGTTTATGAAATATAGTTTTAACTTACGAAAATTCCGTAATCTAAACGCCCGGCTTCTTTACGAGGCTCTTCTTTGTATTGCCGAAAGTTCCAATGCTACATAATCAAAGGCGAGGGGGAGGTTGAACCTTCATCCAGATTAGCAAACACGTTAAGACGGCAGGAAGCAGCACACGAAGGCACGAACAGCAGGCGCAAAGGCACGCACAAACACGAAGCATAGCATGAATACAGTCCTGAAATTTTAACGCACGGAGCTACTCCAGACAGTAACATACACGCAGACAAAACGCTATCGGGCATTAAAGCGCTTCTTGGCCACACGCACAGGGCTCACAAGCCTCATCATCACCAAGCCATTGCCACGAATAGGTGCATTGTATGAAGGAATCGGCTTTTCAAGCTAGCTGTGCATGTTGATGGCCGCTGTTGCCCGTGACTCTATATGTCCTCCTCCAGCTCGGTATAGCCGGGCTCGGGCGAAGTGACAGAACCTTGGAAGATGGTTAACACGTGCCCTTCTTCGACTCTATGCCATTCAAGTGTCTTCTTGTCGGACATGGGACTTTGGTTGTGAACAAAAAAGTGTTCGTCGGCCGCAATTTCCAGAGCTTGAAGCTTCTCCTTCAAACCACTAACTGTGTCGGTAGATTTCACTTCGACATACACCTCCTTATTAGTCCTTGCTTGTTCCACTATTATATTCATGGTGCTATGTCTTTTCGGAGATAAAGTCTTAGCCGGCTTGATCAGGACATCTATCCGAGATTGTTCGGAGACGCCAAACTCCGCCAGAGTGAGCACTGGATCCGAAAGTTTCCTATTCTGATGCAGAAGAAGAAGCCTGTTAGCCGGCACTCCGATTCGCTCGTGAATTCCCTCCTTCGGCTTCAAGAAGTTGACGGTGTTTGATTTGTCGAATTTGAGGAAGATCAGGTCCTCTAATCCTTTGACGTGCACCTGAAGCTTCCCGGCTTCGGGATTGACGAGAACCTCCACGCAGCAACCTTCCCACAGCCCATAAGGTTGAACATCCTTCTCATCATCCATAAATGTGTTGTTGAAGAGAACGCTCTGTTGCTTGACAGGAATGCCGGAACATTTTTCCAGCCTTTCTTTTATGTCCAGAACTGTGTCAAAGAAGCCAACCTCGATCCTGTATTTACTGCCATTGCTCAGCTCGAAATCGACTTCCATTGCCTTGTTTACACTACTACTATATTCACGAGCAATGCTGGAATGTCATAACCCTCTGTCTCTCTCTCTCTCACTCTCTGCACCAAGTCTGTTGATCCATACAAAACAACAGGAATTTCATGGGCTTTCACGACTCTATATTCTGTTGCAGAAAACCAACAAACCACCACGAGTTTCTTATATTTTTAATGGGCGGGAATTCTATAATGATTAGTCCTCTTACATGGTGTTTTGTGTTAATTACATTCATTAATGAAGCAGTGATAACTTACATGAGTTGCAGAAGAAATACCACCAATTTTAGCACTAATACTACGCGATTACTCAGCTTATTGACGAGAGAACGTAGCTCTTGAGTGTTTAGAAATTCGATTTGCAGAGGCAGTCGGCTGAGCACCCAAAAAATGAGTAACAAACATTCTGACACTTCTGGAAACAGTTAAGAGATCAGTACCTCACGTTTTCAAAATGCATGGGGGAGCATGCATCAAGCATCTGAGTTTCGGATCAATGCATTTTTGGGACATGAGATAAAAATCCTTTGAAAGAACAATAAAAGAAAATGCCAGACTAAAATAACTAAAGCAGTAAAAATAAATATAACACTAAACCATCCATATTACCTCACCTGGGGCATCAATTTTTTGGAAGTTACCTCCTGGGTCGAAAGCAAGACCTTAATTTGGGACGATAAGGCTGCTCAAACACACACACACATATACATATATATATATATTCAACCAAGTTTTTTCATAAAGCGTCACACTTGCGACCATGTGACATGGCTTCTTACAATTTAAGTCACATTTAATGAGAGAGAGTGGAGATCAATAACTAAGAAGTCAAAAACTTTCAGATTTGGTGGTAGTTACTCTCTAATGTCCTCTGTCTATGTGTGCATGTGTGTTGGGCGGCCAAGATATGAGCTTACTGTGGCCCGGGTGGACCAGCCTGTGGATCTGATTGACCATAGTTTGTTAGTTAAAGCCTAATTTCCGATCAACACAATTGAGAAACTGCTTTTAGTGTCCTCTGGCGGAGGATGCACCTGAAGTGGATGTTTCATTTCATGGATTATGGCATGCATGCCCATGGGTAAGGTTCCCTTGACATGTTACCTAAATCTTATTTCTGTGGTCTCTTCCCCTATGGTTCATGCCGCATAGTGACATATGTAGGCGATATTTTGAAAATATCAAGAATTTATTTCTAAAGCAAGATAAGTCATTTTAAAAGGAAAAATCTCACGTTATTTCAAAATATTGTGAAAAGGGAAACTTGTCGTGCTACCTTCGTGATGTTTTTCCCTTTTTATAAATAGGTTCTTTAATGTATTTTTAGTACATGTTTCCTTTTCTTGTTTGCTTTTGGAATTTTAACAATTATTTTGATTTTTATCATCATATGTACGAAAACTAATATAAAACTCTTAGTTTTAAAATTTCTACTATTTTTCTTTAGATTTCTGAATTCTTGAGATTTTTCTAAGAAAGAAAAACTTTCTTGAAAATTACTTGGCAAAAAACCTTGCTGATAAAAACCTGAGGAGTATATTTTTTATTATGTCTCGTAGCTGTTTTTGCATCCTATTGTTTTGTGTAGATGTTCTTTTATTACTTTCCTACACCCTCCTTTGTATGTAGAGACACTTGGTTATGGTGGAAAGGATTTGGAATAACCTAACTATTAGCACTGTGATTTCAATATAAAAAATGTGCTATAACCACTCTTTTATGTCAGGAAAGTGGGAGAAGAGCTGAGTAATGAACTTGAGTTGCAGATTCCCTCTTCTTCTTTTCTTTAGGAGCAATTTCGTAATTTCATTGTATACTTTTATTTTTTCAAGAATTGAATGAAAACGTTGAGGGCCTATCGGCTGCACACAGTCACGAGTTCGAGGTCCATAGAACAGGCTAGAGCTCAAATTTGACTCACATAACTTGTTTCTGTTAAGTCTATCTTCTTTTAATTCCTTTTTAACTAGTCTTTCATTATACTTCAACATTTATTATGTAACCAAGTCGAGTTTAAACGAATCTAATTCTTATAAGTCAAACTTGACTCGAGTTCTTACAATTCAAACTCTACTTTAACATTTCAAGCTTACATTTGAGCTCATTTATGAATAAACGAGTCTAGTCGCATCGAGTGAAGCTTGAGTCCAAACTACCTGTTCGTTGTGGTGGGGTTTGTCTTAAAACCACCACTCTTTGCTGAATTCAAGGTCTGAGACAAAGGGCGCATGCGCCCCTGCTCTTCTTCCTTTGTGCCACCTGAAATCTCTCTCTCTCTCTCTCTGTGAAAGAAATAGTACTTCAATTTGTTCTTTCATGTGTTGCCCCCAAAAATTAAACATCAACAACAACTAAATCCTTATAGCAGAAGAAGATGGTGGCTGCGGCGAGAAGAAAGTGTCAAGAACAACGATCATTATAAGCATAACAATTCCAGCAGAACCTCTGGCCAGGTTCTGTGGCTTGGCTCGATGCTTACATGTACGCAAAGATAGGAAGAGAGAGGATACCAACAGTTTACCCTGCGTGAAGAGGGAGAATAGCAACAGCACCCTGTGAAATTTCTATTGTCCGTTGATGTTTCGTAGGTTATGAGTTGTGTCAATGGGGCAACCTATTAAAATTATATTTTAAAACTTCATTTTTTATTTACTCTTGATTTTTCTTTTCTTTTATATTTTCCTTCCACTAAAATTCTATATTTTTCTTTAATTTTGAAAATTTATGTGAATTATAAGACTAAATGTTTTCTTTTTTTCATTTTACAACTTTTGAGAATATAAAATTAGTTGTACTGTGTAGCTACATTTTTCAAAATTATCGTGTCCAAACTCCCGTATTCGCACATGTGTGACATAGGGGGCAACTGAAGGCCATTTTCCCTTAATAATAAATAAGAGTAATGGGGTCTTGACTACTGGCAGTTTCATTTTAAGTTACATTTTGTAATAGGTGAGTCTTGGATGTTGGAGGTTTCACTTTTAGGTTGTTACATTTTGTAATAGGTCTCCCACCATAAATATGTAATCTCAGCCAGAGTTAGCTATGTTTCAAGAATCAAAGTTGCATTTTTTCTCACCAATTAACAAAAGAAACCATGAACGCTATCAAAATAATCTATTGCCGTCCTGAATATTATAGACTATCAAAGAAACCATGGTTATCAACCAAAAACAACATAATTTAACTAATGCAGCAGCAAACCATAATTCAACAAATTTAACCAAGAACCTAGTGCAAAATATGGACCATATGAAACTGCAGTAATGCTTTCTGCAACAGAGAAACCCATTTCACTTAAAACTCTAAACACCAAACAAATGATTGATGTACATTTCCAGCTTTGATTCACTAACACGTTTGCCTGAAACAAGAAGAATTTATTCATTATAAACACTCAAGGACCGACGTAGCACCTGCAGCAGTCAAGAAACCTGAAGGTAATCAGATGCGTTTTGAGAACAAATTAGTCAATATTGCAGGTTTGCATGGTTACAGAACATGTACATGCTGCCAGTTTGTAGGCCAGATTCAGGTTCTCTGTGTCTAAGTTGAGAGATTCAATCTCATTAACTCATGATGAGCAAATGAATAAAAAGCATTTGTTTATTGGTTTGAAATTTTAATACTAAACCACACAGATTAAAACCAAAATATTCTCGCAGGTCCATCCCTTTGCATTCAAGTCTATCCTGCACGTTTCTGCTCGCCCATAAAGTCTCCACTCATCCACTGGCTCTTAAAATTTAACAGCGCCTGAAAGATTCATGCCATGGCTAATCAATTATTGAACCAGGCCTAAGCTTGCGGGGCTAGTCCACCATCAAGCTCATCTTTAAAGGAGTTGAAGTAACAGGCACTTCCTGCCCAATCAACTGAAGAAACCATGAATGTCATCAAAAAGTATTGTCAATATTAATCTATTGCCATCCCAAATATTGCGCAGATGATCAAGGACACTCGCAGCTAAGATAATTGAACATAGTCAACCAAGAACATAATGCAAAACGCTGCAAAATATGGGCCATATGATCCTGCAATAATACTTTCTGTAGCAGACTCTTTTCACTCTAAATATCTCAACGACCAAACAAATGATTGATGTACATTTCCAGCTTTGATTCAACGAACAAGCAGAATTTACACATTATAAACACTCAAGGACCGATGGTAGCACCCAAGAATCAAGAAACCTGAAGGTAATCAGATGCTTCTTGAGAACAAATTAGTCATTATTGCAGGTTTGCATGGATTCAAAGAACTAGCACATGCTGTCAGTTTGAAGACGAGATTCAGGTTTGCTGTGTCTAGATCAAGACACATCTCATTAACACATGATAACTGATAAGCAAATGCATAAAGAGCACATCATGGGTTTAAAATTTTAATACACGACATTAAAACCAAAAAAAATCATTATCAACTTTCAGCCAATCAGTTTCTTCATTGAATTATCACTTAATTCTTTTTCCTATCAACATTGCTTGGTCGGCAATCATGAATTTGTGAAGAATAATGCTCACGACATGAAATTGTTGCTGCAAAAGACATAGTAACGTCAACAAGGCCATTTCAGCAGTTAAATTTGCATGTGTTTGCCTTTACATATGAAACCTGTATCAAGTCCATATAGGTCAACATTTCCACAAGCCAATTCTAAATCGTGTATACCATTTTGGTGCTTCCGACCACCTCATAAGTCATACCTAGACTTTTCCAGGCTGCATTTTCATAAAATACAGCAACCATCTGATAATGTCCTCTAAAAATTTTTATTTGGATTACCTACAGAGTCTCGAGACTATAGACAATACAATACATCCATCGTCCTTGTTGCATCTGACATTTCCCTGTGCTCCATTTGACAAAATGAACCTAATCACTAGCTCAGTTCTTTCCAACGCCACCTTGTGTGGAAGCAGGAGCAGCTTCCTTCTCTAAAATGCTACTTTTATTCTGACAAATAATACTTTCAGTTATTTGCAAGAATATATGATGCCACTGTGCTTAGGATTCTACATAAAGACACAATCACAAAGAAGTGTTTATGTAAGATTTTTGTCCCATCTCTCTTGCTGAACTTCTTTGCCTCATATCTATTATCATAAATTTAGAACAGAAACGAATAAAGCATAAAACCAAATGAGACAGTGACATATTCCAAATAAGAGCTTACATAAGGATAATGACCAACAGAATATACATTAAATCCTCTGGCTAGTTCATGCTGAGTTCTGAAAGTATGGATAATAACATTTCGATAAATAAGAAAACATCAGGGTAAAGAAAAGATGACCAAGTATTCATGAATTCAGCAAGCAAAATCAAAATTTCCGTTGATCAAAGGGACAATTCCAAGCCAATAACAGATCTTATAAAGAATTCATACTGATACTCCTTCATTGTCAGATAGTTTGGCTTGTCTTTCTACTAAATACAGTGCTTGTTTTTCTACTTAGTCAAATCATTTCTTTACGGATATGAACTACACCCAAACTGGTCATGGAATAGTCATGGTAGGAACGGTTAGTGGTTTGTTATTTGTCCTGAAATTCCAAAGAAAGGACACCTCTCCAGATCAAATAAATTTCTCTTTCCTCCTCCAGGTCATAGCGCAGATGGCCTCACCCCACTCTGAGCTGGACAAACAGATCACGAAGTGGGTATATTCAAAAACTTAATTAGATAAACCACAGACTCAATCTGATGAGAACAGCAGTTTAAAATGAAACACATATTCGCACAAGGTGTTGCATTAATCGCATACAAGTGGTCAAAACCCAAATAGGGCCACAACATGATGTTGCACATTTAGAAAAAAAAATTGCCGGATGCTTAAGCAACAATGCCTTAAAACAGAATATGCCGAACACCACATAGACACCAAATATTCGATCCCAGTGGCTCAATTCAAGAACCCGGCGCTAAGAAACAAATGCACATTAAATGTGAAAATTTGAGACTACTAAATTCAACTAAATGATCTTCGTGACTCCTCGATAGGATAGTTCCCAACTCAGGTCAGACAACATAACAAGAAACAAGTTCAGTAAACATCATGCTCAAACCAAGGCACGTTAAACATGAAGCTTACAACTTTGTGTCTACTAAATGTAACAAAATGATGCCACCGTATCCTCCAATGGATTGTTCCAACTCGATTACGTTTGGTAGCGATGACACAGGCATCTCGCAAGAGAACAAAATTTAACCTTCAACGCCTTGGAGAAGGCCAGTAACTATGAATCGCGTAGCCTGTCTTCCAATTATCCAAATAGATGACCTTTCTGACAGCCCAAATCGAGACCAACATTGCCACGAACATGCCCGCCCTCTGCAGATTCGCGTTCCTCGCGTAAATGAGGACGTGAGTGACGAGCGCGAGCAGCACACCGACGATGGTGTAAAGGAATCCAACAGCGAACCCTTCGACCCCGAGCTGCATTCCGGAGCCTTGGTAGAAGAATATCAGCTTCGAGGGGTCGCTGCGGTCGGCGATGAACATAGGCATGTTTCGAATTATGTTGTGCATCGTCCCGGAAACGCTGAAGAAGTAGACGAAGACAGCTCCCGCTAGCCACATCTTGGGTTCGTGTAGTAGCGTATCCCCCTCCAGAACTCTTTTCACCACGAAGGGCGCAGATACCAAGAGGATCAGCACCAAGATCATCATCTGAGTCTTGGAGATCGGGGGCGGGCGTTCGATCGGGCCGACGGAGAGCTTTGCCTTGGCCTCAACGAAGTCGGAGATCCCCTCCGCCAGACGCGAGAAGTCGACCTGGTCCATGGAGTCGGAATCGGCGAGTTTCCTGACATGGGGAAGGACCACACGGATGTGGGGAAGAGCGTTGACGCCGAAGAGGCCAAAGCTCGTCTGGGACTCCTTGAATTCCAAATCGCAGAAGAAAAGTTGGGTCTCGGAGTCCTGGCCTTGATTGTTCTTAATGAAGGAGGAGGCAACGAGGGCAAACTCGGAGCGGAGCTGCTGGAGGCGGAGCTCGGGCTTGTCATGGAGTTGGGTGGCGTCGAAGAAGATGAGGAGGGAATAGGGGCGGGGGGTGGGCGGCCCCAGGAGGAACCGACGGATGGCGTGGTCGTCCAGACGGATGACCCCGGAAGGGGACCGCTGCTGCAGCGCCAGGAGGTCAGCTACCAGATCGGCAGGGGATTCCGGCGAGATTTTGGAAGGAAAGATCGATATCAAGGAAAGGAGGAATAGAAGGACGAAGGGTCGAGCCATTTCGCCCACTCAAGCAGAGAGAGAGAGAGAGAGGAGGAGGAGAGGGGGTTCAATATCAAAGGCATGGGGGAGACGGAAAGAGTGAAATAAAATGAACCTTGTTGACTGGACTCCTTTGTTGGGGAGGCGTTTACTTGCATAGCTCCCCTTGATCTCCAAGTCGGGAAACCTTGTCAAATCGGGTTCACGTTTAATCAACCCGGGCTTAATCTAATGGGGGGAGGAAAGCCAGACCCTAAATTTCCATTCTTGTTATTGAATACATTAAGATTTTTTTTTACTATATATATATATATATATATATATATATATATATATATATATATATATATATATATATATATATAGCTTCCAAGTTTGAATAATTCGCGCTATGTCACTATATCTTTTATAAGTTTATGACATTTAAGTTTTCAAAAAATGGTGGATATGAGAGGTTTCTACCACCAACTCTATTCCCTCAAATAAACCACAAGCATTAAATTAGGAAAACTTAGATATACATACTTGAACTTTGAATATGCGGTTGGTAGTGTTAAATGCTAGGTGACATGTGATATTGAAATATAATAATATTGGAACCTAAAATTGCCATATATATGGATACATCGAGACACGAGCTTTTTACTTATATGTATAGAGTTGCCTATAATGTTATTTTCTAGTACCTCTCCTGCTCACATACACTTTCTCTATAAATCTAATTGCTGAAGAACAAATCCCAGTGACCTACTAAGCTTGCTAATGGTGATCTTAAGTTTCGCCATGTATGGTAGATTAAAAAAGCATCTGTTTCAGTTGTTTTCTTTTAAAAGAATTTCATCTTATACGATATATGGTTCATGGCTTCTGTTGTGTTTTCTTTTTGTGATTTTAGTTATGTACTTTCTTAGTATTAAATTTGACCATAGATCTTGCTTTTTCCCTTTGTAATTTTAAGCTGTCATATGTCATATTGCTTTGTATGTTTATCCTTGCGAATAGCTATGGTGTACCCCTTTCTTGGTCATTGCATTTTTTTATTTGTGACTTACGTTAGATAATTATGATCTTGATTTGGATGAATATATGTGGTGAAATTTCTTAGCTTACATGGTTTATGAACCTGAGAATTGGACAATCTGGGTGTAAAGCTGTGCAGCTTCCTTCTACATGTCTTGTCTCTTGACTACCATGTAGCGTGGAGTTGTCGATGGCGAGCCTACTGCTTTGCTAATGTGCCCCCATTGAGTTGGTATAATAATCTTTTAGCTCTACCATGCCCCCACATCCAAGGTCGTCACTTCCAATGGCTCTCTGGGCGTTTTCTGCCAATAGCATTCGCTCGGTGACTTGAGTTGAGGGCATTGCAAATTAATTAACCCAAAAAAAAATGAAACATGTTAAAGTCCTAAACATAGCAGGCTGATACTTCACCGCCTCTCGCGCCCTCATGCTCCGTCCCCGAGCTTCGACTCAAAGATGCATGCTGATCACTCAGAAACGCATGCTGGGGCTTTTAAGTGCTTCATGTACAGCAAAGACACCGGTGAAGTAGTCATGAAGCTCTTCCACAATAGGAAATTAAAACTCCACAACAGCAATGCAAGATCAAGTGTGGAGTTTTTCCTGTCCTGTTGCGGAAGAAGTTCATTTTTTTTTTCTGGTGTGGAAGAGTTTCATGACTACTTCACCGCTGTCTTTTTGCTGTCTCGCACATGACAAATGGGCTATATATGAAGCACTTAAAAGCCAAGCATGCGTCTCTGAGTCACCAGCATGCATCTCGGAGTTGCGCGAAAGAGAGAGAGATGGTGAAGTATCTCCTGCTATCCTTCCTGTTTTTCTTTCCGACCGAATAGCATTTTAGGATGAGAAAGAATCTGCGATTTACTACTCTCAAAACCACCAGTGCTACACTACACGTCCAACCTTTCAAATCTACGCGCGTTTTCCAGTTCCATGCATGAGTTTCGGAATACTTAAAAGGGATTAATACAAATCCAAGGTATGAGCTTTGCAATGACGCCGTTCTCCAGGGGAGCAAGGTTATCCAACGGCTAACTGCCTGTTTTTTTGCTTTCTCGAATGCAACTTTTAGCTAGCTAGTTTTATTTGGATATTGCGTTCGTATTTGACTTAACGGCCTGTTTAGATGTAGAGAAGGGAAAGGATGTTCCCGTGATGCAACTACGCTTTTGTATCAAACAAGGGTTATATTGAAGGAAAGGGATTTAATATGTGTGCTGCGCTGTTACGGGCTGACAACTTCGGCCCGTGCGGCGCGGCAAGAACCTGATTGCCGCAAGCCTTCAAACCACTGAACGGGGCGCAAAAATAGTTTGAGAAAACAAGTGTATAAAGAATGCTTGTGAATAAAGAAATCTCGCAATGTATTCGCTTGAAGAATTAGTACATCACGAGAAAGATAAGTAAGGAGAATGATCTCGACTTTACTTATGTAGGATGGCCGAGGCCGCTTATAGGATTCCCATGCCGACCTCCCAAAACAAGAAATCCCAATACTTGACACTTAGACCGGTGGGAGGGTACTCCCTTACAAGTAAACATGCATAAGCAAATGACTCAACATAAGCAAAGGAAGCACAATGCAAAACAAAGCAAAGGACTGTACAGACTCCCAGACACAGGGGAACAGGCTCCCCCCTTCAAGTTAAGCGTCGTCTTTGGCGCCAGCAGTTTCATGATAGGCCTTGACTTCCAGTGGGTAGTGTTGCTTCATGCGGAATGCATACTCCCAGGTGGGGTTGTGTTCGCCTATCCACTTCACTTGGTACTTCTTCGACTCCCCCAAATAGTTTGTCTTGTGCCGAAGAATCTCTTCCATCCGACGGTCCGCCGCTCGCTTGGTCGGCGGGGCTCGCTGCAGGATCGGGTCTCGTTCTGGAACGCTTCGCTCAGGGTCTTCCTCATCGACATAGAAGGGCTTCAGGTTACAAACATGGAACACTGAATGCACCTTAAAGTCTGGCGGCAAGTTTAGCTTGTAGGCTAGCTTTCCGATTCTCTTCAGCACTGTGAAGGGTCCCTCATACTTGCGGATCAATGACCTGTGTCGACCACGGAAAATGCCCGTGCGATCAGGGTAGAGCTTTACGAGGACTTGATCACCCACCCGGAATTCCATTGGCCTTCGATTCCGATCTGCAAACTTTTTCATCTTTTTGGCGGCCTTGTGTAAGAACGCCTTAGCCATTTCCGTCTGGTCATGCCAATCGCGAACGAACTGGTAGGCAAAAGTGGGTCTTCCCTTTTCTTGGGCTGCAAGGGTATGTGGCATCAACGGTTGTTGTCTAGTGGCTATTTCGAATGGACTATGTCTATAAGACTCGCTCTTCTCCAAATTGTAGCAAAATTGAGCTACATCCAACAATTTCACCCAATCTTTTTGATTCGCACTGACATAGTGTCGAAGGTATTGTTCCAACAATCCGTTGATTCGTTCAGTTTGGCCGTCCGTTTGAGGGTGGAAACTTGTTGAGAATAATAAATCCGAACCCAACAAACGAAATACTTCGCGCCAAAATTTCCCTGTGAAGCGAGCGTCCCGATCACTGACAATGCTTTTCGGCACGCCCCAATGCTTGACAATATGCTTCACGAACAACTCGGCCGTCTTTTCCGCGGGACATTCTTTAGAGGCTGGGATGAAGGTGACATACTTTGAAAATCTATCCACAACCACAAGGATGGAGCTGAAGCCGTCAACTTTGGGCAAGCTGACGATGAAGTCCATGGAGAGGCATTCCCATGGACGTTCTAGAATAGGAAGAGGCTCCAGGAGACCGGCAGGCTTCTGGTTTCTTCCCTTGTCCTGCTGACAGATCAAGCATGTTTTCACATATGCTTCAACGTCGTCGCGCATCTGTGGCCAGTAGTAGCCATGTTCGAGCAGTGCCAGTGTCCGCTCCTGGCCAGGATGGCCAGCCCATAACGAGTCATGACACTCCTTCAGCAACTCTCGTCGGAGATTGCCCCATCTGGGCACGAATATTCATCCGCCCTTTGCCATCAAAAGTCCATCTTGTAGCCAAAATCGTCGCGTCTTTCCTGCCTCCGTTCTTTCGACCAAGTGCTTGGCCACTGGGTCCTGCTTCATGCCTTCTCGAATCCGCCCGAGAAGAGCACCCTCGAGTTGCGCTTCGGATGATGCCGTCCGGGTAGCTGCCAACTCCGCCTTCCGACTCAGTGCATCGGCTACAACGTTTGTCTTCTCTGCCTTGTATTCCAAGGCAAAATCGAATTCTGCAAGGAATTCCTGTCATCGAGCTTGCTTCTGACTCAACTTCTTTTGAGTCTGGAAGTAGCTTGTAGCTACATTATCAGTCTTTACCACGAATTGGGACCCCAATAAGTAATGCCTCCATGTGCGAAGACAATGAATAATGGCCGTCATTTCCCTTTCATGCACGGAGTACCGTCGCTCCACGTCTTTCAGCTTCCGACTCTCATAGGCAACTGGATGACCTTCCTGCATCAAAACTCCACCAATGGCAAAATCTGATGCATCCGTGTGGACTTCAAATTTCCTTGTGTGGTCGGGCAACCTGAGCACAAGCTCCTGCGTCAAGGCCCTCTTCAACTTGTCGAAGGCATCTTCTTCGAGCTCTTCTCAAGCCCAAGTTCGGTTTTTCTTCAACAAATCAGTGAGAGGCGCAGTTATCAAAGAATACCCCTCAATGAATCGTCGATAGTAATTTGTCAAACCGAGAAAAGAACGTAGTTCCGGTACATTGGTAGGCGGTTTCCAGTCTCGAATTGCCCTCACCTTTTCTATGTCCATTCGCAGCTGACCTTTTCCCACAATGTGACCGAGAAAACTGATTTCCGATTGGCCGAATAGACACTTCTCGCGCTTCACATAGAGTTTGTTTTCCTCCAATACCTTGAACACTGTTCGCAAGTGTTCCACATGGTCCCTCATGGAGCTGCTGTACACTACAATGTCATCAAGATAGACTACCACGAACTTATCTAAGTACGGATAGAATATCTTATTCATTAGAGTCGAAAAAGTGGCTGGGGCATTCGTCAACCCGAACGGCATTACCAAGAATTCAAAGGCACCGTAACGAGTGACGCAAGTGGTCTTTGGCTCGTCGCCATCAACAATCCGAACTTGCCAATATCCTGATCTGAGGTCTAACTTGGAAAACACTTGAGCTTTGCCTAGTTGATCAAACAGATCTGCAATCAAAGGTAAGGGGTACTTGTTATTCACCGTTACCTTGTTCAACGCTCGATAATCCACACATAGCCTTTTGGAGCCGTCATGCTTCGCTTGGAATAACACTGGTGCACCAAAAGGAGCTTTGGAGGGTCTGATTATACCTCCAGCTAGCATCTCGTCCAACTGTCGCCGAAGTTCTCTTAATTCTGCAGGAGCCATTCGATATGGTGCCATTGCCGGGGGTTTGGCACGAGGAAGGAGTTCGATGGCATGATCCACCTCACGTCGAGGTGGCAGCCGTCTAGGGAGTTCCGCGGGCATTGTTCCTGCGAATTCCGCTAAGACAGGCGCAAGCGCCTCTGGGACCAAACCAGGGGAGTCATTAGTCACTTCCCTGATTGCCACCAAGTACGTTTCTTCGCCGTGCTTGAGGTCTTTCTTCAACTGAAGGGCAGATATCATTGCGGCTTTTCCCTTATCCCTCTTTATCGATGTTAGGGGACTTCTCATCCATGATACTGATACTGCGTAGGTGCGGCATTGGGACAATTTTCGCAGTACTGAGGAGCTCCATGCCTAGGATCATCCGGAAATCATCCATCGGGATCACTGAGAAGTTGGCCGTTCCTGACCAACTCTCAATCTTCACAATCGCATCCCGGGCCACTCCGTGGATGGGTTTGGCCTCTGAGTTCACCGCCTTCATGCGTAATTCTCCCCTCTCAAGGGTTAGGCCTAGTCTCCTTGCCTCCTCAACTGAGACAAAGTTATGTGTGGCTCCCGTGTCAAACATAGCCAGGGTAGACCTTCTATTTACCAGGATTTCCAAGTACATGAGATCGTTAGAAGGTGTTGCTATCACCTTCACTTTTTCCTCCATTTTTATGGTGTTCAGAAGTTGAAGTGCACCCATCTTTGGTCCTTCCCCTTGTACCACATTAGCAGATTGCCTTGAAGAGCTTGCTTGATTGTCCCTATTTCCACGCTTTGGACATTGCCTTCTTAAGTGATTGTCATCACAAAACCAACATTTCAACACTCTATTCTGAGAGTTGTCGTTTCTGTGAAAGAAAGTTCTTCTTTCGACTTGGCGCTGAGTTGATGGTTCATCTTTCCGTTCCCTTCGATCATCTTTCTTTCCTCCATGGTCAGGCTTCCTCGACGGCTTGAAGGCGTTAGTGTAGCTCTTGCGCTGAGTATCAGCCAAACGTTCTGCTACCACATAAGCATCCTCCAAGGTCTCCGGATTACTCCTTTCCACTTCGGATTGTACCCACGACTGAAGTCCCAAAATAAACCAGTTCAATTTATCTTGTTCTTGCATATCTGGCACATCTAACATCAGCCTTTGATAGGCCCTCACGTAATCTCGCAAGGATCCAGTATGTTTCAATTCACCAACCATCCGATAGACATGGCGTGTCGCATTCGGGGGCATGAAGTAAGTTCTCAACTCTCGCTGAAAATCATCGAAAGTGTCTATTGTGCAGATTCCCTTTTGAATGTCGAGCATTTTCCTTCTCCACCATGCCACAGCGTCGCCCTCTAGCAACATAGCCGCAGTCTTGACTTGAATGTCGTCCCCCATAACGCCTTGCAAGTCCAAGTAGTACTCCACTTGAAATAAAAAGTTGTCGATCACTCGACTATCCCGAGTTCCATTGTATTTAGCTGGTCTCTGAACGTCGACCCTCGCTGGTCGATCGTTACCTCCACCTACAGAGATTTGTCGCTGTAGTGTGCGGTTCTTTACCTGAAGTTCCTTGACTTCAGCCTGTAACGCGGTCACTGTGTCAGTCAGTGCCCGATTCATGGCCACTAGGTCGGCCATTTGTTCCCGTAGTACCTTCATCTCGTCCTTCATTTCCCCGAAGGACTCAGCTGCATTACCCAACGCTTCTTCATGAGTAGTTACGTCGGTAGCCAGCTTGTTCACCATCTTGGTCAGGTCTTCCTGACCCTGGGATGTACCCATCTCGTCAGAATGGGCTACCCCGTTGCCTTTGGCACTTCGCAGATTGTATTGAGTCGCCAGGGCTTCTTCCTCTTCGATCAACGATCGTCGGAGGTCTCTTTCGATCAACGATCGTCGGCGTGTAGTTCTACACCGACTATCCAACCGCTTCCCCAGATTGCCGAACCTGGCTCTGATACCAGTTGTCACGGGCTGACAACTTCGGCCCGTGCGGCGCGGCAAGAACCTGATTGCCGCAAGCCTTCAAACCACCGAACGGGGCGCAAAAGTAGTTTGAGAAAACAAGTGTATAAAGAATGCTTGTGAATAAAGAAATCTCGCAATGTATTCGCTTGAAGAATTAGTACATCACGAGAAAGATAAGTAAAGAGAATGATCTCGACTTTACTTATGTAGGATGGCCGAGGCCGCTTACAGGATTCTCATGCCGACCACCCAAAACAAGAAATCCCAATACTTGACACTTAGACCGGTGGGAGGGTACTCCCTTACAAGTAAACATGCATAAGCAAATGACTCAACATAAGCAAAGGAAGCACAATGCAAAACAAAGGAAAGGACAGACTCCCAGGCACAGGAAAACATGCACAATGCCTTTCAAAATTTTTATGAAACTATGCTGCCAAATTTGGTCTTTAGGCTTTTCAAGTTGTAAATAATCTAATCACAAGGTTGTGCCCCGAGCTCACAATCAAGTCCTACCTTACTAGGGAGGTAAATTACACAAAATTTCTAAATTGATGTTTATGGGACGTTATGATATTGTCCGATTGACGCACAAAGAAGAAAAAGAACGCCTGACACTTGGTCACTGGATTTATTTATCATGAAAGTTATATACAGTAATAGTCGAATAGAATTCCCAAGGACAGTTACAGTACTGCAACCAATAGGAACTCGAGATATATAAAAAGCATAAGAAGCTGCACAACGCAACAGAAGAAAACCAATATGAACAACACGGTACTAGGTTCATCACGAGCATCCCAAACTCATCATCATCTTGTCATCGACCGACCGCTCGACCGTGGTGGTGGATGTTTCAAACGAAAGTAGAGAAATAAGAAGAACAGAAAACGGAAAGCGATCAAGCGAAATAAAACCGGTTCCAGTGACCACTCCCGGAAAAGAAATTAAATTGAAGAACAGTTTTCGGTGACCAATCAATATCCCCATCGAATATGGATCGAGCAAATTAAGTTGATGTACGATTGCAGACCACCATTGAAGCGAAGAACAAGACGAAGGGTCATGGCTTCCTTTTGGACGTTACAATCATCGAGGGCGTGACCATATCGGAGGTGTGTGCCATTGACGGCGAGATTTTGATCTCGTGGTGCAACTCCAGTTTCGGCGTTGATCTTGACGTTCACTCTCTCAACCGTCTCCGGCCGTTCCACCCACCAGGCGATGGTCTTGCCATCAGGGTCGCTCACGATGACCGGCGTGCTACCACCGCTCCGTGGGAGCTCCAGACATTGGAGGGTGGACTTCTCCTGAACGTCGTAGGGGGCGGGGGTGTGCCCGTCCTCCAGCTGCTTACCGGCGAAACTCAGCCGCTGCTCGTGCTGAGGAATGACCTGATCATCCGTCTTCTCCTGGATCTTGGCCTTCACATCTACTATGATTGTACAATCCGAGCTTTTCACCTCTAAAGTGATTGTCCTGTTGGAGAGATTAATCATGAGGAAGAAGCGCGTGGCTCTTCTCCGGCCCCTCCCGCCCGAGCGAAAGCACCACCACCTCATGAGAAACGGCTGCCGCTGTGATAAGGAATGTTGATGAGCAAGGGAAAATTAATGATAAGGAAGGACAAAAGTAAAGGATGAGGAAGAAGAAAAAAAGAAAGATATATTACAATGTCCGAGGACCCACACGTAAATTTCGTCCACAGTCCCACACGCAAATTTTTTGACTTTGTCAAAAAAAAAAAAAAAAAAAGGAAAGGAAGGAAGGGAGGTTATTATGGATTGGGTAATGGTGGCGGGCCAGTCTTGTAGAATATATTTTTGAGTGAACATAGAAATTCCAATGTCATGTCATCCGGCCTCAAATACATTTATTTCTTTTGAAGCAACGAGGCATGCACGAAGATGCCTGATGGGTTGGAAGATAAGTAGAGGGAGGCGACCGGGCATTTGATTTGAAGGACATCATTTGTTCGGTTGATGAAACTAAGGACCCAGGCTGTCATTAATCAATCAATGCTGTTTTGGATGATGACATAGATGCCCTTAAATGTTGTTTTGGCCCTTTTCCCTCATTTTAAAATGACGTGCGAGTGAATTGATTGTGTGAAAAAATCACAGATGTTCGCAACCAAGCAGAGCATGTTGAGTCTGTGATTCCTACCTACCTAACTTTTTGCCAAATGAATCTGATTCATTGATTAGATGGGACCTCGTCAACACATCGGATTAGTCAAATTTCCCAAAAGCTCGACCTTGGAGACCCCGAGAGCTTAACGAACGAACGATCGACCACTATCAATAACAGACGGCGACGCGTTCCAATGAGGTCCGGCAAGGGCTTAGCCAACCACCCCCGTCAGACTGAGTCTACGTCCTGTAAGACCTTCAGTTCATTCCTTCGATGAGATCGATGCGTTTGACTACGCCTTCCGATCGATCGAGAGGCATATTGTGGGGGATCGAACGTCAATCGTAAAAGCGGGAAGACGGCAAAGTGGAACATGGAAGCTAAATGAATCAGCTATTTCTATCACCTACTTTAGTTTTTCAAATACAGATTTTTTTATAAAGGAAGAAGAAGAAGAGGAGGAGGAGGAGGAGGAGGAGGAAGAAGAAGAAGAAGAAGCCAGGGTAAAATCTCCATCTATCTACCAAAAAGAACCTGGGGTCCTTTGTAAATCAATGGTCTACATTCCACCACTGACACTGCCCTTGAAAACGGAGAGAGTGTCTCCATCCTGAACCCTATGCCAACGCAGCGTTCGGTTGTCGTACATGACGTCGTGGTTGTAAACGAAGAAATGGTCGTTGGGTGCGATGCCCTTCTCTTCCAGCTTCATCTTCAGGTCGTGAACCGTGCTCGACGAATTGACGTCCACCGGAATCTTCACTCCTCCCTTTGACGTCTCGACCAACACCCTCATCATCTTTGTGGGCTTCAACACCACGCTGATCTCGGACTCGTCCGACACGCCATACTCGCCGAGGCACCGGTTGTCCTCCATTTCCACGCCTGAGTGCGACGCCAACAGCCGGCCGGGCTGGACTCCCTCGTACTCCAGAATCTTCTCCTTCAAAAGGCCCACGGTGTCGGAGACATCGACCTCCAGAGGGTACTGCCGGGTGGGCCTCTTCACCACGACCTGCACTTTCCGCCTCTCAGGCTCCAGGAGCACACGGATGAGGCAGCCCTCGTAGATCTCGTAGTGTTCCGCGTCGTGCTCGTCTTTTAGCACCTTGCCATTGTAGACGAGAGTCTGGCGGGCGATGGGGAAGCCATGCTTTCTCTCCACCCTCTCCTTCATCTCATGCACCGTGTCAAAGAAGCCGATCTCGATCTTGTACTTGTTGTTGTTGCACACCTCAAACACCACCTCCATTACTTCACCCTTCACACAGCATCAACATGGCAGGGGGGAAATTGATGCCAAATATGTGCAAGAAGACCAACGGTTGCAATATGTTACTGCACGGTACTCTTGATGATATTATTGCCGCGCGCGCGAAGGATGCAACTACTTTGGAGAGGGAGGGAGGGCGAGAAACAAAGCGGCAGTAAGCAATCAAAAGATCTCTTGCTGTCAATCGTTTTTAGCTGTACCTACCCTCCTAAAATGCAGGCATCCTATCGCCTTTCCTCCCCACTATCCTCGCAGAACCGTTCCTCTCAAAAGCTGATGACGAGTTGTTAAATGACCACTGGAAGTGGGTTGAATTCGTCTATTCGGCGCGGAGATCTGCCTGTGGTCATCATCATCACCAAGTAGAGTCTCCGAGTCACTTCGACCCTCTCTCCCCGGAACCAGTCCACCCCAAATTACCCATTACTTCAGTGTCATGTGAAATCTAATCTGGGATGAAGTTTTCAACTTAGTGAACCAAATAGTTCATCTATTTGTTTTACATCAATGGCCTGTTTGATGAGCCCTCAAATTTATCTTCTCAGGAAAAAATTCATCTTTGTTGTGCAGTCAACCATCAAACACGGGCAAGTTTACCACGGTATACTGCATTCACCGGCCTTCCAATCCTATTTGGAAGAATGCATGAAGAAGGGATCTGGGTAGTCCAGGGAGTAAAACCACCACTTGAGCAATTTTGAACTATGGATCTAGCAAGATAGTTAAAAATATCCTCCATAGAAATTAATGAAGGCTAGTTGGTGCGACCTTAAGTTACGGGACCTAAATGGCACAACTCTTCAAAAACACCTTAAAACCACAAAAGAAAAGCTTCAATAAAACATTCGAGAGAGATGATCCAGTGCAAAGTCGAATATTGGAGATGGGTGCAACATCATTGCTACACCAAAGACTCCACCATTACAGTCTTAAAGCCAACTTGTATATACAGTTTTAGATCATCAGTCTACTTTGATACGTAGATGAAATTGCGCAATAATCAGGAAATTGAACAATTTAGTTGCACAAAAAACTACGTATTCATATTAGAATTTCAATTGCTTCGAGTCCTTTTTCTTTCCAAAATTTGACCCCGATGAACATGAACGTTGACGAACATGCTCTGGAAAAATAAATGGGATATTTCTGCATCAGTTCCTCGCTCGTGTAAGATCGTTTTAGTTTATGAAATATAGTTTTAACTTACGAAAGTTCCGTAATCTGAACGCCCGGCTTCTTTTCGAGACTCTTCTTTGTATTGCTGAAACTTCCAATGCTACAGAATCAAGGGAGGTTGAACCTTCATCCTGATTAGCAAACACTTTAAGACGACAGGAAGCAGCACACGAAGGCACGAATGGCAGATGCAAAGGCACGCACAAACACGAAGCATAGCATGAATACAGTCCTGAAGTTTTAACGCACGGAGCTACTCCAGACAGTAAGATACACGCAGACAAAAAGATATCGGGCATTAAAGCGCTTCTTGCCCACATGCACAGGGCTCATAAGGCATCATTACCAAGCCATTGCCATGAACAGGTGCATTGTATGAAGGAATCGGCTTTTCAAACTAGCTGTGCATGTTGATGGCCGCTGATATATAGCCGGGCTCGGACGAAGTGACTTAACCTTGGAAGATGGTTAACACGTGCCCTTCTTCGACTCCATGCCATTCAAGTGTCTTCTTGTCGGACATGGGACTTTGGTTGTGAACAAGGAAGTGTTCGTCGGCCGGAATTCCCAGAGCTTGAAGCTTCTCCTTCAAACCACTAACTGTGTCGGTGGATTTCACTTCGACATACACCTCCTTATTAGTCCTTGCTTGTTCCACTATTATATTCACGGTGCTATGTCTTTTCGGAGATAAAGGCTTAGCCGGCTTGATCAGGACATCCATCCGAGATTGATCGGAGTCGCCATACTCGCCCAGAGTGAGCACTGGATCCGAAAGTTTCCTATTCTGATGCAGAAGAAGAAGCCTGTTAGCCGGCACTCCGATTCGCTCGTGAATTCCCTCCTTCAAGAAGTTGACGGTGTTTGATTTGTCGAATTTGAGGAAGATCAGGTCCTCTAATCCTTTGACGTGCACCTGAAGCTTCCCGGCTTCGGGCTTGACGAGAACGTCCACGCAGCAACCTTCCCACAGCCCATACGGTTGAACATCCTTCTCATCATCCATAACTGTGTTGTTGAAGAGAACGCTCTGTTGCTTGACAGGAATGCCGGAACATTTTTCCAGCCTTTCTTTTATGTCCAGAACTGTGTCAAAGAAGCCAACCTCGATCCTGTATTTACTTCCATTGCTCAGCTAGAAATCGACTTCCATTGCCTTGTTTACACTACTACTATATTCAGGAGTAATGATCCAATGTTATAAGCCTCTGTCTCTCTGCACCAAGTCTATTGATCCATACAGAACAACAGGAATTTCACGACTATATATTCTGTTGCAGAAAACCAACAAACCACCACGAGTTTCTTATATTTTTAATGGGCGGGAATTCTATAATGATTAGTCCTCTTACATGGTGTTTTGTTAATTACATTCATTAATGAAGCAGTGATAACTTACATGAGTTGCAGAAGAAATACCACCAATTTTAGCACTAATACTGCACGATTACTCAGCTTATTGACGAGAGAACGTAGCTCTTGAGTGTTTAGAAATTCGATTTGCAGAGGCAGTCGACTGAGCACCCAAAAAATGAGTAACAAACTTCTGACACTTCTGGAAACAGTTAAGAGATCATTACCTCACGTTTTCAAAATGCATGGGGGAGCATGCATCAAGCATCTGAGTTTCGGATCAATGTACTTTTGGGACATGAGATAGAAAGCCTTTGAAAGAACAATAAAAGAAAATACGAGAAGCAGTAAAATTAAATACAACACTAAAACGTCCATCTCGATCGGAGGTTGATTAATTGGAGTTGTTGGAATGGGATTCGGTAGAGCAGCAGCCACATCTGCATCCGATGTGAACTTAAAATGCTGCCGAATCCAGTTACCCGAAATCAAGTATCCGATTACAACGGAACCACCGGGCTACCTGTTTCCTTATCCCGACCCGCTCTACGGTTTCTCAGATGAAGATGGACTCGATTCTTCTGGAGCACTACGGATTCAAACCGATCAGATTCGGAACATACTCGATCTTGGTCTCCAACCGGAGCCGAGCCCCGAGTTTTGACTGCAGAATTCGAATCCGACTAAACCGGGCCCTTGAGAATTCTCTGCTACTTGATGCCGTTACTTTGAGTTGAGGGGTGCGGGCAGCGTCAGGTTTGGCTCGCCGTCTGAGTTCGGGCGGAGATCCATGGCCTCGTTGCTCTCCTGCTTCGCCATCTCCGCTCTCTTCATTTCCCTTCTCCCTTCTGCCCAATCCATCTACTGCGACGAGGATGATTGCTACGACCTCCTCGGGTATCGATTTACTCTTCGTGAATGGAAATTTCTTCCACCTTCGATTTTGCATAATCTCTTACCTGCTCTGTTTTTTATCCGACTCTAGCGTGACGCAGAGTGCGAGTGCTTCTGAAATCAAGAAGGCTTACTACAAGCTCTCTCTGAAATAGTAAAATTTCTGCCCCCGTTCCTCTGTTTTCTATTCTCTGTTCCTGTTGTTCTTTAGATTTTTCCGTGATTATATTCTTATTCTTCTTCTTTTTTCCAAACATATTTTGGATTGATAAGTCATCCTGATAAGAATCCAGATCCGGAGTCGAGGAAGAAGTTTATCAAAATCGCCAATGCTTATGAGGTAATTCTGTGGAGTCTACATCAAATTCAGATTCTTATATACTCATCTCCATCATTATTGCTGAAATGCTTTTCTTATTTACTATGTTGCTTATGTTTAGTTCTCTTACATGGTGTCTTATGTTAGTGCCCAATTCCTTGTGGTCGTTTGCTTTGATTTGATTGCCTAGCGGGGAATCTGTTGCTCAATATTTGATGAAAGTTCTTAACTTGTGCAGATTTTGAAGGACGACACCACCAGAGAGCAGTATGATTATGCTATCGCACACCCCGAGGAGGTACGCCAAAATGTCATTTTCTTCAGTTTGGAAGTGTTTCTATAACAACGAGACATTATATAATTAGTCGAAAAGTTTTCTTTTTTTTTCCATTCTGATTTTCGCCATGCTGATAGCATTTTTGTTCTTAGTTCTTGTTTTTCCATTTCATGATTTTCATATTTCTTTCCTATGTGTAGTTCCTGAATCTGGTTTAGATTTTGCGGTTTTTAACTACCCGGCACATATCTCCCCTTGGTAAGTGCCATGGATTTTGGCCCCATAGGTGGGTCAGCTGGCTCTTTACTTAGGACTATGGATGCCTGGTCAAAAAATCATTGCAGTCAGTTATTTTTCACTGCATCTAGGTAAAAGCTGGTCTCTAACTCTTGGTTCTCATCAAAATCACCTGACAGTGCAAACAAAAGACTTCTCAGTTGTTTCCGATTTATTCACATTAGTGCCAAAAAAAAAAAACTCAACATGATTTTAGGTTTATCTTAAACAGTGGTTGTTTACTAGTTTTCTGGTCATAAACAATTAATGCGATTTTACATTGATGTTCTTGCTGCAGGTGTTCTACAATACAGCACGTTATTATCGGGCATACTATGGGCACAAGACAGTGAGACTCGACATGAACCTCTTTGACTGTCTTTCTTTGTACTCAAATAATTGAAATTTTATTTCTGGGCTCTCTAAGACAATACAGAAAGTTTCTGAAACCTATTTTTCCTGGGCAGGATCTGCGGGCAATTTTAATTGGTCTTCTATTAGTTCTTTCAGCGTTTCAATACCTGAATGGATGGTCGAGGTACAAGCAGGTACTAAGATGTTTGAAAATAGAGTGACTCTGTTATGTGAATTAATGACTTTAGAGATCATGTCTTCAGCTTTTCCAGCTACCTTCTGTTTCTGTTGGGAACTGCAGATGCTTTATTTGACTTTGCTCACAGACCTTTCTTTATGCATTGAGAGTATAAAATAATAAGCTTATATTGATATATAGCCATAAAAGGTTAACGCACCATGGAATTGGATTTATCACCTAATGCTTGTCTCTGTTGAGCCTGCAAAAATTCTAAAACTTTTTGGTGTCAGAGACCATCTGCGGGAGAGGTTTATGTGAATTCTAGTATGTAGGAATATAATATTGATTATTGACCAATGAAGGGTTCAGTTTTGTTAATCATATACATGCAAGTAGCTTGGTGGACTTCTGAGCTGTATACATTGTATTAAGCACTAAGAGACTGCTATAACTTTTTTCCTTTACGTTGCATGCATTCTGAACCATTACTCCAAGAAATATTCATATGTCAATTTTTTTGGTTAGATAGAACACAACAGAACAGAGAAAGTATTTCCTAGAACAGGGTAATCATCATTTACTAAAACAAAGTAATGGTTGAACTTTAAAGTATATTGCACAGTTTCTGGTGTTTCAGTTTGCTTTTCTTTGGTATCCACTAACATGCTATGGGAGCTATATTTCTTCTTTTTGCAGGTAAAATAATATTGTTTTTTTCTTTCTTTTACTGCTGGCGCAGGCTGTTGCGATGGTGAAGCAAACTCCAGCTTATAAAAATAAGCTCCGTGCTCTGGAACTTGAGCGTAATGGAGGATTATCAAACAAGAAAAAGGGTTTTAAACAGATAAACAAGTAAGAAAAATTTGTTATCTGTAATAATGCAAACAGAAAAACTAAAATTTATCGGTTTTTGTGTGTGTGTGTGTGTGTGTGTGTGTGTTTTTTCCCCTTTCATTTTACCCATCCATATTAGTTATCTACTCTCCTTGTGTTGCCACCAGTTAAGACTGTCATTTGACTTGTTATTTTCCTTTGCTGTTGATTTTTTGTTGCTATAAGCTGCTAGTAGACTGATATTATTAATGCTGGTCCCTGAAACGAGAGAGATAGAGGTTAGAAATCTCAAGGACAAGAAGCTTACTCCTTCCTGTCCATTCATCAACAGACAGAATTTACTTCTCCAGATAATCATGTATAGGGGTGTGCAACATGAGCTGGTTCAGCATGTCAACTTAACATGCTAAAATGTATGGGTTTGGGCTACCCCATTATCAGAAGGCCAGACCATTGCCCACAATCAGGGCCCAAGGGTCTGACAAGGGCAGCCTATGACGATATGTAGACTGTATGCTTGCTACAAAGTCCAAATGACTATGAACTAATATTAGCTGAAGAAATGTATTTCTTTCTTCCTTTTTAAATCATTTCCATATGTTTTAATTTTTAAAATTGTTTAGATCAGCTTTTGAATCATCAGGGTCGTACATGTTTTAGGCTTTGTTGTTGGTCCAAAATCAATGACTGAAAACGTTTTGTTCTTGTAGGCTCAGAAAATATATTCTTTTGTTTGAAGAAAAGGTTTAAAAGTTGGTTGGCCTATAGGATTCAAATTATCTCAAATGTACCTATGCCATCAGGTGAATTCACACAGCTTGGATTGTGCCTTCTCGTGCTACTTTGTGTGTATGATTCTTTAGAATAAACCTATACCTATTATCTGTGCATGTAGTCACACACACACACACACACACACACACACACACACACACACACACACACACAGAGTCATATGGGGGAACGTATAGTTTAGGGGCAACAACCAGATAGCTTAAAATAGATTATTGATGTCCTTCTTGTGTAATCTAACATTATAAATATGATCTTCAGAGTGATTTGATAGGAAAATATAAACGACTTTTTTGTGTTTCAATTTTTCAAATATGTTATTTTTATTATAAAAAATTAATAGCTCGTAAAACACTGCAATTTTGATAGTAGAAGAATCAATATTTTTTTACAAAAGTAGCTTGACTAATAACATATTGTGCACTAATTCAGCAATCACAAACATGTTAGCATGTTGATTTTCTGTTTTAATTTTCCTTTTTAGTAAGAATTATGTGGTCTGCTTCTTGTTCTTGTCCTAAATATGATACACTGGTTTGGCTGCTGCACGGGCATTGGGAGCTGCTTGGGTGTGGCATTCTTCACAGACAGAAGAAGAAGAAGAAGAAGAAGAAGAAAATGGAAGAGGGGAGGACCTGGCTTGTGGCAGTAGGAGGAGAGGCACAGGCACAGGCACAGCTGAATTAGGTTAAGGGTTTGGGATTTTATGCAATCAAGGACTTATATTTTTTTTTAAACTTTCCTTTGCAAAGCGAAACTCATTTTACAGTGTCTTTTTTAACATTTTGCTTTCTTACTTTTAAAGTCCTCTTTGATTACAGTAAGAGACTTACTTTATGGTTTATAAAGTGATTCTTTTGACTTCTAACTTTTTAATATATGTATACGCACATACATATACATATATATGTATACATGTTCATAGGAGGATTTAAATCTGCCGGATGTTTGCATATGACTAAGTAACATTTCATTGTAACCATTTTTAAAAGCACCATAAACGATTGCTACATCATAAACTGTTAGTAATGTTCTTGTGGAGAAGGTTTTTTAGGACACATTTTAAAATTTTAGCCATCATGTAATAACCAGCATTCCATGTGTTTGAACACTCACTCGCACACTCACATATTTATATATATTCAACCAAGTTTTTTTTAAGGAGCGTCACACTTGCAACCATGTGACATGGCTTCTTACAATTTAAGTCACATTTAATGAGAGAAAGTGGAGATCAATAACTAAGAAGTCAAAAATTTTTAGATTTGGTGGTAGATACTCTGTAATGCCCTCTGCCTATGTGTGCATGTGTGTTAGGCGGCTCTAAGGTAAAGATATCAGCTTACTGTGGCCCGGGTGGACCAGCCCGTGGATTGACCATAGTTTATTAGTTAAAGCCTAATTTCCCATCAAGTCATCTACACAATTGAGAAACTACTTTTAATGTCCTCTGGTGGAGGATGCACCTGAAGTGGATGTTTCATTTCAGGGATTATAGCATGCAGACCATGGGTAAGGTTCCCTTGGCATGTTACATAAATGTTATTTCTATGGTCTCTTCCCCTATGGTTCATGGCATGGTGACATATGTAGGCGATATTTTTAAAATATCAAGAATTTATTGCTAAAGCAAGATAAGTCATTTTAAAAGGAAAAACCTCACGTTATTTCAAAATATTGCAAAAAAGGAAACTTGCCGTGCTACCTTCGTGATGCTTTTCCCTTTTTATGAAATAGGTTCTTTAATGTATTTTTAGTACATGTTTCCTTCTCTTGTTTGTTTTTGGGATTTTAAAAAGTATTTTGATTTTTATCAGCATATGTGCGAAAACTAATATAAAACTCTTAGTTTTAAAATTTATACTATTTTTCTTTAGATTTCTGAATTCTTGAGATTTTTCTAAGAATGAATAACTTTCTTGATAAAATTAATTGGCAAAAACCTTGCTGATGAAAACCTGAGAAGTATATTTTTTATTATGTTTTGTAGCTGTTTTTGCTTTCTATTGTTGTGTAGATGTTCTTTTATTGCTTTTATGTGTTTGTTTGTACACCCTCCTTTGTATGTAGAGACACTTGGTTATGGTGTAAAGGATTTGGAACAATTTAATTATTAGCCCTGTGATTTCAATATAAAAATGTGCTATAACCACTCTTTTATGTCAGGAAAGTGGGAGAAGAGCTGAGTAATGAACTTGAGTTGCAGATTCAAGGTGCAGAGAAGCCCTGCATTTGGAAACTTATTGGCATTCGGTTTATCCTACTTCCTTACACTCTTGGCAAGGTACTAAACTAATTGAGTTACATTTCTAAACGGTAGCCTTTTCAATTTTTTGCAGTCTGTGTTTCAGCATTATGCACTGAAGACTTTGTGGTTAAAGCATTTCAAGTCTTAGAAATTGCAAGATTTGCTTGTTTTCTCAGCTTTTATTCTGGAGAGCTTGTTGGGCTTGGAGGTACCAGATCACAAGAGCTGCCTACTCCTGGGATGATGCTTGTTACTTGACCCGGACATGCCTCAAAATACCTCCAGATGTGTGGGGAAACATGGGTACTTAACTACACTTTCACTTTTTTCGTTTCATTTTCAAGCTGGCGGTTTGTCAGCATAATAGTCAATCACTAATTAGTGGTACCTAATGTTGGTGTCCGCCTGTTGGTTTATAGTTTATACACAAAGAATTGGTCAGTTGGTTGTCGGGCTCTGTTTATGTATCTTCTCTTGTGGTGGTGAAACTCTTTGTTTATGGATGGGGACTTTGCCCTTGTGAGGAAATGTGCTTATGGAAAACCTGATGGGAAGACGTCATGCTTAGCAAGCAAAAGGACAAATCAGTCTAAGAAAGAGTTGACAAAACTAAAGGCTGATGGGACCAAGGGTCTGTTCTAATGCATTTGAGGTTTGTCCATCCAATTTAGAAAATTTGAAAATGCAGGTCAATTCGCTCTCCTGCTGCATTAATTTTTACATGTTGAGCATGTATTCGAACACAAGAATTGTGCTTGTTTTCAAAAGAAAAAGTAGGAATTTGTGCTTTGGAACGTAAACTCAATCATTCTTGACCCATCCTTTTCATTAAAAACTCTAGCAGGAATGCATGTAAGCGTGGACGAGAAGGGGGGTTATTAATGGTTTGGTTTTGTGCTTCTTTTGTGTCATGAAATTCTTCTATTTGAATCATAATCTAAAATATTTCGCTTGTTCTGACCTTGTGGTTTTTTTTTGGTTGTTTTTTTGTTGTGGGGGGTGGGGGGGTGTTGGTGATGGGGGTTATGGCATCTGTGTTTCCAGATGATGCTGTGAAAGATAATCTTGTACAGAAGCGCTTGTGGAAGAGATCCAACATGGAAAGCTACCTTGCAGAATTGAGGAGGGAAGGGAGGAGAAAAAGGTAGCAGGCTAGCAGCGGGGCCAACTTTCCATCTCAGTATTTTAACTGAAGTTTCCTGCATTCATTGCTTCACCGACCTCCTGGAGCAATGAAGGAGGCCTTGTATTTCCTTTATAACTTGACGGGCTGATTAATTTTACTTTCTATGTATACCTGGCTAATGCAAATTAGGATGGTTTAAGCAGATAATTGGAAGACCATATGAGGTTCTCATGAAGAGGGGAAGTCTTTGATCTATTCATTTTTCATGTGGTTAAATTTTATTTGTAGATGCCAGTCATGCTACACTTAATTTCCAATTGCTACACTTTTGTCGGGCTGATTAATTTTACTTTCTATGGATAACTGGTTAATGCAAATTAGGATGGTTTAAGCAGAGGAATAGAAAACCATATGAGGTTCTCATGAAGAGGGAAGTCTTTGATATATTCATTTCTCATGCGGTTAACTTTTATTTGTAGATGCCAGTCATGCTGCACTTACCTTCGAGTTACTACACTTACCAAGTGAAGTCTTTACTCTGTGCTTCGTAGGTCGTACTTTGATCCATTCATTCTCTGTCAATACTAAAAGCCATTTATTTGCAGATGTTAAGCGTCGCAATAATGAAATCCTAATCCAACGTCTAAATTTTCTGTCCGGAATCGGTGGAAATGGACTTGCTTTACCTCAGTCGAGCATAATTGAGAAATTATAAGAAAACGCCTAAGCGGCCTGGCCCTATCGAAACATGGGCTTTTGTATGACATGCACAATTCGACCGATCTATTCATATGTTAGTCGTTTTTTTTTTTAAGAACGTAACAGACGAATGCCCCGTCCTGATGTTTGATCCAACGACGGTATAAGTACGCCAATTGCAAATATGGAACGCCAACTGTTTGAGATTAGTCGCTCGCAGATGAGCCTTTCTGAAAATTGAAGTACATAATTTTATGGTCAAACCTCTATTTTAGTACTTCAGCTACTTGAGAACCAGTAATACCACAAAGGTTGGGAAGTGTTGCCGCTTCAGGCGTCGGCCCTGAACCCATGATTTCTATTGCATTTCTTGGGCTCGATGAAGTTGCTAGAAAAGAGCCCTCCCCATGGACACACTGGGAGGGTAGGGTAGCAAAGTAAAAATGATACTATAAGCATTTGGTGACTTTAGTTTAACCATCAAAAGTACAAATAATGAATGATGATACAACAAGATAATTCCGGTTGGGAGGAAAAGAAAAGAAAAGAAAAGAAGACAATCCCTACTCATCTTCGCGTGAGGAATGAGGCAAACAAACATTTTCTCACGAGCCCTTCCAGAGGAACAGGCAGGAGCTGATTGCTCGCTTGTGTGAAACAATGTCACCCAACCTGGTAAAGACATCTCCTTCTTGCAGTCAAAACCCAGACTTCGGCCGAAGGTGGCACCTGCGGCGGATCAGGTCCTAAACTGGATAAGATCCAGATTGGATCCGAAGCGGCAGACCTAGCGAAGGAGGCGGGCAGGCCGCCGCTGGGCTCCCGAGTCCGACGTGAGCGCGAGGCTCGCTCCGTACAGTTTACTCTCCACAATGTCCACCTGAAGGTGGGGAGAACCTCAAGACCAATCAGGGACGACAGAAATCGGGAAGTGCGGTGCAATACTGCCGTCTTCGTGATCTTCTATGGCTAAGCTTGTTCCTCGATCGGGAGATGCCGTGTTCGCGAGCGTTGAGCGCGTGGTAGTTCGCCCTATTTTTTCTCTCTCCAGTCGGGCAATGGTGTTTTGTTAGCTTCTTTCAACTCCCTAATGTTCCGCTCATTTTTCTCTCTTTGTCGTTCCTTTGGCATTCGATTTTGCGGCTGGGAAAGAATGCGGAGTTGTTCACTCTCACATACGGAGCGATCGTGCGACAGCTCCTCACTAATCTCGAAGAGACGGAGGAGGTCAACAAGCAACTCGATCAGATGTATGCGTCCCCTTCTTGTTTCTCTTTTCTTGGCCTTGTTATTTTAGATCTCTATTTATATGCTGTTATTTGTTCGCACGTTTTGAGATCATCATGGTGCTAGTCAATTACGACTGTAGATGTTAAATTTAGCGGAACAGGCCTTTCATGATCCAATGATTTAACGGCTTTTTTAAGAGAGTTCGAAAGAGGTATAAAGTAACACGAGCTCCATGACAGCGTTCTGTCTGATATTTCCCCGTCTCTGTGGTCAGTGGATACAGTTTCAAAGTTCTTTATAGCGGATTCTGTTTGTTACACCTTTTAACTTCAGGGCGCGGGTTGTTTTACGAACTCTGAAACCTGGAGCTACAATTGTTAGTTGCCGTAGCGTTGATACCTGGATGACGGCTTAGGCGAGCCCTGACTGGTCTGGGATTTTTTGGCATAGGAACGGAAAAAATTGGTTCTTTTTTTAGGCTGTTTCCGTTGGTTCTCTTTACCTATGCGCTTTATAGCACAAATACCACCAATCGTAGATATATCATCGAATGTTGAACTTTTAATGGGCGAAAATTCTGGCCTTCCAAACGATTAGTTTCTGAGGACCTACCATCTTTTTGAACCGTGAACATGATCAGTAACAAAATATATGGTGTGAATGTTAAGACGACGAATTCGTTTGTAGTTTCAGCAAAAAGGAGGGTGTTATCTGGATGAATGGTCCCAAATCTGGATGAATGCATGGGACCTCACTGCTAGGTACGAAGAGTGAACGGCGAGAAACGTGGAAATTAACAGAAGCAGCGGCTAGTCGGCATTCCACAAAGAGATTAACTTCTCTTCCTCTTTTTTCTGGTTATTATAAGTTTCAGATACTGATATTTTAGTAATTCCTTTTCTTCTTTGACCCTTCTTTAGTTCCAGAAATAACTCCTACGAAACTTCTCACTCAAACTTGCTTGATATTGTGTGATGAGACCTGGACAATGGATCATTACACTAAAAGGCTTCTGTTGTTTCACAAATTTGTCCTTTTCTATGAATGTTTGTGAAAAATGTTTATGCGTGCATATTTGTCTGTCTATGCATACAGTGTGAGTTTCAGAAATCTTCTAGCTTGTGTTTTCCTGGCCATTGGAAAACTTGCAGTTTTCAGTTTTTTTCCCAAAAATGCAAAAAGTTTTAGGCAATAATAAATGCATCAACACATTGAAAATTAACTACTAAACCCATTAATCATATAAAATTGAAAATTCTTACTCTGTGTGACCTACAGGAAGAAAATGTTTCATGAACTTTTGATGATAAATCATTTAGGTGATGCACTAGCTGGGTAATATGGAATATGAATATAATTTTAGGGTTTGGTTCAGCTGTTTTCAGATTTACATTATTGGCTTTCAACTTGTTCCAATGTTCATGTGAATTTTGTCATGATACCTTTTTCAATCACAACATAAAGTTTTCCAGTTCAGTATCTTTCTGGCTAAATATGCATTACTTGGGCTGAAGATCCTGAATCCATATGATTGACAAAACATAAGGTTTAATCCGTATTCATTTCAGAAAACTTGAAGGTAGTGTTTGATGGCTGGAAATATATTTCTTGAAAAAATGGAATGAGAAAAATCTTTCTTATTTCCAATTTTGATGTGTGTGTGATGACTGAGAAACAAATTTCCAGAAATTTATTTCTTAGTTTGATGAAATAGAAATATATTTCTAGGTTTAGGAAAAAGAGGAAGGAAGGGAAGGAGGGAGGAGGAAGAAGGGAAGGAGGGAGGAGCACCAAATTCCTCCCCATCCCTTCTTCCTCATCCCTTCTTCCCCCCCACCCACCCCCCGACCTTCTTCCTCACCGTCCCTTCTTCCTCCTCCCTCCTTCCCTTCTTCCTCCCAATCCCTTCTTCCTCCTCCCTCCCTCCTCCTCCCCGTCCCTTCTTCCTCCTCCTTCCTCCCCACCCCGTCCCTTCTCCCTCCTCCCTCCTTCCCTTCTTCCCCCACCCCACCCTCCCTCCTTCCCTTCTTCCTCCTTCTCCCTGCTTCCTCCTCCCTTCTTCCTCCTCCCTGCTCCCTCCTTCCTCCCCGTCCCTTCTTCCTCCTTCTCCCTGCTTCCTCCTCCCTTCTTCCTCCTCCCTCCTTCCCTTCTTCCTCTTCCCTCCTCCTCCCTCCTTCCTCCCTGTCCCTTCTTCCTCCCCAATGGTAAAAAAAATAAACCGGAAAAATATTTCCGGCTTTCAGCTGGAATAATATTTCCGGCTCTCAGCTGGAATAATATTTCCGGAATTTTTTTTCCGTTTTCAGCCCCAACGGTAAAAAAAAAATTCCTGTTTGATGAAACTGAAAAAATTTTGAAATTTTGAAATAAATTTCCTATGCTACAGTAAAATTCCAGCCTATCAAACGCTACCTACGGTTCTTTATGTCTGATTTTGGTCTCCAAGTAGCCACTCCCCAACAATGGAAGCTGGTCGTGAGTCTAATGCTTAAGACGCCTCTTTATTGATTCAAGTTACATCATTGGCACCTATGTCACATGGGTACGGGTACGAGTATTGGTGCGGGTACGGGTACGAACCACTTTAAAAAAACTTGGGTGCGGGGTACGGCCGTACACACACACACACGCACACGCACATATATATATATATATATATATATATATATATATATATATATCAAAAAATATATATTCAGACCGGTATAACATATTCACACACATATATGTATAAGATCCAACTCATTTGGTGCTCTTATCTAAAAATATATCTGAGATCTGGTTTTTAGACAATGATGCTTGAGTTTTAGGCCAAGATTGGATCTATTGCTAAAATCTGAAGTTGCCTTAATATGACTTCATTTAGATAGCATGCTCCGATCTGTTCTGTGTTTGTGAGTCTGACTCTTATTAGATCCAGAACTCAATCCATTAAAATCTGAGTTCTAATTACTTATATCCAAAGACCCATTTGGGGGCGGTGGGCAAAAGACCCGAATCTCTCTTGAAAACCCTAACTCTTCTCTCCCTTTCCCTCTTTCTTTTTCGAAGAGTAGCAGCAGCAGACCCGGCGGCAGCAAGATGCCCTAGCTCTTCCGTTCCTTTCCCTCTTTCTTTCTTGGAGAGTAACAATGGCAGACCGGCCGCGGCAAGATGCCTTAGCTCTTCCCTCCCTTTCCCTCTTTCTTTCTCGAAGAGTAGCAGCGGCAGACCGGCGGCGGCAAGATGGGGCGAGTGATGGAAAACAACGACGATGGAAGGCGCAGCCAAGAAAAGCACCGTCTGTCGGCCACGCACGACCACCGTGTTTCAGAAACTCGACATAAATGGAGAAAACGATTAAAAAAAAGCTAATACCATCGCCAGACACCACTTGCCTTCGCCGTTGCCTGCCGTTCGTCGGGTGAAGATGGAAGTGGAACGACAGAAATGAAACGTAAAAGGTAGGGTTCGAACAAATTAACGTTAAATTCATTCTTTAAAAGTTAAAATGGAAAAAACGTTTTAATTAAAATCGGACAACTATAGACCCGGTCAACTTTGACCGATTCTGAAAACGGTCGAAAATGACCGTGGGTGCGTTGACCGCACCCGGTACGGTCAACGCCGCATTCCCCCGTACCCACGAACGTACCCGTACCGGTGTCGTACCGGTACCGTGCGGGTACTCCTCCTTAAGAGGAGTACCTGTGTGACATAGATTGGCACCAATGTTATAAAAGGCGTAGCGTATCGCGTATCGGTCGGGCCGACCTATACGCCGTATCGCAAATGTAGCGTAGCGTATCGTAAAATTAATTTTTTAATTTTAAAAAATATTTAAAAATCAGAAAAAATAGAGAAAAATCATTAAAAATCTGAAAAAATGAACGAAAAATCAGAAATCAAGAAAAATGTATTCAAATATACAAAAGATCATCATACATAAAGAACATTCATGTGTATCAACAACACATTCAAAAATAAGAAATTAGATATTCAAAATAACATAATAAGCATCCATCACAATTTTAAACTTGAAAATTTTATAAAATTTTACGACTTGGAGTCTTAGGACTTGGAGTTTTAGGACTTAGATTACATCACAATTTTATAAGTTCAAAATATATAGTTATCATCTTTCATGATTTAACAATAATATCTCCCAAATCAATGAATCCTTGGTTATTTTTGATGAAAATGTGCAAAATCTCTCCCTCCTACATCTCTTGGAGTCTTTAAATACAAGAAGAGAGAGAGAGAGAGAGAAGTGTTTAAACTTTAAAAAATAAAAAAATTTGTGTTTTAACCCGTATACGCGTACGATACGCACATGTATCGCGTATCGAAGATGTATCGTATAGGTTTCTTTGACCTATACGATACGTATCGTACGATACAGATAACATTGATAGGCACCATGTTAAGGGTAGAACCATATTCATTTTCAGAAGATTCTTTATTTCTTTTTATGTGGGATTTTGGTCTCACAAGTCACGGTAGCCACTCCCCAACAATGGGTTCTCGTTGTTAGTCTAAATGCTTAAGATGCTGCTTTTATTCAAGGTCAATGATTTGAACTAAATGTGACTCTGCCATTAGCTAGATTGTTTGCTGTAATTTTTACCACCTTTTACACTTTGAGTTTGTGCAAATCAATATTTTGGCTGTTTTGATGAAATTGTTTATGGTATTTGGCTTTTCTTGGTAGTACTGGGCACCCCTTCCATAATCAGTAGATTCCTCTCTTTAAACTCTTTCTGGGTCCTCATTGACCTAATTATATTGACAAAAATATTGCATCTTATGCAGGGGATATAATATTGGAGTTCGTCTTATTGATGAATTCTTAGCAAAATCAAATGTTTCTAGATGTGTTGACTTCAAGGAGACAGCTGAAGTAATTGCAAAGGTAATATGGGAGGAAGTAGAAACCTGTTCACTGTTTTGTCTAAGTAGCTTGACATTGTGATTATTATTATATTCTGTAAGTCTATTTGCAACAAACAATTTATGGCCATGCAAATGTGTTCCTCTGATACTATTTTACTTGTTTATCATTTTCTTCTCTCTTCAATTGTGTTGTTAAAACAAGCCTTGCCATCACGTTTTTCTTTTTTTAATCCCTTTAAAAGGCAAGAGAAAATGTGAATTATGCAAGTTTCTGTCATATTTTATTTCATTTCTTTTTCTTTTGCTTTTCTCTTTGATCTTTTCTTTAATAGATGGTTTTGAAAAGATATCTTATATGCTGTTTTACTTGTCCACATTCATATTGTTGTCTGTTACAAATAAATATGACTCCAAGGTTCAAGTATCTAACAGTCAGCTGTAATTTTGTGTTTATACTATGGCTTTTGATGTTTGTTTTGTTCATATGGCATTGATTTCATTTGAAACTTGAAAGGTAAACAGGACACTGAGAACTTGGGTGGAAGTGCTTACTGGTCAATATGAACCGTCAGTTATCATGTTAATTTGTTAGTACTTTATCTGACAACATATAGCTACCAAAAAAATTATTCGAAGCTGCTTCAAACTCACCAACTCTAATTATCTATGACTTCTTGCACCAACTCTATATTGTGTTACTCATACATCATTCTCCAAGTCTCATGTACCAACTCTTGCAATGACATGCAATATTTATATACATTGTCCACCTCTAATTGCTCATGACTTCAAACATTGGAACATGAAATTCTTCTCTCAAGTGCTTGTTCCACCATTTATGTTCTTTCTGAATAAAAATTGGGTGAAGGAGGTAATCACAATTTGTTTTCCTCCCTTTCTACCTTAGTACCATTGTTGTACTACTTTCTGCCTTTCATGCCTTTCGTGGTTTTGGTTTTCCCTTTAAGAATTAATGGTGTCTTCATAATTCATATTGTCAAACAGGTAGGCTTTAAAATGTTTTTGGGGGTGACTGCAACTGTTACTAATTGGGATGCTGAAGGAACAAGTTGCAGTCTTGTTCTTGAAGACAATCCTTTGGTAGATTTTGTGGAGCTTCCAGATACCTGCCAAGGCCTGTACTATTGTAATATCTTGAGTGGAGTTATCCGAGGAGCACTGGAAATGGTAAGCTGTGCAACTTGTTCTTCTTTGTATGTTTTATTCACAGCTAATTTTATTCCAAGGTATTGACATGCATTTATGAGTCCATGTTTGAAGCTGATTTGGTATGTGACACAATGGTCTGCTCTCTGTCTTGATATTGCATGTACTTCTGCCTGTTGTAGGTTGTTACTTGGTAAAGGGGTTTTCCCTTTTTAGCACTACTGTGAAATTGTTTGGGAGGAGCATGCAGAAAGACTTGGATAAAACACAGAGTGATTAGAACATGCATGAGGTGCTAAAGGATGATATATGTTGGTGTAAGATCTTGCATTATTAAGTTGTAGTATACTACTTTCTGCCTGCCATTTGTTTTTGTTTGTAAAGAAACCTCTTGGTCCAGCAGTTATCATCACTAGATGGATGTGTAGTGCTTTTTTTTCTGATTCCTGAAGAAAGCATTTTCTTTCTCCTAAATGAGAGGACTTCATGGTTATTGGGTTGGCTCATTCTCTTGTTTAATTTTCCCTTCCTTTTCTGGGTTTATCATGCTGTTGACAGATGCTGTACTGTAAAAATCAGCAAGTCATTTTCCTCAGATATTCCTGATAATTGTTAAAGTTTTGGTTGAGAACATTAGAAAATATAATTTCTCCTAGAGTCCTGAAGCTTTTTGAATGACACTGAGGCTAGGAAAACATTATGACAAAGTATTATCCTTTTAGTATTGCTTGTTTCATTGAAATATTTTCATCAGAAGAATGCCAGGGACACAATTGCAGAATACATATCCATGCAGCTCAGATGGTCATGGTCTTTCATCCATCATTCAGCTTCTTTGTGATCTGTATCCTCCAATATAGATTATAGACTAGCATGATAAACAATGTGGTTTGTTTGCCTTGGAAAAAAGGTGAGGTATTTGCCTATCACCAACATGCTCATGTGGCCCATCACTTTGTTGCTAGGTACTGGGCTCTGGTTCATGGATCAAGAGTCGCTCCTTGTGAGTGGCCCAACCAGAATAACAGTTTGGGCATTTCAGAAAATCTAACTGGCTATATGTGTGTGTATGTACCGTGGAGTGTGAGAAAGAGATACATGTTTAACCAGTGGTACTCTGAGATCGGTTTTACAACGTTAACATTTTTCACTCGTTTTTCCTGACTCTACGTTATAGATGCGATCTTTACCTTGAAATGATAAAATTATTAATCTATAAAAGCATAATCTTTCTAAAATGTGTAGATAAAATTTTATAAAATTTAAAAAGCAACGTCTGAATTTTTTCTCTTGTACTCATGTGGCATGTTCAAGCGACATGGTTTTAATGTCTTAACATGCAAATCAAATTTGCGCAGTTCTTTTCCGGATGAGATGAAGGGAATGGCAAATTAAGTCCCAAAATGGGATTGGCTTAACACCCCCACCCCCTTACACACAAATGTGTAGATAAGATTTTATAAACTTTAAAAATCAACGTCTGATTTTTTTCTCTTGTACTCATCTGGCATGTTCAAGCGACATGATCTTAATGTCTTAACATGCAAATCAAATTTGCGCAGATCTTTTCCGGACGAGATGAAGGGAATGGCAAATTAAGTCCCAAAATGGGATTGGCTTAACACCCCCACCCCCTTACACACATATATCATTGTCAGATTGTTGCCATTTTCTTATAAAAGAATATTAAAAATGGAAATATCGTGGCTTTTATCCTTTTTTTTAGAACCAACGGTTTTTAATATGTTTAGTTTTAAGTGGTTTGTTTGAAACAGCAGTAGAAATTGCTAGTTGTTTTAATCTTTGTTAATATTTTACAGCAAAATGAGTGAAAACTGGAGTTCATAAGTTTCTATTATTTGTTAATATTTTTAATTTTTTTAGTTCATGGGATTTTCCCAAGGAAAAGTAGACTTCCTGATTAATGCTTGTGAAGGCCCTGCATATGGAAACCTGAGACCAATGTTTGTGATATATATATATATATATATATATATATATATATATATATTCACATAGAATTTGGATCAGGATTAGAACATATTAGATCATTTGGAAGCAGTGCTACTTGTTTATAAGTCCTATATGATGTATTAGATGAGATGGCTAGATGCAAGGTCCCACTATCATAACCAAGGGGTCTGAAGTCCAAATCTTTTAGGGGCTAACACCGAAAATTTCTCTAATGGAATGAGAAAGAAAAATATTTCAAATACTAGATTTTGACCACCTGAAATTAATATTCCCTCTGATACTGGATAGTTTGCGCGTTTGATCTTAAAACCAATGTTATAAAAGGCGTAGCGTATCGCGTATCGGTCGGGCTGACCTATACGCTGTATCATAACGTATCGTAAACGTAGCGTAGCGTATCGTAAAATTAATTTTTTAATTTTAAAAAATATTTAAAAATCAGAAAAAATAGAAAAAATTTATTAAAAATCTGAAAAAATAAACAAAAAATAAGAAATCAAGAAAAATATATTCAAATATAAAAAAGATCATCATACATAAGGAACATTCATGTGTGTCAACAACGCATGCAAAAATTAGAAATTAGATATTCAAAATAACATAATAAGCATCCATCACAATTTTAAACTTGAAAATTTTATAGAATCTTAAGACTTAGAGTCTTAGGACTTTGAGTTTTAGGACTTATATTACATCACAATTTTATAAGTTCAAAACATATAGTTATCAACTTATCATCTTTCATGATTTAACGATAATATTTTCCAAATCGATGAATCCTTGGTTATTTTTTATGAAAATGTGCAAAATCTCTCCCTCCTACGTCTCTTGGAGTCTTTAAATACAAGAAGAGAGAGAGGGAGGAGTGTTTAAACTTTAAAAAATAAAAATTTTTGTGTTTTAACCCGTATCGTACGATACGGGGTGTATCGCCCGTATCGTACGATACGGCCCCGTATCGCACGTATCGTGCGATACGTGTACGATACAGACGCGTATCGTCTTTAAACAGCGTATCGTATAGGTTTTCTTGACCTATACGATACGTATCGTACGATACGCGTCCGTATCGTACGATACGGATAACATTGCTTAAAACTACTTCAAACTATGTTATTCTTGGGGTTGTTTATAAATGTGAACTTTGTTGTTACAGGTATCAATGAAAACTGAAGTCTCGTGGGTTCGAGATATGCTGCGGGGAGATGATGCATATGAAATCAGAGTCAAACTTCTGAAGCAAGTTCCAGAGGAATATCCATACAAAGATGATGAATAGCTCTGCATACTGCAGGTGCTTGTTTTTTTCATGTTTTTGCAGTGATTCAAATTCTATGTTTCTTTAGTTTGAGATTGAACAAAAAACGCCATCTAGGATGATATGATGACTATCTTAAAGTTATCTTTTCTGTATTTTACAAGGGCCACGTTTACTGTCAGCATTGAAAATCGCTTCAGAATGTGATAAGAATTCTTATGTTGAATTCCTTCTAAAGGATAAAATTGTATTTAGGTATCAGCAAATTCCTGTATAATTTTACCTTTTCTTTGTGGGCAGGCACTGTGCTTTTTTGATGTGAACTGCAGACCAAAAAACCAAATAGCTGTACTTACTCTTGCTTTCATCTTTATCAGTATGCCTTTAAAGCATCCTTGTTTCGACAGGAACTGTGGCATACTGCCAAGTGTAACTTACTGGTCAAACCTGTCTCATGGAAATTGTAGGCATACCATTTTATAGGCAGCCATCGAAGAGATTTATTACAGGTGTGGATGGTCATGAATTCTGAAGGACAGTGTCCTCTAATACAAGTAGACAAATTGTAAGGTTGTATCTGCTTGGCGATTGTGTTTCCTTTGTTGATCCAGTCATGTTCAAGCTTTTTGCTTTGATCATTCACAGATTGGAGCAAGTAATTTCTATCTGATGTATTTCTGCCTGCCGAGGGATGTTCATAAGTGGTCTGGCATGGCTTGCATCAAAGGCAGATGCAACCACGAGCTTTTTTTACCTTCACATCAAAGCTTTTTTTTCTCCTCTCCTCCTATATATATATATATATATATATATATTTATTTATTTTAATTGCATGGAATGTGGTTGCATCTGTACTTGTTTATTTCATGACAAGCAAATGAGAAAAGCATATAATTCTTCAGATGGAACTTTCCATTAGGTTCCTGTGTTTCATAATAGATACATGCATGGGAGGGATTAAACTTGTAGGTGGTGACGAATTCATTAGAGTACTTCCCAAATCCTGCACTCGGACTCTGTTGGAAAATGTATACTATTTATGTACATGTATATTTCTACGCAAAGGTGCGCATTAAGTGGCCTTTCGTCTATATGTAATCACCAGCTTTACATGTCATGTCCCTTAATGGAAAGGTTAGCTCTAGTTGACATTGTATCTCTAAATGGTCTTCCTCTATTAGGCTTATGATTAGGTAAATGGGCCGCGGTAGCGCTTACGGGACTTTTAGCAACACGGGTTTGAGTTTGTCTCCTCTTCGATTATAAATCTTTTCGCATCTAGTACGTAGCGTTTGTATGATGATTGCCACCTCCCTGTATACTGATTTCTTAGTAGAGTTACCCATGAACTTTTTTTTCCGTCTCGAAAATTAGGCGTCGTCACCCTATCGTGGAATCTTCTCTTCAGTCCAACGAGTGTTAAACTGGAGCGGGTGATTGATGATGGCCTTGTTCCTGCTCATTGGTACTCATTGCAGCAAATGGCTCGGGACCGCTGGCGTCGATCCCCAAGTCACTGTGATCCTATGATGAGTGGGTTTGCGGACCTTTAACCCCGGCCCTTCTCCTTGCCTAGAGGACGAACCTCTTTTGTTTTGTCAACTTTCGTTATTATTTCTCTCGTCTTACCAGCTTAACACGCTGGGCTGTGCTGCTCGTGAACCAGGGCAAGGCAGTCCGAGCTTGGCTTTGAGCTCTGTCGTTCTGTTCGAGCTCAGGTACTCGCCATGCAAGCTCGAGGTGGCTCACGCCTCGAGCTTTTTGATACCTCCAGGAGCCTAAGTTGGTGAGGCCTGGTTCTGTGGGGTTGGTGCGGTCTCCTGCAGGATTCCAGGTGCTGTAATCGAGCTCTCGTAGCAGGGTCAATTTACTTCTTCCCGCATCAATTAATTCGGGCTGTTGGAAATGGGGGATGGGAACGTTGTGAGGGTGCTTGCCGTCCATGGGCTGTCCATTGCTGCAAACTCCAACCATCGGCGCCCTTGTACGCGTGGCAAATAAATGTATGAGAATGAGAGGAGGGCCATAAGACCCAAAAGCAAAGCGCTGCTGCCACCCAAGCACAGGCACTTTTTCATTTTAGTTGAGCGTTCAAAGGCATCCTCCCGATGGCTTCCATTTTGATTTTTCTTTCGGGTGGTGGGGGACTCCCATGATCATATTGGTCTCCCGACGACTTCCAAGTGGACGCGCCCGGACAGCCACCATGTGCCCACCGCCACCTCTTGCCTTTGGATGACGACGACATTTTCTGGTCAAACTGACAAACTGGGCAGAACATGATTACCCAATTATATATAGCTAAACGAAATACGGTGACGATATCCTATAAAGCAAACAGGAAAAATATCCATCCGAGACCAAATTTATCCCTTCAGTCAAGTGAGACATGACATGAATGTCTGTATGAGTTTAATTAAAAGGAATATTAATTTAAACATATGTATGCATATATATACCCCCACGCTCAACCTTATACAACGGTATATATATCTACTGTCAAGGTCAGGGGTTACTTAATATTAGGTTACCTGCAAAAAAGGAATATGGATTTGGTCCTTGTAAGAAAGAAGGGGACCTCATTTATCAGCGATCGTCTTCTCCACTGGCGACGCCCAGTTGTTGGACATTTGGCCGCAAAGGGTGTGGCCGGTCTGCAGCAAAGATAACCGATCCATCTCGCACCACTCATGGCCTATCCGCAGGCCCTGCCTCAATAATTGCGCGCACATGCATCTGTTTGAGCTAATGACAAGTCCCTTTGTATCATGTACCAAAATAATCTTGCTTGCTTGCTTGCTTCATGATTGGGAAGGCCCCTCCCCGTCTGTACCCAATGAAGGTGACTTGATGGCAGGGATATCATAAGTCCCGAATCATTGGGCATGACATCACCACATGTGCCATATGTTTCCCTACCTTGAACAATAGTTTCAAACTGATTTGCGGAGAGGAAAGCTAGTTCTGCAGTGGGTCTTTTTTTTTCCCTTTCCTTTTATGGGGGAAATTCTGGACCACAGAAATTAACAACTTTTTGACCGAATATTGCCTGATCTAACCTTTCCTAGAAGCACCGTCCCTATACTTGGAGCCGGAACGGAATTGCAGATCATATGCGCGTATTTCTATTTCTAAAAGCATTTGGTAAACATATACACAGTCTCCGCACTCTTAGCATGCTTATCACAAGAATCTCCGAATCACACTTTAGCCTTGAGACCGGCTAAAAGCTTTTAGGGTTAGCAGCAATGGAAAAATGAAAATACATGTATACGCAATTATCTAAAACAATTGTTTGGTTTAATAATCAAGAAGTAGCTGATTAAGACCAACTCCTAAAAGAAGCGTGAAGTCGCGCGACTATTAATGAATGCAACGCATGTTTATGCCCGGAAGTTGTCTTGCAGCAATGCCATAATAATGCTTCTTTTCAAGAACTTCCTCTCGACATATATTGATGTTGAACTAGATAGATTCGCGGACTGAACGACCAACCCCTCCATCTTGATGAAACTCTTAATACTTTTTTCCCGCTTCCAGGATGAGTTTGGAACAAATAGCTTGTTGTTTCTATTTGTCTAGGCATCGCCAATTTGCGATCGCACAACTGTGAGCCGGGTCCACATCTTTCATCGTTTATCGGTGCAGAATGCCAGTTGCCAATTTGCAAAAATATTCCTGCCAAATCTGTCCCTCCAATTTGTTTTACAAAACGCCGAGAGTATCCAAGTGGCCATCCCAGAGCTTCCGAACATCCTTGACAATTTATAGTGATATTGGTGCGAGTGGGCATGCACATAAACTCGACGGCACATAGGTGTATTATAATTATTATTAAGGAGTTTAACAAGGAAGAATGAGGCAGACCATACGGCGAATGGCTATGTTCAATCTCCATGTGCTCTCGCTCGTTAATTACTCTTCATCTTACTTTGGAACTGCAAGTGTGTAAAAGAGTCATCACCGACTCTTTTGGAAGAGTCATGCAGGCTTTGAGCCCTTCTTTGAATGTCGGTGCTCAAAAAGACTAAAACTAAAAATAAAATACATAATTAGAATGTGGTGGAACTGGAGTATGAGAGTTTCATGCAAAGGCGTTGAGTACTTGGGTGAGCCTGTTGAGGTGAGTTCTTGTCCCTCACCTTTGTCAGTTTCATCTTGACAAATAATATGCAAGCATATTATTTAAATGTACTTGGTGCATTTACATCATCATTTGTTTAGATCATTTTGTGAACTTTGTTGGTTTGGTGATTAAGTATATTTTGTCAAGTTTATTATTAAAACTGTTTTTGGACACTTGGATTTTCATTGCATAAGTTATTCGGGTTTGAATCTAAATTATATCTAGGGCCCATAGTTTCACATACAAAGTTGGGCCGTGCAAGCACTGGAAGAATTATTGCATATATAACATGAGCATTTCTCTTTTCCATACTAATTCTGCGCGCAGTTCTTGTTTTTCTCTTTCTTTATGTGAGGCTGAGGACTTGCGCCCTAGAATGGTGGCGGGACATCGATCCTATCGGCTGGTTTCAATCTCCATATCAAACGAGACCCTCTCCCTCTAATACCTAAGTTCGCGGTGCGGATGAGACCCACAGAAATGATTGAATAATGATCATCGTTTATATGTGATATATATAATTGATTGAGCAACAATCCGCTTTAATGTGAACCACTAGAAGTTGACATCTATAGAGGAGTTTAATCGAAACGAGAGGTCATCGTGAAGGCGTAAAAGTTTGTTATCGAATTGTTTGCGGATTAGTTCTTAGCTTCTTGTCAAATCTTCAGCCACCTGCACTGACGTCAGTCATATCTAGGACATGATTGAATTCGATCTACAAAAAGGCAGTCGTACACATCCTTGTAGATAAGTTTTTACGCATCCAAGGATCCTCCTTGCGCAGACCGAAAGTGGCAATAAAGTATGAGAGAAAGTACTGGCTGGATAGCACCTCTAGAACGCCCACCATGCAGTACTGGAGGCAACGTCAGTGCTATGGTTGATCAATTAAAATCTCAGGCTAGATGAATTTGCACCGACTACGTGAGCACAGCAGTTGGCCAGAACCACTGCGGACGCAATGAAGGATCATGGTGGGCTGCCTTCACATTAATCAATAATGAATACGAACCCTCGACACTGCATATGCACGTGAGGCAGGAGGTAAGGCGCTCATTAGTCCTTTTCGGAGGTGATTTTCTACAGTACTGCGTGAAGTTGGTCGGCGCAAGATCGTGTTCAAAGTATGTAGGCGGTAGGCACTCGATTTAATGGAAGAAGATGAGCCAAAAATAATGATGGGCCACTTTAGTTCTTCAAAACTGTGATTACGATTGAAGATGATGGGCATTGACCACTGATTCTATGACGTGTTTCAATTATTGATGAATACATTTTCTCCAGAACACGCAAGATGGGATTCTAGCTAACCAGTTGATAGAGATGGATGATACCATCTACATGCAAACGATCAATCATTAATTTGAGAACGAATCCATAAAGTAGAATTTTCTTTGATATGTAGATTTGAAATCATTGAACTGCCGGTCGGATCAATGTTTCGTGCACATGGGCCACAGTCAACCAAATGGGAGGTCCTTTCTTCTTCTTCTTCTTTTCTTTCTCTTCTTCGTTCTCCACCCCCGCCCTCCTCCCCAGAGAAACAAAAAAAAAAACACGCACCAAGGCTACACCGGTTGGTTTTCTTCTGGCCTTGAGGTAGAAAGCGCTCTTGTTAGACATGAACTTCAGGGTTTCGGGACTGCAGCTGGTAGCAAAATCGGCGAGGAGACGCAAAAGAGGGAACCGCATGAAAACATTTTTTATTTTGTTATTTCCAGAGAAATGATTAACATTATATAGCAATTTAACTCAGACAATATATAATTAATGGCGTTACACAGGCAATTGTATGGCCATTTATCTCTAACTTGCCGCATGTCTTCGTATTACGTACACAACCCTTTATGTATAAGAACCTATATTACCTACGGTATGATCGTGTCATTCTAGTCTCTAATATATATATATATATATATATATATATATTAGAATGACACGATCATACCATAGGTAATATAGGTTTACAGGTATACCATCGTGTCCTGATAGTTCCATCAGCACATAGCTTTGTAGAAGGCTAAGTAAACTTAACTATAACCACAATTAACTTCCTGATGTAGCCAAATGATGACCGTACATTGGGAACTACTTTAATCTAGATGAGTTGGTGTTAGCTCTAAAATGCATGTCTTTATCCTCAAGGCATATTTCTTTATCGGGGAAATCAGAAACTTAAGAATCAAAGGTGGGCCGGGTTTGATGCAGACCTTGCACCCCTCGCATCAAAGATGGATGTCGATGCAAATACCAACGAAATTAGGCCACGATGCACATTTAATAGGTGTGATTTTGGTTATTATCAAAAGATTTGCTTGATTTTGAAGAATACTTACCCAGAAATTTAATTAAAAAGGTTGGAAATTATAAAATGGAACCCCCCGGAGCTTTAAAGTGCGGGCGCCAGCTGCTTTTTTCCAAGACGATATATATCTGCATGCAATCGTATATTAGTCACCAGCATGCAAGACCATGTATATGTATGGTCGTCGCCTCATCTATAATCTCTACACTGTTCATCACCGGCGGATTGCGATAAGAACCAGATATTGCTAGTTGCTAGGATGAGGCTCCACCAGGAAGTGATAACTACAAGAAAAAGGATACTCGAGGTGTTCAACTCAGGCTGAGCGGCACCATTCCCTTTCCGTACTCGTGAAAATAACTTGAGTTCATGATTGACCTTTCCTGTACACCTTTTCTTCTGCCAGTTTAGTTTGGCATGGTTCAGCTGCTTTCCAAGCACAAGAGAAGACTTGGAGTCGTGCACCTTGCGCATATATATACGTACAGGGACACACACACGCACAAACGCACCCCCCTTCCCTCCTCCCCCCCCCCCCCCCCACACACACACACACACACACACATATATAGGTTTCTCATTTTGCTTTGGGAATTCTGCAATTATAGTGATGAGCATAAGAGATCAAGAGACCTTCACTGTTGTGTCCTTGAGTATTTTATTGCTGGATTCTGTTGATTGGATTGCTTCATGAGATAATGCTATATGATCTACATTTCTTTCGTGTGTAATAGGAGTTGGATGGCTAATACAAGTAGGCTAGTTTCCAGTAGCAACTGGAGCCGTCGACGGATCTAGTGGATGAAACTCGTCGGTCCAAGGCACTGCCCCTAGGTCGTTTTCAGAAAGAAGAGTGTCAGCGAGAGCATGCAACAGACGAAGCAGTGCAGTACAAGTTGATCCACATTATGCAAAATAATAAGAGAACAAAAAAATAATTAATTGAGAATAATGTTCATCCTAGCAAGTTTACCAGGGGGGGGAGTTGAATTCATGTAAATCAAAAACACCCAAGTGGATTATTTTTCCCAGTCATGTCAACACGGGACTAAATTAGCGTTCAGTGAATTTATCTTCAATTTGTTGAATAAGTTGCAGCAATTACATGACACGTTTTTTTTCTCTCTACTTAGTAACTTTTTCAAGCTCCAACATCTCTACGGTATACAATTCTCGGAACAGAACAGTTGGTTCATCTGCCTTCTTTTGTCTCGTGGGCTAGCTGGTCTGATGGTAATGAAGCCTGTGCAGCTGATCATAAGATATTCCAATGTAAAGTTGAAGTTCATTCATGGCTAGAGGTACGATTGTAGAGGGGCGTGTATTTCTTATTTATTTTATAAATTCCAGGATCATTTAATAACCTCATTGTATAAAATCTGATCTGCATATTGAACCATTTTGTGATTTTTTAGTCTTATAGTTTTATAAGCCATTTAAACAGATCCCAATAATTGGATTCACCAAAACAAACTTACGGACAGTAAAAAATTTTAGACAATGCGCTGAACAATACATTTTGATTTCCATACGTATCTATCCTTAAGGAAATGAGTTCTCTCAGTTCGACAATGAAACTGCTTTTTTTCAATCTAATTTTTTCTTTCCCCTTTTTATCGTTTTCACATTTTTTTTTTCCTTGTATAGATACCATTCCGACCATCGGACTAGTGACTCTTGGAGATAAAAAGAAATGTACAATATTGTAAAGAGAAAGATGTGAGGGGGGAGAAGCAAGCAAGAGCCGCAGGACTGTCAATTTCGAGTCTGAAATAGACTTGGGATCCCAATAGACACAACACTGTTCATTGTCAGTCTGAAATAGACTTGGGATTCGAACCGACGGACGGATGAGGCTTTGCAGTCTGCCGTGAGTACCAGAGCAGATGGTTGGCCACCGTTTCATCTTTATCAGCCACTTGGTGCTGCTGCAAGGAGGGACAACTTCCCCCTTCGTTTTAGTTCCAACTTGATGCACATTTTACAAGGACGTGCTTCGCTGGAACTCTGCCTTCGTTCTGGTTCCAACTCGACGCACATCTTACAAGGATTTGTGGTTCCAAATTGTTGCACATTTTACAAGGATTTGCTTGACTGGAAATTGGCGACCGATAGCAAAAGACAAGGAAGTTGAACTGAAATAAAATAAAGAGCCAACAGTCGGGGGACTGCCAATTATAAAGGATCTGTCAATTATAAGGAGCAAAGGACATGCATAATGCTGCAAATTGAGGACAAAAAGTCACCATATATATGATTAATCAAAGAAGAGAAAAGGGAATGGGCAACGATGGTACCCGTGGACTCGACTAGCGATCAAACTTCCTTAAGCACCTACAATCAAATTATTGTTGACAAGTGCAATTGTCAGGCGGTCAACCTGCGCAGTAGATATGCATGTATGAGGCATTAATTTGAGCACTGTGGTGGGGGAGCCATGCTCACGCGCAGGCAGGATGAGTAATAATCAAGATTCTTGCAACACTACAATTAATTGATGATCCAACCTTCATTTGGGAATGAAATGAGAATACAGGAGAAAGAAGACGGTGGTATCCGGTGGGGTTGTCGACATGGAGATCTAGTAGAGTAGGGGATGGCTGGAAAATGCCACACTTAGTGTGAAGAGACTCCACCAACCGACTACTCTTGTACTTCAATTGGCGCAAACCCAAAGAGCACCACTTCTCTATCTCTCTCCGTCCTTTTTCCTTCCTTCCTGCCAAACCCACCATCAATCTGGTCTGGCTTTTATGTTACTTTTCCATGCCGCGTGTTCATTTTCCTACCAGGAAAGGAATGTGCCATATCTCTTTCTTTTTCTCTCTCTCTCTTAGTGGTGTGCTTCTCCCAATTTTTTTCTATAAATATCTGTCCATCTTACCGCTTCCTTCATACTTCCCCTCTCTCTCACGTACACAAATTCGAGATTCTCTTCGGTTTGATCTCTCCGCTTGACACCTTTGTTCTCAGGTACTTCAATTTTTTATCCTCTTTACAATTTCTCAGCCGATAATGCGGTTTCTCTTTTATGGCTTCGCTTTGAAGTGAGGAGAACTCTTACTCTGTCGACGTTAGTCTCGCGCATGCACATACACGTACACCAACACACATTTGGGGAAAATAGCGGTCAAAGGAAACTGCTCTCGATGATGCATGAAAGTTGATACATACACTTAGCATACAACCACTTTCTTTTCAAGGGTGCTATCTTGATGGTATTGAAAAATATTAGTTTAGAATTATGAGTGCCATTATGAAGGTTAAGTGGACTGGTAATTGTCTCTAAGCATTCCCCCATCTCCTCTCTCACTCTTTTTCTCCCTCTACCTCCATCTTTACTATTGTTTGTTGACATCTTGTCACTGTTTCTGTCTTGAATGGATTCTCATTTTTTTTATCGGCTCTCTCTCTCTCTCTCTCTCTCTACCTCCATCTTTACCATGTATAACTAATTAAAACAAAGATTTGATGTCTTGAAGGGCCGGTGTTTAATAAGTTTAATGCAACGACGAGATAGATTCTGTTGATGGGGAAGGAAAGAGAGTTGCACGGCTGGCGGTGTTTGAGCTGCATCAAGCACTCGAACATAATATGTATACGCAAATTAAAGTATACACCTTCAAAATGGGCAAGTCCCGCACTTGCAAAATTAAATATCGTACAAGCGTTTCTCGCCGCTGGGAAAAGGCGAACATACTTTTTTCAGGTATTCCTCTTGAGTGAAAATTCAACAAGAGGAACCTATCTGCGGAGCATTGTAATCTCAATATGCACACCTTACCTTACCATAAGCTGCGGACTGCGGTTGGTCATCATCTTCATATTTTTGCCACCGGTGTTGGTTGCTGCATGCGGAACTAGCTATGAGATTCCAAAGCGGCCGCCGGCCAGCTGGATATTTCTTCTTGGACTTAGCTACTTCCCAGAAAGGGCGGTTTAAAATATAACGGTTTAATTTCCTTTTGTTCCAAAAGCAGTAATTTTTCAGCAGCCTATCAGGACCTAGACAAGTTTGATTCAAGACCACCAGGAGGTGTGGAAGGAGTTGGATGCATTTCATGATGAGGATGCCCATCGGGCTCCACCACTCGGACAATGGGTTCAGGACCATTAGTTCATTACTTTATTAAAATTCCAAACAACACGAGGCTTCTGAGTAGAGGCTACTACTACTGGTGACCCGCCCTGCCTTCAGAGTATTAATTGCTCGATGAGTTTTTTTTCTAGTATTCCTCTTGGCAGTATGCGAAAAAGCACATGATCCTGACTTTCTCGTCGTTTTAATTTCTAACAGGTACCCTTCTTTAATATTGCAGATCACCAACTTGTAGGTTGTCCGTCTCAATTATTTAAAGAGATTCACCATACCTTTTGGGGGAAAACCCAGCGTTAGCAGATTTTCCACCTTCATCGAGTCACAGAAAGGTGTGTGCATGATCTTCTTCATCTCATTTCTTTCCTTTTCTTTCTGGAGTTAATGGCCATTGCACCACACAGAAGCTTTCTTTTTTCTTTTCTTTCTTTTTTTTTTCTTACCCCATGGTGAAACCGGGGGAGGACCACGAGCAAGTTGCTCTGTCGACCCCTCATGTTTCGAAAAGGGCACTCCACAGCATGTGTACTTTAGCTAGTTCAGAGCCAGAACCTTCCCTCTGCTTTCTTGCAATCAATGTGAAATTTGCATCCTAGAAGTTGTGGTGGAGAAACTACTGTATCTACAAACCCTTGTGACATTCCAGGCTCAGCTGTAAAAACCTTACCGTGCTCTGGCTCTCTTTCCTTCCTCCCGACCCTTCCCGCACCCCAACCAACCTTTTTCTCTTATTATTTTGGGACAATACCTGCGCCACATTCCAAGGAATTCAAATAATTTGCATTCACATTGCATTAAAGGTTTTGATGCCACGCCCCACCATTCGGCTTCTCATCCAACTCAGCCATTAGAGTTGTAGTTTCTATGCAATGCCTTCTTTCTCAAAGGGGAGAGGGGGTGTTGGGAGGGAGGGGAGGACATGACTTTGTGTTTCATCAGAACTTGAAACTAATCTCATGTATGCGTAACGTGGAAGGAGGATAAGCTTAAAAAAGAATTCAGAAAAGGACGTCTTGCAGGAAGATCAGGAAACAAACTAAAAAAGCTTTTAGTGTCACGAAAAGTAGATAATAATATAAACAAAGTTGCATATGCTTTAGGAATAGGACCGGCATATTGAGAATGTTTTGCTTCTCTAAAATGTTGCAAAAAAGAAAAGAAGGTCGCATGGCATTATTTAAAACATTTCTCGATAATGGTTGTGCTATGGAAATGCATGGATGAACGCCACTCAACTGAGACTGAACATGGATCGGACGCACGGCCAATCATGACCCTGCCATGGGCCAGCAACAAGCTCATATATCTCATTTCATAGGCGCCATATTCACTCATGGGCCACCCTCTCATTTATTAGTTTGTAGCTGTGCCAATTGGATTGGTCATGTCGCCGATCGTTGGTGCAGTTACGCATAACTGATAATTGAGCGGGGGCCAACCTATTACTATGGTAGAAAAACTTTTGGCCTTCATCCTGCTGCATAGTCTAACTATAGTTTACATACGAAATAATAAGCTTGCTTTCAGTGGAATGAAGATGAATTTGGTTAGCACGGTCTAAGCCTTGTAAAGGTTCATGCTTACTGTGTTGCCGTAAGCTTGTTTATACACTATAGAATAATGTTCTGAAGTCCAGAGGCTTAAGTTTCTTCCAAATATTCTAAACTTCAAAATTCAGTGTCTCTCATTCCACATAACCTGCAAACCTGCCTCATCTCTAAACTATATGCTTCTCTCCGTCACATACCAACTTCAAAATCTAGAATCCCAATCGCCGATCAAGAAAGAGGTTCGGAAACTGTATAGTTCTAGTGAAGATGTTTTGAGAGGATTCTACGACTGAGGAACTCGAGATATATAGAATCAACTCACAACAATTTGGGCAAGTGAAAACCCAAGACGACCAAATTCATATAAAAATGTCAATCCTTATGAGAATCATTTGGTTCTTCTACGGGCGCATTCTTCGAGAATATCTATTTTAACAACAGCCAAATATCCCAAGTTCAAAGAACAATGGCTGCGAATGGCAGCAAAAGAATCCAGGAGAAGAGAAAATAGTAACATTACCAGGTAGTTGATCTCTGGTTGATGTATACAGTGACATGCACCCACCATGTAGGAGTGGGTGGATTCAAATAAAATAATTTGGTTTTTCTGATAATATTATGAATGTGCAAGGAGTTGTAGCCGTAGAGAAAACCACAGGCATGCAGTTGTGATACTTCCTGCATAATCCAGTTGTCTATAAGCCAATACAACTTAACTGTTCTTGGTAAGATCCCTGAACATGTCAAAATAAGTTGCACCGAGTTACAACCCTCTCTCGCTCTCTGCCTTTGAGAATAACATTCGACGAGATAATTGTTGCCATCTCCAGTAGAAGTTGAACGTGACTTCGATGTAAAAAGAGGCTGCAACCCGTTAGTTAGCAGATACATCCAGCGCTCATCATCCACTCCTGCCTCCCCTGAATTCGCCTTGTAAATTATGGCTCTAATATGTCCACTTGGCCACTAGGAAAGGTACTCGTAAAACAGGTCTGTTTTTCTTTTTTGGAAAGCATGGAGCTGTTTAAATTTTGTTACCGGTTACTTATATGTGAAGCAACAGAAAGGCCAAAGCCAGTGCAGTAGTAATGAGGTTTCCGGGCTACCCTCTCTTGCATTTAGAACCCTTTCATGTTTAAACCCCCCTGGGGTCCAGTCATAATGCTTATGCTCATAGGCCTCCCAACTTTTTCTAGTGAAGGGTCGCCTGTTGCAAGTAATAAACGGTAATTCACGCGCCGTAGAGGTATAGAAAGGTGAGACTTATGTTCACATGGATGGTAAGCCTTGTGACAGGACTCTCTGGCTGGTGTAAAACCTCCCCACTACTTTAGAATATGACACTCCACCGCCTATGGTTTCCAAGTATGAAATTCGACCGTCAAGAAAATTACGGCTACTTGAACTATTATATGTGGCACAACACAGCCGCAAGTTTACAAATATCCATAAAAGGGAGGTCTGCAGTACTCTTGTGGTTCTGCAATCTTGTATCGTTTCGGTCTTCGAGTTAGATCAATTCTTAACATTGCTTGTCTCTGCCTTCCATAGATGGACTCCTACCCTCCATTCCAGAAGATGTACAGTACCTTATTCCAGGATCAACACAAGTTGAACCATGAGCCCGTCGTCCAAGAGTTGGAGCTGCCACTAATAGACCTCGATCAACTGAAAACAGGAGGCCGAAGAAGAGAAGACTGCTTAAGAGCTATTGGGAAGGCTTCATCGGAGTGGGGCTTCTTTCAGGTTGTGAATCACGGCATATCCAGCGACCTCTTGAAGAGGATGAGGAGCGAGCAGGCCAAGGTTTTCGGCCTGCCATTCGAGAAGAAGGCCAACGAGAAACTCATCGACTTCTCTACCAACACGTATCGTTGGGGTGCACCTTCTGCGACCAGCCTTCAACAATTATCCTGGTCGGAAGCTTTCCATATTCCACTTACGAAGTGTTCAGAATCTAAAATTCAACACAACACCCTGAGGTACTACTTTAAACGACATTCCTTGGAACTTTTGTTTTCTTACACTTATATATATTTCTTTACTGACAGAAGAATGTTATATATGAATTGGTACGTGCTTGGATGTTCATATTCCAAACGAAAACGAGCTTTCTTGTGAATTGGTTTGACAATCGATCTTTTAGTTTATGGTTTTATGGAGCCTTTGCGTTCATCTTAGCAAAAAAACATGTTCAACCTCTTGACATAGGCTCTGCTAGTTAAAATTGAAGAGGTAGTGTTGTTCGTCTTTATTCTGCTCCTATAGGCACGTTAGCTGATGTGTTTTACATGGTGGGTATGCTCAATGCCTGTACAGCATGGTGGCAGAGTCGCGCTACGGAAGGTGCGTCCATGATTAGGGCTGAGCTTATGATCTTGATTCTCTGGAGAAAGCATTGGTGGCTCTCAGAATTAGCAGAGCACCATGCAAACACTTTTTCTTCTTTATGACAAGAATCGATGGAATCCTTCCCTAGCTAGCTATCTCCTTTCTCAAAGGCCGACTTTTAGTTGTGCTTAGATGCATGCCACGTTTCCTTCCTGCACCATTTATAACAAGAAAGGTCGTGCTCATATAGTTTTCCATATGTCTGTGTATGTGGGCCAATCAGGAAGCAGGCCGGCCTATTAAAGAAGACCACGCCACGATGGTGAAAAACTTGTGCCTAAGTTCCTCGCTCTCTAGGGCCACCCTTAGCTCTCTTTACAGAAAATAAAAGGGAAAAGGGCCTCATATTTCTCCATTAACGTCTTACATCGGTCCAGATTTCAATAGAATGCCAGAAAATTTCTTATTCTGATCTCTTACGTTCTAAAGAAAAAGAAAACAAAAAAGGAATTGTTGGAACCCAAAAGAGAAAATTTCAAACTGTAAATTAAAGGTGACTGTTTAGAGAGCATAGTCAAGTGGTACTACTCATTTGAAAAATTCAAAGAACATGGCACCAATATTAGATAAAAAAAAAGTTAGCAAAGGCGAGGCGTCATTCAGGACGAAGAACAAGAAATTAGCAGCTAAAGTGAAAAGTGGAATAGCATTTTGTGAAGATGGACCAGTCCCCATAAAATCCAAGATATACTAGAGACGTGAGCACAAGGCTCACTAAATTGTATCAATGGGAATAGTGAGCCAAAAAAACAGTCAAAAAGTTCAAGCCTGAATTGATAACAACCACTGGAAGTGGTCCTGAAATTCAGAATGCACCTTTTTTCCAGGTTTGAACTCAGATTCCCTTTAGTATTCTGCACTGCACGTCCCAGCGTGTGGACATTTTACTGTAACTTTTGGAGATTCACAATTCAAAGTGAGGTTTGAATTAATTGAGTAAGGCTGACATGTACTTTATCTGAAAACTTCTTGATATGCCATATGATCAGCCGATACATGTACCAACCTATATTATCTTATTTTTTTCAAGTTTATATAAACCTGTGTGAGCCCCACAATATCATATCGTCAGAGGGATATATCATACCCTGTATATGCTCATGTTGATCCGTTATAGATAGGTTGCAGTTGACGACGACGAAGGGCTTCGAAATTCTCTTGCACCCTTTCTTTAGACATGGCATGGGCACCCAATTAGGAATGTGATAATGCATGGCTAACATCCAATCCCAATACTGCCTCGACCGGTCGTTTTAGATCTTCTGCATTTGGACATTCTTGAACCAAGTTTGGTTTTCAAATGTCAACTAAATTTGTTAATCTCTCAGCGTTCCTTCAGTATTGATGATGTACGATGATTGTTAATAAAACTCCATTAAATGTGTTTTTAATCATTTTCAGAAGAACGATTGATGAGTACGCGGCGGCCGTCTCAGACCTAGCACAGAAACTGGCTCATCTGCTGGCAGAGAATCTGGGATTCATGAGGACGAGCTATTTTGCGCAAAATTGTGGCTCGAGTTCATGCTATCTACGACTTAATCGATACCCGCCTTGCCCAATTGCTTCGGAGATTTGTGGGTTAATTTCTCATACTGACAGCGATTTCCTCACCATTTTGCACCAAGACCAAGTAGGGGGTCTGCAATTGAAGAAGGATGGCAAATGGGTCACGGTCAAGCCCAACGACAAGGCACTTATAGTCAACATCGGTGACTTGTTTCAGGTACTTAATTTCGTGCTCCCAGTACGTCTATAAATTAGTATAATATGCATCGGCCTTGTTCCTTTTACTGATATCGGGTTCCTAATAATTGAGATCATGGTGAATGACGTCGTTTGCCAGAAACAACTTTGTGACGCCTGGCTAAAAGGCTCTTGAATTGCAAAAGAATTCTGTCACCTTTGAGAGATCAATCACTCATCAACTCTATGTTATATATAAGTCGCATACAATAGGAGGAGTTGGTCTTTAATTTAAATCAACAGGAACCTGCTATATTACATATATGGCTTATAATATGATAATCCCCATCATGCCAACTTGGTTGGAGTCGATTGTTTTTAAGTCCAACCTTGTTTGCCAATCTAAGAGCAAAACTGAATTTTTTTTTATAGTTTTTTCAAATTTGCCTCACAACCTTAGTAGTCTATGGTGATGCTGCCATGCTTATTAATGTTTGGCTGTTTTTGTATGGGCAGGCATGGAGCAACAATGCTTATAAAAGCGTGGAGCATAGAGTGATTGCTAACAAGGAAGTAGAAAGGTTCTCTGTGGCTTTCTTCCTTTGCCCTTCCTATGATACCATTATACGTAGCTGCAGAGAACCTGTTATCTACAGGCAGTTTAGCTTTGGGGAGTTCAGGCAGCAAGTGCAAGAAGATGTCAGGAACACCGGCCACAAAATTGGACTTGCCAGATTTCTTGCTTGAACTGACTCGCATAAATATTGTTCTAAGATAGCAAACTAAACTAATTCAATGCGTGCACGATGAGGTTCCAAGTTGGCAGGTTGAAGATGTGCAAATAACAGAAGAAATTGATCGATTAGCAGGAAAAATAAGGCTTGGTTCGAGTTCATGTTCATGCTAATTAGTCTCGTAGGGATAGCGAACATTAATGGCCCATAGCAACAACGACATCGCAATAACGTAGATGTATGCCACGAGTATTCCATTGGCAGCTACAAGAATCAGGTGTCTGGCCTAATCTGTTGAGAAAGAAGTCGTCTGTGCAAGCCCTTTCTCATTGTGCATGTATTTGTTAGTTAGTTTCTTATATAATATATACATGTGTTTTCAGTTAGTGACGTATAAATTTGACGAACGGTCATTTTGCGTGACCTTGGGGCTCTTCGGGCTCGTCATCTTTCGAGATAAGAAATGAGACTTAATATGTTATCATGTCGTCGATTAAGATATACTTATGTGACGAAAACTTTTAATGTGTACCTCTCGTAGTACTTACCAGGTAGCCATGACTATGAGCCGACTCGTATCATATGATATCGGAGGTGAAGTACATAGCTGAAATTGGAAAGATTGATTGATCCGAGCGAACACTTGACCTCGAGTTTCGGTGAAGCATTCGCAACGACCCTTGTTTGAGAACAAGCGTTCCAAGGTCATCCTCTTCTTCGCCATTTTTCTCAAAAGTAAAAGCCCCCGTCACTCGGGAAGAAAAACATTGACTTTGAAGATTACCTTTCCATCCTCGCCCTTTCAAAAAGCAGGATTTCGCGCCGTAAACCTCCTCCCTCCCCTTCAAGTTTCCCACCGTTTCCTTCTTCTTCTCCTTTTCTAACCTCTTCTTCTTTTCCTTTCTTGATTTCCATTCCGTTCGCTATACAACCATCTCTCTCTCTGCTCTTTCTATCGCGGGTCGACAACATTTGATCGAGGTATGCATTCCCCTATTAACATTCTCTTCCAATTCTTCGCTAAATTCCGGAATATTATTGTTAGCTCGATTGGTCTTTGGAAACTCGAAATCAAGATTCACTCGGTAAATGCGATAGACTAGGATCTTGTTTTCGGTCCCTGCATTCCATTCTTGCGTTCTTCTGCGCAGAAATATATGCGACTTCTTTGCCTTCTTTAGAGTTTAATTGTGGATTACTACGTCTTACTTAAGTGAGATCATTCACCAGCTTAATCTTGTTTCTTATGTGAGAGATGACTCTGTTTTTTCCGCTTCATCTTGACATTGCTTTTTCTGCCATGCGCGACGTTTGTGGTGAATTTACTTCACTGATCCTGATTGGGTACCGTATGGTCCCTGGGTCGCGATCCAAACGTTGTCTTTGTTTTCCATTGGTTGGTTTTGCAGGAAGCAAGTGCAGGCCCTTGCTACCTTCTCGCTTTTATGGCCACACTTACGGTTGTTCATAGTTGATCATCGATATGTAGCATGTCTAATATTGATGGAAATGATGTAGAGATCGGAAGCACATGCGGTATGAGGCTACATGCGTGTGACAATCAAATGGCTTGCACCCTTTCATGTCCATGTCCCGTTTGAGCTAGTCGTTGCGTCCGCGTGTTGCTAGACCTTGTTTGAGACACATTTCCCTGTTTGCAGCTGATCTTTCTTATTGGATATCCCTCTTCTTGTTTTTTACTGTAGTCGAAAAGAAAAGAAGGGGGTCCAAATAAGGGTTCTTTGAGCGAAGCAATTTCCCTATAACTTGCAAATAGCCCTTTGAGCGAAGCAATTTCATCAACTGTCATTGTTGATGAGTGTTGCCTTCCCAAAACAAAAAGGAAATTCTGAGGGAAAAGCCATTGCTTGCTGTGACCCTGTAGCCTGTAGGATTATGGGGAAACTTTTTACTGAATTTTCCTGAGATTTTTATGAATTTGACTTTGACTTATTCGCAGTTGTCTCTAGTGTATTTAGAGTGGCCAGTTTTCCGCACATACGGATGCAGGGCCTACACTTGCTTCAAGAGAGAAATAGTTTGAGTGTTATACTACTAATATAAATTTTAAAAGAAACATCTTTCATTCAGATCGTCTACTAGACCCTTATCTGTTGTGTTCGAAAGGATGCAATCGTACATTGCTTCGTATCGGCCTACAGCACCGTACACTTACTGCAAATATGTGAAATAGACAGTTAAGGAACTGCTGACATGAAGACAGAAGCTGATCATTTTACCTTGGAGATGGTTTTGATGCAAACCAAAATTTGTTAGGAGTATGGTCAACTTTAATCGTGGCCATAATGCTGTTACCTGCGGCTAGCGCTGACCAACATGACATTCGTCACTTTACCAAGTATTCAATAATAAGCAATAAACCTTATGTTGTAATACGATTTTCATTCTTCTACTGTAGCTCCTAACTTGATTGCCGTAACAAAGCCCTAGATGTCGAAAACTATTACTTGTGGTTGAAGTGTACCTAAGAAAGGTGACATTTATTTTTCCAATGGAAAGAAAATTTAGAGAAGCTCGTTTGTTGGTAGTAGGCATCCGTCTTCCTGTATACTAAGAAGTTCACCCTCGCTTTTTTTTTTTTTTTTTTTTTTACGATCCGCTTGTTTGTTAATGGATTGATTTTTGCTCATTTGTTAATTTTCTCTGTCGCTTTCTTCTTACCTCCATGTTTCTCAGTATTGATTTTGACGACCTCTATTTCTTGCTCGTCCCCGGCCATTTTGGCTTACTCAGTTCAGTTGCCACCTCTAGTAACTTTCTAAAACTCACTGCTACACTTCTACATCTCACATGCTTCTTGTCATCTTCTATCCTTATAACCAAAGACAGAACATTAACCCTTGAATAATGACAAGCAATGACCAGCAGTGGTGTCCGTTCAATAGGTCTTATTGCGGATCACTGTCTTCTCTCCACAGCTAGATCAGTATGGCACCTCATACCGTCGGTAGTACGGCAGTTACTCATGCCTTAGATTGCGGTAGGATGCAGAGGACTCCTGAAAATCACAAACACAAGCACGAGGCAGTATTTAGCAGGGTGTAGGATCCCCTTGGTGGATAAAGTTATTTGATACATGATATGAGATGCTGGCAAAAGACGAGGAGGGATTCTGAAACCTTCGAGGAAGTTAAGAATTTTAACAATCGAAAGGCTGTATAAGGCTCGAGATTTCGTTAATGCGGATCCATGAAGGATGATCATAAGAAAGATACATTGTAGGATCTTTTCCTACTTCTTCGAGAACCAGAACAGATGGAGCTTTACCGTCTATGATCACTCCCCCAGTAGAAAACTCTGGGATAGCACGCCAAGCTTTCCCCTACGATAGATCACGGTGGCATTTGAGCTTACGGCTAGGCCTTTAGAAATATAGATTTTAACCTGAGTCGCAACGGGAATGTGACTGATGCTTGCGATAAATAACATTCATTACCACGGTCTAGTGTCTTTTGAACGACCTAGAATTTCCTTTTTCGTGTTGATGAGGAAAATTTCTAATCTGTAAAAAGATGACGGATAAATCGATAAACTGATTAGATGACAGAAGCATAAATAAAAGAAATGTTGGTGAAACCGTGAAAGCAACATGTTGCAGTGAAAATCTTCAGAAAATATGGAGGAGAGACAGGAGAGTGCACCTCAGACAAGTAGAGAAACTGTTTTGAGGAAACGATCAGGAAAGTACGTGGAAGTCTGGTGACACAAACCTTCTGCATGTTTATAACTTGCAAATAGCCCTTTTTCTTATTTTTACCCAAAAACGAAGAGGATCACATTCTTACACCCACTCTCTATGACACAGATGGATCCAGAAAAACTTAAGAAGATGCAGAGTGCTGTGAGAACAGGAGGTCGTGGAACAGCTCGCAGGTGATCCATGCTTTCTGCACTGCTAATGAACGACTTGATACGATGTTATGCTTAATGATTGCCATGCTCTTCTCAGATGTTTGGTACAACTCTGTTTTTCTGACAGTAAGAACTGTATCCACCTGGCTTAAGGGTTGAACCAAAAGTCGTTCAAGTTAAAAAGAAGATCAAGTGTTTCCAACACCCAGGCTTGCATCTGCCTAATCTCCCGCTTAACCGTCATTCTGTCCCCAAAACAGAAGAACTTGCCGTTTGACTTTGTTTTGCTGTCCACGCTTAATTTAAATACCTGACCATAATCTTCAATGCTGTGAACCGTAATGGTCAAGGATGTATTAGCTTTCCAGGTTGCATGATCATACATGATAGAGTGGATTAGTAGGGGATATTCTATCTTAATGGCCCCGTGTGACGATGGAGGGCTTATTGGTCCAGCAAAAGTTGGCTGAATACCAACCTGCGCTGATGATGATCAGTATTTCTTAAATCCGGAATTTCTTAGACGCATACTCGCATACGAAGTACGAACTCTCTCCAACACATACACGAGCACCTTTCTCTGATATCATGGATGGTGTCTAACAACAGAAAAAAGGCAGTCCACAAGGGAGGTCAAATTGACGAGAAAAGGTTGCAGGGCATCCACAAAAAGAATTCGGCAGCTTTAGTTGCAGGTGCTAATGAAGCAAAGATCTACATTGGTGAAACTATCCTACATATAGTGAACGCTACAGGTGCCTCTTTCTCTGTCTCTCTCTCTCTCTATCTCTCTCTCACATATCGTCTGATTGTGCAGTAAAACATTCTCAATCTGCCAACTATCACGTGGTCACCGGCAGCACCCATGCAGAAAGTATTATCTCCTGCCAATTTGTTTAGGCGCATCAGCCATTCACATTTGATTGCTTTAGCTCAGTAAGGTCATTTATGCTTACGTGTTTGTTACATTTTCTGATTCACAGCAATGGCGGTTAATTGTCCGCAACCGATTGCAGACAAGCAAGGTAAAAAAAAAAAAGGCTGTCAAATGGTGTAAATATGTTGCTGAGCAGCATGGATAACCTTTCTGACTTGCAGGTGGCCGAGCACCAGCTCGAAGCACCTGCGCGCAGGCGTCAACATTACACTGCTACCGCAAAACTTGATGCAATTTCGAGGCAGGTTTTGAAGAAACAAATTCTGATGTATGTCTTTCACAGTGCCAAATGTGTACAGCAATTTTGCCAAATTCTAGTCAGGTTACAGCGAAAAAATCAGCTTCCATGAGTTTTTCAAGTCCTAATTAGAGTTAGAATGATACAAACATGTCTAGTTGCAGCACTGTACAGTGCGTATACATTTCTCTCGTTGTGTACTTGTGGTATTTGCTCGTTCTATTACACAGCTCTATGCGGTGCCAACCGAACTCATCTGTATCTTCAAGCGTCCATTTATACGAGTAATTTGATTTTCACTTAAATTTAGGGGTGAAGTCAGGAATTTTTTATTAAAGGAGCCGAACTATATTTTTAAAATTTTAATAGGAGTCAAACTGAAATTTTTCAAAATTTTTACATTGGCTAAGTTAAAATTTTAAAAAAAAATTAATTTTTGACATTTTGAGGGAGCCCAAGGCCCCTGCCGGTTCCCCTTGGCTCTCTGCTCTGCTAAGAAATAGCTGGTGTGAATAGTGCTTTGGTTGCCGTTGTTACAATTCCTGCAATTGTTTTACATTATCAAACGCCTCGCCGTACTATTTTCAAGTTAAAAGTTGCTTCGGCAGATGAGGATTTGAATGAAGCGACTCAAGAAGAGTTTTCAGGACGCTGTTGCAGAGGCATTTGGAGCATGAAGAGGTAGTAAAAAATTTTGCGCCTTTCGCATGGAGCAAAACCATAACAACGAAGGGTGGTAAAAGCACATATTGGCCTGAATCGACCTCTTCCAGTGGATTCGGAGGCAAACCAATTCGATTTTGTTGCTGATTCAAGAGTGCCACGCCTACGTTTTTAATTATTTTTAACATCTGAAATATTTTTCTTACTGTTAAGTGTTAACTATCGTTTAAATATTTTCATTTATTTTTTTCAAAATGATCGCTTTATTGTTTTTTACAACTATCAATTGATTCAGCTGAACCGACAAATTGGCTGATTCATGGAATTAGCAGCTCACTGATTCAGCTCCTAAATCGATTCAAGCAACACTACTTGTATCAATTTAGGCATCAAATTCTTGTGTATAATGCTTATTCCAACTGATGTCATATTTTATAGGGTCAACAGTTTCAATCACTTTATTGTTTCATAAATTACAAGTTTTAGAAGGTGAAAATTCAATAGCCCAAAGTTCATGATCACCGATGCAAAATTATTATTTTCGGTTCAATTTTGGCAGTAAAAACGCAAATTACTGCTTTTCAAGATAACCAACAGCACAGTTTTCGTTTTCTGAAGGTTTACAGTAAAATTTAAATCACAAATTTGTAAACCGGTCGCTGCCCCAAACATTTGTTTGTCTTGGCAAAATCATGATACCTTTCGTTGTGAAAAAAAATGTCACAAAGTCCTACTTATCGAAGAAAAATAAAATTCTGAACAAGGAAATCTCTGCGTAGTAACATAAAAAATATTTTAGAGTACAGGATAGTCAAAGACCAGTATCTCCATCAATAAAAGAAAAGTAATGGCATTTTATCTGATCGGGCAAGAAAAGGAACTCCCATTTGGTTTTGATCAAGTGATCACCCTCACAATATTCTGATCTGGCGATTCGGTTAGCCCCAGTGAGTGGGCACTAGGATCTCTGGATTCCAAGCTGGCCATAATTACAAAACCTGAGTTCGGAAATGTAACTCTCAAAAGAATATGAAAGAATAGATCGTCTATGAGGACATCACAGAAAAGTTACGTATTACAGATAAAACCGAACCACAACCACTACTGCCATGTACAATACCTGGAGCCTTCTGATGAGTTACCGAACTTCTCAAGTGAAGAATCAAACATCAACAACCCAGTGGGATTCCATGGACTCGACGAACACCCAATCCAACATGTTGATCTCATGGAACCAATTACTGGGACACCCCATGAGTGAATTCACTGCCGGCTCATTACCGCAAGTATAAAAGTGCTTCTCATTGTCTACATATTTGAATTCAATTTGTGTCTCACACAGACAAGATCATCCAACTTGTTGCCATCCATCTTATAGAGTGAGACACCCTCCATTTGAATATAGTGTTCTTGTGCTTCTTTTCTAAGTCTTTCAAATGGCATTACTTCCCATTTCATGTAATTTGAAGTCTTTCGGGTCTCAGACATGTCAGCTGATCTAGAAATCTTGCTAACACCAGCACTTGCAGTGCCCCAAACTTTACAGCTTCCAAACTGGCCTAACCCTTCTGAAGTGGTGCCACTTTTCTTTAAATACAGTGCTGCAGCATGAGCAGCTTTTATCACGTCTCTGCCAGGCACATCTGTCCACTCTTGTTTTCGGCCTGCCCTCATAGGTGAATGGATTCTAATAACCTGTTTATTCAAGGAATAGATTAAGGGTTAAACACACACAGATATATATATATATATATCTATATATATATATATATAGCCTGCACGCATGCATGCGTGCTCGCGCGCGCGAGAGAGAGAGAGAGAGAGACATACACCAAGGCACTCCAGAAGCTGATAATAAGCCCTTCCTTGTAATGGGTTGTGCCCCTGTCTTGGAGTTGAAAAGTAACGCGTCCTGCAGAGAACACAGGCATGTGTAGACATTTACAAAGACGACAGGGTTTATGAGTGCATATAAGGTCACTACGCTCACCACTCTGTATAGCCAGGATCAACTGTGAAGCCATAGATGTCAACAATATCGCACATTGAAAGTGCTAGCTCTATTGATTTCATTCCTGTTCCTTTAGCACCTTTTCTCAAAACAATGCCTTGGAAAAGGTAAACGGGGTTTGGCAGTGTCTGCATGCACAAAAAAATTACACTGAAGAATAGGTCAAACAAATCTATCAATGGGGAACCACCCCCCCCCCCCCAACTGTCCAGTCTCCTCATTAAGGTAAATTTTATTGGTATACATGCAACATATGAATTTTCACAAGGTAAATGCTAGTAACTGCCAGACATGACGTAGGATATTGCCAATATAGTACCGGAAGTAGCCAATAAGTGGTTTTTTTTTTTTATTCAAGAATTATGTACCTTTATCATTGTGTTGAAGTCCCTGTGCGTCAAACTTTTGATTATTAGCACCTCATCAGCTACAAAATCAAATATTAGGCACATAAGTCCAATCTGAACCAAGAAAATAGATATTATCACCTAAGTGCATGAGCATGATCCTTCTGGAGTGGAACCTGATCCATAAGCTATAGAAAAAAACGTTCAGAAGAATATTGAGCTCACCTGATCCATTGACAACAGCAATCATGTTGCGGGCAACACCCCTTGCGACTAGACGGAAGTCCCTTTTCAAGCCAACATACTTCGCATATTTCTAGAGCATGCAAAAGAAGCATAATCAAATACAGTATGCTAATAACTGCAAAGATGCAAAGACTGGGACTCAGCTGTCAAGTAGACCAGGAAAACTGCTTTATAGTCTTGGTCTCAATGTGATTGTGGAGAATAGCAAGCTGTGCCCCATTTATAGGCATGAATCTCCTAAGAAGATTCAACCTTGATGGGAGAAACAAATGGAAGACAAGTGCAGTTCTTGAAACAAATATAAGTAATTAGCAACATAAAAAGAGGATCCTGACTAAAAAAAGGAAAACTTTTAATACCAAAAATTATGCTGGTAGTCAAGCACATAACTTGGTGATTAGATTTTACTAAACCCAAAAGCAGAAGCTGAGTTTTAAATGTAAGCTTCATAAAAAACCTAAACTTCAATGCATCAGTCATCCCTTTCTTTTTCTTCTGTTAGAATTCCAGATGCCCTTTCTTACCCACATTGGCAATACAAGGATACTTCTTACAACTTCTGAAGCATCTGATGATCATTAACCCCATGTGAGTAAGCAAATGGGTAGACCAATTACTTGCTAGAGGGGTTGTGCAACCAAGTTTTGAGGAAGAACCACTTTTTTGGTCCAATGTGTTTTATGGGCCACAACATAGCCTTTGTTAATATCTTGTTTATTTGCTACGAAGAAATCCACAGAGAAGAATTAGGTGTAGTACTCTAATTTTCCATCCTGAACATAGTTTAAGAATCAAATCAAATAAGATTTTGCATCACTGTAGTATATCATATTTATCTAAATATATAGGATAACACATTAATAACAAATAGCTCTCCTATAACACATCGAATTAACAATTGTTTTCTGTTTTCTTTTTGAAGTTCTCAGCAAAACTTAAGGCTCACCTAGGTGGTCAGGGAGGTGCACACCTTAGAAACTAACCATGATTTTGGAGTTTGGACCACATTAAAGAACTAAACATCAAATGCAGATTCCAAAAAATAATAGTTGAGCAATAGAAATCACTTCCCAGCCCAATGAATACACACTAAACCAGCATTTCCATATATTATATTAGATAAATATTACCTAGCAGACCTCCCAAAGGAAAAAAAAGATCGAGTATACACCTCATTGACCGGTGCTTCATTATCTCTAATAACAGCATCATGAGCATCAATCTCCTGTCCAAACTCTGTCTTTAGAAGGTCTCCTGAGTTCCCGACAACTGCACAGGTCCTAAATTGACGGGGAAAGAAAGGTGGTTTGGACGGCAGGACTAATTCAAGGTGCTCCTCACAAAGTGTGCGGTTGTAACATTTGTCAGCCCCTCTTCAATCAACAAAAACAAACTATCAATGCCACATTATCCATGAACTTGAAAAAATTATGCTAGAATGCAAGGAAAACCAGGTAAAAATTGTTTAGCAGCATACAATTGTGCAATCCTTTTTGCTGCATACTCTAGCCAACCATCAGGACGAGCATCTAGATATTCCCTTGTTAAGATTGTAGTCATGTTTCGATACTGCAATTATTGAATATTAGAACACAGAACCCCAAGAGAAAAAATAAATCAAGCATCCAGTAAAATGCTATTACCTGTTCCCATAGAAGAATAGCCTCACAAATATCATATTCATAATCAAGGGCTTCATACTTGTTAAATTGCTTATTGTACTGAAAAACGGAGAATATGAAAAGTTAAATCAGGAACTGGTATAAGCACCATTGGATCAGTTCCCATGGGGATCCGATCCAATTCTATTCCTGTTGCCTAACAGGAACATTCAACTAATATGCAAAAAGGAGCCACAGATAGCTTAAGAGATTACCCAGGTACTGTTTGTGCCTTCAGGAAATTTAAGGATGAGTTTGCAGTGATCAACAATCTCTGCCGTAAGACCTAAGCCTTTGTTTGCCTAGAAGATACCTAATAGTTAGAAGATGGCCTTCCATACAGAATTAGAAGTTCCATACATATGAAAAACTTAGAATGAACAATCTAGCTGTACAACATCGTTGCTGTAGTGTTTCTTTCTTTTTTTTCCAGGAGAGAAGCAACTAAAGCCAATTGAATTAAGCAGAAAATTTGATTTCATTGTCCTTGAGTGAATTCTTCTACAACTGTGACCAACAAAAATTGATAAATACAATTCAGTCTAGGAGTCTATGCAGTGATAGTATATATGCTTTCTAGTTTCTTCCAAATGAACTAGCCCCAAGGTAATAAAGGACCTAAAAGAATGTTGCACAGGGAGTTCAGGCATCGGCAGCTCCCCTTTTAGACGTAGATATCTCAAAATCTCTAACCAGATACAACGGTGAGGCCAAATCCCTGCACGAAGTTCCCAATGTCCCACCAATATATGCCACTTGAAATCATTGTTACCGCAACACAACGAAAATTCTTAGCTAACTGCCAACTCCACTAACGACCACTTGCATTGAAAGAGCTTCAAAATCGGTATTATAATTCATAGTGATGTAGATCAACTGAACTAAAAAGTGCATGCATGTAGATCAAACATATACTCAAATTTCAGCTCCGGGAATCGCTAGAAACTATGCATTACTGGATTGAACGCTGCCCAGAAGAACGCGCAGTAGAATCAGATGCATATTTGCGCATCCTATTGGCCGTTATTATCAAACAATTCCAATAGACAATATAGCTACTCAAATTACTAGGAACAAAAAAGATCCAGTAAATAAAAAAGGTCTAAGTATTATTCTTGAGGTGAAACCTATAGAGGCCTTAAACTAAAACTCTGATATAGACAACCCGTTTTTGAAGATCCAAAAAACGCAAAAAGATGGCATTAAAGCAGGCACGCGTCTAAGCGCCAAGACAGGGACCATATAGAAAGATGTAAAAATTTCTAGGTCAAATCAACAAGACAAAGGAAAAAGAAATGGGCGTGGATCTATCGAGTGAACTGAAACACTGACCACACATTGCTGCAGTTGGCTTTGTAATTGATACAGCCTCAGAATGCTCTTGTCCCTCAGCTCGTTTCTCCTCGATCCTACAGGGGTAGCCAGGAAACAGGATCAGAAAGAGGGGTATCGCGCAGAAAGAAATGAAGATAGATAGAAGGGAAAAGGTGGGGGGAAGGAATCAGCTTACTGGTGAGTGAAAATTGAATGGCGAAGACCAAAAGGGCGAAAGAGAAAACGATGAAGAGAAGGGTGATGGTGGCGGGCCGTCGGTGGGGGGCTTCATGGTGGTCGTAGAATCCTTTCTTCCGAGAGAGGGTGCAGGCAGAAGCCGATTCGTCCGATCGATTAACTTCGAGCTGATGATGCGTGTCGGTCGACCGAGTTCGCGCGGGGAGACTGACACCGATTGCTGCTGAATGGGAAATAAAACGGGTCAGGTTGGGGTGGCCATGTTCGGATCAGCCCACCCGATTTCAAGCATATATACTTATTTGTTGGCAGTGCACTACCGACGATGATGAAGAAGAGAAGGACATTCTTCTCAGGCAGGAGCAGGACTTGTGAATTCCCAACACTGAGCCTGCAAATTAATGGATGCAAATGTGCCGATCGAATCTGGTCTCGGGTGCTCTTTATTTTTCTACTGCATCACCATCCCTTTCCGTTTCGACCATTTCGCTGTCCGAGCAGTTGAAGTCCTGCTACCTGACACAAGAGAGAAGCGAACCAACACAAAGAGCCGCATCCCTTTCCCTTCGCCATCTTCTTACTAGGTACGTGCTTATTTGTCACTAGCAATTCATGACAAGGAGTTCTAGTCTTGCTGCCTGCTGGCTGGCTGGCTGGATCCTATACATAGCTATAGCTTAGATTATGTGATCTTAAGGCTTTCTAGTATGGTACTAGAACTGAAAATACAGGAAAAAATGTATCATGAGTCTGTATATGTTGGAACTAGTCCCATATTAGTAAGTTTTGGTAAATTAAATTGAGCTAGTTAATAGAATATTAGTATTAGCAGTGTAAACATTTATATGATTATGGAATTATTGCATTGATATTCTTAAGTTAGGAAGCGTGAACTTGTATTATAAGAGTTTGTAAGTTCTTAGGTTCTTTGTTAAAAGTTAGCAATTTAGTTGTAGTTTTTAGTGGCTTAAAATGAAGTTGGACGAGAGGGAGGTGCATTCATAAGCTTTTAACATGTCATATTCTGTACCGGGTGTTTGTTGTCGGGAGGGAAGATGGAGTTCACTTCACGATAATTAATCATGTGAAGGCAAAAATGATCGAAGACTATTAATATACCACGGCTAGTGGCTTATGAAAATCACACACACGGATAAATGAGGAGCATCTGGAGAAATATTTGATTTCAAAATTTCTTCTTGTCCACCTACTACGATTAGTAGTAGTCATCGTAGACGAAGTAAAAGGGAATCATGAAATACTTGTACAAGTATTCTTATTCTTGGCCATGAAGTATATTTAGGGGTTGTAGAACCGGAGAGGCCTCGCAAATCTGAGTGAGTGCGTGGTGAACTTAATCAATCAGAGAGATTAAACTTAAAGGGGCAATTATTGATGAGAATGGAGATGATCTGGCACTAATAATGATGCATTATTTGACATGGATGGATTGTACGCCCGCTGCCGTTTGTTGGCCTTCCCTCATCTTTGAGGATCTAAAAAAAAAGGGGTGTAGGTGCTGCGTCACAATCTTTTTTTCTTTTTAATTTTTAAAAATATAATTACCTTTTTCCTGTCTCTCTCGCATATTCTACGCTTTATACTATAGCTTCCAACGGATTCAGTCTCAATCATCCCATGCATCTCTTTCTATTCTATGGGTAGCACAACTGGTTGGGTTAAGGTTTTACTGAATCAAGTGGTGCAGGTATTCAATTTCATTTTTGAACAGTGCTATGTTGATGGTATTAACAAGTAATGTTAGTAAATAAGATTCTCGTCTCGTCTCTCCAGTCTCCTCTCCTCTCCTCTCCTCTCAAAAAAACAAAACAAAACAGAACCTTTCACCTATCTCCCGACGAGGGCCACCGGACGGCATCTTTTCTTCATCTCCCAATAACCGGCGGCCCTCCCTTTCTTTGTTTTGATGAGTGAAGAGAAGACCGCCGCTTAGCAGACAGTGCGAATTATATGCTTTCTAAATGCAGTCCGGCCAGGGGACCTCCAATAATTTTACTACAATTATAGATAGTCCTGCTGGTTAGTGAAAATAGTGGGCGGCGTTCAGTTGTGGAAATGAAGACAAGCCCACAGACTTGGATCCAAGAAATTGCTTGGCTGTGCAGGAGTGGAGGACCTTGGTGTTTGGAAATCGCTCCCGCAATATGGACGGACGCTCCCCCCTTCCATCAATCAAAACTTTACTCCCGTGAACGCCACCTGTTTTGTTACAATATATTAATTGTTCAAGGAAGAAAGAGAGAATCGTGTTCAGGCCGTAGGTTTTCCAGTTTTTTTTAATGTATCATTCATGGCCTGCTCTCTCCCATGGATTTGGTAGTTGAACTTTCTGGAAAAGTCCATCGGTTTTGAAATTTCTTGGTAGGCACTCAACGCTAAACAAAACAAAATTTAGGACGTGAATATGTTTGTACTAATTACCGCTCCGTGTCCGAGAAGAGAACCATTCTGCGCGTTGTCAAAATCCGTGGGCCCTTACAATTCTGTGTTCTTTTCCTCTTCCCCGGCGCGGTTTCGCCGAAAGCAACCAAAAAGACGCCCTACAGCCCGGCGTATATATTCAATCCATCATCCCCATGCGACGGCTACACCCATAAATCGAATCGAGAGCAACGGCAGTCGAGACGGCCGACTGATCTGAGGCGCCGGATCAATTTTCTGGTCCGGAACTCAACATTCTTCTCCCCCTTTCTAACCCTTCACTGCGTTTCATCCCCTCTTCATCCTTCCCGGGCTATTTCCTTCCCTTTCCTTGAAGCCCGCTGCGTTTTACTTGTGATTCCTCCTCAATCCCAACTGAATTTCCTTCCGCCTTTCTACAATCCCACACCTGTCCTCTTCTCCCTCCTCGAAAACCTCGGCCTGCCCTCGATTCTTCGGATCGCTCCCAAAATGATAGTTGTTTCCCCTCGACGGTCCGCCGTGGTCGTGGATCTGAGCCCCCGCTCGGCCTCCACCACCTTCCCTTCGCCACGGAGCCCGCGCAGCCAACTTCTCTTCCCCCTTGCCGACCCCCAGAACCCCAGGTTCCTGTCGCTCCCCTGCGTCCCTGCGCAGCAAGACGTCACCAACCCCCCCGACGGCGAGATGGAGGAGCCCCGGCGCGATTGGAAGTCCAAAGGCAGCCGCCAGCTGAGCAAATGGTCCCGAGCCCGCTCGATCCGTTACGGCCGGCGTGCCCATCGCCCATCCAGTCCGGACCGCGCAGACTCCTCCGACCCGGAGACCCCAGTGGCAGTGGCAGACAGGACCTCCCCGGCCGCGTTCGCGTCACTCCTTCTCCAGAGCGACGACGAGGATGAGGCAGACGTTGTCAGTGGGGGGAAGGCGATCTACATGGTGTCGGACGGGACGGGATGGACAGCGGAGTACACCGTGAACACGGCGCTTGGACAGTTTGACCACTGCTTGGGCAATCGGGCCTGCGCCGTCCAGACCCACATCTTCTCCGGGGTAATCCTTTCCCCTCTCCATTCTCTCTTTCCCTCTTTTCTTCCTCTTTCCCTCTTTGGGTCGGACCAACAACCTGTTAGGCTTTCTAGGGTTGGATGCTTCTCTGGCCAAATATTACGTCTTTTAAAAGAGAATCGACATTTTTCATTTTCCATCCGTGAAGGTTAATGCTTCTTTCGAGGGAATTCTTGATAAACTAAAGTTTCTGGGTCGATGGTATTTCAGTTGCTTGGAAAGAAAAAAAATAAAAAAAACCATCTTCAGTGGTGCCAATGTTGACAATCTAACATTTCCTATGTGTCGTGTCATGGTTGCCGAAGCGTTTCTGTTTTCTGTAATAAGAGAGAAGCATGATGTATTCATATGTTTAGTGGATTAGGCTCTTTCTGCTGACGTTTGGGGGTGCGGTCCTAAATATTTTCTGATGATAGACGCTAAATCGCTCTTTGCTTAATCTCCACTATTTGTGCAGTCCAGTGCGAAACGACCATTTTTGAACATAGTGTTGGAGCCATCATTCATTCTCAAGTCTCTAAATCTGAGCACTAGCTAGTTCTTGAATCATCTGTTTTTTTGGTATATTGAATAGCTTGTTACCTTTTTTCCAATGGGATTACTAATAAGCTGAACATGGCTTCAGATCGAGAATGAGGGGCAGCTTTTGGAGGTGATCAAACAGGCAGCAAGGGTAGGGGCGCTGGTGCTGTACACACTGGCTGACCCCAACATGGCGGAGTCGGCAAATCACGCTTGCCAGCTCTGGGGGGTCCAATGCGCCAACATACTGGCACCGACGACCGCAGCCATCGCCGCCCACCTTGGCGTCAACCCCTCCGGCATCCCACGCGGCAAGGCACCACTCACCAAGGAATACTTTCGCCGGATCGACGCCATCGAGTTCACCATCAAGCAGGATGACGGGGCGCTGCCAGAGAACCTTCACCGTGCTGACATAGTCCTGGTCGGTGTGTCCCGGACGGGCAAGACCCCGCTGTCCATATACCTCGCCCAGAAGGGCTACAAAGTCGCGAACGTGCCGGTTGTCATGGGCGTGCCCCTGCCGCAGCACCTCTTCGAGGTCGACCAGGACAAGATCTTCGGATTGACGATCAATCCGTCCGTCCTCCAGTCGATCCGGAAGGCGAGGGTGAAGGCCCTCGGGTTTGAAAGCGACAGCTCCACCAACTACTCACGGATGGTCCATGTCAGGGAGGAGCTGGACTATTGTAGCCGCATCTTCGCCCAGAACCCCGGTGGCCAGTCATTGGTGCGTCTTTCTCTCCCCTAGCTTGTGTCAATCAATTTCCATTTTGTTGGCTCTATCTTTCCGACAAAAACTTAGCCTTGTGTTCGTCGTCGTCTTGTTTTCCGATTTGCAACTGGTTTGTGTTTGCAACCTCGAGCGGGCGTGGTCTCTTTTTTAACCAGGTTTTGTTTTCCAAGTTGCTGTTTGAACACCGTCATTGGAGCGCGTCGTACTTGTGATCAACAATCAACAATAGGCTCGAATTGTCTCGGCTACTTTGGATTCCAGTTGTCATGCTTCCGTAGCATGATACTCTTCTTCGGTTCTCATCAGGAATCTCAGAAAGCTGAAAGTTTGCGAATTTCAGATAGCGTGTTACGTTTCCTAAACTCTTGGGTTCCACTTCCCTCCTCGGCCGTCTTTCTTCAGCAACGGCCTCGTGTCCTGGATATTCTGGGGATCCATCAATATCTGACATTGCAACACCGTCGAAACGAGTCCGCGATGTTGCTCAACAGCGGGACTATATTAGGGAGTGCCTAGGAACATCATCATATTTTGGATGAATCATGACCATCTTAGATACTGTAGCTAATGAGAGGTTCGGTTGTTTGCATAAACTTACAATGTCTTAATCGTCTCGTTTGGTACAGAGGTGACAGGGAAAGCAATAGAAGAAACTGCAGCGGTGGTGGTAAGGACCTATCATGACCGGAAACAGAAGCATTCCATACCAAGGATCTCAAGGCGTTATTAGCACGTGAATCGCAGAGCTTGTGCTGGTTATCTGAAATCTTGTTTGCTTTCCTCCGCTTGACGTAAATAATCCCCTCTGTCCCACTTGACTTAAATGATCCCGGGCACCTGCATGTTCATTAGCTTTGTGTTAAATTTTCCCGCTACATCCAGATCCCCAGTGGATTCTAATTCACAAACCAACCATGTACAGATTACATCCAGAGGGTGGCATCCTTGTAGCGAGAGAAACCAGATATGTTTGAATTTGGTGAGCCTTTTGATAGCTCGATCTCTTGATTTTGTAGTCGACACTGATGTGGACGAATATTTGGATGCTATGCATTGAACGGTATGATAATAATAAGAGAAGCTTCGTTCTTTTGTTTGAGATCAATGCCCATGTGGTCCGTCCTGCAAGGAAATCGCTCATAAGCAGAGACACAACCTTTTCTATTCGGTGCTCTGGTTTAAAATCCTCGATCTTCGTGCTTTCGCGAGATGATGAGACTCAATTCACCTTCAATGCCATCCATTATCAAGACGGCTACTTCCAAATATACCGTAAAGCTTCTGCTCTTTCGTCTCTCCTGACCGAGATCCGTTCCATCTTTTTCTCCTTTACACGTCAAACAACTTGACAATTAAGCTTAAAAATCTTTAACTCGCCCGCTCTCCCTTCCAATACTTATGATCCTAGATAGATTTATAGCCGTATTCCCTTTCATCAAGTAGGAGACGGAGTAGTCTTCCCTAACTTTTTGTTACTTATAGGAAACTAAAAAGACCTAAAACTATGCACTAAGTTATGGGTTTGGTTACGCTTCGGCACCATTATAACTCTTCACTTGGGCAACATAAATAAAGAAGCGGTGTTCTTCTCCCAATGCAAGAATATATTTGTCCTGGTTTTCTGTCCAGCGGGTGTCCATTCATCACAAAACCCGACGAATTGGATGCTAGGAAAGCAACCTGCATGCTCTTGGTATGTCGATTTACGCACATCCAGTCAAAATGAGGACAGAGGTTATTCTCCGTCTCTCTCATTTTCTGCGGAGAATTCCTTGCTTCAAACAGGATTCCTGGTACGCTTGACCTTCTATTTTTTTACCATTCATATTTTACCAAGGCACATGTAGCAGTTAAGAGGCTGAAAGTCTTGTATCTAATTTAAACACAACATTGCAGTTAAACTTCCAAATGAAACGCTCTCACTAGCTAACTAGAGGATCTCAGTCCTGAAGCAAGTTGATCTTCCAAATCGCTTATGGAAATGTTGTGCAATCTCCACCGTCCATTCTTTTTGCTCACCCATGGATTAGTTGAAATTATATGAATGATTCCTGGAAATTGGATATGTAATTTCACCCATTTTAAGTTTTATAATGTGGGCAACAAAGGTACCATTCATTATTGCACCATAACTTGTAGAGTTGCTGTAAGAAGTAGCAGAACTTACCAAAGCGGCTGCAAATGACACGCCAAGTAAATCGAACGTTTACGGTAGTGTTAGTTGATCGGCACAAACAGTTTACTTCATATTTAGGAAAACGTTAGATTACTGAAAAATATGTCCTAGCGCCGCCAGGCTTCTGCCGGAACTGTTGAAAGGAGATAGGGAGGTTAATAGCATCGTTAAAGGACGGTTCAAATGTATCTTAACATTTGGTTACGTAACTCCTACAGGTGGAGAGGAAGCGGTAAGACAGAGCTCGTCATACACAGTTCATTCTCAGTCTAGCGAAAAATCGATTTTGCTTACTTTATTGTGCTTTTCATGTAAGGCCCCATTTTGAAAAGTTTAGTCCCTTTTATCTAAGATTGTGGATTCATACCCCTTTTTGGGGCTAGAACTGAAGCTGCAAAACTGGATGCCTGAATCCTATGTGAGAGTGAGCTGGGTTTCTACAGCAGTATGAGAGCTGGCTCAGTACTCGTATTTATGGTCTCATACACACAAACATGTGTGTCTTATGGGGTGGAGGAATGAATTGTAATGTTTAATCACAAATATAAGATTGTGAAATATTTTAGGGGATTTATAAAGAGGTTATTTAAGTAGGGATTGGTTGCTTTGGTTTTTATCATTTTCAAAAGGGGTTCAAACTGAAATTGCTAGAAAATGGATTGAAACCCGCCAGATCGGAAGCCCGGGCCGCCAACTTTTACAATTCATCACGCACCAGCCCACGCATGACTCTCTCCAGCTAAGTCCTAAGAAAGCTGGATCTTGAGATTCCTCTTCAGAGAGTAGATAGACCTGACCTGAATATTTTGATTTCCTTTTAGTCACTTTGCAGCATTGGCCATCAGAACTTTAATTCTCAGTTTACCAATTGAGAGGGTCACGTGAATTGTGGGAATTCAATCAGAAACTTGTTGAATAAATAGGTCGGAGAATCGGTATTGGACTCGAGTTTCATGTGGCATTCATGGCCAAAAGTCTTCCGTACCTGAGTTTCCATTTAATTATAAGAGAAAAATTAAGATGAGAAGGAGAGAGAGGAAAAAAGAAAAGGAATCTTCCACTCCGATATATATATTGTATTTGGCTGTGAATTTGAATATCATTCCTTGATTTTTTTTTTTTTTTCTTTTTGTATTTGGATGTGAATTTGAATATGTGAATATTTGAAAAATATATATGGTCAAGAACATATGCAATTTAAATAATCATCTCACTGAGATGGGACGCTGACAACGAGCATGGACCAGGGTGTCCTGGCATGTTATATGGCCTCCGTGCGGAGGTAATTAAAGATGTGGACGAAAAGGAGGATCCGATCGGGTACAGGCGTTTGGATGGGGTTTGAAGTTGGACGCTAACCAAATTTTAGTTAAAATCAAACACGGAACAATAGGTACCTCTAACCCATTATTTAATTCAAGCATGCATTACGTGATGCGAAGGTTACTGGTAATTTAATTTGTGGACCAACAACTCTAATCCCATATGGGAGAGTGAGTGGGAGTGAAGATGGGAAAGATGAAAAGGAATAATTCATAATCCAGCACGCGTGCAATAGGTCTCTCCTTTATTCTGGAACTCTTGTTCGTTGCTGGAGTAAACAAGCATGTACAGTCAAGTCAGCCACAGTAAGGTGAGGACTCTGCTCTCTAACATGGGATGGGAACTGAAGGAATCTCTGCAGAGCCATCACCCTACCTACCGTTTGTTGCTTCAACTCCTAGTAGCCTTTCCTATTTAAGAAGCGGCATATTACATTATTATGCTGTGGGAACGCAAGGTTCGTGATGGTCCTCTAATAAAATCGGCAAAATACGACCGCTCCGAAGCAGCCTTTCAGATCATCTGGCCTGGGCGTCATCACCGTTGATCTTGCCAATTGCCATGGTAAAGTATATGAGCACCATGGTTCCAATGCTTGACCTGCAGTGCAGAAACAGCAGAGAAAGGGAGTGGGTCAGGGACCAAGAAATTCCCGAGTCAAATGTCACCATTAACAAATGCAATTAATAATAGGTTGAGATGATAATTGGTTCGCGAAAGACGACGAACGATTTGGTCATTGAGCGACAAACCGGAGGCTTTTGAACTCACACTGTCGCGAATATCATCACGACCCTTCTCGGATCGAGGCAGGGTCGCCTGGACCTCTTCGGCACTCTGCTCTCTCCCTCCGCTGCGCATACCGGAACCACCAACGACTGGCATTTCATCTCCTCCACGGAACAAGAAGAAGCTGCACGGCAGCAGATAAAACAGAGTAAACAAATCAACAAACTAGCAAGATCTTTGTTACCAATCCACTTTGTTAACTCAAGGCAGCCGTGGTCGCCTTCAACTGACAAAACCAATCCTTTGCACGGTTTTAGACTGCTAGCTAGTTAGAGTCTCGATTCTATAGAGCAGTAAGCAAAATTAATCAGAGAGACCTTGGTTCCCAATTAGCATGCAACTCTGCAAGATTGTTATATATGGCACTTGGCGTTACATAAAATCTAGTTTAGTTACTCTTTACCTCCGATATTCCAATTTTCTTTTCTTTTTCTGCACAGAGGAACAAACTGAAGCCTCTGTGATTAGTCCAGTTAAATTACCTTTACAGTGGTCATGATAAGCCTTCCTTTCACCACGGAATGACCCTTTATGGGAGAGATTTTTCTGCAACTGCAAAGAAGAAGACAAAGCAAGGAAGACTATGTCAAGAGTTAATGCCAGATCTGTTGCGTAGCAACTCACCACCATCACCATTTATAACGTACATTGGAGCACATGCACAATACATGAATTTGAAAATAAGAAAAAAAAAACCAAACGAGGGGAACAAACAAGTCATGGCACAAGTTGCCAACTACGTCGAAGCGGGAATCGAGGTGCTCCCTCGCACGTGTGGGGGATGGACAAGAGAATAAAACGTGTGAAAGAATTCGATCGGCCGCCACCGAACCCACCAATCCGTTTCAGGCCAGATAGATGCGCCTATGAGCTTCGAACCAGATAGGATTCCAGAATTCCGGTTGGGGCGGAGTTGTGTGCAGCTTCTGATTGTCCGTGACGACGACGGTGGTGGTGACTGGTGAGCGTGATGAACATAGTGCGAAACCTGAATAATTGTAGAAAGACGGACCTGCTTGTGCGGGGTAGCCGAAGGTGAGGCATCGTTATCCTTGAGTCGGCTGCACACCTCGTCCATGTTCAAGACAACACTGGAGATTTTCTCGATTATTTCATTTGGGGAGTCCTTCAACCGACTGGAATTCATATTCTTCAGGGACGGCTCCACCGAACCAGAATTGCAAGAAATAGTAATCGGCAAACCGTTGGCACTCTGCAACAGAGAGAGAGAGAGAGAGAGAGAGAGAGAGAGAGCCTGTGTCACAAACCAGAAGATTTGATGAAGAAGAAAGAGTTCTGGTTTTCAATTAGCAAGATTTTTCCTAGTTTCTTGAAAATTACGGTAAACGATGAGTGTTCAACAACTAAAACGACCCAGAGATTCGAACTGTAATTGTGATTCTGCAGAGCCGACCCTTGCTCGTCTTCTACAAAAATCCATATAAGCTAGTAGGTACATGGAGAAAGAAACTAAGAAAAGAAACCTGTCACGGTTTGAAAGAAGAATCTCTCTCTCTGTCTGCGTCCTCCCTTCTCTCTCTACTCTACTCACAAAACAAGGAAGAAGAGACGGACTATTTCCTGCTTCGGTTCAATTGAAGAAATTAAAATAGCGGGGATTCTGCTCAATCTAACAGAAAACTAGAATTCGTTCTCATCAGGAACAAAGAAAACGACCCAACAAATTCCAGGGAAGCCAAGAATACAGACTGAAAGAAAGTAAACAACATCCGGAGGCTTCAATCTTTTTTCTGTTCTTAAAGTCAACCACATACCTGCGTCGGGATTTCCATAACGGTTGGAAAGAGAGATAGAGCAAGCGGCGCAGGGGAAGGAGGTAGAAGCGGCCGCAACGTTCGGGCGTTGCTGTTTATATAGCAGAATTATAAAACAGCAATTTCAATATCGGGAGCAAAGTTTATATATAAACAATAGGAAAGAATATTCTTATTACATAAGGGCATTATGGGCTGATCTCCGTTCCGGCACATTTTCATTAATTAGGGGGCGGCTGACCTACCTACGGTGATAATACTGAAACAAATTAAATATCAAGGTCAAATGCTCTCATTCACTCTCTCCTATACATATATATATGTATGTATAGAAAAGGAAGCTAATGTGCATTTGAGGGGAATACTATTGTTCGAATTAAAATCTAGATATAATAAGGGAAGTTGGGTTTTTGGACTTTTCCACTCCACGGGATGCGTTTTGTCTCTATCCAACCTACCGAGAAGTGTACACGACACAACCGAAACACGATATGGACTTGCACTTTGGACTAATCGATTCCAAAATAATATCGCATTTGAGAGACCAAATCACGCCATTTAGCACGCAGCCATTGCTAGACTATGTTATGCCAAATTAAGCTTATATAGAAGAAACCAAATCCGAATGGAACCGAACCACCGCATATATGATTCCACATGAGCTGGGCTCATGCATATATATGTTATGTATACTTGACACCAACGCTCCATATATTATTTTCTATGAGGTGTGATCGATCGATCATCACGAAAGAAAGAATATGTTTTAGGTTGATCTGTTCACCAAACAAACAGCAGTTAGCAGCGTCACTTCACTTTTGTATATGCAGTTATAAATTTTTTATGGCTGTCGAGACGCGACCAAACCAACCGAGTGGAGGCCAAGAATCACGTTGGGTTTATTAATTAACATGTCACATGAATTACTCTCTTTTCCGTGGCGTGGCGGGCCCGTAAAGCGTGAGAACTGGCAGCCTCGATGATTCTGATATACATTGAGCAGCTCTACACTTCTTCTTTCTTTCTTTCTTTCTTTCTCTGTGGAGGTTTTTCGTCAATTTACGGTGGTGGGAAACCATTGATGGTGGTGCTAACTAACAGGAGCTGTATCTTTTTCTACGTGGGGATAAGACCAGGGCAGCAAGTTAAACTTGAAGACCTTTCGAATTGAAGAAGGCAATAATTCAATAAATATAAATAATGGAGGAGGAATCTTCCAGGCCATCTCCTGCAAGATGCTTACGTAAAATCGAAAGCAACAACTGGAAGAATAGGTCATGTATGGTTCAAATGTCAACATTTTAATTACAGGACCGTCAACGGCCTTAAGCTGAAGCGAGGGGAGGGGGGGGTTTTCCTTCAGCCGACCTTTCCCTAGCCAAGTGTGTGGGTGTCTTCTATTTTCTTGCTGCTTGTTGATCACGCTTTTGGACATAAAGAAACAATAGAAAGGGTCAGCTTGCGAGGTGGCCGTTCCCGACTTTGTTACTGCACAGGACCTTGTTAATCGATCCGGAGACTGATTTGGATCACAAGTCCATCTACTTGCCCGCCTTTTCCTATTTATTTTTTCCTTTGTCAAAGCATCAGATCATCACTTCTAAGGTGAACGGTTACCAGTGCTTATATATATATATATATGTACTCTTTACCAATTCAAATCAATCAGAACCTTTTAAAATCAATACAAGCAACGATTCACTAGTGACTGGTGGTGGCACTCTTTTTCAAGATTTTATTATTCTTTTTTTTTTGTTTCATCTTTTGTTATTTGAATTTTTACATAAAAATAAACCAAGTAATTTTTTTATTTGATTCAGCTGATTCTCTTTGCATTAATCTTTTGTTGGCTAAGACAATTTAAAAGTCGATTTAAAACAGAATTGGCACCATTAAATCCGTCAATTCATTTGCTCAGTGTAATCTTTTGGTTTCATTTCCGTCAATTCGTTTTAATCATATAGGCAAGAAAGCAAAACCACATACAAGATTGAACTTTGACGTAGAAAACAGCTGTATACATACGCGAAGATTACACTGAATTTTTCTATGAAGATGACATGACAAAGAAAGTCCTTTCTTCGTTAATTCATGCTGGGCTCCACCTCTTTTTTTTCTTCTTCTTCTTTTTCTCTACTTATGATGTTGCTTGTACATCTTAGCCATGAAAATAAGTTATTAATTTCCTGACAGAATGAGGCATTTTAATAGTGTGAGAAACAAACACGGCGGAAAGAAAACGATTCCAATTTCCGGAAGGAAATTAAATCAGGACGACAACACGGACAGCTGGTTTTGAATGTGGGAGGAGGGGGGATGCAGATACTCACCCAGTTCTCCATTTTCCTTTTTCCCTTCTGTGCGCTCACTCCCTGGTGTCATCATGCACCAACCAAAATTTCTCCCATTTGCACGCTTCCTTTCCCTTTTTTTTCTCCTTTTCCTTATCTTGATTCTTCAAACATTGTCTCATACCATAATAATATTTTTATATCTGTTCTTCTTTTCCTCTTGGTATTCATATCACAATATTTTTATATCTGTTTTTCTTTCCCTAGGCTCTGAACGAGACCAGAAGCACCATTCTCCTTTTGTTTCCTCCGGCATGATGACCGGTGGGAGCACGAGAGACACCACTCACTCCTTTCCCCATTTAAATTCCTCCACTCCACTCCGTGTAGGATCCCCAAGCAGGAACTTTGCAAATTCAGGATTAAAAAAAAAAAAACAGATGACTATCGGGGATATATATCATTCAAAAGGTAAAATGTATCTTCTTGTTTTTTACACGATAGCGATCATGGCCGTTTGTATGATACAAAATATTTCTTTCAAAAATTAATTTAATATAATATTTGAGGGAAGCGGCAATCATACGTATATGTTCTCAAGAAACAGTGTCAGGCCGGCTCCTTGTATATGAAGTTGCCTTATTCGACTTCTCTTTGTGTTGCTTGTTCAAGTAGAGAAATTGATGCACGGTAGGTGGGAAACCGACCGTCGACGGTTCATCCCCTTCGTCTGCTCATCGGTGTTGTTGCCCTTTCCTTTTGTGTAACATATATGAATATGCAAAGAATATACATTTGATTTGTCAATATTTTGGAGTTGTGAAGTGACAAGACTGAAACCAAATTAACAGCAGAAGTCACGGAGTCAAGCCTCTCATCGCCTTCTAAGTTGCAACTGGCAGTGCATCCGGCGACAGTGATGGGAAAGTGCGTGCCATTGTACAGGTTGTAGGAGTGGAAATGCTGTGCTCATGATCAAATAGCGGCTGCCGCGTGGTGGCACAGGAAAGGAAAGCCAGCAAGCACATGGTTGCAAATGGGGTCGGCAACAATCCACTACAGGAGTCGAGTAATTATATTAGTTGGATCAATCGGTGAAGCTGAAAGGATATGCTGAATCATAATCCAATTGTATGACTTGATGCAACAGCTCTAGTTTTGGTTACTTACCGTCCATCATGTAATGTAATCAGCCTGCCTTTAGATGTGAGAGGAGTCCCACACAAACCTTCAACGCTCCATCTGGTTGTGGCGGGCGTTGATCTCGTCTATGATCCTACCGGCAACCGTGCATGGATTCCCCCATCCAGCTTCAGCATGAATCTGTAATTCACCTGGGTTTGCGCTTTTTGTTGTTTACCTTTTTACTTTGTCGGATTTTCATTAAAAAAAAAAAAAAGTTTTTTTCTAGTAATCTGTATGTATATCGTAAAAGTATTTTCATAATTGAACATAGACGCCCATGCACCGCTACCTGAAGTACATTAAAAAAGAAAAAATTAGAAAAATGGGCGAGAAGACAAGCCCAAGTACAGTCTCATGTCGAGTATACTCTGAGCCAATGTCTTATTAATAATTGTTCTCCAACCGACCACTATCAACTGCGACGAAGCTTAATTCCCAGAAAGAGCCTAAAGATTAAACATCAAACCTCTGCAGACTTCTTCTGGTTTTATTCTTCTCCTCACTAGCTTCAAACCATATGTAATTTTGATACAACTAACAAGGAAAAGGAAAAGAGCAAGCGTTCCAAACATGAAAAGATACATACCTAATATTTTTTGAACTTTTGTAGCTTCAAACTGGAACAAAACCCGTCATATACACTCATCAAATACAAAATAAACTAAGAATTTCGACTAATAGGGAATTTGGACGAATTTTCTTCCCATAAAAGAGGAATAAATAAACGTCTAATTAAGTAGCGCCACTTTTTCCAAAAAGTTACGTGTACAGAAAAAACTTTTTAAGGATAATCATGCAGTCGAAACATCGATCCTACAAGCCTCTTTCCAATTCCCCCTTTGGTCATCCTCTATGTGTCACATTTCTTATACCTTTGATCTGTTCTGAGGTACGCACAGGCAGCTTGCTTGACCACTAAATTAAGCAAGGCAAATTCCTTCGAGGTTTGTCTTTCGTGTATTGCTCGGATAATCACGGGGGACGCGATAGCTTGAGATGGGGGTAAGAGAATGCAGGCAGCCATGTCCTGGACCGCCTGTGCCTATGCACCAGCTCTCACACGCATGCACCTCAATCACAGTGGAGGTCATGCAGGCACATTGGCTTTACATGGCCGGCTTGCTGCCTTTTGGTCCACAGGTCAAGCAGCAGTGTTTCCTGCAGCATGCGCGCATGGGCAGCTGATATTAGTTGACCTGATCTTTTAACAGTCAACAACACCACATCCTTAATTTTTCTCTTTTCTTCCCTGTAATCATTAATCTAGCTAAACCTTCATCAGTAAGAGTTGATATAAACTAGCGGTTACAAGGAGGACATGAAAAGAGATCGTCAAGTTGCAAAAGAGAAATGTTAACAACATCAACATTCTATTTGTTCTGAACCTGACATCTCGATCCCATGAATTGGTCAACACTTGATCTCAAAACTAACGCAGGAACACAAAACGTGCTACCTGACCATGGCTTTCACGCAGTCGCTAACAGCGTCCCTCAGCACCTGGGATTTTCTTTTCTTTTCTTTTTTAAAAAAATTTTTTAAAAAAAAAAGCAAAGACAAAATGAGATTGCATGCATAATCGAATTTCAAATGCTTTCAGAAGCAATTGATCAGTCCTTCATGTTCGCATTCTTTGTACAATTTGTTGAAGGATCCACATCGTCATTTTCCCAAAAGGCGTGCTCTAAATGGAACTGTGCAAGATGGTCGGCAAAACCTCAAAAAACATCGACCTGACCCACCAAAACGAGAGGCGGTGGAGGGTCCTACTGGTTCGAGTAAAAGGAAAGGAAACATCTTGCTTCCCTCATCGTTAAGCCACAGCCCCATTACGCCATTGATCTTTTCCAGCAGCGCTCATGATGGTGGGAAGCATTTGCACTCTTTACATCTAAAAGAGCAGACGATCAGCGGAAAGCTTTAGGAGTAAGAAGCAAGTCAAGCAATAGGGATGAACGGGTGAACAACCAAATGAGCTGTCGTTCCCACTCCCCACCAACCTTTTGTCTTGCTCGATTGACTTCCTTTTTTGAATAATATGGAGCAACACATCGGAAAGAGGCAGCAACAGGATTTGGATGATGAACTTCAGCCCAAGCAAAGAGGCGGACAAAGATCAGGTAGTTGCAGAGTAGAACAGGGTATACGCAGGGCAGATACAGAGAGAGAAAAACAGCGATTAGGGCGAAGTTCATTTCATTACTTAATGACCAGCCATTTATGGACTGAGTTTGTTGCAGATGAGCAACTGAGATTGTGTTACAACAAATATCTCAGATTATGAATTACAATTGTGTCCTTTCCTAACAAGTGTCTACTGTTACACTTGTTCTTTACAGAATCGGTAGAGCAGAAGTATGGACTCCGTATGACAGAATGCTGAAAAAATGTGTATTTGATATCTTCCGAACTAATTCAGAAGCAAAGAAAGAGAGAACCGCAACCCATCTGCGGACCCATTAAATTTGTGGTTGGATTTGGTTGCGACGATGCTGCAGCCATCTGTTAGTAGCCACATGACGATTGAGAAATAATTGAAATTGTGAATTTTCTTCTTCGAATGTCTTGTACACTTCCTTTGAGATAAAAAGACTACATGATGCCCAAGAAAAGCATGCAGACATTTGGCAGCCATTGTATTGGTGGGGAGGAGTAATCAGCACCACACAAACATGATGTTACTCCTTTCTTTTTGTCAAGATTGGAGGCTTCAAGAACAACATGAAACTGTGGGTGAGACCTCAGTCTACATGAAGCTGCACTCAATAGTTCTTTCATGTACAATCCCGATAGGAAGAAGGGCTTAATTTGCTTTCAACTCAGTTGTTAAGGAGCCGTCTCATCAGGAAGTGTAAGGGAGAACTTGAAATTGTCAGACCCAACTCCTTAGGACGAGAGATCGTCACAAGAGGTAAAAATAGAGCGGCCGGATCTAACTTCGCACAGATCTCAACCGCCGGCTTCTGATGACATAATTTTTAAATGGAATAGTAGGAAGCTGGAAGTTTATTGCAATTGATTCACTATATTATATATTTTTTCTACTTCAGACGACGAGGCATCCTCTGCAAACCAGAGCATTTAACATCTAATGTGCATGTATGTAATCCAGTGCAGATAAAGTTCGACTACTGTGAACACAATTCCACACGAGGCCTTTGGTTACGCGGTGCCATAGAAAAGTTAACCTAGTGACTCAAAGACTTGACATTGGCACCTCTATAACTCCCTCTCATACCATCAGCTCTTCTGCTGCACTACCCATAGGAAGGAAAAAATTACCAAGACCGAAAAACCCAGAAGAAGTTTCTAACTTGAGGGTAGTTGTTAATCCTAAAACATGGATAGTTTACTATATTATTTTCCTCTTCGAAAATGTCAGACCTGATCGCACGAGATGAGCTTGAAATCCTCTAGAGACCATACTTTTTCCACACAAAATTGATATCCTGTGCACTTACACGAAGAAACCTAAGAATTTTACCAACTAAAGATTTTCCAGTGTACACTCAGCAATGAGATGCTATCCGCAGCCAATCAATGGGGTTTGGTGAAAAAATGGACAAGTTGCAACTCATTTTTACTGAAACAAGAGCGCGAATTCCTGAAAGCCAGGCACCTATTAATCATCTCCCTATTACTAGGATAGGAAGCCAAAAGTGGTTTTTCAAATGGGAAAGCGTTATGGCATAACCCAGCACCTATTAATCATCTCCCTATTAAAAAAAAAGGCAATGGCCAAGCCGATCAACAAGACTTTGATCCGAATCCTCGAGAGGACGATGGAGTCTGCTTTTTGAGTGGCACGCCTTTACGAGCATATAACTCACTCTTTCTTTCCGCTGTGAAATAGGACTGATCCACTTTCGACTCTTTCGAAGAGTCTTTCGGTTGTTCGACGAATCCAACTGCGGACAGCGAAGAACGGGTTTCTCAGAAAGCAAGCCACGGAGAAAGCCATTTTGTCATAGCCTTGGTTTCTACCTTCAAAACAAAACACTGCCCTCAAAAAAAGCAAGGTTTGATGTGAGTTTCGATCGCCAAGCTGCCCTAACATAGTCTTCTCAATATTCAAAATGAAACCAAAGAAAGAGGGGAAGGAAGCCAAGGAGGTCCAAAAGAAAGTCAACCGGCTTTCTTTCTTGGCAGCCAGGTTCTCAGACGCTTTGGCGTCTATCAAATCGAAGAAGTTCTGCACGGAGATGACCGGCATCAACATCAGTGGCCCTCTGACCTCCGCAATACACCGAGCAAGGCTTATAGAATGAGAATTGGCTCGTCTGGATTGAATGGAACCCTCATTTTCAGAATCTCCGTCCATGAGTCTACCTCTCGCTTCCATGAGACTTTGGAGATCATATTACCAGCCAAGATGAAAGTACCCTCCCTATCCCTGAAGGTGAATCCCTGCCAATACTCCTCGTTTTTAAAAAGGGCATAGATACATAACTTAAACCATCCTGGAATAGGAGGTGCCCAGGTTTGAAAGTCAAGCCATTTAAGATAGGTCGGATCCTACTATCAAAGTGACATTTAAGCAAGAGAATCCGTTCCCGAACAGCCCACAAGATAGCCTCCACCAAACTCTCCACCTGAATCACCTGATTTTTCCGATGTGAAAAGATGGCTGTGTCCAAAATCTTCCAAATGGAGACTTGGGCAGCAAGCTTCCAACCTTGAGATCTCCAAGCGGAGTTAGAATGTATACGAATCCCATTCTGAACTTGACGAGGAAAAGGGACGCCATCCTTCTACTTCTAGATGAAGGCGATCCCATATTGCACGAGCAAACATACAATACACGAGAGGAAGAGCCTCCTGAGACAAGGACACCGACTGACCAACTAGTGAGTGGCCAAGCTTCCTGAGCCTATCCTGGGTTAGTAGCTTGTTGTCGATGGCCAGGCGCTTTTGAGTAGGGCAGCATTGGGAGAGTGCCCTGGGAACCAGATAGGAAGAGCATCAGTGAACTCCCGCCCCCTCTCCCTATAAGCATTCCAACCCTCTTTTGCTGAGTCTATTCTATCCTTCTCATGCACCCCAAAAGTAGCCAATCAGGTCGATTATTTAGATGAATGCGCCCGAGAGCCTCTTTCAAAAGAGGGAATTGGCTAGAGTTTTCTGCATTAAGAAGAAAAAGCGAGTCAGAATCCTTTGACATTGCCTCAGATATTTTGAGGCCCGGTGTAATATGTAGATTAGGGTATCTATATTCAGTGAGGAGGCTTTGAAGGCTGTATTGCCCTTTCCAAGGATCAAACCAAAAATCCATACTGCTCCCATCCCCCACTTCCCATCGGGAACCCATCTCAAGAACTCGCATACTCCTGATTCAGCTCTTCCAACCCCAAGAGCCAAGGTGTGGATGCTTAACAAACCATGGGGAAGATTGAAGGAGGTATTGACTATGCAACACCCGAGTCCACAAACTTGAGGAGGTCATCATAATCCCTGCTCTCTTAGCCATCAGTGCAAGATTCCTATCAGGGAGTCGTCGAATCCCAAACCCGCCTTCTTCTTTCGGCTGACAAACCTGAGAAAAAGCTGCGAAGATGAATTTGATGAGTGTCGCTAGTGCCTTGCCATCAGAAGGTTCGCATGATATGCTCAAGCTTTTCAAGAACCGAGGCAGGGAGAATCCAGGATGGAAACCAAGAACATGGGTGACTACGACGCGTGGATTTGATCACCCGCACAGCTCTTGAGAGACCATGAAGCGGTTTTTGATTTTTCACATTGAACAACAAGCTGCTCACAGCCGTCTACCTACAAAAAGAAGAAAAGAAGTCCAATCCAGCCAAGATGATCAAGAATGCGGGAAGACCTATTAAATGAAACTCCACTCGTTCTACAGCACAGAACGAGCCATGAGCGAAGCTCTTTCTATAGTGTGTTCCGTGGACGTACTTTGAGGTCAACTTCCTAGACAGACAGGTGGATAGGAGCCTCAACTAGGGCGGAGCCTCAAGCCTACTGCATGCTTACAAGGTCAAGGAAGATGGCGTTTAGTGCTTTTTTTTCTTGAACATTGGAATTGCGGTGATCGCTTGACCACTTGACCAAAGGTACCTTTTGAGGTGCTCGGTAGGCGTCAGAGAGCAGTCTGAATTTGGGATTCAAAAGGGTCTGGGTCTGCTCGGCGGTGAGAAAACAGAAGGCTTGAGGCGCCTTGGAAAGACCGAGCTCATATGACCAACTGAGGTATAAGAGCTTGAGTTGAGAGTCCCTAAGATACGAGATATGGCATCGGAAGGTGTACTGTTGGAGAGCACACTTCTCACAGCGGTACTCGGGAAAGAGTCACCCGCTGAGAGGCTCGAGTGGAGGAAATCGAGTCTTCGGAGATGGCTTGGGAGCAAGAATGGATGCCTCTGAGAAGGCTATCCAAGACTTGGCGGACGAATTCCGTTGGGCAGCGACACGAAGAGCGCCCATTGAGGAAGGCCCAGATCAAAAAGATTGTGGCTGAGTTCACTGTCCTAAAGAGGGCAGTGGCTAGTGGGGCGACTAGTCAAGGAGACTCTTCACGAGTGAGAGTCCCCGAGCCACGGTGCTACAATGGCAGGATGCAAAGGGCCTTTGGGATTTCTACAAAGACTTGAGAGCTTTGAGGGGTCGGATGATGCGATTGTCAATACCGCCACCATGTACCTCACGGGTTCTGCCAAGCGTTGGTGGAGGACCCGTGAGGAAGATATTCAGAAGGGTCTCTTTGAGCTATTGGGATGACCTCAAGAGGGAACTCAAGGCGCAGTTCCTCCAACAAAATTGCGCGTTAGCTACCGCCGTGGGATGATTGGTCAAAGTGCCTGAAAGGTGCCTGACAAACTCGAGAACAGAAAACCGCCTCTTGAGTGATTTTAGGGTGGGCGTCAAAAGGGCAATGAAGAGGGTTGAGCCTTTCTAATCGATCTTGGCTTTCTTGATCGGCATTTCAGGTCTGGTGCATGTCTCCAAATTTGGGTTGATGTCCAGAATCAGCTTGAACAGAATACAAATAACTGAAAACAAATATCTGAGTAGATCAACGTCTAGAGATTTCACCTTCTTGTGTTGCTCAGCCAGAAGAACAAGGTCGGCAGTGTATTCTCATCAGTAGACTGCCATATCTGGCAGACCATATATGCGGTTCAACTTGCTCAGCAACAAACAAGTTGGACTTAATCTCAGTTAATATATTAACTCGTACAGAAACTGGCAGCTTGAAAACATAAAACATAATATCAAAATGTCAAGCACTTGATAATATCACATGCTATAACCACATTGATCAGGCGGTACAACATGACTTGCAAAACATGTGAATGAGCACTTGATGTTGTGAACAAACTAACGCAATGAGTGTTTCCAGTGCATCAGACAGGATGAGACCAACAATAATCCCATCCTTCAAATACATTCTAGATTCTAAGCTCTTTACGTAACGGTACAAACATTAATCTTGAGTGGTACAAGAACAACTCAGAAGCTACGACGTTGTTTCCGAGACATCCGACTCCTTATACACACGTCATATTTACAAAATTCAAAAGAACTGCCAAATGCTCGCATCCGCTAATGCGCCCATCCTCTAATGCACCAATGCGGAATTCTTCATGAGACTTACGTACAATAGCCCAGACCTTTTAAAATAAATAATGTTCCTTCTCCGTTGACAAGCACAACAAAAAAGGGACGGTCGTTTCAATTTGCAATTTCTACTTGTTCTCTCAGGTGGCTTCAACTAAGGTAGTCCAAAACAACAAACTTTATTCATTTATAACAATATCATTTACGTGAAACCACATGTGTGAGTGCAGACATTGACTGCACACCAAAAAAAAAAAAAAAAGGGCAGGAACAGTGCATACAGGAATTCTGAGTCTGGTGGATTTCTAGAAGACAACTTCAGAAGTTCTATCACGTGAAGTTCTGTCCAGAACAAACCGAACTGAATAGCATATCCCAAGTATTTTTCTGCTGTGAGGGAACCCCAAAGCACATAGAGACATCTTAAAAACTATTACTGTAAAAATAGACCTTATTAATTTGAATTCACAGCAGCCTCTCACTACCATTTTCTTTCATTAGCAACTGTTTTTTTCAGTGCAAAAGGAATCTAGAGTCCCGTTAGAGTCTTCTCCTTACAACTTTGTGCTCTTGCAGGTAGAACTTTTAAAAGAATTATCGTGTTCATATACACAGTAGTTCCACGAACATGGGTTGCAGAATTTTGAAAGAAAAGCCGCTTGTTCCAGTCACATAGATGTCGACATAGGTAAACAATCTTAAGGAGGAAAAGCTATGCTTGACATGGATATACAAAAACTCTCTGATTTCTCAAAATCTTTATATACATTCAAAAATTTATGCCACCGAACCAATTCTCAGAATCCCATGTACAATATAGGTTTATAACTTTATACATCATTTACTATGTTTCTTGATCTCAGGAAAACCATTAACTCCTCTCTATTTCTGACTTTTGTGATGTCATTCCACCACCTTTTCCTGAACCAAACAGAAAAAAATATCAATAGAAAGGAGCATACATGCATACACACACACATATGCAGGTATAAAAGAAAATTCAGTCACAAAGTAGGTTTTCTTGCCCCCCGGTATTTCCTTCTTTCACAAGAAAGTGGAAACTTATGGTTGACAGAACTCCAGATAATCAAGAGATTCATTTGGAAAGAAGATTATGTCGCAGAAAATAAGGCACTATATGACTTTGTCATCCTCAACATCACCAACTCATTCCTCTAAATGCTTACTGCAAATCTGCATGTCAAATGCATTTGGAACCATGTATAGGGAGACAGTTGTGGAGCAGAAAATAGAGGTCTGCGGTTTGTTAGACATCAGTATTCAAGCAACTCACGTTACATATATGGCATATTTTTTCACAATGTCTGTGACCGGTTAATTATCTTTATTTTCAACAACCCTGGCAGTTCTTTGTGAGCAGAAGGCTAATATTGCTGAAAAAGAACATCTATCAACAATAAAAAATAAGTATGCAATTCTGAGATTGGCTAATTATCTATATTTTAAATGCCCAGCAGTTCTTTATCAACAGCAGGCTACTATCAAAGAAAAGAGAACATCTATCAACAATAAAAGAGGTCTAGGCATACCTATTCGAAGCCCACAATAGATCATATGCAATGAAACTGGTGGCAGCAACAAAACCTACCATTTCCAAACCTCCATGCACTAAGCAAGACAAAATTATGTGTCAGTCAAGCAATAAATAAATGTAAAAGAAGACAAAGACAATCATGTACCTCCAGTAGTTAACATCCCGAATATGCCTGCTCCCATAGCAATTGCTGGCATAGCCCTTCGTAAAGCATCTTCATCAGATATCTCTTCCTGGTTCAAGAAAGTGCAAGCTTAATTCATGCTCTATTTTTTCCTGTGATGACGAGAGTTCCAAACATACTTCCCTCTGCGCTCTGAGTCAAAAAATGCAGGTGAACCCCAAAAACATATATAGCATGTTGGAACTCAAGTTTTATTTGGCACCAAGACAATGGTTTATCATGAAGACAAACAAGATTCCACCCAAGACAAAAAAAAAAAAACCCTCTATTCTCTAACTTGGGCATAATTTATTCCTACATATGGATGATTATGCAACAGGTTGAGTGAGCCTCCTCTGTCCTCAAGGATCAGAAACCAACAAAATAGGATGAGAAAATTGAGAACTCAATAAGGTTCTTTAGCTTGTTAAGACGACTATGAGCCTTACAGGTCAAATAGACATGATTAGTCAAGCGGCCATATTCTGAAGGAAAAGCTAGAAATTAAGAATAAATGTTTTACAGTTAAATTTTGTTTGTCCAAATAATTTCACCTATTCCTCAACGAAATGTATTGCATATCACATGAATGTAATGCAAATCTACACATGTTAACCTGCACATGAATTGCTACAGCATTGATTATGTGAACCCAAAACATAATTGAGATCGTGTGGTAAAGTCAATTTGACAACAGTCTAGAAGAACCATCAAGTTTTCGTGCACTTTTACTCTTCACAACCATAGCTTAGTGAAGTTCAGAAAGCTCAACATACAGTTCTTGTTCCATATCTCACAACTTCAGAGTTCCAATTGTTCACTTCAGTTTACGATTCCTAAGACAATTTACTCAACTAAATCACAATGAGCCACCAATTATGGTATAATTTTTTCAACACAGTAATAGAGTGGTCCCATAGCTTCATCTCAAAGGCATTAAAATTTATAATCCACTCATAATAGACATTGGCCATTTTGAAAGTCCGTATATTAAATGATAAAAGCTCATTCTAGGAAGTAGCTGTCTTCTACCGTAAGGAAGTCTTCTAAAGTTCAAATTAATATTAAACCATATCGCGTCTGAAGGATAGCCACCTGGGTCCTTAAACCTTGACAACTTGATGAATGTACTTTAGGCTGATTCAGATATACTACGTCCAAGGGGTTCGGTTATCCCTGAAACCTAGATTTCGCTTCCTATTGTTGTAAAATGAATGCAATGATGAAGGATTGCAAGGATCCATTGAGTCTCCTATGTGACTTCACATACATACTTCAGTTCCTTCATGCATTAACAGCATTCGATTAAGTTGATTGGTACCTAAAATTGTCATCCATGTTAGAGGATTGTCCAAGAATCAAGGTTTTGTTCATCAATAAGAAAAAAGGCATAAATGCAACAAATTCAAGAATCAAGATGCAGCAATTTGACTTTCCAATGTCAAATCATTTAAATAAAAGAATTCGGCCAAAAGTCAACCTGTTCGTCAGTTGTGGAACTCCCCAAGCAACTCTCCACGCCAAACTCTGAACTGAAGGACATAACTGGCGTCGGGTTCCTACTTGAATGGTTGGATATTGCCATTGACCCATGGCCATCCTCTTCATTATGATAGCCTATTGATTCAATAGAAGCTTCAGTAGTTTTATCCCTCATTTCTGTTTCCCCTTCCATCGTTTGCGGGAGGTTCTGTTTGAAGACATTTCCTTTCATTTCTGCATCTCCAATAGTTAATTCTGACCCCTCATGGAGATGGGCATTTGATGTGTCACGCCTCTTTGTGAATTCTTCGCTTCTTTCTCTTTCATCATCAGCCAAAGGACGGTTTCGGTCCTCTTTTTCGTCATGAATAGTCCAAAGATCAATTTCTTTTGTGATATCGTCGTCACCGATTTCACTGTTGCAAGAAAACATTTTTGACTCTTCATAGAGGGAAATGGGCAATTCCCCGCTAACTTCAGCAACCATGTCATTTTCTTCCTTTCCTTCGTCAATCAACTGGTCAGAAATTTCATCTGAATTGTAGTCCACAACTACTTTTGTATCGCCGGAGACTATTTGTGATGTATTTTCAACCACTTCTTCGCTTCCCTCCATTCCGTCATTGGTCAATCGAAGATCAATTTCGGACAGATTGTCATTTCCGGCCGTTTCTATATCGTCACAGAACCTTTCCGACACGACATTTTGGAAGTATATCAATCCTTTGTCGATCGGAACACCCTTGCTCAGTTTCTTCACCTCATTAAGCAATTGACCGTGAGCAGCCATGGCGTTGCTAATTCCACCTGATGCTGCATCCCGAGAAACAATACAGTTTCCCGCCTCACCAAATTCACTCCCCGAAGTCTCCCGAAAAGGAGACGATAACATCGACGATTCTCTAAACCCTAAACCCCGGCCAAAGGCATTTGAAGAGTTGATTAACGAAGAAATGACTGAATCCTGCCTAGGCCTCCCAATTGAGTCACAAGCTTGAGTGACCTCCTCCTCCTCTTGCATTCCGTCGTTGGAAAAGATAATTCTCGCCCCAGAAACTCCCAGCAGAGACTCACCAGAAACCGCCGCATGATTCGGTCCCAATTGGACGCCATTGCCGTCGGAAGAGACGATCTTCCTTTCTGAAATGCGCCTCTTTCGCCTTGATTTCAAGACGAAGGCGAGCGCAGCAAAGACGGAGGACAGCAAGAAGGCAATCACAAGCGCACTGCCGGAAGAACTCGAGGGCTGGTTGAAAATTCTTAGCGGGAAGGGGAAGGATACGGATGAGAAGTAGGTAGGCTGGAAAATGGTGGAGGCATACACGAGCCTCTTGTTTGTCCGGCAACGCACACGCAGAAGGGAACGCCGGGGGAGCGAAGGATTTGCCGCCAAAACTGCTACGGACTTAGGGCCGGAAGAGAGAGAGGAGAGTGGTGGAGAGGCGATGACCAGGCACGCCATTGAATATCCAAAAATTGGAGAATTGGGAAAATGTCGGAAGAAATGATGCTCGGCCGTCGCGAGCAGAGATCCCATCGGCAGAATGGCGGTTTCGAAAGATGGAGGCAACATGGAAATTCCATTCTTGTCCCTCGTTGGCACCTAAAGGCGGTCCGAGTCGACCATCCGCGAAAGAGTCGGGTTAGAACCTCGGACCAAATAAAATGCAAAATGTATGGATTCAGTTGAAAAACAACCTAAACTACTACTCGTAATCAGGACGCAAATATGATGGGCAAAGAGAGTAGGTTATCAAACCTGAATCCAAATTCGAACATGTCATTTGGAGTAAAAGTATATTTAAATGAGATTAGATTACGTAAGACCGAATGCATATCTAAATCACGCATATCCGAACACAAAGTTCATGGTTTGAACTTTGAAGAAGTTTTCTTTTTCATGTAGGCAAGGCCGGGACTGGCAAGCTGTTTGTTCAATTAAAGAAGATAGCTAGCTGTGCCCGTAGTTAAGTTAAGTTAAGTTAAGAGAGAAAAAATTCCAATTGTTTCGCACTTGCAAGCCTGAAATTTTATGGCAACAGTGCTTGAACTTTAATTGTCAGTGCGATCTGATGGTGATCTCTATACCCATTCCGACACGGCACTTGGGAATTTCCAACATACATGATGTTTGAGCTCTGAGGGACAGACAGACAGACATGGATCGCATCAATCCTGCAGCCTTGCCATTGAAACTTCTTGATATTGTCCGTTTGCCTTTTCACCATCAATATTGGGAACATTGCTGTCAAAACCAGAAGCCTGACTGACTGCTTAACGAAGAGACCAGCTTAAAATTCGTGACCTTTGGGTGATTTTGGAACCCCTCAAAAGGTTGTTCGATAAGAAACACATGTCCTTGAAAGCTTATGATCTAAGAGCAGCGTGTCGCTCTTCCATGAAATTCATATTGAACGATTAAACGTAATCACATAATATTTCTTCAAACAAGAACAAAAATGGTATTTTTGTAACAGCATCTGTTCTAAGAACACGGTCTTCTTCTTATCAAACATCCGCTAATTGAGCGGCAGTTTTCTACAAGCTGCCCTTGAGCTCGGCCATGGTACTGTCCGGTGGCTCGATAAATACTTGTTTAGTGAACTAAGTCCTTTTTTTCTCTGTCAAAAGAGTGAATGTATGACTAACAATCTAAAAGACAGTACGAAGGATGTACCAAACACGGACAAAGTAACTTTGTTCATGTTTGATACCCTTTCCCTTGATGCATGCCGCTTACGAGCGTCGTGATCAGAATTAGTGGCTGCCCAAGCAGGGGACAAAAAAGGTTTTTTCTTTTATAAAATAGCGAAACTGACACGAACCATTTGTTTTATGGCAAGGTATATTTACGACATTGACTCGACTCTTCTGCCTTTTATATGTATAGGAAGACGACCGTTTTCTTGACGACAATAAGAAGAGTCAAACTCGAAATGTCGAAGAATATATCTGCGTCGTGCCTTGGTGCTGGACAGCCGAGCGGGTCGACCTCATTGGTTCTCTAAAATTTTTGAAACAATTACTAAAAGCTTATTATCAGTATGATGATCCAATCAACTCACTATGACTGCTTGCCCCATTCATTTTGTTTTCGTCTCTGTCTTCCTATCGACATGTTCAAGTATATACCCGGAGTATTCATTGCCCACCAGTTGCATTTAATCTTGTTTTAGCTCTGCAAAGTGATAAGCTTATATAAGAAAGTTGGTAAAAACCATACTACTTGGGTTGAAGACAACAACCAATCCCATTAAAATTAATATTTCTTTTACAATCTAAGCTCTTAAATATGATTTTAAGAGTGATTTGGGGAGAAACATACATTATGCTAGTCGAGAAGACAACCTCTTAAATCTTGTTTTAGCTCTGCAACACCGCTAAAGAGCCTTTGGTGCGCAGGAGACATATCATGTGCCCCTTTAGCTTTCGAGGTACTTATACATCAATCGCTCGTCCGTTAAGTTTCGAAGCTTTTTATAGATGTTTATCTAAAAATTGTAAAACGGTGGAGAGTTTAAGTTTGTTTGGCGCCTTGTTTGTATATGTATGTAAATGGGTTTTCTTCATGTAATATTCATGGTAAATCATGAATAAGTTTTGAAACATAACATATATATAACAGTATGGAATATTATAATCACTAGAACTTAATTTAGGGTAAGTGACTGACACTTGTTAGGTATATATTGAAGCATTGTGTTTAATTTATTATAGCTTGCTTACGTTTGATCATCTGGCTAGTGAAAGAAAGCCATGGCCAGCTAATCCATGTGTGTTTGGTTACGAGGACCTGCGCCCATCAACATTAGTTTATCGTAGATGCATGTCGGATTGGTTAGGCCGTGGCTGGTGTGGTCACCCAACTTCCACGTCGGGAATCCTCCACCCTTTTGTCACCACCTGCCGTGTAGCCTTGTCCGATTCGAATTTTCCTTGTCGTTAGAGATCTCGATTTGCATCTTTAGATTTGAATAGTTTTTCTTCTTCCACCTGCTAGTAGTTGTTGTCATGGTAGATGCATGTTGTTAAGTTAGAGCCCACACTCCCTGTCCCTGCAATCAATCGTACGCCCTAATGCTCTAAGTTTCACGTCATCTACAAAAAAGTTTAATTTGCTGCCATCGTTACTTGACTTGGACTGGTAAGACAGAATGCGACTATTTTCTTTTTCAGGTCGGACTGCGGCAACTTCTCTGTGTTCCCATCACCAGTCTTAAGCCATCTTTCGCTTTCAGTACTGCCTTGGACTTGAAGGAGTTGGACTAGCTATCTCACCAAACAAAAGCAACCCTTGACTCGACTCCCTTTAACTTAAAGCTCTTACGTGAGCCCATTTTTCAGATCTCTTTAACTTGAAGGTATTATTACACTAGTCTTACACGTCCATTTTTTGATCACTAAAGTTGCTCTAATCATGCACCTTTTACAAAATGCTGCGAATATACCATTTTTCGAGTGCATTTCTTCTTGGATGTCCTTCATCTTGCCACCCTTAAAGTATGCATGCCCAACTCCAGCGTTTCGATATACAAATGCGCTTAACTGCCCAATAATTGGCTTGAGTAGTTGGAAAGGCAGGAATTCTTAAAGTTAGCTGCCACATCGTTCTCGAATCAGACAAGCTGAACTCAGACTTGCATTTATTATTCAGAATTTGAGGGCATAACTTCTACTTACATCGGTGAACTTAACCCACCAACACCCCATCCGACCTCTACCAGTACTCTTGTGCCACAACCCCCCAACAATAGAAAATTGATGTACACTATTGATTTTCTGAGGAATGGGTATGATCTACACCTCATAAGCTTCAATCCTTTATGCTGGACTTTCACATTTTAGAAATTTCAACGTCGTCCAGATTCGTCTCACTAAGTCCAAAAATTAAATCCATCTCTGCCTGCCCCTTTCTTACTCTTAGCCCTTAATTTGGACGCCAGAAGATATAACACTTAGCCCCCTCAAATCCTATTCTAGGTCTTCGCAAATTCTCATCCCTGCCTTCTTAGATCAAACAAGCAATTGAAACTACAGAATAGTTTATCTCTGTTGCTATAGGAATCCACGGGAGACCAGACAACTTTGTTCATGTGACAGAGGCAACCACAAGGTCAAAATGGGTGTCCTTGTGACGCACTGAAAATGTGTTCATATCGTACATTTAGTCGCTCCATGTGAAAGGCTAAGGCTATGCTTTACCTCCTTATGCGCAACATGAATCGAATATATGTACGTGACCCGTCTGTATACATGTATTTGGATTATGTACAGCGTTTCAGCCAAGTGCTGAAACAGGCGGACGTGCAGAAGAAGACAAGCAATATTATAAGCAACTGGTGTCCACCATTACACTAACTTTAAACAATGGCAAAAGCGAAAAGATGAATCTCCAAACGATTAAAAGGTTTAAAGTTAAGGAAGCAAAGCTTTCGCCCTGGCTAATCACAGAATAGTATTGATGGAGTTGGTGAACTATAAACAATAGAGAAAAATGCCACACTTGCAGGCACGCTTTCCCATAAAGCAAACCGTTGCCGAGATATAATTAAAAAAAGAACACGGTCTACTGTTAATATAACGGATAAGCGAACTGTTTGGTATTGCAACATAACGCCGATGGTAGGTTTTTATGAAAAGAAAAATCTCGAAATGGCACCTCTTCACATGATTGAAGACCTATAAATAGGTTGCTCCATTGGTTGAGTCCAATTCACACAGAACAGCCCGTCTGAACTGCAAGAGCCTTTCTGTAGGAGGCAGAGAGTGAGAGTGACAAATATGGGTTCCCTTGCATTCTTTGCCTTTGCTCTTTTAGGCCTTCTTGGCGCTTCCCATGCTGAACTTCAACTTGGGTTCTACGATCATGTCTGCCCACAAGCTGAGAGCATCATTCAGGGGTTCGTGAAGGAACACATCCCCAATGCGCCACCTTTGGCAGCTGCATTGCTTAGACTGCACTTCCATGACTGCTTTGTGAGGGTCAGTATTAGCTGAGACACCAGCATCCTTCTCCTTTGGTTCCATTTTTCAATTCCTTTTTTCGTTCTGCAAGTTCTTCTCATGATGACAAGCTTTCCCACTGCCATGGTTGCAAAAAGAAATTTGGGCGAGCTATTCAGTTAAAGAGCAGCGTTTGTATGGTCTACGGAATAGTTTTTGTTTTTCTCTTCGACTCTTTGGTCTTTCGAGAACATTTATCGTAATCTCATTTCATTAAAGAAAATAATTATATCAAATCGATAAGGAAAACGTTTCTCCGAGAAGGAACCTGGGGAAGCCTGTCCGAGTTCTTAATATGTCGATCTCCTTGGTGTTCAGGGCTGTGATGCATCTCTGTTGCTGAACTCCACCAAGAACAGCACAGCCGAGAAGAATGCGGCACCAAACATGAGCCTGCGAGGATTTAGTTTCATTGATGCCATCAAGAGCAAGGTGGAAGAAGCATGTCCGGGAGTGGTCTCATGCGCAGACATTGTTGCATTGGTGGCAAGAGATGCAGTTGCTGTCATAGTAAGACTGCCGAATCAACGAACCAAAATCCTTTTCTTGTTATAATTGTTTTGAGAAAAATGTGGTCTAACCCTTGATGTCACAGGGAGGGCCATACTGGAAAGTTCCCACAGGCCGCAGAGATGGAACTGTTTCATTGGCATCTGAAGCATTAGCCAACATCCCTGCTCCAACACTCAACTTCACCGGTCTAAAGGCCAATTTTGCGAACAAGAGTCTTAATGTGAAGGACCTAGTTGTGCTGTCAGGTGAGTTTTGGTTCTTGCATTCCATTTTTTTTTTTTTCTAAATCCCACTATTTGCTACAATAATGGCAGTAGTTAACATATTTTTTGTCAATTTCTCCGCTTTTTGCAGGTGCACATACCATTGGCATTACCCACTGCAATTTCGTCTCAAACAGGCTTTACAACTTCACCGGAAAACGTGATCAAGACCCAGCTCTCGACAAATTCTACGCCGCCAACCTCAAGGCCTACAAGTGCAAGACACCTGCAGATAACTCCACAATTCTGGAAATGGATCCCGGGAGCTTCAGAACCTTTGACACTCATTACTACACCAATGTGGTCAAGAGAAGGGGTCTGTTCACGTCCGACTCCTCCCTGCTTACAGATAGCACCTCCAAGTCGTACATTGATGGAATACTCAGTGGTTCCATAGATTTCTTCAAGGAATTTGCTTTGTCCATGGAGAAGATGGGTCAGATCGAAGTAAAGACTGGAACTGAAGGCGAGATCAGGAAGGTCTGCAGCCTCGTCAACTACTAAAAACACCAGGATCATGTTCCAGACGTCAGTGCGAAGTCATCTGATTTTTTTTATTTAATTGAATTTTGTACCTTGTGAAATCACTTGAATTGTTTTGTTCTTTTCCTTTTTTGGGGTTTGTTTTGAAGTGTGTGAAATAACGTTCGGTCCGCGAAGTAAGTTCACTTCAACTAGAATAAAATCTTTTCCATCTGATTGTCTGAAGTAGTACTTTTTGCAATTTCTTAAAATCTTCTCCATCTGATTGTCTGAAGTAGTACTTTTTGCAATTTCTTATCATGCGTAAGCCAATTATGAAACAGTTGCAAGTTGGCAGTTCCAAACGATGTTTTATTTCGTGGAGTATTTTTAATATGCTATCGCCTGAGTTAATCATAATTAAGTCTGGTCTCTTTTTGCCCTCCCGTGTTACTTTGGGGAGAACAAAGTTTGAAACTTTTTGCATTAAAATTTAATTTCACTCAAGATGCAGAACTCCCCATGTATCAACCCAAGCATGATTTATTGTTAAACAGATCGAATTTGAGCTGTCAAATCTTACTAACTCGACCATGATTTCATATTTTCTTCATACATCCGACAACTGTGATACAATTGGCTAGAAATGCTTGCTAATCGTCTGATAAATCTTGTACTCGTATTTTTGAAGGATGAACAAATTTGGGCGATGATGAAGAATCTGCCAAGGCCAGTGCCACTTGGTCCCACTCATGCAGCGCAAAACACGCGTCGGTCAAGTTTCGACAATGTATACCATGGGAAAGATCTCCTACATTCATCTTTCTAAAAGCACAGTAGACTTGAGGGACACCGTGTGTATGCTTTCATGTGCTTAATTATTTACAAGTAGAAGAAAGCATAGATGGACATATATATATATATATATCAACAAAACCTACACAAAAAAAACACGAAATTATGAGACAAACTATATCTAATCAAACGCAACCTCCATCAACTCACAAAAGAACGAAATTATGGGACAAACTATATCTAATCAAATGCAACCTCCATCAACTCACAAAAGAAAGGACAACAAAAATTCCTAAATCAAAAACCTAAACACAGATACCCCCTCCCTTCCCAAAAAAAAAGAAAACAAGAAAAATGAAAGAAAAAAGAGAAGAATAGGGTCGGGAGAGGACGAACAAAAAGGAGACGCAATTGGGACAAAGACAGGAAGAAGAGGAAGAAGAAGAGGCAGAAAGGAAGACAGATCCGGCAGTAACTATCAATCCGGAGATACACCCCATCGGGAAAGGGAGATCCCCCACAGTCCAGCCACAAACATAGAAAGCGAGGTACCCGAGAAGAAGATCGCCGCCGAAGGCCGCCGGAGATGGAGAGATCGCCACCGAACCTAGGGCACCGGGAGGGAAGAGAGAGAGAGACAGAGAGAGAGGAAGCCGGAAAACCCGTTTAGGCCGGGGAATGATAATCAATCTCCAACAGGCCATCAAACCCCCGGGTTTAGAAGACTCCATCCTTTGCTCGGGTGTGTAAACCGCACAAGAGTCAGGGGTTTACCGTCACTCAAACAACTACCGTACTTCCATCTTTAGGTGGGTGTTTGTAATAAGCCTATAAGGCGAGGAGTTTTTGCAAGTTTTCTAAATGGGTGGCAAAGAGTAGGGTGAACACATTCGGCTACAGATGGAAGTATGGTAGTTGTTTGAGTGACGGTAAAACCCCGACTCTTGTGCGTTTTGCACACCTGAGCAAGGGATGGAGTCTTCTAAACCCGGGGGTTTGATGGTCTTTTTGGAGATTCATTATCATTCCCCGGCCTAAACGAGTTTACCGGCTTCCTCTCTCTGTCTCTCTCCCTCTCTTCCCTCCCGGTGCCCTAGGTTCGGTGGTGATTTCTCCATCTCCGGCGGCCTTCGACGGCGATCTTCTTCTCGAGTATCTCGCTTTCTCTATTTGTGGCTGGACTGTGGGGGATCCCCCTTTACGGATGGGGTGTATCTCTGGATCGATAGTTACTGCCAGGTCTGTCTTCCTTTCTGCCGCTTCTTCTTGTCCATGTCCCAATTGTGTCTCTTTTTTGTTTGTCTTCTCGTGCTCTCGACCCTATTCTTCTCTTTTTTCTTTCATTTTTCTTGTTTTCTCTTTTCGGGGGAAGGGAGTGGGTATTTGTGTTTAGGTTTTCTATTTAGGAATTCTTGTTGTCCTTTATTTTGTGAGTTGATGGAGGTTGTGTTTGATTAGATATAGTTTGTCCCATAATTTCATGCTCTTTTTGTGTAGGTTTTGTTGGGATTGTGGTGCTATTTTGTGGTTTTTGCTCTTTGTTCTGTCTGTGTTATGTCTTATTTGATCTTGGTGCAATTTTTGTAGCATTGCGGATTTGGAACTTTTATAGTTTTAGTATGTTTATGCATGGGCAGGTTTTTTGTAAGTTGGGAGCCTGAAAAGTGTTGATTGATAATGTCTTACGCATACTTATTCAAGTACATAATCACTGGGGATACAAGTCAGTGTTCTTCTCTATCGTTGTTACATTGAGCAATGAGTATCATATGTTCTGTCTTACTTTTCTGCCTTCAAATCAATAATTAAGATGGATGGATTTACAATCTTCTTTGGAATCTTACTTTTTATTATCGTAGGCTTTCCTCGCAGCTGAAGTTTCATAGCAGTTTGTCACAATCATCCATTGAACAATCCACATGTGCTGCAATGTGCATAGGAGTGGTCTTTACGAAAATTTTATGTACAACCTTAACTCTCTATCATTCCCAATCATCCACTCTCCATGCCCAAGGCCTCATTATTTCCTCCTCGTAATTCACCTTCCCCTTCTCTTCGTTAACCTCACCCTCCATTAACTATCTCTTTCTCGTGAACATACCCTCTCATTACTCTCTTCCTCGTAACTTCCCTTCTCTCATCCTTGCTCTTGCCTCGTGACTCATAGAGGCTTAATCATTCTCCTACCTCGTGAACCTCTAACCCTAATCATATCCTCGCAAGCCCAATCCTCATCATGCTCCCTTCCAGTCCCTAGGCTAGCCTTAACTCCTCCACTTGTTCGAGCCTTCATCAATCCTCACCAAGTCCCTAGCTAGGCCATTACTTCCCCTCACTTTTCCGAGCCTAACCGTAACGTCCCACTTAACCCACACCCCCACCCCCCACCCCCCTTTAATGAGAACCCATATTAACCCCTTCCCCTTAGTCCCAAGGTCCCTAGAGAATGCGACCTAGTTAGTGCTTTTTCCGAGTCCCAACTAGCCTTAAACCCTCTCTTAACTCCCTCGTTGACCACGTCCCATAATCCTCACTCACATTCACGAGTTTAGGTTAGACCCAACTCAGTTGTAGTTGACCAAGCCCAGTCAACTCTAGACTACCCAAGCGAGTCCTAACCCACATCCTACCTCGGGTTAGCCCAGACCACCTCTTACTCCTCTAAGCTCTCTCACTTATTGAGCTTAGCCTTCCTTACCTCAGAGTCTTGTAGTTATGTCCTTTCGAGGTTGATAGTCTCTTCACCCTTCCAACCGACGCTCTCCTAGCAATCGTCGGCATCACCTACTCGTTGGCCAGGCGGGCCAACCTCAATATCATCCATCCTCAGCCAGCAGGGCCGAGCCCTTCAGCAGCATCTCTCGTCCTCGGAAGGCGGCCGAGCCACTTCCACCAACACCGTCCTTCAGCCAGTCGGTCCAAGCCACCTCCATCCCTCCGCCCAACTTGCTGATAGCCATCGGCTGTAGGTCGAGTCATTGCTTCCGCAGGTCTAGTTTTAGGGTCTAGCCGAGGTTGTATGTCCGGCTAGGTCTTGTAATCGGTTTGCTTTTGCTTAGGAGTTATTGGGAGATACACCTCATCGAAATTGGGACAAAGACAAGAAGAAGAGGAAGAAGAAGCGGCAGAAAGGAAGGCAGATCCGACAGTAACTATCAATCTGGAGATACACCCCATCAGAAAAGGGAGATCCCCCACAGTCCAGCAACAAACAGAGAAAGCGAGATACCCGAGAAGAAGATCGCCGCCGAAGGCCGTCGGAGATGGAGAGATCGCCACCGAACCTAGGGCACCGGGAGGGAAGAGAGAGAGAGATAGAGAGAGAGGAAGTCGGTAAACCCGTTTAGGCCGGGGAATGATAATCAATCTCCAAAAAAACCATCAAACCCCCGGGTTTAGAAGACTTCATCCCTTGCTCGGGTGTATAAAATGCACAAGAGTCGGGGTTTTACCGTCACTCAAACAACTACCGTACTTCCTTCTTTAGGTGGGTGTTTGTAATAAGCCTATAAGGCAAGGAGTTTTTGCAAGTTTTCTAGAAGGGCGGCAAAGAGTAGGGTGAATGCATTTGGCTACAGATGGAAATATAGTAGTTGTTTGAGTGACGGTAAAACCCCGACTCTGCGTTTTACACACCCGAGAAAGGGATGGAGTCTTCTAAACCCGGGGGTTTGATGGTCTTTTTGGAGATTGATTATCATTTCTCGACCTTAATGGGTTAACCAGCTTCCTCTCTCTCTCTCTCTCTTCCCTCCCGGTGCCCTAGGTTCGGTGGCGATCTCTTCATCTTCGGCGGCCTTCGGCGGCGATCTTCTTCTCGGTTATCTCGCTTTCTCTGTTTGTGGCTGGACTGTGGGGGATCTCCCTTTTTCGATGGGTGTATCTCCGCATTGATAGTTACTGTCGGATCTGTCTTCCTTTCTGCCGCTTCTTCTTCATCTTCTTCTTGTTTTTGTCCCAATTACGTCTCCTTTTTGTTTGTCCTCTCGCGCTCCCGACCCTATTCTTCTCTTTTTTCTTTCATTTTTCTTGTTTTCTCTTTTTGGGGGAAGGGAGGGGGTATTTGTATTTAGGTTTTCGATTTAGGAATTCATGTGGTCTTTTCTTTTGTGAGTTGATGGAGGTTGCGTTTTATTAGATATAGTTTGTCCCATAATGTCGCGCTCTTTTTGTGTAGGTTTTGTTGGGATCGTGCTGCTATTTTGTAGTTTTTGTTCTTTGTTCTATATGTGTTATTTCTTATTTGATCTTGGTGCAATTTTTGTTGCATTGCGGATTTGGAATTTTTATAGTTTTAGTATGTTTATGCACGGGCAGGTCTTTTGTAAGTTGGGAGCTTGAAATGTGTTGATTGATAATGTTTTACGCATACTTATTCTAGTACATAATCATTGGGGATATAGGTCAGTGTTCTTCTTTGTCGTTGTTACATTGAGCAATGAGTATCATGTGTCCTGTCTTACTTTTCTACCTTCAAATCAATAATTAAGATGGATGAATTTACAATCTTCTTTGGAATCTTACGTTTTATTATCGTAGGCTTCTCTCGCATCTGAAGTTTCATAGTAGTTTGTCACTCTTTTTCATCCATTGAACAATCTGCATGTGCTGCAATGTGTAGTCTAAGAGTGGTCTTTACGGAAATTTTATGTCTTCTATAACCTATACTTTAAGTTTTCCCAAATGCTTAGTTGTGTTATTTTGCATTTTTCATGTTATCTAATAGTTTTTTTTATTATGGATAACGTACTTTTCCGGCTTAGCTTATGTTGGGGAATCATACTTTTTATTTTGGAAAATGGTTGCTTTTGTTGCTGTAACACATCCTACACTGAGTATGAGGTTTAAAGGGCAGCCTTCTTTTGTTTTTTGGGAAAGTGCGTCTTATCTTTTCTGGAAATCAGGATAGGTTTTATATGTACAAACAATGGATGCCATTATTTGACATTCTTCACATGAAAATCATTCAAAAACAAGTAGGAACATCATTAACGGCCAATCAATTTGGTCTAAGCACGGCAGACCGGTGGGTCGGTGGCCTGGGTCAGGTCCGCCATGCTCATTCCTCCTTCCTTAGTTTTTTGTGTGGTGGGGAAGGACACGTTCTGTTATTTATGAAAGGCCTAGTAAGACGGTGGATCGCCGGCAAGGAGTTTTCCCTTCACAATTCACGTGGTGATTATTTTATTTTATAAATCACTGGGTTGGTGTAAAGTTTGAAAACCACTAACACATTATAGTTTTCTCGTTTAAGCTCGTATTTTAGTTCTTATATTGTGATTAATCATGTTCCATGAATCTAAGATTAAGACGGATCGTGAACCCCAATTGAGTCAGACCCGTGTACGTCTCTCTCTTTTTTTGTGTGAACCGTAGCGATATTACTTGTCACGACCCAATTTTTGACACCAAAAATTTTCTTTCATTTCTATAATAGCGGAAGCAATATTGAGTCATGACCAGAACATACGACATTGTTTTATTTCAATAATAAAATACTTGGACCCAAACAAAATAACCACAAATCCCCAAAACCGACGCAGTGCCCAGAATGCCAATGCCCGTCCATCACAAGACTGAGGTCGTCGCTCCAAAGCCAAAATCTATCAATGGCTACCTGTAGATAGAAAGAATGGTCAGAATTCCTCTGAGTATGAGAAAATCCAGACATGAATGAAACATTGCCCAAAATAATATTTAGTTTCGTAAAACGAATCCAAAAAGGCCTTATGAACTACAGCCATAAGTTTTCCAAAACTTTATACACACAAAAGTTACGACCCATTATCAGAACAAAACGAGGTGTGCACAACCTCCCAAACATTTCGTAGGCTTCCAACCGTGGTTCTCTGACGATGTCATGGTCATCGTGCCGAGCAACAGAAATCCCCATGGGCACTCACGGGCAGAACAGAACATATCTTCACCAGGCGATCCAACGGATCGAGGGCACCTGAAGTGAAGCCTCCTGAGATATCCCAGATCGCCGCTGCAGCAACATGGCCCCTCTAGGAACCCGGTTTGAGGGACCAGGAGATGTCTCTCTCCCAACACAGCAGCAGTACCCCGGGCCCTTGTGCCGCCCAATACCCTGTGGGCCCTCCAGTACAGCCAGAGGAGTGTGACCACTACCTCCCGGGACAAAACCAAACACTGGACAAAACAGAAAGCTCGCACTCGCATAAACCATCGCACAAAGTCCACGTTTCGCCTTCGAATTTCAAAAGTGAGGGTTTTCAATACTAGACATCGTCTAGTACCTCTCACAGAAACCGCCCTCAGGCTCGGTTTCTCAGACAGAAACAACAAGACATTTCTAATTCAATTTAATGACAACGAAGCAAAGTCGAGTAGTAATGCCATAAAGCAAAACACATCACGTTTAAAATTAACACAATAATCACTATTTCAAAACAAGATAGTTCAATAGCCTTCTCCTGAAATTTAAATAACCCAAAAGGTACCACAGAGCAATAAAATATAACATTACGTTTTTCCTTCGAAATTACAAACAAATATAAGAAAACCCCCTTTTTGACAATTTAAGAAACTGAGAGGGTACCAAAACGTGATTTCACATTAAACACCCGGTTTTTACTGAAAATTTCTCTCACAAACCTCTTTTTGAAGAGGTTTTCAGCAAAAACGTTGTGGCATTGTCTTCTAAAATTTATAACAGCTTATTCGTAAATTATGCTAATTAGGTGGACCCGCTTTGTAATTTTTCCAACTTAACGTAAAAAAGGCCGACGCTCTTTTTTTCTCTCATTTCACGCCTCGTTTTCTCTCTCCTACGAGCTGCTCCTCCGTCTTCTTCTCGCTCGACCAGCGGTGGGGATTCCACCGTTCGTTCTCAACCCAAAACCGGAGAGAAACTCTTCTCCTGCTGCGACATTCCGGCGTTGGGTTTCTACGTCGCTGCGCCACCCGTCGCCTTCCGCCGCCGCCACCACCTGCTCTCGTGCTTCTAGCATTGCCCTCGTGAGAAACCTTGACAAAGAGAAAGAAGGGCTGTCGGGCCCTCCACTGCTCGGTTGCAACAGCAGTTGCCGCTACCTCTTTCCCTTGCTCTCGTTCTCTCAAGTAGGAGAGCAACGACTGAAGCTGCGTTCCACAAGCCACCAGTATGAGGAAGGTGGCTGGTCTTCGGATCGATCGAGTGGCAGTGCCTGCGCATCACTGCGTTCCTTCTTTCCTGTTTGTTTTTAGATTTGGGGTTCACCGCAAGTCGATCAAAGCATGTCATGTCCTCTGTCCATGTTGCTTGGAACTTCCCCCTTTTATTATTACTATTTTTTTTCTTCTCTGCTAGTATCATAGCAGGTTCGGGAAGACAACCGAGTCTTCCCACTGCAGATTGGTATCGCTCCTTCTGTGGCCCGACCCTCTCAGAGGGTTCATGTATCAAATCTTTATATTATTTGAGGTCGTCTATGTTTCGGTTCTTTGTGGATAAAACGAAATTATACCTAGCATGCTATTTCCGTTCCAGTCTTCAATAACTCACTCATGCATATGTATCTAGAAATTCAAAATATACAGGCTTCATGCTCCATTCATGATTGAAAATCCCCATACCTCTGAAAATCTTGACAGCAACTTCTGCCTCTGGTTCCTTTCCAGCAGCCACAAACCTCTACTCCAACAAGAGAGCAAGAAGAAGGACGTTACGTTCTCTCTCTCTTTCTATCGTTGAGTCGCTAGGCAACAAGAAATGGATCACGGGCAAGCACACGATGTTCATACGAAGGTCAAATCTAATCCAAACCATTCCATGACAAGGGGTTGCAACGTCGATTTGTACTAGAGCACCAGTAACCAACAGTTGTCGGAGTTCCCTCCTCCTCCTTATAACCTAATATTCCAATTAGGTCTAGTCAGGCGCATACTAGCAATTTCACCACGAAAGAAAGAATTATGGAACAGGAATGGAACTTGAACGAATCTGAACCTCCCTCTCAATTGCGTGCAGAACATTCGATCTGCCTGTGCACAGGGAATTCATGAATCAAAATAAGGATTTCGATAGCCAATAAAATAAGCGTCGTTTCGGTGGTTAAGTCTTACCACAACTTATATACACGGCCACAACGGAAACTCGAACCTTGTCCTTTTCTCACGTGGCTGCGCATCAGCGCAATCACAATCCAGTGTAGAACATATTCGTAAATTGGAAGGAAAATGAATTTTACATGTAAGCCGAAAGATGCAAGATAACGTCCATGTTAAGCCTATAACTTCCCATGAAGCAGCTTCCAGTGTACATGCTGGTATGCATTGTGGGCACATTGCTTGAGCTACGCAGGAAAAGTCTTCTTAGCACCCTCTTTGGAGATGTCCGTTCCAACACAACACTGGGAAGACGATCCAACATCAAGCAGGCTAGTAAACATGTCTCACTGCTGCTGACCAGTTCCACAACATCATGGTTAGTGCACCCGAAAGAACCACCCTGTGATGGGTTCAACCGTATTTTCACCTTGTCGAGCATAAAGGATGTAAAGTCTTCAAGCCCATTGAAGTAGCCAAGACAGTTCAGCCTCTTCCTACTTAGCCGAATACCAGTTGGCTGCACATTTAGCATCAACTGCCAGGTCAACCCTGAGAAAGTTGGTCCCATAGAAAGGTCTTGACATGCACTCAACAACTATGCTTTTAGCAAGCTCTGCAGTTTCAGTGGGTCCTTCCAGTATCACTTCATCATGAACCTACACACGAAAGCACTTTTAATCACTCTTGCTGTCCTTCTGTGATGACTTCATAAATGATTTTATGAATGGATGGATGGCTCAACACGCAGATTAACAAGAATAATTTATGAGATTTCATGCATGTTGATGCTTATTGCGCCAGCCATAACAGTAACAGAAACTAGTAAAAGTTGGCCAACTAAAGCTCCACCAACTTAGTACAGGTTGTACTTGAAGCCTTCAGGTTGAAGGTCACCGGTGCATGTCTGTAGGAACAACGTGCTAGGCATTGGCCTGCCCCACCTCGCCTACCCAAATACCAATCCCATTTAGAGGGCCAAAGTTGAAGGTCACGGGTGCATCTCTGTCGGCATAACATGGTAGGCATCAGCCTGCTCCACCTTGCCGACCCAAACACCAAACCCATTAAATGGTCATAAAAAGAGGTTAAAATATTTAAGGAACTAGTAAAAATGCCGGATAAACTCCAACCGTACCCAACAGAATCTATTGGATAAACATGCGTCAAATGCACCTCATCAGTGTCTACTCACAAATTCCTACTATTATGTAACAATTTTTCATGCGTATTTCACATCATTTTCCACAGGAACCTGTACCTGTTCATTCTAAGATATTTCATGAATAAAAGTTTGCTGCAGAATTACGCACGCACAATCAATATAAATAAAATAATGCACAAAACATTTTATAAAGCTCACATATCCAGCCGACACTTAACATTCATACCTTTGTAATAATAGTACCTATCACAGCCAGCCTTGTGTAGATCTAAAGGAATGTGGTGCTTAGAATGTTATGTGCACAAGTCTTATTGCAGGCTTGCAGCAAGCATGCAGATTCAAATTAGCAAAGACCTGTTCACCCAAGCCATCACTTTGCAGGAGGAAAAAAAATAACAAAATCTCTTTGACCCCTTTCTGAGCCTTCTTTCTCATTTCTAACCACCTGCTAGTGAAAAGGCATGAAGGAGACCAGCCTTTGGTTAGTCACAGACCACATGTTTTTCATGCAACATGGCCCACCTAATTTCCACCAAATAGTATGGTATGGCTTTATAGTTCCAATTACATACACCCTATTATAGTCTACCTCCTGCTCACTAGATTTCTAGTGTCAGATGTGACCCCACATCTATGAAACACGGGTACAGCTCTAAAGGCCAAGCACTCAACACAAGTCTGGGTGCAGGTGTGGGCCCAAACACGGTCAAGCTGTGTCGGGTGTGGCCAATGTACCCAAGCTTGTACCCGACCACATTTGGACTCGGTCAAAGTTGACCGAGTCTATTTTGGTCCAAAGGGTAGTTTTTTTTTTTTAATACTGTGTTTATACACGGCAAACAATGACCTCCAACCAAATGAATGCTTCTGCTGTTTCGTTGGGATTTCTGTGCAGCACTGTGGGTGCCACCACCACCAGCATCTGACAACCTTTCCGATGGGTGGCACTATTTCTAGCGGCGCCTATTTTTCTGGTGAGGACAGGTGGGTGGCATTTCATCCCTTTTCTATTGTGTTTTCCTCTTGTTCACCCTATTCAATGTGTTCTTTTATTGATTCCTGCTTTTTTGTCCGATTTCATGTGCCCAACTTGTGTTGATTAACTGATTACTTGCTTGACTTCATTCCTTCATGCTTTGCCTCTTTCCTGCTGATTTGCGTCAATTTGTGCATTGTGTTCTGATTTTTCAGTGTATTTGTGCTGCAATGGAATATTCACTGAATACGTTGAGTTGGTGACTTAGTCGTTTGTTCATCTATTGTTTTAGTTACAGTTATAGTTATTACCATGTTCATTTTATGTTTTTCTGTTTTATGCATCAATTTGTTTTATGTATTCTGTTTTTCTTATTTTCTTCCATATAAAAGGCAGGCTAGCCCAACGGCTTGTTAAAAAAAAAAAACTTGTACAAACTAGCGAAGTGAATCCATCTCTGACAGTCCAAAAATGAAAAGAATTGTAATATTCTGAACCATTCATAAACATCACAGCAAATAAGATTAAGACATTTATGGCTAACAAGCTGTAACAAGACGTTGGGTTGTTAGTTGTTACTTCTTAATAGAAGGCAACTATTGTGCGCTCCTTACTACACAAATACAATGTGCACACTAAGTCACATGGGTACTTCAAAATTGTCCTCGTACCCATCTCGCTGTACCCATACCCAAAGTGGGCACTTGGACACACTTGAGTATTTTTTATATCAAAACTGCTCGATTTTGATTTAATTTTTTCCAACTCAGTTTTCATTTTGTTTTTAGAGTTATTGTTCATTAACATGCAATTTTTTTTTTATCTATATCACTTGTTTGTTTAAATGTTGCTTTCATTAACATGTCACATGGATACGGGTACGGTTTTATACATCATTGGCTAATTGCAATCTAGTTGGTTATGTATTCCAGCTCAAAAAAATTGAGAACACTACTTCTTGCAAGAGAAAATGCAACTGTTGAGAACTTATTAAAGGAGCAAATTTGCATGGAATGAACATAGAGTCTACTGTTTCTGATGGGTGGACAGACAGAAGCGACCATTAATAAATTATATAGCTTATTTACCTAATTATCCAATTTTCTTAAAGTGTGTTGATGCATCTGGAGAACATAAAAAATGCAAAATATTTGAAGAGGCTATTCATAGAAATGATCAAAGAAGTGGGAGAAGAAAATGCAGTGCATATTGTTACTAATAATGCACCAGTATGCAGTCGTGCTGATATGAATTTATCAAGTGATCCCAAATACAATCATATTTTCTAGATGTCTTGCGTAGCACATGGCTTAGAACTTACACTAAAGAGTATTTGCAACCCCTCAAAAGAAGACCCAAAAGCATATACTCTATGTTCATGGCGTGAAGGACTTGAACATGATGTATCAAAACTTTTGTTGTAAACCATCATCATGCTCTCTCTATATTCAAGATGCGTTTTAATTTACGTTGTTGAAGGTTCCCAAGACATGTTTCGCCTCCTTCATTATGATGTTGAAAAGATTAACCAAGTTAAGAGTGCATTGGCGTTGATGGTAATTGACAATGACAAGGAATTTTATCGCAGTAATGATGATAAGAGGGTCGTTAAAAAGTGCATTTTAGATTATTTATGATGGAATAAAGTCACATATTTCCTTCTATTTACCAAGCCTATATAGGAGATGCTAAGACAGGTCGATAAAGATGGACCCATGCTTCACAAAGCTTTTCAAATATGGGATATCATGATTGAAAAAAGTCATATGGCTGTTGATGACTCATTTATTCAATCATGTGCATGAATTCTAGTGAAAAGATTGAACAAAAGCAATACGCCTTTGCATTGCATAGCACACTTTCTAAATCCCAAATATTACTCACAGAAGTGGCTAAAAGGATGTGTTGGTTGTGTATCCTGTCGAATTATAAGAGTTTATATTTCTAGGTGGTTGTTTGCAATATTTAATAGTTAGGAGGTCTCTTTAAACATTTCTCTATTTTCTGTTGATGTACTTTGTAAATCTCTCTTCAACCCTAATCTCTTTATTATGGAGATTAGGGTTAGTAAATGGATTAACAATTCTCTCTCTAAGGCTGCCGGCTGTAACATGGTATCAGAGCCGGCGATCTCCACCCTTCTCCGCCGACAACTGTCGTGATTTTCCGGCGACCCCTTCTCTTCTTCTCCCATCTCTTCCCACTTCTTCTCTTCCTCTATCCTTCCAGAGTTGCAGTGGAAAGTTGTAAATCAGATCTAGCTTCGTGGATGAATAGCAACACATGGACTCCATTATTATCCAGATCTAGGCTCATGGAAAAGTAGTTGCATGTGGATTCTTGTTCAGATCTGGGCTCGTGGAAGATCAAGTGCACGTGGACAATATTCTTATCATATTTTTTGCTGACTGTGGAAAAGTGGCAGCAAGTGGAGTAGTTGCACGTTGGGTATATTTTTTTTTCAGATTGAATATCTGTTTTATAATCTGGTGGACTGATTTGAACAGCAAAGTTTTTTTTATATGCATACGTGGATACGTAGAATCCTGGTGGACTGTTTTGAACAGCAAGTTCATATATTCTTGTTCATTTATTGATTGTTGTGATTGGTGGACTGATTTACTCAGCAGCAAGTTCATAGAAATTTTTTTAAGGACTGCTTTTGGTGCGAAAAAAATATATATTTTGCTGCCTAAGTTTTCTCAAGTTGATTGCTGCATGCAATACTCTTGATTGTATCATAGTGCAACCAGATTAAGATCACATTGTCAAGTCATGCACTATGGCCGCTGAAGGCAAGACAGAGATGCAGTATGAGCATAAGAACACAAGCAATCTCTTTTCTTATGGCTCTACTGTAAAGTTAGATGGATCTAACTATGAGATTAAGTCTCGTGTATTTATGATGTCTGTGATTGGACATCGGAATGAACATGTTATAGAAAAAGATGAACCTGTGATGAATAGTGGAAGATATAGTTCATGGAAGGAAGATAATAATATTGTCATGTCATGGATCATGAATAGTGTGCAACCACAAATTACCTCTATTATTGCATATTATACCTCTGCCAAACAAATGTGGGATTTTTTGAAGCAAACGTACTCAAATGAAAAAAATGTTAGCAAGATCTTGCAGGTGGAGGAGGAATTACTTAATTTACGACAAGGTGACCAAAGTCTTACTCAGTACTTCGCTTCCATCAAGTCAATCTATGAAAGACTTAAAGCTTTGCGTCCTCCATGTCCCACATACCACAAGACTCATGGTGAACAGTCTATAGTGGCAAAGTTTCTACAGAGTCTCTTTCTCGAGTATGCAGTAGCAAAGGCACAGATGTTGACTGGAGCAGAAATTCCTGACCTAACTGAGGCTTACAATAGACTCAGCCGTCTTGCTGTGACTCTTTCTCTGCCTTCCACTGATGCTACTCCCTCTACTTTGGTAGCTTCAGGAGGCCGTGGACGTAATTTCTTCAGGGGGAGGGGTATAGGTCGAAGGTCAGGAAGAGGTCGTGAGAGATTTCAGTGCACCTTCTGTGGGAAAATAGGGCATTTGGAAGAGAGATGTTGGGATAAGCATGGTCGTCTTTCCACTATACCCCTAGGAAGAGGTGTTGCATTTAAGCAGGGCAAAAATTTATTACAGTCTCCTATTGGATCTATCCAGGCAGTTTCATCAATAATAGAGGGGTCTTTATCTTCTTCCAATCCTGAGACTGTGACTATGAATATCAATAGGTCAGAATATGAGGAGTTCTTAGCACACAGATCTACTCAACCGTCGGCCTTTATAGTTATGATAGACAGTACTATGTCTGTTGATACTGCCCCACATGATACAGGTACTACTTGGATTATTGATTCAGGTTTTGTAGTAGACCTTCTATGTTTATCGTACTACACTCATTACCTCAGACACGTCATGTGAGGCTTGCAGATGGTAGATGGTCTCCTATTATGGTTATGGAAATATTAAGATTTCTTAGTCTATGACAATTCCTAATGTGTTGTATGCTCCTAAGTTTACCACTAATTTTTTATCAGTTGAACAATTGATTAATGATTTACATTGTCATGTTACATTTCTCTCTGATGTATGTTCATTTCAAGACTTGCAAACTGGGAAGACGATTAGTGGAGGCTATGAGAAAGGGGGCATCTACTTCTTATCTGATTCTGTGGGTATTGCAGTTGTCTCGACTTCTTCATTGTCCTCCTCCTTCCAGTGGCATCTCAGATTTGGTCATCCATATGTCTCCAAGCTCTGTCACCTACTTCCTCATCTATCAGTACCAGTCATTCCAGTGTGAGGCCTGTCAACTTGGCAAGCACACCCGTAGCAGTTATTCATCGAGTCTTAGTCCGTCCAATTGTGGACTATTTGATCTTCTTCATGTTGATGTGTGGGGTCCTAACAGAGTTGCTAGTAGGTCTAGATTTCGTTATTTTCTTGTCATTGTTGATGATTATTCTCGAGTCACTTGGGTTTTTCTTTTGAAAGAAAGGTCTTGGCTTTTTCTTTTGAAAGAAATGTCTGCAGTCATGTACTCTCAAGAACCTTATTATTGAAATAAATATCAGTTTGGTATTCTTGTTAAAAGCATTCGCATTGATAATGCTCTTGAGTTCAAGGCATCTACCTTAATGAAATTTTACTTTGATAATGGCATTTCTCCTCAGTTTACTTGTCCCCATACCTCCCAACAAAATGGAGTAGCTGAGCGGAAACATCGCCAACTTTTAAATGTGACACGCTCTCTAATACTTCATACTAATCTACCTGCATATTTTTGGGGAGATGTCATCCTCACTGCCTGTTACTTGACCAACCGTTTACCCTCATCCTCCATTGACAACAAGGTTCCCATTAAACTTGTGCACCCACAACGACCCTTGTTTCCAGTGGTTCCCAAAGTCTTTGGTTGCGCATGCTTCGTTCACATACTTGGACCCACACGTGATAAATTGGGTGTCTACGCCATTAAGTGTATCTTTATTGGCTACTCCAGGAATCATAAAAGTTACAAATGCTTTGACCCATTGACTCAAAAAGTTACAAATGCTTTGACCCATTGAGATTATGAGATTATAAGTGTGAAATATTAATTTTTTTTTTCATTTTATCATTTTTTTAGAATATAAAATTTGTCGTACCTGCATACCCACAATTTTTAAAATTGCCGTGTATGAACCCGTACCACCATACCCGACTGTATCCACACCCATGTGACATAGCTATGTCCTATACCCATGACTTTTGGACTTGGTCTGCACCCATACCCATAGCCGAACTCGTACCCAAGTAACAGCCCTACATGAGAAACATGGCAACTAGAAAAAGGAAACAAAAGGAACCAAGACTGTGAGGGACTTACCTGCAGTATTAACTTCCACCCTAGCTCTTTCAAAGTTGAATTCCTAGATATTTCAAGCATTGCACACATAGCAACATCTGCTGCACTCCCCTATTTAAATAAGAAAAGAGATAGTAAACTATAATACTACATGAATATCAAAAAATAGACAAAATTTTGAAGTGTATAAGCAAGTACCTGCACCGGAGCATTGATAGCCGCACGTTCAATGTGGGATTTAAGGGCACTACTAGCATTGTCCAGAGAGGGAAAACGACGAGCCCTTCCAAGCAATGTGTGAACAGAGTGTTTTTTATGAGCTTCGTTTTTGCGCTCTTCTTGCCATTTAAGTACCTCCTGCCTTTCCTTGTACCAAAGTTCTACTGTTTCTTTTGCTTCCTTAATAGAAACCTGGTTATGCCAAAACTTTTGTCAAACAAAAAACCTTTTGGCACCCTGTGCATTAAAAGTAACGTAACGAAATTGTAAACTTTGCCCGGTTAGCAACTCAAAAAAGTATATTTCCCTCTTATAAATGAAAACCATATCTGGACATGCAACATATGTACATATGCATTAACTGAAAATAAAGCTTATCTTTCATGTATTAAAAGAGTTAAGTTTATTAAATGGCATGCCCAAGTAGATACAACAACTGGGTTTGCCCAACCTAACCCAAAATTAATTAGAATTTAGCCATTAGTATTAGAACGGCCAATACCACAAAAGTGATGCAACATGAGTTGATCAAAACCAGTTGAACCACAAAGCAAAAGATGGCACTGTTTCCGTATACAACTTCATAGAGGGCTTAATGCAGTAATCACGAGTCACAACCAATGGAGAAAATAATGACATAAAAATCGAGCCTGAAGAGTTTCTGAAAATTGACAAAGAAAGATGGTAGTTGTTTCACCTGCATAAATTTTGGATAAAGCAAAATGTGCAGAGATGATGCCATTCCTTTCATATTGACTTGTGCCAAGTGACATGGGTACGTGTGCATGTCTAACATGTGCATGTGAATGTGTACGTGGGTGCTATGTATATTCCCCCAGCATATGCATGCAGATACAAACAAATACACAAGGTATTTGCTTCAAGAAATAAAATCATGCATCATGCACATATCCAGAAAGACACACATGTGCTCAAACATGTGCACCCAGCTTGACGTAAATCTTGACTGTACCGATCAGCAGGGTATGGGTCAAATGGTCCAAGTATGGATCAAACAGTACTGGATACGGTCAACTGTACCAATATAGAACTCAGTCAAAGTTGACTGAATCCTTTCATGTCCAAACCTTAGGATTTCTTTTTCTTTTTCTTTTTTTTTACATCGTTTATACTCGAGCAAATGCATATATGTACAGTCGTACCCACGTTTTTTTAAATGGTCCGAACCCATACAGATTAATAACAAATTCTATTAATATAAGTTACATAACTCTACATCATAATGAAATACTAATATAATTTAGATATTTAGTATGTTTGTCATTTTCATACTTTATTCATTAGTTTCTTCTCTATAAATTTGAATCATGAATGTGTTATTTTGTTGGTTTAAATTCCTTCTTTTATATATATATATATATATATATATATATATATATATATATATAATTGTTCATACTCCCTTGCCCAAGCTTTTTTAAAATGGTTTGAACCTGTACTCATACCCCTAGCACCCTTACCCATACCTATGTGACATAGGTGCAGAGAGAAACAATGTCAAAGATATAAAAATAGACACAGGTGCGTCATTTCTCACTAAACTTGACTTTTAAGACAATAGCAAGCCGATCAGGTCAGCAAATTTATCTTGCAAGTGACAACAGCTGTAGCTTTTATTTGATTTCCGACTAAACAATGCGAGGAACCTTTGTTAGAATCAATCTCAAAATTAAAAGGTCAGAGAGAAACAATAGACATTCTAACCAAGACATTCCCCTCTACCAAGTTTCAACATAGACAGAAATATAGATCTCAGGTTCCCATCAGCAGGTTCTGCTCCCAGTATTTCTCAACAATTTGTTCCTCTTGAGAACAAAAAAACAAATCTCAAAAACTTTATAAAATGAGTTTTAAGAAATTGTGCTAGATTTTCTTATTCATAATAATTACTAAAGCAAATTAACAATTTTTTTAGGAATATATTGAATATCTGATATATATATATATATATATATATATATATATATATATATATATATATATATATATATATATATATCAGATATTCAATATATTCCTAAAAAATTGTTGTGTGTGTATGTGTGTGTGTGTGTGTGTGTGTGTGGTGGGGATCCAGCTGTCCCACATACCACATTCAAACTTTTCTGCATCCTATGTGACAGAATTCAAGCTCATAAAGAGACAGGTCTTCGTGTCATGTAGTTAATAACTTAATAAGAATAAAAGGAACAATCAAGTTCATACCTTCCAATCACGAGCAAGACCCACTGCTGTCTTCCCATAGGCAATAGAAAAATTAAGCATCTTCGCTTTCCTTCTTTCTGAGGCAAAAGCATCCTTCATATGAAAGGACAAGAATTGGTCTCTCATTAGTTAAACAGATATACAAAACTGTCCCATCCACAATTTTCTTTAAATTCAAAAGTCTCATTTTGTCATACAAATGCCATTCCATCAATAAAACAAACAAGAAAAAAAAATAGACATATCTTCTTCTGGCCACACATAAATCATAATTTTAACACACCATAATTAAGAATGAAATATGATAATGAAAAAAATAACAAATGATGTTAGAATATTGGTTAATGGGTTAGGTAGTTTTATGGAATTTTAAGAAGTTACATGTCTTATTTGTTAACTTTTATATTTCTTGAGTATCCATATGTAATTTTTGTTTTAGCCGCCTCTCCCTAATCTCTTTTAATCAGAGATTAGGGTTAATAGCAATTAAGGTTTTTGCTCTCACCGTCTCTTTCTCTCTCTCTCGACGTCGTCTCTTCTCCCTTGGTCTCACGCAACACGGTAACAAAGCGTGTTCCTTCTTGGGACTGACATCTGTTCCGATTCATCACTCATCTCCTTTTTTTTCATATCCATCATCTTCTCCTTCTTCTACTCTACTTACCCTCGTACCTGTTGGGCTCGATTTAGGGTTTTCTCAAAAATTTTCAAGACCCTAGATTGATGCCTTGTTGCAGTTGAGTTAAATACATCACTCCAGCAGTATGGTCTACATTTGTGTTGGTCTATTATTCTACAATCTGTTATGTGTTGACGGTCTACACAATTTTTTTACTTCTGTCGTGTGGTGATCGATGGTTCATTTCTGATCAGATTTATTCTACTATATATATATATACATATATATATATATATATATATATATATATATATATATTCTCTTTTGGCTGAATTCTAGTGGACAGATTTATGATGGTTGAAAATCCTAAACCTGATTCTTCTCATGAGTTTAAATTGGGGGCGATCCATTCTCTTATGGTTCTACAATTAAGTTGGATGGCCTTACCTATGAAATCTAGTCGAGGTCATTCGTGATGTCGGTCACTGGACATCGAAAAAAATATTTACTTGAGAAAGATGAACCAGTAATGAAGACTAAAAAGTATGCTTCTTGGGAAGAAGATAACAGCATGGTTATGTCTTGGATAATGAACAGTGCAGACACTTCTATTGCTCCTACCATTGCATATTACACTACTGCTAAGGAGATGTGGGACTTTTTATGTCAGACTTATTCACATGATAAGAATGTGAATAAGGTATTCCAGGTAGACAAGAATTATACAAACTGCAACAGGGTGATATGAGTTTGCCCCAATATTTTGCTAAACACAGAAATGAAAAAAAAAATGAAATGAAAAAACAATATGCTAAACACAGAAATGAAAAAACCCTTTTTTGACGTTAAAAATTTTTAAAATAAAAAATATCAAAAAAGGATGAAAATAGGCTTAACGCAGTTTGACCGCACCCAACTCGAGTCAAACACGAGTCAAGTGCGTGTCCAAAATGGACGAAAATGATCGGGTGTTGCTGACGGCACCCAACTCGAGTCAAACACGAGTCAGATGCGTGTCCAAAATGGACGAAAATGATCGGGTGTGGCTGACCGCGCCCGACTCTTGTTGACTCGAGTCGGGTGCGAATTTGAGCCGCATTTGCACCCAAGTCGTGTCGACAAGGGTGCGGCAATCTTTCTGCAGCATTCGGGTGACTTAGAGGCTAAGTCGTGTGCATGTCACTCTATCTCAGTGACACACCCACATCAGCACTGGTAGCTTCCAATGGACGTGGGTCAAGTTCTTCCTCTATCTCTAGAGGAAGAGGTACAGGTTGGGGGATTGGAGGACGTGGACGATTTCAATGTACCCATTGTGGAAAAACGGGTCATTTTGTGGACAGGCGTTGGGATATCTATGGTAGACCATCTGGAGGCTCACAGGAAAGATGGTCTAAGACTCCTACAGTCAGAGGTACTTTATCATCCGCCCTTACAGGAATGGCTCAGGCAGCAGCCATTGGAGAAAATCCAACTACTTCTGAGTCTTTCTCTCTTAGCTTAAGCAAGGCAGAGTATGAGCATATATTATCCAAAAGAGCTGCTTTATCTTCCTCATCGGTCTTTGCCTCGTCTAGAGTAGTTGGTTATGCTCTCTCTACAGTTTCACACGACCCAAGTACAGTTTGGATGATTGTTAAGTGCCTCAAGGCACTTTTATAGCAGGCCATGTTTGTTTTCTTCCTTGACCAAGTTTGATCAGCCACGGTTTGTTAAATTAGCCGATGGCAGATTCTCTCCCATTTTGGGAAGTGATGTTAAAATCTCTCCGTCCTTGAGTTTATCACATGTTTTATATACTCCAGAGTTTCCTACAAACCTGTTGTCAGTGCAGCAGCTAACCTCTTGCTTGCAATGTAAGGTCATGTTCAACTCTAATTCTTGTGTATTTCAGGACTTACAAACTGGGAAGATGATTGGTGGAGGCCATGAGCAAATGAGGAATCTACATATTATTGACATTTGTGGATTTTGCAGCCATTTTTGTGCCTCAAAAACCCACTCCGCATCAGTTGCACCTGCGGTTGGGTCATCCTTCTCCATTGAAGTTGCATCATATTCTTCCTAATATTTTTTTGTCAGAGTACTTTGAGTGTGAAGCTTGCCAGTTTGGCAAACACACTCAAAGCAGTTTTCCTTCCTGTTTGAGCACATGCAATCAGAGTCTTTTTTATCTTCTTCATGCTGATGTGTGGGTCCCAATCGAGTTGCTAGCAGGTGTAAGTTTTGTTTCTATCTGGTTATTGTTGATGATTATTCTAGAGTCAATTGGGTGTTTTTGTTGAAAGAGAGGTCTGATGTATTTTCAAAAATTTTATTCTAGAAATAAAGACTCAATTTTCTTCTACTGTCAAATGCGTTCGCACTGATAATGCTTTAGAATTCAAAGCCTCCAATTTTATACAGTTTTACAACACTCATGGTATTCGACAACAATTTACATGTCCCCACACGTCTCGATAAAATGGGGTTGCTAAGAGAAAGCATCACCAACTTCTAGACATGGCTCGCACCCTTATGTTGCACACTCATCTCCCTGTAGGCATTTAGGGAGATGTCATACTTACTGTTTGCTACCTGATCAATCGTTTACCATCCTCAGCTGTTCAAAATGAAATCCCCATCCAACGAATGTTTCCAAATGGACCTCTATTTCAGATTCCTCCAAAGGTATTTGGTTGTACTTGTTTTGTTCATGTTCTTCGTCCACACGGATAAATTTGTTGCTCATTCCATCAAATGTGTTTTCATTGGCTATCCTTCCCATCAAAAAGGCTACAAGTCTTTTGATCTCTTAACTCATTAGAAATTTATAAGTGTAGATGTTACATTCTTTGAGTCTCAACCTTACTACATCTCCACTCGTCCTCCTGAAAAGGTGTCACCTTTGGTTCCTCATACTCTTCCTCCCTTTCCATTGGAGTCGGTTCCTTCTCACTTTGAGTCTGTCCCTCCTCCCAACAGCCGCTTTAAGGATCCTCTACAGATTTATATTCGTCGACATAAGGCTCCACTACCACTCCACCAATGTCTCCTCAAGAGGTAAGCTCTCATGAAAACTTGGATTATGGCACTCATGGCACTGATGACCTTCCCATAGCTCTTCGCAAAGGAAAACGGCAATGTACATTGCATCCTATCTCACATGTTGTGTGTAGTGACCATGTGAGACTAGCTTTGATCAATTCATTCATCCTATGGCTGTTCATTCTATTCCTTCAAGTTATCAACAGGCTCTTATGGACCCAAAGTGGAAACAAACAATGCAAGAAGAGATGGATGCATTGATGTCCAAAGCCACATGAGAGTTGGTGAATCTACCACCTAATTGTGATGTTGTTGGGTCCAAGTGGGTATTCACTATCCAGTATCATTCACTATGGAGCGGTATAAGGCACCTTAGTTGCAAAAGGGTTTAGTCAAACATATGGAGCTGACTTCCTTGAAACATTTTCTCATGTGGCCCAGCTTGGCACCATCACGCTTTATCATCTCTGTCGTACCAAGCATGAGGACTCAGTTTGGGTACATATATAGCTAACGCAGCATACATGCTTTCAAAGTCAAATGGTTGCTGCATATACATTGTCTCAAATAGATCTCCATAAAGTTGTTTGAGGTTCTATCGATGTGTGGATTTCAGAGGTCTCCATTGGATCATTCCCTTTTTATAAAAAAATGAGCTTTAGGTATGGCTATTCTAGTTATGTATGTGGATGATATTATTCTTACAGGCGATAATGATCAAGATATTTATGCTACAAAGAAGTTTCTTCAACAATACTTTGTAACAAAAGATCTTGGTCAGTTGTGATACTTCCTAGGCATTGAGGTTGCCAGAAGTAATAACGGAATAATTCTATGTCAAAGAAAGTATCTGTTGGACATATTACAGGAGACCGGGATGCTTGGAGCAAAAGTTGCTAATTTGCCTATGAATCCTCATCTACATCTGCATGAAGATCAATCTGAAGTTGTAGACTCACGATCACATGGATCCCTCATTGGGAAATTGTTGTACGTAACTATCACTCGTCCAGATATAAATTTTGTAGTGGGACGTCAGAGCCGGTTTCAGGTACATTGGGAAGCAGCCATGATGGTTCTTCGGTATTTAAAGTCATCTCCAGGGAAACGGTTGTAGTTTAAAAAGGGTTCAACTTCTGAAGTTGAAGCATTCAGTGATGTTGTCTATGCCGAATCACTAGAAGATAGAATATCTACTACAAGATTCTGTGTCTTTATAGGAGGCAATCTGATGCAAGATGAAAGCATAACCAAATCTTGTAATTGGATCTAGTTAGATTTTTAATACTTGTAAACGGATCCAGATCCGTAAGCCATTCCTGTCTCTATATAAAGGGACGTTGGTTCATTTTGTAGACAGTCAATCAGTTGAAGAAGTGAAATGCAAGTTTTCTTAGTTTTCTCTGTTCTTCTTGTTCGTTTGATCATGTGCTTGAATTTTAGTTAGTTTAAGCTTAGTTTTAGTTTAGTAGTGAATGAAGTGGATTAAGATCTGTTTATCTTAATTCTTATCGCATCAATTGGTATCAGAGCGAGACTTTTACGAACATGAAAGACCAAGTTCAGCAAACCTTGCTGCTGACCATAGCAAGGCAGGAAGCTGATTTATTGTTCGTTCGACAGGATCTTGCTGTCGTAACCAGAAACATTGACGAAATCAAAGAAATGCTCTGCTCGTTTTTGCATTACTCACAAAATAAAGCAGAAAATTACCAGGCGTTTCCTGCAAATGGTATTCCCAATCTCTGTGCATTAAGAGCCGAAGGATCGTCGCAAGGTTACTCTGCAAGAGACGCAAGGGCTTTGGGGGAATCTTGAATGCATCAATGGAAGGAGTTCCTGCCGGAGGCCCGTTGTCGGCAGGTGTAGCAAATCTGACAGCAGGGCGCCTCGCCAGAGCTCCTCTATTTCCGTCAAGAGGTGGTGTAGAACCTACCCATCGTCAGGCATAAGTCACGGCCCACGTTGGTTTGCCCTTCGGTGAGCAAATGAAGGCACCATGTCCGGCAAAGGGAGCGTCGTCAGCATCGGCTCCTCCTAGTGCACTGGGTGAAAGTGCGGTAGACGTCGCCGACTAGTGGTGGTGCAGGGGACGTCGCCAGTAGTTCTGCTCAACTGAAGGGGCAAAATCTGGCAGCGTCTCCATTCGACAGGCCACCGCCCGTCGCTCTGCCTCCCGCCGCAGTTCGAGGACCGAGGGAAAGTCAGTCGCCACCGCCGTTCACCCACCATCATCACGGGTGGGAGGCGGTGGGTGCCCCGCCCTCTGGTTTGCCCCTTCCACCTCTGTTTGAGGCGAAAAAAGGGAAACTCGAGCGGCGCCTTGAGTTACCGCTCGAGGGTTTGGGTGGGTTCCTTTTGGGACCGGTTCAAGCGGAACTGGGTTTTAGACCCGATTCGAACCTGTATTGCTTAGTCTCCTGGTTCAAGAGTTTGGATCCAAACCCAATTCCACTTCTTCCACTTTCATTAACTGGATCCGGTGCGGGGTTGCTCCAGAATCAAGTCCAAGCTCAAGTTCCTTGTCCAAAGCCTCAAAACTACCACCTTGACCTCGGGCAACGAGCGGAACACCACTTTAGCATACACATGCGAGCGGTGGGACCTTTTGTTCAACAGATCCAAACCCTCTAAGGTGAAAAAGCATTTTGGCACAACGAAAGATTTAAACTCGTCGAGGACAACTCTTTTCCAACTAGGGGAGTTTGATGCAAGATGAAAGCATAACCAAATCTTGTAACTGGATCTAGTTAGATTTTTAGTACTTGTAAACGGATCCAGATCCGTAATCCATCCCTTTCTCTATATAAAGGGACGTTGGTTCATTTTGTAGACAGTTGAAGAAGTGAAATGAAAGTTTTCTTAGTTTTCTTTGTTCTTCTTGTTCGTTTGATCATGTGCTTGAGTTTTAGTTAGTTTAAGCTTAGTTTTAGTTTAGTAGTGAATGCAGTGGATTAAGATCTGTTTATCTTATTCTTATTGCATCACAATCTTATATCCTCGAGAAGCAAAAAACAGAATGTGGTGGCTAGGTCTAGTGTTGAATCTGAATATAGGGCTATGGCCCACACTGCTGTAGAAATGACTTGGGTTCGGTCTATGCTTACAAATTTGGAGATCCCCGTCACACTTCCAATGAAGATGTATTGTGATAACAAGGTTGTCACATACATAGCTATCAATCCTGTATTCCACGAGAGGACAAAACATATCGAGGTTGATTGTCACTTCATTAGGGATTTGGTGCAGGAAGGAGTTACATCCAGTGCATGTTTCATCAGAGAACAAGGCAGCAGACTTACTCACTAAGGCACTATCATTCGCGAGTTTACAAGAGGTTGTAACAAGCTGACCATGATTGACATCTATGCTCCAGCTTGAGGAGGAGTGTTAGAATATTAGTTAATGAAGGTTGTTTTATGAAATTTTAAGAAGTTACATATGTCTTAACTTTTATATTTCTTGAGGAATCATATGTAATTTTTTGTTTTAGCCGCCCCTCACTAATTTCTTTTAATTAGAGATTAGGGTTAATAGCAATTAAGGATTTTGCTCTCACCGTCGCTCTCTCTCTCGACCTCGTCTCTTCTACCTTGGTTTCACGCAACAAATGAAATTTCCAGGAAACCCCTATTAAGAGCTAAAAGAGCATCAACTACTCGGAAGCCAAAACAGTGAGAATGAAACTAGTATCCAAGTCCAGCTCAGTTACATTTCCTTAATAATTAAACAATGACAAGAAAAAATCTATCAAACTCATGGTTCTAAGTTCTAACTTCTAACTCAAAGAATGATTTTCTCTGAATTGGACATGTACTTTCAAAGACACTGGATTTTCTCTGATTTGGATATGCAGTTTCAACGAGGACGGAAACATGTAAAGAAGGTTTCTACAAATGAAGTGAGAATAAGAACCAAAATTTCAGATCATGCTGATGAATTAAGTTTAGAACCTTCTCTCTCATTGGCAGAGATTACCTTCAAAAGAGGAGCAGGAGGTTTCTCTTCACCAGGTTTTGGGGACCACTCAAGCAAAACTTGATTTTTCTCCACAGCCTCTCGTATGTGAGTATACATATTCATAGCAGTCCTTGAATGGAAATCTCCACCAGCTCTGAAGGCATTCAGCATACTCTTGCAGTTTGAAAGGTGGGCCAAAATTCTCAGCTCCAGCTACCAAGAAAAGAAAAAATCCACTTTCAGTATAGAAAGAGTAGGGGAGAAAAATAATACGGCAACAACCACCATTAGCATGACCCCCATATATCATCAATTTAGACAAAAAAAACCTGCCCATAATCAGCAACGATAAGAGAATTCCCAGGTTCTGCTACAAATGCTTGTCGAATTTTATAACGGTCCTTCTCCAAGGCAGGCTGGTTCTGAAAGATAGCAAGAACAGCAATAGTAGCAATACCAATTAGGCAGTTAGATGCATGACAGCATACAGTTTTACAGAAAACGCAGAACACTTATCAGCCAGAGGCACAATGCCAGATGCAGGTTTCATAAAACATAATTTTGATCGATAAACTTGGAAGAACAGCTTATCAAACCTGCTAATGTAAGAAGGAACATCATTTCCAATATTTCCATTGAAGTGTTAAAATATGCATATGTGTCATATATTTGTGTAGTAGTACTATGTTTTACATCTACATGCTTGTGAACATACTTCCTATAATGTGTATGTGTGTACATATAGGACCAGTTGATCAATCCGCTAGTCACATATTTTTTTCACATTTTTGAAAAGAACTAACTATGCAGATATGTTCATGTGTAAAACTATGAAAATCGGTATAAATTCCATATCCGTTGAACATACAGATGAGTTTTATAAGGAAAAAAAAATCTGAAAGCTAGTTCCAATTGAAATCCATGGGAGAGAGACTCCCTACCCTTATTAACCATCATAAAAGAATTTACGTACATGGAAGAATGAGAAGAAAACAGAAACACAAGCTGAAACAACTCATCACTACTGGTCCAGCAAAAGAAAAGTCTTTACAAATTTCTAACAGAGCTACTACTATTCGAAAGACAGGTCGCAGAAGATATCCAAATAGTCCCATACAGAAACCATGCGGGTCAGCCAATTTCATAAGTCCTGTCTTGATCGCTGCATGACAACAATCTTGTACCAACCTCCAGAGGAAGTTTTTGCTCAACAACCACAATGCTATCAATCTGGAGCCCCTTGCTCAACCATTCAGGTGGCCATTTCCTTCCACCCTCAATCATACCTCTAAGCCTTCGCATCCAACTTTTATTGTTGCCAGAGACATTGATGGTTCCTTGACTGGAATTTACTATTTCCAGCCCCCATTCCAGCACCTTCCTCTCTGCCTTGTCATCCCCACCGCCAATTTCCTCTTTACACCATACCCGACCTCCATTTGTAACGGGGTTCACAAAGCCATTAACTACCCTAGCACACCCCTTCCATCTGTTAATAATATGCACCACCTAAACCTGTTCCTCCTCCTGCGCCTCACCCCCACAGACTAAACAGGTTCAAACCCAAATTTTAACTTCCTCCTCTATCAAACTATCTCTCCATTTAATAGCCATGAAAGCATCTGCAGTGGCTCCAAATTGAACACACATTGACTATCAGGAACGCAACCTTCATCATGAATAGACTTGTTCCTCCACCACCATACCCTCCAACAGACTACATGAGAACAGATAGTCCAGCATTGTTTCAACCATTTTTTTTTTAAACTGCACCTTATTCCAAGCTTTGAACTTAGTAATATCAAGCCAAAGAATTCTAGATCTCCCAAAATTCCTTACCAGCTGACTCCGTACCTTGTTGATCACCTTGCAATCAATGAGTAAATGATAGTTACTCTCTTCCTCCTCTCTGCACAACTGACATCTATTAACTAATTGAATCCCATATTGTTCAACCGATCAACTGTGAGAAGCTTGCCTTCACAAGCCAAATAAGTGAACCAACATGCCCTCGCAGGAGCCTTGTTAGTCCAAAGATCTTTCCTCCATCACTCCTCTCTTCCTCCTGGATTAAGGACCTTCCAGATAGAGTGCGCTTTGAGATCTCCACTACCATTCCTCCATATAATGTTATCTTTTTTATCATTAAGCACAAGGTTTCTTACTCTATTGCCAAATTTTGGAATCAAACCTTCAAATCTAGCCATTTTTTCCTTGGCTACACTGACTTTCATGGACAGAGACTTGTAAGCTTCATCATATTTCTCTCCTCCCACAACCCTGATTAGAATGCGATCCAACCAAAAGTCAGTCCAAAATCTACATCTTTGGCCATTTCCCAATCTGAAAGCTAGTTATTAAACTTCCATCAACCTTTTACCTTTTAACTTTTTGTTTGTGCCTTTGTGGATGAGTGTTGTGAGCAATGTTTTAAAACCTGGTGAGTCAGGACTCGACTCGTTCGTTCTTGACTCGTGACTCGGCAGGTCAACTCGGTCACTCAGGCTGGGTTTTGTTAACTATTGCTTTAAAAGTAAAACAATGTACAAGTCATCATTTAAATATAAACAAGTTGTAAAATAACGTGAATACATGTATAATTCATACCATCAAGTAATACCTAAGTTACATTGTCTATTTTGTTAACAAGAAATTGATAACAAGATTCATAATTGCATTTGTCAAAGAAAACTGTGTGGCAAGAATCAACATATCAACGGAAAACAAGCCAATAAAAATCAAACACTAAAAATAACACATTCAACATTTACAACTATCTAATGGTTAACAAATACAACATATATGTTAATATGATATAAAACTAAAAATCCAAAACTAACAACTCCAATGTCCTAATTTCCTAAAACTTGAAATAAATACACTGACACCATATAAGAAGTAAAACCTAATTAGTTTTACCTTTTCATTTGTAATATATAAATTTATAAATGAACAATAATTCTAAATTCTTATACTCCAATAATTTAGAAGATTCATGTCAAAATTTAAGTAATATAATAAACAAATGACCTTGTTAATTCCAAAATACAAAATTTGCCACTAGACCACACTGAGTCAAACAAGCTTCAGCCGAGTCAAACCAAGTTTCAGCCAAGTCATGCCGAGTTTTGACAAAAACCGAGTCTCCTTATTGGGTTGACTCGTTAGAGGGCCGAGTCAAACCAAGTTAACCGAGTCAGCTTGTTGGCAACTTGGCTCGGCGAGTTTTTAAACACTGGTTGTCAGTCCATGTGTGAGAGAGTAAGCCTTACATTATGGCTTAAACATCAATATTCAGAGTGCATTTTATGCTAACTACATAAATGCACAAGCAGAACACACATTCTACTAAAGAATAATATATATCATACTTTTTTGACAATCCTGTCATGGGCATGGTGACACTTGTAAGAAGACCCTACATAAAGATATATTAAGAACACTGACCATCATAACAATAGACCATAATTTATTAATTTTGTAGCTTTTGCAACTGCTTGACTGAATGAAGCTTACATTGGCTGAATGAAGCTTACACACTGCACATAGGAGTGGGCAACAGGCGAGCTTGCCAAATCGACCCACGGGCTGAATTGACTGGGCTTGTCCCAGCTTGATTGTTTAAATGACTGGTTGAAACAGCGGGCACCAGCAAAGGCCTGTATATGCATACATGATATCCAATCCAGCCATTTTGCCCCTTGTTTTTCATTTTCAGAAGACTCACCATGTTAGATGATTCTAAACAAATTCTTTTGACTCAGTTATGAAGAGGTTGATACCAGAATGCTGACCCAGTAACATACTAATCCAGGTTAACTCAAGCAATTAATGAGTAGACTTATCGGGTTCACCAAATAGGGCATAAAGCACATTAACACTAACTAGATTAGTTTCATTTGTTTTATTTATGCCCTCCACTTTTTGGAATGATGTTGAAATGAAAATTTAGTGGAAGACATCAACTAGTTAAATTTTTTCATTTCAAATCTTTTTATCCATAGAACAACTACATAAACTTTGCATTAATCATCTGTGAGTTGTAAATTTTTACAGTTTGCAAATTACAAGTGTGCTACCCTAAGTTCCATCTGCTTTATAGGTCTTCAACTTCATATTAGTGTTTTTACTTGTTCAATCAAAGTGCTGCATGATACGTTCGATGTGAAGATTCTTGGAGTTCAAAGGGCCTCCCATGCAGGACTCTCCAGACATGGAGGTTTCTTACACAACAAGAAGGCGATGGAAGGTACAGTTTGCCAAACCATCCAATGCAAGAGCTATTTTGGTCTATTGATTCTTGAGCATGGCTGATTGCAGTCATCCAAGAGAGAGTGTGTGTGTGTTTGTATGCTACAAAACTAAGAACATCCCAGACTCAATCTGATCCAATAAAATACTTGCACTCAATCTCAAGGTCAAAGATAATCTCAAACATATGAACCTGCAAATTTGGCCGCCTAGAAGATAGCCGCCCAGTCTCAGTATTGATATTTAATGAACAATGTATACGCCCATTTTTTCCCATTATTTCCTTTCCCTGTAGTAATAGAAAACAAAACACAGAACATCACTATAGCAAAATTACAGAAGATGCAAAGATGGATACATGGATATAATTTACAGATGTCATCCTGAAAAGAAAATGAGAAACAACCAGCGCCGCTGCATGTATAAACCTTTTGTCATTTTTCCTAACGATATCCAAGCTAGAGAAAGTTGATAAAAAATGCTCATGCACAAAAACACATGCCTGCCACCCATATACACACTCACACTATGTGGAACAACTGAATGGCATGCCCCAGTGCCACTGTTTCACCGTGTATGGAATGCTAGAAAATGAAACTTCCACACAATCTAATTCTACACGATCCAACAAATGTTCTTTGTTAAAAATCAGCTGCTATTGCTTTTTTAAAAGTAAAATCATGAATTTCTAAGGCATCAAATTCTGTCATACTGAGTCTTTCATTTTTCTTGTTCTTGGTTTAACTTCTTGCACACCCATTCACTCTTTGTGCAGTAGGCATGTAATCTTTTCAGAATATTAAGAGGATTCTGGTCATTCTAGAAGACCAGACCAGCTAAACATTCAGCTGGTTCAACAGTCAGTCATATATTAAGCTGGTTACCCAATAGGTACTCATTAGGTTCTCTGTACAGAAACAGGGGTATGACTTGTCACATAGGTATAGGCACAGGTGCCGGTATGGAGCATTTTCAAAAAAAAAATCAGTATATATATATATATATATATATATATATAAATAAACTTCAATATACATAGTGTTTTTATCTTTTTTTTTTGTATCTTACTTGTTTATGGCTTATGAGATGTTTAGTCTTTATGATGGAAGTTTTATTTAGAAGCTATGTCACATAAGTACGGGTACGGGTGCGGGTACGGGTGCTAGTACGAGTACGGACCATTTTTAAAAAACTTGGGTACAGGGGTACGGTTGTACACACACATGCACATATACATATATATGTAAAAAAATTTCAAACAAAATAACATATTCACACGTATATATATCAAAAATTACAAACAGAATATATTCATAAATCATAATCCAAAACTTATCAGCCTATAAGTAAAGGACATCCAACAAACCAAGAACACCACAAAGGGAGACGGCCCGAGTCCATCCAAAGAGACGTACACCCGCTCCTCCTTCCATCCTTGTCTCTGACTCCCACTCCCTCTCTGCGCATCCATGGCTGCCGAGGCAACGGCCGCCACTAGTACTGTTCTGCCTCTCGTGGGGAAGAAACGTTATAGCGAAGACGATGTGGGGTCTTATGACAACAATGAAGGATTGAAGGGTTTTCAATGAAGAAGGGTGGGAGTAAATGGACATGCTTGTCGGACCCTGTGCAGGCGCTGGCGAGCGTTCGGCACGAGTTCGGCGAGCACGGAGGCATGTCCATCGAGGCGTCCGCGACATTCACGGTCATGGAGCAGGAGACGATGTGGAGGATGTTCGCCGGCGAGCTCGGTCCTGACCGAGATTTCATCATATACAGCCGGCACTTCAACCCCACGGTGCTGAACCTCGGCCGGCAGATGGCCGCGCTGGAGGGCACCGAGGCGGCCTACTGCAATGCTAGCGGCATGTCCGCCATCTCCTCCGTGCTGCTGCAGCTCTACGCCAGCGGCGACCATGTTGTCGCCCCGACGTGCCTCTACAGCGGCACCCACGCTCTGCTCACCCATTTCCTCCCCCAGGCAGCCAACATCACCGCTACGTTCGTCGACCTTCTTCACTGCCGCTGCCTTCGTCACCGGACGTCACTCGGTGAGAGGTCAGAAGAAACCCTTAAAACTTTAAAAGAAAACATGTTTTAAGTTTTAAGGGTTTCAAACTTTCATTTTTTTAACGTTAAAATAGTTTTAAAAGATAAAATCAAATAATCGTTAAAATTTAAAAACGGACATATTTGTACTCGGTCAAATTTGACCGTGTCAAAAATAAGACGGATACGGCCTTCAGTGCATTGACCTTACCCCGGTACGGTCAACGCCGCACCAATGGCGTAACGAAGCCCATACCCGTACCGGTACTGGTGTCGCACCGGTACCGGGCGGGTACTCCTCCTTTGGAGGAGTACCCATGTTACAGAGTTTAGAAGTTATATTGAAGTTATTTAGAAATCAAAATACAGAAAATTGTCATTAAGTCCCCTCATTAATACAGTCTTTATATAGTAGGTTCCGCAATTGGGCTGTCCATCTCTCTCTTTCCCCCCTTTATTACATTACTCTTTAGTTAATACTTAATAGCCATTATTATAGCATTAAATACAATTAACATTCATTATTACAACAACTTCATTATTCCAAATAGTGTAATTAAGAGGCACACACCTCAATGCATGAGGCATGTGCCTCACTATGCTCCACCCAAGCAAAACGCCTCAAGGCATTAGAGTGGAGCGACCGTCACACGAGGCGTGTGCCTCAACCTGGTGAGGTGTATGCCTCATGCCAATTTGTGGGGCGTGAGGGACACGCCTCAGCTGCCCTTCAATAGACCACTTTCACCCCCCAGATGCTTAAAATCACATAAATATATATACAAGTATATATATATATATATATATATAGAGAGAGAGAGAGAGACAGAGAGAACAATTCAATCTTGCTGGATGTTAAATGTTGCTGGATGGCTAAAATGTAAAAATTTGTCACTAAAAAAGTCACTACATTAGGTTCAATGATGGTTTATAATGCCACAACAGTTTACGGTAGCTTTAGCATATATATATATATATATATATATATATATATATATATATATATATATATATATAAGAAATTGAAATCTATCGGCTGCGGATGGCTAAATATTTAAAAACCATAGCTAAATGTACCATAAACTGTCGTTATAGCATAAAGTGTTGCTGATGCTACCACTGCATGGTATTCTTTGTAACGGCTTTCAAATGTTGTGTCATCTGCCAACTGGCTGATTTGTGATTTCAATTCATTTGTGTGTGTGTGTGTGTATAAGATTTTAACAAAACAAAAGTAATGCATTTTCTAAACACTTATGTATGCACATGTGTGTGCGTGTGTGTGTATCTGTATACTCATACACACACCCAGTCATGTCCCCAGACCCAGACCCAAATTTTTAGAAATTGCTCAGCAACCATGTCCCCATGTGCATTTATGACATCAAGGCAAGCATACGATTAGGAGTTGCCCCATATATAAGAAGAGATTCTGCCCCAGAAAACCTCTCAATAATGCATGATTATAACATGGCTAACAATTAGTACCCAAAATTTACAATTCATCATGGAGAAAATACCAGCACAAACCCAAAGATATTGATAAAATCTAACTTTGTGCACATGATGAAGCACCACCAGGTAACTATTTATAAATGCCTTGCCTTTGGCTAAAATTTGAGATTAGTTTCAAGTTACTAGAACAAAATTAAAGACAAAGATCATAAAAAAATCAAAGAAGATGTGATGCAACGCAGTTACCTGTAAAGGCAGAATGAAGTTCGATATTAGGGCATCAATGGAGCTCATCTGACAAAGAGCTGCAATAGCATGACATGCTTTCTTCCCCTCCTCGCCACCTCCAAATGCATGAAATGCTGATCCATATACAGATTCATCTTCACTAACTTGTGCAACAGATTTTGCTTCTTGCTCTACGTCACCTGCTTTGTCATTGTTAGACTGAAAATCATAATCATCGCCCATGACATCATAAAGTTCTGCAGAGATCTTCCCAGCAAATGTTTTTAAAGCATCACTACTAACAGAAGGCCACCCTGAGGGTGTATACATCTCCGTGCGAATTTTAGCTTTAAGAAGATGGAGCTCAATATTTCGGTACTTTGGAGCTGCCTTCTTGCCTTTCTCAGGAACATAATCAACATTAGGAACTCTGAAAGTCCGCTTGCAAGGAATATGCTCATTTGGATCCTTGCTGTTAATACAGCAATATAAGAAATTGTAATATAAGAAACAAAGTCAAACGTACACAAATTATAAATTTTAAAAAATTAAAAAGAATGATGTACAACACTTAATCAGATGGTTCTAGTTGAGCTAATAAAACACCCAAACTTTGACTCCCAGACTTAGATGAATTGGATAACTTGATAAAAACTAAGTCATGGGCAACGATATCCCACAATTTCCCAATTGGCAACCACTTAAAGTGTAGTTGTCTCCCATTCGCAAACCTTTCAGCCTTTCACAATTGAAAGGCAGGGATTAATGCCTTCTACTCCAACCGTAAGACGTAGCTCTTCCACTTGACATTTGCTTTTTCCTTTTTCCCTTTATAGTTGCTTTATTGTTCCAAACAAAGAGGATGTTTAGCACTTTTGCCAATTGATTAACAGAGACTCATATCCAAATCTCAACTTTTCTTTTCCAGTTTTCTGGAAACAGAGAGAAAGGAATCACATTGAAAGGGAAAACAAGCAAGAGACCAAGGAAGGAGATCCAATGACCTTCCAGCAACTACCAAACGAGACACTTGATATTGGGGGAGTTGTAATTAAAGATGGTATTCATGAGTAACTCATCCATTCACCAACTGAACAGTTTACAGAAACCACTAGCTAAGCCATTTAATAGGACAAAAAATTCTAACCACATGTGTTCTCAACCATCCTGTGAACCGAACGGTAACTTATCAAGTCACTAGCTGAAGAGTTCATATAAACCACCAAACAAGCCATTTAACAACAAAAAATTCTAAAGAAAGACACTTGACTACCATGTAAACCCGATGGTGGCTCATCCTATCGCTAGCTGAAACACCCTAGACCTAGAGCCTCTATGCGAAAGTGTGGCATGAAGGAACAAATTGACAAGTTGAGCAGCAGATAAACAGAAGACAAAAGTTACAATAGCCTGAAAATTCACTACATTTTCACACTATAGCTACTATGAAACTCGTTATGATGTGACAAGATGGTTAAAACAAAGATTACATGCAAGAAACCAGACTAGTACTGTAAGATATGGCCAATTGTTGCAGAACACCAGTGTCTGTCATACAACTCAACAAGCATTTGTACTTTGTAATTCTACCAAAGATCAACCAGCTTTGTAACCGAATTAGCCCACTTGTCCAATTTATGATCCACTCAAATCCAAGCAGCATCTGAAATCCAGGGAACTGGTGGGCTATTTTTTCCAGATGAAAGATTTTCATAGGCTCACAAGGGTCCTAAAAGCTTTTGGATAATCACCTGGAGGGAGATTAACCACAAGTACAAAAGTAGAAGATTGTGCTTGTCCTAGATCCAACCAAACGGTCATTAGCAAAAAGGAAGTTATGCAGGCATCATCATACATAAGTGCATATAGCTCACCAACAGAATCATTAAATAAGGGGCATTTGTAAGGAATAAGGAGATGTGGTAAATACCTGTTTGCAGTCTCACCAAAGAACAGCTGACGCAATTGAGCATCACTACCAACATTCATATACAATGCATCTGGACAATATTTTGATGCCCATCTCCTAAACCTGTCAGCAGCAATTTTTTGCTCATTAGTAGCTATTTTCTCCAAATCTGAGAGGTACTTTCTGTCAACCAACATCCCTTCAGATTCCATTTCAACCAAAAGGACACCAAAAGGACGCCAATATTCTTCATAGAAATCATACATATTTCCCCTTCGAGCACCATCAAGTTTCCACTCCATTTTCATCAACTTTTCTTTCAAGCTCAAAAAGAGATCTAAGGTAGTTATTGAATCTCTGACAGAGTAGCAAATCCATGGTATTCTCTCCTTCTTTTGAAGCTCTTCAACCGGAGCAAGAGAAACAATTTTTCCTTCAGACCCATCTTTCCTAAGTTTTCTTCTTCCAAATACAGTTTTCATGGAAATCTTGCCAGACATCAACATATTCTTCTCAAGTGAACCAGATTCAGACATCACCTTTGGATCACCTGTAAGTGCTTCAAGAGAATACCCACCTTCCATGCGTCGAGAGGAATCCCATAGTCGCGCAAGATGCATGGTATCCGCATGAAACCCAGAAACTTTGATCCCATGATTCTCCAACACGTGGAAATCAAAGCTATAATTATGCCAAACCTTCAAAATAAAGGATAATAATATATTTAGTAAAAACATATGAAGCTGGTGGTTAGGTCATCACCAACACAAAATTGGTTTGACAGCTACTGCTACCCTTGTTTCCCTTCTCCAGCAAAATCCTTTCTCCAACTAATCCCAAAATATATTTGTCATCTAATAAGATATGAATAAATGTGACTCACACATGGATAATATTAAACACATTCTCATAAAATGCTCAAAGTCCAATGTTCGTTGCCATGCACAACGGCTTTACGCCTCAGCATGACAAGGAGACCTACATAAAACGTGCCTTTGCCAAAGAAACAAATTGCAACAACCTTAAAATAGTGACTATGGAACTGGAACGCTGAGTAGTACACTATTTTTATCAATTGCCTTGCACAAAAGAATGTACATGTGTTTCATTGCTTTCAAGATGAAGAACCAAAATATCAAGCATCTGAAAACTTACTGCAACTTCAAAGTTAAATCCTAGGGAGTGTGCTACATCATCGGCTTTGCAATATAACTGGCAGGCCTGATTTAGATAAGACTTAAACTGGCATAGAAAATCCTAGGCAGCATGCCACATCATCAATTTTACAACATAACTGGCAGGTATGGTTATAGCTAAAACTTGAACTAGCATAAAACTAGTTGCTTAAATGTTAGCTATCCTCAGCTGCTTGTCATAACAAAAACCACAATATACATTTTGAAGTTCAAAACTTTACATGTGAGTCATATATTTTGTCTGTATATACTTTTCTACAGAAAAACTAACCATGCATTTAAAATGCCCTTGCTTTAAGGTTGCTTGGGCAAATTAATTCAGTTGCATGCAGCTACGATTAATCTAACCAGTTTGATGTTTGGGAAACTACTTGATGATACAATTTACAACTTCCTAACACAAACCACTAAATATTTTACAAGGTTCTTCAGATCTTTGTAACCAGACATACAGAGAGAGAGAGCAATATGAGCAATAAGAAACTTGCAATATGAAGCTACCTTCTTAATGCCAGGGTCTTCAAAAAATGGAGCAAACGCCATTAAAACATCTCTACCACCATCAAGAATGTCAACCCATATTGCAGTTTTGTCATCACCAAAATTTGTTCCTTTACCAGAATAGACACTGAAGCAGATCAACTCACCATTGGCTGCTGGAGTTTCTTGCTTCACATCAATTTTTGCAACCTGCAAAGTATTATTACCACTTATAAATTAGCTGTCTTAGTGTGTAATTTTATGTACACTGTCAATTTAGAAACTCCACTGTGGTCACAAATTGTCTATATGCCACATACCATACTTAAACCAAGTGATGCCATTTTTCATACCTCTGTATCACATGCATGAACCAAAGACCTGTACTCCCCAATTAGCTTTTCCACAACTACCTTTGCAGTTGAGACATTGTCTACAACAAGCACCTTATCATAGAGACAAGAAAGCTTCATTCGATCATCTGAAATATAGCTTCCAAGCTCTTCTCTTACATTTTCTTTCCCTATCGAAGCTTCAACAATATCTTCAGAATTAGAAATTTCATCATCAAGGTTTTTTCTGTTCAAACCAATTCCGGGCACAGCACCATTGACTTCATAATGAATTTTTTCATTTTTGACAACCTCCGTTCCTAGTGGATGACCATTCGTAGAAATACAGTCTCTCTTTTTACTAGGAACCCGTGGTTTGGAGGCTTCAGCATGCAAAGATAAATCAAGTAATGCTTCCTCGATTACAACTGCATGAGAATTTGTTCCACTAATGCCAGAACCAGATGGAATAGAATCCCTTGTACCTTCAGACTTGCCAGTTATTAAAAGTGTGTTTTCTGAAGAATCTTCTTTTGTTGCATTACTTCCAGAAGGATTTGACACAAAGCCATTCTGAGGCATATGCTCTAAAACCCTACGATTTTTCTCAAGTAGCTTGGATGCTCTCAACCAATTGATCTCTTCATCCACCCACTTTGAACCTTCGTGCATTGTGCCTGTACCCACTGAAAGATGCTCATTTGCTTGTGCTTTTGGTATCTGTTTTTCCACCAAAAAATGTGTGGGAGTAGAACACCCTTTTGAAGAAGGTATTGTCCTGGGAGACTTTTTATTTAAGTGGATAAGTGTAGTAGGAGACATCCTCAGATCAGCACGGACTACATATTTTGAAGTATGGCCACTGTTCATAGGTTTCCAGACATTATCAATCACCCCACGATTCAAACCCATCACTGCTTGCATATCTGCAACATTGTCACCATCAAGGAGACCAATATCCTGCCTATTAAAAAAAATTAGATTAAATCAGGTAACAGTTTCTTCAGAACCACTTAGAGATGAACAATTGAAATAACATGAAGAGCAAGATTTTTGGGGCATACAAAACTTTGACATACCCAAATTGTTCAATGTTTACTTAGGGGAAACCGCTTTCAGCATAAAACCCTCAATGCCACACCCTTGTGCCTCTAAGGTTTTGGCTTGCGTTGCGGCCAGTTACAGGAGAAGAAGAAGTAAACCATGGAACGATATTATGCAATTTTTAATCGTTTGACATATGACACATGCAAGAAGAAAGCAACGGAAATCGCTGGAACAGCTAAGGAGAAAAGAAAGAAAATGCAACGTCAATTGTTGAGCCCAAGAAAGCCACGTCCTTAAAAATCCATGCCAACCATTCTAAGCAGATATTCAAAGTAGAACCAGAAGGATACGCAGCGTGCAAAAGGAGAAACTATAAAATAAATTTCCTTTTTTCTATGCAATCAAGCATCCCCAAGTATCCTTACATCTTTGGCATAAGCGAAATACCAGCCCAAGAAACTCGCACGCAGTGCTCAAGGTGGGAAAAAATGGGACAAATATTGAATGCCGGCAGTAAAGAAGTTTTGCTTTTGTTTGACGTGCTTCAGACTTTCTACTTTCTAAGCAGAAACCATGTCCACCAAACAAATAAAACAACACAAATATCATTCCCCGTATGATGTTCCCAACACCCATTGCTAATTCCAAACGTCTCCCCGCATATCGAACAAGAGACCAGTAGTCGATGCCCCAACAGCCTAGGCACTAACAAGTCAAACTTGAAAAACTAGTGAGAAGGGAAAACCTGAAGCCGGAATGAAAGCGCATGGAAATGAAACTCTACAAAAGAAGGCCAACTGTGTTTTTTATTTATAAACTCCCAACAGAGAACACTCGATAAGCCTTTTCCATACGTTCCCACATGAAACGGCAGCAAGCCAAAACCAGAAACACCACCTTCAGTTGAATGGTGAAAGAGATATATAAGAATAAAGCATATTGTACCGGTCGAAGCCGGTTCGTGGAAGTGAGTAGGGGCAGGAGGCGAAGGAGCGGCGCCGAAACGGTGGAGAGAAGGCGTGGAAAAACGAGGGAGGAGGACAGGTCTTGAGAGGGCCAGCTCCTTGAGCGGTAAACCCCAAACCCATCGCCCCAGCAACTCTCCACCTTGCTCCGCTGCTCGACGCCGTAGCTTACTACCACCTTGCTCCGCTGCTCGACGCCGTAGCTTCTTACCACCTTGCAACTCACTGACCAGAGAACGAAAAACCCTTCAAGCACAGAGCTGGGGAGAAGCCAAAAGGCTAAAGAGATGAGGCCGTCTCACTCCCGTATTCTGTAAAACCTTTACCCTTTTTCCTTTCCTGCAGGACAAATAAGACTCGTTACTTGCAGTCCTTTCATAATTTCCCTCCGCCCGGGACACCCCACCCCCCACAAAAAGAAAAAAAAAAAAAAAAAACAAACAGCCAACAAATGGAAACGTGTATTTTCTCTTTACAAAACAAAAGAAGCGGCTCTCTTCCCCTTTCATAAATATATGATATTAAATTAAAATCGGTTTGCGAATGGAATCGAACCATAATTATTTATTTATTTCACGAATCAAATTGGCTGAAACTTGTGTTTTAATTTAAAAATCATAAAATTGAAAAACTGACATTCATAAAGAAAATATCAAAAAGTATAAAACTGCAAACTATAATCGATTTAGCAAATAAATATTTGTTCCCTTCCTGCCTTCGCGCCTCCGGATGCGGTTCTCCATAATTATTTATTTGTTTACGAATCAAAGTGACTGAAAATTGTGTTTTAATAAAAAAATCACAAAATTGAAAAACCGACATTCATAAAGAAAATATCAAAAAGTATAAAACTGCAAACTATAATGACTTTAGCAAATAAATATCTGTTTCCTTCGTGGCCCTGGGGGTGCGGTTCTCCTACGTCATCCTGTTGCCCGTTTCAAGTCCGATGCAGGTAAGCTACTCCAAGTTTCCACATGCTGGTGGCATCGATCTCTTCTGCCGTCGAGAAATTTGGACGCCAGGCATTTGAATCAGGGTTCGGTTGTTTGCCTTTCGTTGTGGGGTTTTGGTGTTCGAGTCGGGGTTCGGTTGTAGTTGAGTCGGGGGCCCACGTCCACACACCCCCATGCCCGGTGGCCGAGCCTGAATGGGTGGGTAAGAACCATGGAACCTGGCCTGGATGCACGGATCGACTATTGTAAGGGTGGATCATTAGCACGAAGACAGCACCTGTTCACGCCCATATTGTCGGCTTGAAATTTTAATACTTAAGTTGTGGATGTTCTCCTGCGTCTAGAGTCTGCTTTGCTTTTGCTATATCTACTTTGTTTATGTTGAGTTTTGGTGTAAGCGTTAGTGTTCACCTGTGTCGGAGTACCCTCCCAAAACGGCTCCTTAAGTGTAATATTGGGATTCCTTGTTTTGGATGGTCGGCATGAGAATTCTGTAAACGGCTTCGGTCATCATATGTAAGTAAAGTTAAAAGCTTACTTGCTTCCCTCGTGATGTACTCATCTTCTTCAAGTGAATATATTGCGAGTTTTCTTTCCACACTCTTTGTGCAATTTGTGTTATTTGTTTTCGAGAAAGCGTTCAAGTGATCTGCGGCCACTTGAACAAGGCGAAGGCTTGCGGCTTACTGGCGAGAGTTTGTCGCGCCGGACGGTCCGAATGAGTCGGCCCGTGACAACTGATATCAGAGCTTAGGCTCTGTTCAAACTGGGGAAGCGATCGGAGAGTCGGTGTAGAGCGTCGCACCGACTTGCTACTGTTGAAGAGAATGCCATAGCATCACAATACAATCTGCGATGTGCCAAAGGCAATAAGCCGGCCCGTCCAGAGGAAGCGAGCTCGGCCCATGACCAGGGAAACCTGGAAGAGACGGTGAATAGGTTAATCGCAGATGTGGCCACCCATGAGGAAGCCATCGGCTTTGCTGCCGAGACCTTTGAGGGATTCAAGGAGGAAATGAAGTTGATGCGGGAACAAATGGTCGAGTAAGTGGCCATGAACCGATCGCTCTCTGACTTGGTGAAGATCCTACAGGACGAAGTTGCTGGACTTCGGGCTTCAAATCAGAGATTGCTACGCACGAACTCAGCTAGTATTAGCCAAGAGAGGACCAGTAGGGTCGACGTTCAACGTCCGGCGAAGTACAGTGGTAGTCGGGATGCGAGGGTGATCGACAACTTTCTGTTCAAAGTGGACTACTACCTGAACTTGCAGAACGTCGTAGAAGAACATCTGAAGATCAAGACCACAGCAATGCTGTTAGAGGGGGATGCTGTGGCTTGGTGGAGGCGGAAAATGCTAGACATTGAGAATGGTGATTGCACGATTACTACCTTTGATAACTTTCGCAAACAGTTGAAGAGGTACTTTATGTCCGTCGATGCCGAAAGACATGCTTATAGGTTGGTTGCAAACCTAAAGCAAACTGGCGCCTTGAGAGATTACATCCTGGCATATCAGAAGGTCATGTTGGATGCACCTATGATGCCAGAAAAAGACAAACTTCACTGGTTCAACATAGGGCTCCAATCTTAGGCCCAGACCGACGTGGAGAGATCGAACTCAGAGACCTTGGAGCAAGCATATGTAGCAGCCGAACGCTTGGCAGATACCCAACGCAAAAGCTACACTGATACCTTCAAGGCTGTGAAGAAGTCCGACCACAGCGGTAAGAGAGATGACCGGCGAGACCACAACAAAAATGAACCGGTGTTCCAGAAGCCAATCGAGAGAAAAACCTTCTTTCGCAAGGACTACACTGGGCCACCAAGGGAAGTAACTTGCTGGGTCTGCGGAGGTAAGCACCAAGCGCGCGTCTGTCCGAAGAGGGTGAGACCTACCGGGCAGGCCAATGCCGCAAGGGCCACTGAAGACGAGACCGAGGAAGGGCAGACACGAAGGGGTGCCGCTCAGACGATCAATGCTGTACAAAGCCGCGCAGCATCTAGCAGTTTGGTGTACAAGGAGCTGATGTACCTAGATGTCACTCTGAATGGAACGTCTACTATTGTGATGGTAGACTCTGGGGCTACACATAACTTCGTCTCGAAAGAGGAGGCGGAGCGAGTGGGATTGAAGCATGTGCCGCAGTAGAGGACCCTTAAAACGGTGAACTCTGAAGCCAGACCCATCCTGGGAGAAGCGAAGGGTGTAACGGTTCAGATTCAAGGCTGGACGGGAGTCACTAACTTCTCTGTAGTACCTCTGAATGATTTCAAGGTGATTTTGGGGATGGAGTTTCTTCGAGGCCAGAATGCAATGATGTTGTCAAAAACCAACACATTGACGTTGATGGGTGCGGATCAGTCTCACACAGTGCACTGCCACTCCATCATAAACAAGTCACAGCCGATGTTGTCGGCTATGCAACTGAAGAAGGGCGTGCGTCATGGGGAACAAACATTTATCATGGCCGTACGTCTAGAAGAAGATGACCCTCAACCGAGAGTCATTCCACCAGGACTAGCCTCAGTCCTCAAGCAGTTCGAGGGAGTGATGCCCCCCGAGCTGCCCAAGCACCTACCCCCGAGGCGTGAAGTTGATCATCAAATTGACTTGGTTCCCAGAGCCAAGCCACCAGCTATGGTCCCCTACAGAATGGGACCGATCGAATTGAAGGAGCTGCGAAGGCACCTTGATGACATGCTTGAGTCAGGAATCATTTGCCCCTCTAAGGCACCATTCGGGGCTCCTGTATTGTTTCAAACGAAACATGATGGCTCTAAGCGACTCTGTATGGATTACCGCGCCTTGAACAAGGTGACGGTGAAGAACAAGTATCTATTGCCTCTCATTGCGGACTTGTTCGATCAATTGGGCAATGCGAGGATCTTCTCTAAGTTGGACCTTCGTTCTGGCTACTGGCAGGTCATGATTGTGGAAGGTGATGAACCAAAGACCACTTGCGTCACCCACTATGAAGCATATGAGTTCCTAGTCATGCCATTCAGGTTGACGAATGCCCCTGCAACTTTCTCGACTCTAATGAACAAGATATTCAACCCTTACCTTAACAAGTTTGTGGTGGTCTACCTTGATGACATTATGGTCTTTAGCAGCGACCTTAAGGAGCACGTCAGTCACTTGAAGACGGTGTTCCAAGTACTCAAAGAAAATGATCTCTTCGTGAAGAATGAGAAGTGTCGCTTTGGACAGCGGGAGATCAGTTTCCTCGGCCACATTGTAGGGAATGGCCAGCTACGAATGGATCCGGAGAAAGTGAATGCTGTTCAAGAATGAAAGCCGCCCTCGAATATGCCTGAATTACGGTCATTTATTGGGTTAACTAATTACTATCGGCGGTTCATCACGAGGTGCTCATTGATAGCGGCGCCCTTCACTGACCTACTTAAGAAGAATAGATTCTGGATTTGGATTCAGTCCGCCCAGGATGCCTTTGAAGGCCTGAAGCGTGCCCTTGTACAAGAGTTTGTCCTCAGGTTGCAAAATCACTCCAAGCCCTTTGAAGTACACACAGACGCCTTAGATTTTGCCATTGATGGTGTCTTAATGCAGGACGGTCATCCGATTGCCTATGAGAGTCGGAAGTTGAAGGACCCTGAGAAGCGGTACACGGTGCTTGAACGTGAAATGACCGCCATTGTGCATTGCTTGCGCATATGGAGGCACTACCTACTGGGGGCAGAGTTCGTCGTTAAGACGGACAATGTGGCCACGAGTTACTTCAAGACTCAGAAGAAGTTAAATCCGAAGCAGGCTCGTTGGCAGGAATTCTTGGCAGAGTTTGATTTCGCTCTGGAGTACAAGGTTGGAAAAACCAACGTGGTAGCAGATGCGTTGAGTAGAAAGACAGAACTTGCAGCCTCTCGGGCGGGGACCTCTGAAGCATAGTTGGAGGGTGCGCTCCTCGAGCGGGTTCGTGAAGGGATGCGGCAAGACTCAGCGGCCCAACACTTGGTTGCCTTGGCCGAAGCGGGGAAGACTCGAAGATTTTGGTTACGAGATGGGTTGCTACTCATCAAGGGCAGACGTGTTTTCGTGCCGAAGTGGGGCAACCTCCGGCGGGAGTTAACAAGAGAGTGCCATGATACGCTTTGGGCTGGCCATCCAGGCCATGAGCGGACTCTGACCCTTCTTGAACGTGGCTACTATTGACCTCAGATGCGTGACGATGTGGAGGCATATGTCAAGACATGCCTCATCTGCCAGCAGGACAAGGGGACTAATCAGAAGCCTGCTGGCCTGCTCGAGCCTCTTCCTATTTCGGAACGTCCGTGGAAAAGCATCTCCATGGACTTCATTGTGAGTTTACCACGAGTTGATGGCTACAGCTCTATCTTTGTTGTTGTGGACATGTTTTCTAAGTATGCCACGTTCATCCCAACTACAAAGGAGAGTCTAGCGGAGAAGACGACAGAGATATTTGTGAAGCATATTGTTAAACACTGGGGTGTGCCAAAGAGTATTGTGAGTGATCGCGATGCTCGCTTCACGGGCAAGTTTTGGCGTGAAGTGTTTCGGTTGCTAGGCTCAGACTTGCTGTTTTCCACAAACTTCCACCCTCATACTGATGGCAAGACCGAACGCATCAATGCTTTGTTGGAACAGTACCTGCATCACTTTGTCAGCGCCAACCAGAATAACTGGGTAAAGCTGCTCGATGTGGCCCAATTCTGTTACAACTTGCAGAAGAGCGAGTCTTCAGGCAACAGCCCCTTCGAAGTAGCCACCGGGCAGCAGCCGTTGATGCCTCACATGGTTGCAGCCCAAGAGAAGGGAAGACTCAGCTTTGCCTACTAGTTTGTCAGAGACTGGCAGGAACAGACGGAGATTGCTAAAGCGTTCTTGCACAAGGCCGCCAAGAAGATGAAGAAGTGGGCTGACAAGAATCAGAGACATGCTGAGTTTCGAGTGGGAGACCAAGTTCTTGTCAAGCTTTATCCAGACCGCTCGGGGATCTTCCGTGGACGACACCGGACATTGATCAGAAAGTATGAAGGGCCATTTACAGTGGTCAAGAGGATTGGGAAGCTGACATACAAGCTAGATCTGCCGCCAGACTTCAAGGTACATTCAGTGTTCCACATGTGTAACCTGAAGCCCTTTTATGCGGATGATGAAGACCTGGGGAGAAGCCAACCACAACGAGAGCCGATCTTGCAACGCGCTCCTTCGACCCGGAGGGCCATCGACCGACAGTTGGACCATCCTTTGACACAAAGTGAACTACCTTGGAGAACCGAAACGATACTTGGTCAGGTGGGTGGACGATGATCAACCAACATGGGAGTATGCCTTCCGCTTGAATTGAAGCCATTCATAAGAAGTCAGGATCTACCATGAAGCTGCTAGCGCCGAGGACGATGCTTGATTTGAAGGAGGGAGCATGTTCCCCTGTGTCAAGAGTTTGTACAGTCCTTTGCTTTTGCTGTATCTACTTTGCTTATGTTGAGTCTTGGTGTAAGCTTTAGTGTTCACCTGTGTCAGAGTACCATCCCAAAACGGCTCCCTAAGTGTAATATTGAGATTCCTTGTTTTGGCTGGTCGGCATGAGAATTCTGTAAGCGGCTTCGGCCATCATATGTAAGTAAAGTTAAAAACTTACTTGCTTCCATCGTGATGTACTCATCTTCTTCAAGTGAATATATTACGAATTTTCTTTCCACACTCTTTATGCAATTTGTGTTCTTTGTTTTCAAGAAAGCGTTCAAGTGATCTACGCCCACTTGAACGAGGCAAAGGCTTGTGGCTTACTGACGAGAGTTTGCCACGCCGCGCGGTCTGAAGGAGTCGGCCCGTGACAGTGGACATCCTTAAACAAATTTACGCTGCCTATTCTAGACCACAGGTCATGTAGCCAAAAGATCAGTTGCAATTAATATAGAAGGGGATGGGTTCAGTTTAGTGAAACTTTCATATAGCAAAGTCTGTCGCTGCCCATTGAGGGGACCTAGCGCAGGGGTCTGGTCGAACCTTCCGGACAAGTGCTTTAACTGCCCGTTGTTTCTAGCTTGCAAAACATATGTCGTGCTTTTACTCAAGAAAGTGATAATAGAAGCTGGTATTCTGATTCTAAAGTCACGCGTCATGTGACCAGTGACCTTAACAATCTGATAATATGTGTTTCCTACCCAATGCAAAAGATAATATTTCCGCCGCATGAGGATCAGGTCTGTTTATTTCGCATATTGGGAACTCTACTTTACTGCTTTCAAGTTATAGAGCAATCCTTACATTTGTTTCGTATGCTGCTAATGTTACAAGAAATTTATTGTCTGCCAACGTATTTGCCAAAGACAATGGTGTATTATTTGAGTTTCATCCTTATTTCTTCTGAGTGGGATTAAAAAGAGGGGTTGAGATTGCTTGGGGAAGGAATGTCAATGGATTCGGCCAGCTTTAAGATTGACGGGAACAATCAAGAGGCTTGCATGGGCAAGACATCCATTCTTTAAACAGTGGCATTAATGGTTTGGACATCTCGCACTTGGAGTGATCCAAAATGTTATTAGTTGATTGGATTTGCCTGATTTCAAAACGTTGAACGTCAATAAGGTTTGAGTTGTTTGTCAGTCCAGCAAAAGCTTTTGACGTATGAGCTTGTCATTAGATTTTGGTCGATATAGAGTCATAGACCTATTTGATTTTTGTTGATGCTTTCTCCCGTTATACATGGATCTATAAGACTGTCCGTAAATCTGATGTCGTTGATGTGTTTCATATATTTAAACATAAAGTTAAAAAAAATTAAAACAATGATTAAATGTTTGCAAAGCAATGGAGGTGGATAGTACAAGGTTTTGAAACTGTTTTTATCGGGTCAAAAAATCAATTATCTTATCTCATGTCTCCACAATCATGTGACCAGTCAATTGAAGTCTCCTTATGAGGTTTTTTCTAATTAATGTCATTACTGTAAATTTCTTATGGTACCGGCGGAACGCCAACGGCACTCTACCCATTTATTGTAGCGATATATGTCGAACGAACCTTTGTCGCCATCATCGTCGGGGCCAACACTTCCCAACTGAAAACTTCAATCGGCAATGCCCAAAGTGCTGTTTTCATTTAATAAGGGACTCCCTTTTGGGTTATGTAAAACTTTGATGAAAACGCCGTTTTCCTAAATTTGGGTTTATAGGAAATCCAGTTCCGATGATGCCCACAACCCCTTCAAAAAGGAGTTCAAATGTAGGCAAAATGTCAAAACATTGTTTAGCTTTCTAACCCCATTTTTGGGCGCATATCCAAACATACCTACACACCGCAATGCTCATTTTTAAATTCGAACCCAATTTTTTTACCGCATATCAGACATAAAACTCATCCTTTGATGTATAAAATGATTTTGTTAAAAAAAAAAACGTTTCACGAGAGTTTGGATGACAAACAAAAAAGAGTTTTGAGAAAACTCGTTTTGGCAGAAACCATTTTTCAAAAGGAAGTGACTAACTTGGCACCCCTTGTTATTAAAAAAGTGTGTTTTGGTTTTATTCTTTTGTTTTGGAAAGATTATTTTTCATAGGGAATGTTTGAATGTATGGTATTCTACTCTGTAGCAGTGAAATTTTAGTGCCATCTTACAAATAAAATTCTGTCTGCCATCAATCAAACGTAGAACTCAGGCTACTAGGGTTTTTGGTGGGTAGTAGCATGATAATAGTGGAGACGGTCGAGGAGCTTGCAACAACTGCTCCATCATTCCGAACCTTGATAAGAGACCTGCCATTGTTCTTGGGATGGGTGACAAACAGGGACAGTAGCCAGGACAAAGCCGTCGCTAGTTATCATCAAACATAACACCGTTGCGCTGGTGGCGATCTCCACCATGGCCGGAAAGCAGGCTACGAATGCAAGCATGGTGGCAGAGGAGGTAGTTGGGGTTCGAGACCGAGGCGGCAGTGTCTGCGGTGCAGTGCAGGACGCGATGGCGAGGTTGCAGACGAAAGCCAAGATGGGGTTGGACTCGACGAGGAGGGGGAGTGGAGGAGAGGGAAGGAGTTCAGTCAGTTACTTTCAGCGGCACTGATGGTGGGGAGGGTGGTGATGAAAGCATTCCAATACGAGAATTTTCTAGATCTATATTTGGAGCCTAATTTTCTGGTGTCAGTTGATACGGATCTGTATGATTTATAGCTTGGACCTACGAATCACACTAACGAAGAAAAATGGCGATTTACAATTTGTCGTCTAATATGCTTTTTACTTGTTATAGTGTACAGTTCAACTACAAGACACGTTGAGTAGTCAGTCATTTGTTGGATCTATTGCAGTTTTTTTGGCTGGGAATTACTGGATTTTGGTTGGGGCGACAGTCTTTCGTTTGGTGCAATAATTATTCTAACTACAATGCACGGTTTTTCTGTCCTTTGCAAAGCCGCGTCATGGTTTCTTTCACGAGATCACTCAGCAGCTTGGAGGATAAGCTCTTACAACAAATCAATGCGAAGTGCAAAAAACCACAGCCGATTATTTTTCTGGTTTTGCAGTATGCGAAACAGCTTGAATACTTTTGTTAATCACAAGAGGTGGTCAATCGTCACTCACAAGATGTGGAAATGTCGTTTTTTAAACAGTTTGATCATATGACATAAGTCCAACATGGAAATATAATGCCCGAAATAAAATTACCAGATAAAGCTTGAATTATAGAACTGGAACTTTTAGTTTGACCCAGTAAACACCTGATACCAGACATTTTAATCCTAGGCATTTTAATACAACGCATTAAAAGGCCTCGTTAGTGTGCCATCCAAACGCTACCTTCATTTTTTTTAAAGAAAATGCGGAGTCCTGCGAAGGCACGAAAAAGTGCCGTCAGTTTCTTGCGGGTCTTGGATTGTATTCGCGCAATGAAAGTCGGGGAAATCTTTTGGCACCGTAAGGGCTTCATCGTTCTGATAGCTACCTTCGTCCCTGTTCATCCGCAGCTGTCGCTCGTAGAGTCGCAGCACCGCAGCAGCGTCCGCCTCTCTCACCGCAGCAGCGTCGTTTTCCTCAACTGCAGCAGCGTCGTCTTCCTCAACTGCAGCATCGTTACCTCCAGGTACTGGTTTCGCTCCCTCGCTCGCTCTTCTATCTCTCTCCTATCGCATGCTCTCTCTCTCTTATCGCACGCTCTCTCTCTCTCTCTCTCACACACACACACACACACACACACACAGCCCCATGCGGTAAATGCTGGGGGTGTTTCATGCAAGAACAAGGCAAGGGCCAAAGGAAAAGGGCGAAAAAGATTAGACGAGAAAGGATGGCCGAATCATTTCTGTTCCGTGCGTTTAAATGTGACTGTAGTTTGGTGAAAGGAAAATGCGCACAGAGGGCAGGGCGAGGGATTTTTGTGGATGGGCGTTTCTCGAGTGGCTCTCTTTGGAGGCATATGATTGGGATCGGTTGGTCTCGTGGCGATTACTCTCTGGTTCAGGTTATTTGCTTTCAGTGACTGAATGCGAGTTGATCTTTTCCCCTTTAGCTTATTTGCTTACAGTTTGCAGGCTTTCCGTATAGTTTATGATGGTTGACTGCATGATGCTGAGAACCATTTTCTGACTAGTTTGGAGTTTGATTGGTTATTTTTTTCTGTTCGATTGATTGGCTGACAAACATCGGATAATATGAACCATTTTGCATCAAGGCGCTTAAAAGAAGCGAGCGTTGTTTTTCTCTTTGAATTCTTCGATATCCAATACTTGGTTCGCAGACTAAAACTTGGAATTCGCATTTCTGTGGCTGAACCGAGTGAAATGAATTTCTGCTATCAGGCTTGAAATCCATTTTCAGAAAGTTCAGCCATAATTAGCTTGATTTGCATTTTTTGGTAAAAAAGAAGTCTCATCCTAAGAATTATGTTTCAGGTGAAAAAAAATGTCGATTTGATGTTCTAGCTTGCTATTTACATGCATCATATAATTACTCGTTGCCGTTTCAGACCCTCCTTTGCTTAAATTGTGACACGGACATAAACTGGACTGACGCATGATTATGTGCCTTAAATTGGTGGTTAGGGTTGCAAGAGGGTCCATCTGAACCAGGTCCATGTAGATGTTGGCCAATCATGGGAAATTATGGTTCAACTAGACCATGGTTTGCAGAGGGCTTCATTTGAGCTTGATAGTATGATTCATATGTACCCGTAGCTTTTCTCTTCAGATGGAAACAAATATGACGCCTTCAAAGTTTTATTTTCCCCTTCTTCTTTTTAGTTTCCCTTGCTTCTGGTTGTTCTTTTAGCTTTACACATACCAGAAAAAAGACAAAGAAAAAGTTCCAGGTTTGCTATGTCTTCTGCTTACGTCTGGCCTATACTGAGTTTTGAATTCCATCTTCGTGGTCCACTATGCCTTTATTAACTCATCATGCCAAGAGCCTGTCAAATGACATGATTAAAAATATGGGTCTGAGGAGAAAATGTCACAGTGTCCGGATAATTTGGTTTTTCTAACATGACATGATCAAATATGGGCCTCGAATAGTCAGGATAGTCTCTAACGTCAAAAAAACTGATAAAACTTGTCAAGGGTGCTTGGGCTCAGTTTGATCTAATGATTCAGGTTCAGTTACAATCAGGATGGTCTTTACACTGAGTTGAGCTTAAGGAACTTATCTCACCTGGACCAGCCCCTGTTCCAAATGCTTATTTGAGAAATGGATCCTCATAATCAGGAAAATCTTGCTTATTGGTTAGGGTTACTGGTCTGCCTGAGGTTTTTTGCCAAACCGATCACTGTTGAAATCACACATCATAAGTTTGTTGATTAATGGATTTAGATATAATGTGCTTCAAGTGTACGAGTTGTGAATCTATAAGTGTAGTGGGTGATTATTGGAAGAACCCTTCTTATAATTGTAACAAACTTAGGTGGTGGACCTCTTAGTTGCATAAAAAATGGAAAAGCCAGCCACTGGAACAAAAAGAAGCATTAAATTCTATTACTTTATGGTACAAAAGTTTGAAAACCAAACTTGCATAACTTTAGGGGCCATTTGACATTATAAACAACATGCGAGTGTTAACATGAATCTACCTCAAAATTGGGGTAGATTCATGGGAAACTTGGTCATGAATCTACCCCAATTTTGGGGCAGATTCATGGGACACTCACACCTTGTTCCTAATGGCAAACAGCCCCTTAAGAGCATTCACATAGTTGTGTGCCTTGTCTTGCTGACATTGCTTCAATTCCTTTGTCTTGTCTGGATATAAAAGCATTTATAGTAGAACAATCATTTGAAAGTCAAGCTGGTTGTTGGTATTGATACACAATCAGTTTGCTGGTACTGCAAGTCTCAATATTATTGTGCAAAGGAGAAATAGTTTGTTGTCCTTTTTTGATGAAAATAAAAGAATAAACACAAGAAAAAAATGATAGTGAGTACACATTGGCATTGCAGGCATTACTTTAGTCCAGTGGTGAGAGCTCAATCTAGAACTTAGTGATATTCAGTTTAAGATGTGTGTTATTTTAGAGTGTCATGTTATGTTCAGGTTCTTAGTTTTTCATTGTTTCTCATTTGTTTGTTTAAACAAGGGTCTTGTTCATAGTTTTGGGAACTTGAGAATGCTGGTATGATAACCTGCGCCATTAGACAGCTGACATTGTATGCTTACATGTTCCTCTTGAATAACCTTTATTGTTTGTTATTTGTGAATTATTCTTTATGAGTTTGTATTTTCCGTGGTTCATTCTCTTATAGGGTTCTGTACATCAGGAGGCACATGTTCTTCTCCTTCAACGTTTGTGACGGGCAGGAAGCAAGAGCAACGAAGGCCACATGTGCACATAGTCGTAGCATGGTGTGCATCAATGGCAATCTCGAGAACCCTGAAGTCCCTCAAAGCTCTAACAACTGGATCCAGACTTAGCTCAGGGCTCTACCATGTCTCCGCCGCTGCTCCATTCTCGGCACGCTCACCCTTCCCCTTCTTGTTGTTCCCCTCGGATCTACAACTCCGCCTCACCTCTGCGCACCCTCGCCTCTTCTCCCCCTTTTGTAGGCTGATTCCTTGCTCAGCAGGCCCTCTCTTTCTATCATCACCCCCATGGCAGCTCTCCCAGAACGCCACTCCTCTGTATCTGCACGGAGAGCTCGTTAGAGGTAGCGGCATTTCTCTTGGATTGGTCCATGGCAGGTGTTTACCCACTGGGTTTCCAATCAAGGAGAAGCAACACCTTGACAATAGGGAGGCTAGCAATGCTGACAGTGTGTTCAATTTGCCTAATTTGATATCTTTTGGCAGAATGGCCTCTGGCCCTTTTCTTGGGTGGTGAGTTTCTTGTTAGTGATTATGAAGTGGACATCATAGTAAAAAAAAATGTTTTTTCCCCAAAAAAACGAAAAAAAAAATGATAAATAGGTCAGCCATTTAAAACTTTCAAAAAATGTCATTTTTAAGAAAACACAAAAACGAAAAAAAAAAAGCATTTTTTTTTCATTTTTTTCATTTTCTTCACATTTTTTAATGCCAAACTGCTTGTTTTCATTTTCTAATTTTTATTTGTTGCAAATCTACTTTTGTGGGTGTTTGTGTTGTTAGTTTCTCAGTTATTTTATTTTTTCCTTTTTAAAAAAAAAAATTTACTAGCCCTTTTTTCAAGTTCGCCCATATTATACCCGAAAGTTTTTTGTGACTATGGTGGAAAGTGGCAACCATGATACTTTTACCCATTGTTTTTTAACTAATTGTTGACTCTTACTTCAATTGGTACCTGCCGTGCGTTTTAACTCGTTTCATATCTTGAATTTATTGTTGTCAAACAGCTTACAATGCATGTTTTTTCCTTCCTTTTCAATGAAACAAGCTGAAACAGCCACTTTATCTGAAATAAGAGTCCTGATCTATTCCCCCAGATTTAATTCTTATTTGAATGTAACCTTTTACATAAGTAACATGTTTACCTTCGTCTTTCAGTGCCCTGAGGAACGTTTTACTTTGAAAGAATTTGAGGCCATTTATGATTTATGTCATCTGCTTCTTATTTTACAACACAAGAATAAAAAACTTCATTTGATTGCTAGCAGCACTTTTTGAATAAATATGCATAGTTCCAGATCTCCAGGAGTGCACTGTGCACACTCTTGCATGTTGCCACCTAATTTGGTGAGGGAATCTAATGCGGCAAGTTTCTAAGAACTCTAGGATATTCGGTTGTCCTTTGTCTACCTGACACTTGAATACATTGCACTTTTCATGGCTTAGGCACTCCAAGATGCAGTGTGAAAATTTGGGTTTTTTTTATCCCTCTGCTTTTGCAAGAAGAATTACGGCACTTCTAAAAAATTCAAATGATTCAGAAATGGATTATCTGAGCCCTGAGGTATGCACATTCGAGAGAAGTTCTATGTCATCACCAATGTCAAATAAAATCCTTCTCGTTCCCACTTTGCACAAAGCATAGGTTCAAGGCTCTTGAAGCAGGTGTAATACATATATTTGGTTAATAAAGACAATCAAAGTAGAATGATGCTCTTACTTTGTTGTTTCTGCTGACAGCTTGGGTTCCTTGCTTGAGCACATGATGTACCTCTAAGGACTTTTTTTTTTAGCTTTCCACTGGTTGCCAAAAGACACTGGGTTAAGCTTATATTGACTGTCTAACTTTTTTGCTGATTGCCCCAAAGAACATATATGTCTGTGAGTGTGTTGTCATGTATTTTTTATTATTCTTGCGCATTCCTACTGAAAAGCAGCACACTCTCGGCTCTCCCACATAAGTAAACAAAAAAGAAGTTCCCAAAAGGATTAATGAAGTGTCTGCACTGCAGGATGATTGTTAATGAGTATTACTCTTTGGCATTTTTGGGACTTGCTATGTCTGGAGCTACTGATTGGGTAGGAGGTTTGTTCTATTATATTATGTTGGATGACTTGTAGATATGCATTTAGAATGATGACCACAGTCTTTTCTTCAATGTTGTAGCTTGATGGATTTGTTGCTCGGAGGATGAATGTCAACTCTGTGATAGGATCCTACCTTGATCCACTTGCTGACAAAGTTGGTATCATCATGTTTTAGTGGTTTTTTTCCATGATTTGTTTTACATTTGCATTCCTATACACAGTCACACAGTTTTATCCAGGATTTCTTATTATGCAGGTTTTGATTGGTTGTGTTGCCGTATCAATGATGAAAATGAATTTGTTACATCGTAAGGATCCCTGAGTATCTTTTGATATAGTTTTGTATTTTTCTATGAATTTCACCATGCATCCCTTTTCAAAATTGTGCATCTATGATTTGTGTATTGATGTAGTCAATGTTCCATCACAGCAATTGCAAATACTCAATCTGGTGAAGGAACATGTTTTTTGAGAATTCTCCAAAATTTGTTCAGAACAAGAAAGTATAGGAAAGGAAGAGAAAGGTCAGCAAAACCACGTCCCAAGAATGAGGGATTGTGATTTGTCTTATTCATAATAAGGGTGTCGATCCAACTGAAAATATACAATACTACCATTAAGGGATGGATATTTACATAACTGATTTCATGCAGTATACAGACTGGATTGGATTCATATCTATATCCAGTTTGCAGTCTAGTCATTCGATCAATTAAGCTGGCTCATTCTCCTGGTATTCAATTTTCTGCTTGATGAAGTGCTGGTCAGTCAGTCTTGCCGTGCTGGATAAGATTGAGTGAAATCTAAATGGTACTTCGGTTATCACACAAGAGAAGACTTCTAGTACTTGGTTCTTGTAACTCAAGCAACAAATGTCTAACCCAAGCCACTTCTATAGTAGCAATGGCCGTTGGTTTATATTCTGCTTTTGTACTAGACCTGACAATAACTTTCTGCAGCTCTGATAATTATCTGCATATCCAACAAATCTACATCTTGTTGCCTTGGTCTGAAACATGTTTTACTGATAAGAATGAAAATGAGCATGCATGCACAACCACAACCAAAGGCTAGTAATCATCATAATCAGGATGTTCTCGAATGAAACAAAGTATGGCAACTTATTGTTTAAGATAATCATAGGATGATGATTTATAATGTGAACTACATACTTTTGTCCATAAACCCAAGGGAAGGTGATACATGCATCACTCGTAGCACTCTCAAGAATATGTCGACGACCTTCTATATCAGAAATTCAAGATGAAAAATCTTGGGAACCTTTAGGTGTTATAATCCAATGGACATGTGATCTAAAATTTTAAGGAATGTTATCTTTGATGATAATAACTTTGCAGGTGAAAGGGATGGTTCTGTTCAACTCAATATGCACATGATGCATTAAGAATGTTGACTATTGTTCCTTGTCTTGTCAAATAAGAATGTTGGCTCACAATGACTATATAAGATCAAATACCAACCAGATGGGAGTGTTGAACATTATAAAGCTTGCTTTGTTGAAAAAAGTTCCGTACAAGAGTTTGAACAGGGTTATGATGAAGCCTTTAGTCCAGCGGTGAAATGCAAAAGACTACCCTTATAGAGAATGAGTATTTACATAAGGGAATATATGCAATATATTAGTTTGGACTGGATTCATATCCAGATCCAAAATATTAAGACAAATAATGCATACATGTCTGTTAACATTGTAAGATTTTGATATATTACCAATTTACCACCAGATAGAGTCTCAAGAAGATACAAGAGGAAGAGAGGAGAATTGCTTTGATGCCATGTAAGATTTTGATATATTACCACTAGATGGAGTCTCAAGAAGATACAAGAGGAAGAGAGGAGAATGAGGCTGCTCGAGAAAGGAGAGAGAAGAAAAATTAGGGCCTTAGGGTGAGCACCCGCCCCTTATCGTTACTTAAACTAATTACACTTAAGTGTTACAAATAAAATACAAAAAGAATAATAAATATTACAAGTTTGCCACCACCCATTATGTGCTGCATGTGGTGAAAATGGGTTGGGTCTGACTTGACCTGAACCATATCTTAACAAACATATCTAAGGAATTTAGTTTGTCATTTTGCTGGTTTTATATCTTTACCAATTTTCATGGATCACATAACAAGCAGCTGCAATGACAAGTTTCAACTTTCAATCTCTTGCATATGCAAAAAATGGTGCATGGATTTTTTTGGTGATTTGGTGCACACAGTTTATTCCTATGCAAAATTTGCATCTGGTTTGGCAGCCTTGTGAGTGTGGGTTTCAGGTCAGCTTTTGCAAATGAGCAAGAGAAGGAAATGTTGGCAGTTTTCATGAACTCTTCTATTAATTTCAATAAGTTTCTTATCATGATACTACCAACAACAACGCCACACTAGGTGCCTCACTGCCTTGCAAAACTTGAGCTGCTCCTAAAATTCACTTACTAACTTTATGCTGATCAGTGAAGTCAGCAATTGTTTTAATAGCTGTAATTATTTATGAATCCTTAACAATCTTCTGGTTCGATTTTGTCAATAAGTCATGGTAACAAACAAAGTTATTTTTACATTATTAATTCTCTTGGTCTTTTTCTGCCACTGCATCGATGCTTCTTGAAGTAAAGGCAATTTTTTCTCTCTAATGTTCAACAGGTTTCAAGTAGGCTGCAATTTGATTGACCTTCCTGTAAACTGCAGTACCAATTTCATATTACGTTAGTGTTTGCTGCATTCTCTGCTTTCATATTGTTGCACCTCAGGTAGCCAACAAGTAACGGTTGCCTTGCTAGCAAATATCTACGTTTTGAGTAATGGTGTGCTTAGGTTTAATACATTTTTGTCATGTGAAAATCTTCACATCAGAAACAGAAAACTTTATCTGATTAACTGTTTCTATGTTTAAGCAACTCTGGTTGGGCTTGTTGTACTGAGAGATATTGCTCTAGTTTGTGGTGCAATCTACAAAAGACTATGCAGCATGCATTGGGAGGTGAGCAAATGGTTGAATCACAGAACTTTCCACTTTTTGGACCTGAAGCTTGAATTTCACAATCTACTTTTTTATGGTTCTAACACTAGATGGGGGAGAATATAAAGAACGACTTTTATGGTTAGGACTTGGGAGTCAACACCATGCAGTTGTCATAAGGCTTCCTCATGTTAACTTTTTTATGGTTCTATGTCAGTGGCAAGGGTGGTATGATTTCATCAACCTGGACGCTAACGCACCTGAAAAGGTCAAACCAACCTTACTCAGCAAGGTCTGCTTCTCTTTTTTGTCTTATTTGATTATGTTGTGAAACAATGCATGATTCATAGATGATGTTGAAGAATAAAGTTGAAACATTCTAAAAGGTTCCTTCTCATTTCAGTGAATGGATGTTTGAGCTATTAAAATTGTATTTTCGTTTATTAGGAGTTGACTTGGACAGGTGAATCTGTTGATATGAACTTTTCCTGCTGCCACAATGTTAATAATTGACTTTGGAGCACTGCTGTTGGATGGTTATTTCAGGTGAACACAGTGCTGCAATTGACATTAGTTGCTGCAGCTCTTCTTCAGCCAGATTTTGGTTCTGACAAAACTGAGGTCTGCATACTTGGTTTGAGGTAAGACTGCGGTTCCTTGATGGAAAGAGGTGGGTTAATAACTTAATCAAGAATTTGATTTGAGAAGTCTTGTTCAAAAGATGAGGCTGGATCTGGTGATATGTCCTGTTTCTTGTTTCTTTTGGAGTGTATTCACCTTAGAATCTCATTTTGTTTTTTATGATGCATATCCTTTGCTTAGTGAAAAATGCATTTTTGAGTTGTCTTGATTCAAGTTGTATCAGAGGTTCAGTTGGCTTCTAATTAGCTGATTCGGCTATATAGCTAGGCTGCAGGCATCTGCATGTGTTACTTATATTCCTCAAAAACGTCCCTGAAGCTTTTTTACTAGCAGTTGGGCGGTGGCTGCAACAACGGTAGCATCATGGGCAGGTTATGGTATTCTGTATATGAGGAGTCAAGCAGCTCCAACCTCTGGAATGCAGGAACCTTTTTCTAGAAGCAAGCTTTCATGATGGAAGGTTTTGGTGAATTGCCATGTGGAAGATATGTACAAAGGTAACTTAATTTCCTCACAACAGCAATGGAAAAGAAAAATTCGATTTAGGTGCTTGCTAACTGTTGTTTCCATCCTTGATCTTGGAAAATGGTATCTATTGCAGTATATGAGACGAGACTCTTCATGAGGAAGTAGATAAAGGGTACCAAGTCCAACTTTTTTTTTTTTTTTGTTGGGGGAGGGGATGAGAAAAAACCCATGCAGATTTGGCCGTTCCTGTCCCATGGCCCAGCTTCTACAGGAGGTTCAGAAGATGGGATTCTTCCAGAGGATATCAATCTGTAGCAGTGTTCTGCTATTGAGAGGCGCCATGTCCTATAACATAGGAGCTGAAGTTCGTTAGAAGAGAGTGAGTAGTCAGCGTGCTTTTGAATTTTTTTGATCGTCATTATTTAATGTATAAAACCTCCTATTTTGTGGATTCATGCATATGGAAAATTAATTGTCCCTCTAGCTTACAGTTCTTTGTGGACTAATAGGAGAAAGAGAGTGAGAAGCCAGCTTTATATGATAACCAATTCAGTGTAAGCAACGGCATGCTTCCGTTGGCTGGTCTGTTGGGCTTGAACTTTTAGAGTGTGTATGGTTGGCTGTTCCAGAAACAGACAGAATTATGACGTCTTGTTTACAACAGGCCAATGTAGCTGTTTCAAGAGAAGCAACTATATTTTCGTCTGTTTTCTTTGATTCTGTTTATTGTTACAAAGTTCCTTTATAAATGATAGTCATATGCGAAATCTTAACGACACTTTATGCGTTCAGTAACATAAATTGTTGTTTATAAGGACGCTAAAGCAGGCAGCAAATGCACATTCATTGTCTTTCCAATACAAAGAGGGGATATGAATCTGTGTTGTCCACAATAGAGCTTGCACTTTATTTTTCATTAGAAAAATATTCTAGAAACTAATTGATGGCTTTGTCATTGATCTCTCAGTAGTACTTTCTTGCAATTTTCTCTGGTTGTATATCGCAGAATAAAATGTAGTATATCATAGACCTTAATGTGCAAATATGATGGTCCCTATGGTGCCAAAATCAATAAATCTGCGACACATCAATAATCTTAAGTAATTGAAAGGGAGGTCTCCCACCATCTTCCTGTGGCCGATGGGTTTCACCATGGCAAAACCAAATAACAGCTTGCTTCTCGGGTGGGTTGCACCTCGGGTGAGAGGACATGCACTTGCAACCTCCAATATCTGCGTCTACTGCTTTGCGTGAAGTTGTCTAATTCCAAAAGATTGGTGCTGTTAACTTCATATGGTTTAATTGCTACTTTATCGGAAGGCGCCTGCCGTGAGTTGCTGACATTTAACATAAGTCCCTAAACATGCTTATTATATTAAAAAATTGACCTTCTTCTATGACAACTTCAGTTTATCTGTTCATTTTTTGGATTCACCCCTTCCGTGTTGGTTTTTACAACCAAAGCATTGATCGAATATGCAAAAATAAATAATAGAGGGGATGATTATAGGGAACCTCCACAGACTACAGAGTTAGAAAACCAGGCGTTCTTGTCGTCCACGCTGCGATAAGCTGAGCTGCTTGTTTCTTTCTCAGCTGCCGCTTCTGGCGCACCTCTCTCTCCGTCTCTTAATCCTATCGTCAAATATACGTGAAGTTCTCTTGCCTGTGTCACTCATCTCTCTAGCGTCGAGTGGTGTGCGCGCCCAAGTCAAGTTTGGGAAGGTCATGCCTGTCTCTACATGGGTAAGTTGCATCCAGATGCGACCAAGGCAGGCATAACTCCAGAAGCATCTGTGCTTGTTATCTTATCTGTCTCCATTCATGTCCTCGCATAACTCCCGAAGCATCTGTGCATGTTATCTTATCTGTCTCCATTCATGTCCCCGCGGGTGGGCGAGAATTTTTGTTTGTTGCTATCCAATTGGTTCGTCGATGAAAGCGGTCTATTCTCTTGGCTGTTTTTTCCTGCTATCTAGATGAAAAGGACTAGGTGATTCAGGATGTGATATTGCACTGCAAGCAAAAAGGTCGTTTTTTGCGCCACAATATTGAAGCCACACAGTAGGTTTCTACTGCAATTTCACAGACTGTGTTGCACTTACCCGCAGCATTTAACGGTTATCACTTATCAGACCTTGTTTCCCTCGCTTCAGTATCGCTAGCACCCTCTTGAATGGCTGTAGGCAGCCAAAGGCCCCAAGTTCGGCAGACGGCAGCTATCAGGAAATCTATGCTACGCATCCACAAATTACAAAAAGTACCCTACCCTTCCACCGTTCCACGTCCATCAATCTTCACGCTTCTGGAACATTGCAGCCCTTGCGTGCTACAATATTCTAATCAGAGAAAAGTGACTTGATGACAGAAGGGGTTCGAAGCGGTCGCCCGCCAGTCGTCCGGGGGTACACATCTTCAAGAAAGTTGTATGCATGACCAGCTGCCATATCGTCGATTACATAAAACGTGGTTAAGTAATAACATAATTGTGCCAAGATAGCCATGAAAGTTGACGGTTCTTAAAGTAGACAAATAGCAAGCTGAGATAGCTACCAGAAGATCGACCACGGACTGCTGAACACTAGTGTGGAGAAGCCTAGAAGAACCTGTAGTTATCCATATATTCAGATTGTGAAGGGAACACACATTTTCCTACTGCACAGAAAATTAGTTTATCTTCAAAGAAATATCTAAATTGGTCATGAAAATTTTAAAAAGCAGGTCAATTCATGATGTCTGTTCTTTAACTCAACAAATGGTTGACCTCAAGTCCCACAACCAAGCAACAGGTACAAATATTCAACTATTCATAATAGATTGAAACCTTGACGTATTCACCGTTACAATCGAGCCAAGCTGCTCGACTTTAACACTGGCTTGGAGAAAGAGGAGTATCTGGATTTCCATTACTGCCAATCTAGATATGCAGTCAACTTCATCTTCAGCCTTTATTTTGCTTAAAAGAAGCAAGCAACACAAATGCAACAATAAAATAGACAACTGCCATATACTCTTAATCTGGAGTTGATATTCCTGCATAGGCTACTTTCTCTTAAGTCGTTGACCTTTTCATGTTGTAACTGAATTAAGCAGCACAACTAATCCAATTTCAATTTGTTTCAGATTCTGTTCTTCAGCATATTCATGACTACAAAACCAGGTTTCTCCTTTCACTCTTAAAAGTATAGTTGGTTCTTATGGTACTGACGAACATTAAATCCTTCATCAGATATATCCAAAGAATGCAGCTCTTCGGAGAGAAGATTACATATGAAATGCCGCCCTACAGGCACATTCATGCACATCATGCTAAAGGCTGCTACATGGACCCGTCTAATACACATTTCGCTATGAGAAGCCTCAAGTAACTATCATACCCTTTGAGACCCAATCATGTCAAGGGACACTTCTGTCTTGACAGTGTTCTACAAAGTGAATTTAGAAAGCAAAACAAGAAAAGAGAGACTGGAGAGGAACGATGCACTAAACCAACACGTTCCATGAGAATAGAAATATGGAAATCACAGCAAAACTGGCTTTATGGTCCGAAATACGGTGTTAACTTTATATTTGTTTGGACGTAGGAAAATCTTTTCTCATTATCTCTGCCGAAGAGTCATCTTTAAGAACTCTCAGGCGTCCAGAGGCTTGATACCCATCATTTGACTAAGAGCCCATAAACTAAAACATGCGCGGTCTTTTTTCCTTACCAAGTGCATTTTTCCCCTCCAACTATCTTTCGTGGCCGTACATCTCAAAGATGAATAGGAGCTTTTGGTTACACCCTTTAGCGTGCTATAACCATTGCAGCCAAGTCACCAACTGTTTGGCCTCGCACCCGAGTCGACGCGATGCGGGTGTGCCTCCGGTGCGCACCCAAAGCGGTCAAATAAAAGTCGGGTGTAGCTGACCGCATCCGACTAAAATTGTCTTTTTCCAATTCGCACCCGAATCGCCTTTGACCCGAGTCGGGTGCGGTCAAATGTGAGTAGATGTATTTTCATCCAATTTGTAGGGTTTTTTTAAAATGTTTAACAAAGTCAACCACCCGCGTCGACCTTTCCTCTTGTCTCTGGCCAGCGTCTTCCTCCCCCCTCCTAAATGTGCTTTGCAATGTGTGCTAAAAAATTTTGTCGATGTCCTGTTAGTAAACTTTTAATTACTTTTTGTTGTCATTTGCTATGCAATCTAAAATAAATAGCTAACTTGTATGTCCTTTTAGTTTTCTCTAACAAAACTAATTCAGCTACTTAACATCATCTTGATTTTATTGGAATGTTCATTTTCTTGTCTTCAAACTTTCAAAATTGCTGGATGGAGACTAATTGAATTAATTTTGATTTTAATATATGAACCAAGTTGTGTAAATTAATGTGTATTTGTGTAATTATGTTATTGTGTTATTCAATCACTGAGATTATTTATTTTTATTTTTTATTTTTTATTTTTTTATTTTTTATTTTAAATTTTTAAAAATAAAAACACAAAAAAATAAATTAATAATAACAATAATAAAATACTCTCTACTCGCCCGCACCTTAAAAAAAAAATGCGGTACCCGGACTCAGGTGACATAGCATTGCAAGTTAGATGCTGAAACAATATGCCGTCAATCCATAAGACCTCGCGAGGAGTACGACGCTTTTCCAAGTTTATTTTTGGCACCGTGAGGGCTTCATCGTTTTGAAAGCTTCCTTCGACCCTGTTCATCCGCATCTGTCGGTGGCGGAACCGCAGCACAGCGGCAGCATCGTCTTTCTCAACTGCAGCAGCGTTACCTCCAGGTACTGGTCTCTCTCTCTCTCTTTATATATATATATATATATATATATATATATATATGTATATATATATATATATATAACCAATGAGGTAAGATGCTGGAGGTGCTTCCTGCAAATGCAAGGGAGGGGGGTAAAGGAAAAGGGGGAAGAAGATTAGCAGAGAAGTTTATGATTTGGGAGAGAGAAGCGGAAGGATGGCCGAATCCTTTCCGTTCCGTGCGTTTGAATGTGACGGTAGTTTGGTGAAACGAAAATGCCCACTAGGGCAGGCGAGGGGAACTTTCGAGTGGCGATCTTTTGGAGGCATTTGATCGGGATCGGTTCGTCTCGTGGCGATTGCTCTCTGGTTTAGGTTATTTGCTTACAATGACTGAATGTGAATTGCATCCTTCCCTCCCCTCCTCTCACCCCCAAAAGCTTATTTGCTTACAGGTTGCAGGTTTTCCGTCTGTTTATGATGGCTGACTGCATGAAGTTGAGGCCATCTTCTGATTGCTTTTGAATTTGATTGGTTACTGTTTTTCTGTTTTGAATGATTGGTTTACAGACATCGGATATTATGCATCAAGGCGCTAACGGAAGCGAGTGTTTTCTTTCTCTTTGAATGCTTCGATATCCAATACTTGGTTCGCAGCTTAAAACCTGGAATTTGTATTTTTCTGGCTAAACCGAATGCAATTAAACTTCTGCTAGCAGGCTTGAAATCCAATTTCAGTACTTTGTGTTTTAAAGTTCAGCCATCATTAATTTGCCCAAATTGCATTTTTGGTAAAAAACCCTTCTTTAACCCGTTGCTGTGTCACTGTTATTACAGACCCTAGATTGGTGGTTAGCGTTGCAAAAAGGTCCATCTTAACCAGGTCCATGTAGATGTGGACGAATCACGGAAAATGGTGGTTCACCTAGATCATGGCTTGGAGAGGGCCGCATTTGAGTTTAATAGCATGATTCGGATGTACCCATAACTTTTCCTTTCGGATTGAAACAAATCTAACAGCTTCAAACTTTTTTCCCTTTTTTCTTTTTACTTTCCCTTGCTTCTTTTAGCTCCACATAGACTACAGAAAAGAAGAAGAAAAAGCTCCAGGTTGGCCATGTACGCTGCTCATGTCTGCCCTAGACTGAATTTGAATTCCGTTCATGGTACTGCAAGTCTCAATGTTACTGTATAGAGGATAAATTTTAACTAGTTTGTTGCCATTTTCCGATGAAAATAGAAGAATAAACACAAGAAAAAGATGATGGTGAGTACACATTGGCAGTATGGGGTCTTACTTCAGTCCAAGGGTGAGAGCTGAGTCTAGGACGTAGTGGCAGTTTAGGATGTGCGTTATTTTCGAGTGTCGTTTTATGTTCTGGTTCTTAGTTTTTCATTGATTCTCATTTATTTCATTAAATTAAGGTCTTATCATAGTTTTGAGGACTTGAGATTGCTGATATCATAACCTGCACCAATGGACAGCTGAAATTCTACGTTTACATGTTCTTCTTGAATGACCTTTTACGTTTCTTATTTGTGAGTACGAGTGTCTGTATCTTTTCTGTGGTAATGGAAGTTCAATGGTTCTTTTTTTTTCCTCCCAGCATATTTCTTACAGTTCCAACAAACAGTATAAACGATATACTGGAAGTCTTCTTCCAGTATGTCAAAATTACTTCATTTTGGAAAATGTCTCAACTTTATGTATCCTTTTTCAGGAAAAGTTTCTTGACATTCTTTACCGAGCACTTTTCTTCCACGCGATCAAACGCTACAAGTAAAACTGGGTTAGCCGTTGCTTCAGGAGGTCTTCTGAAATCTGTCTCTTCCTGCTGCCCCTCTCCTTGCCGAGAAGCCGAAATTCCTCTCTGTGCCACGGCACGCCCATACGCACACACATATTCTGTCAAATTACCCCAAAAGTTAACCTCCTCTGCTGGAGAGAGATAGAGATAGAGAGAGGCTTTTACAGGGACAGAAGACTCGACCATTCATAAACGGAAATAAGAACAAAAAAAAAAAAAAAGAAAGAAAGAAAGAAAGGAACCCAGCAGCACCTGCCGCCGCCATGTTTTCCACTCGTTCCCGACGAATTCCCCTCGTCTTCCTTCGCCATTTGAGCTCAGCATTACCCGCCGCCTCCATTTTGAACCCCCAAAGCCTTCCGTTTCTCACCTCCAGGCAGAAGTCCCGAAATGCCCTCGCGCTTCTGAAGTCCGAGGAGGACCCTGATCGCATTGTTGAGATCGCCCGGGCCGCATCTCTTTCTACTCAGTCCCACCTGGACCGCATCTCCTTGTCTATTGCCGTCTCCAAGCTCGCGGCCTCTCGGTCCTTCGACACCCTGCACAAGTTCCTTGAGGAGCAGAAGAATCGGCCTGACTGCCGTGATGAGAGATTTGTCAACAAGGTGATCATCCTCTATGGTAAATCTGGTATGCTTCACGAATCAGTCCGGACCTTCGAGCAGATGGACAAGCTGGGCCTTCGCCGCACTGTGAGATCCCTCAACGCCCTTCTCTCTGCTGCCGTCGCCTCCAAGAACCACGAAGAGGTTGGTAGGATCTTCACTGAATTTCCCAAAGCTTTCACTATCAAGCCGGATTTGGACACGTATAATACAGTGATCAAGTCACAGTGTGATTCTGGTAATTCCATGTCTGCTTACTCGATACTGGACGAGATGGATAAGAACAAGGTCCACCCGAATGAGATCTCATATGGGACGTTGATGGCTGGGCTGTACGCAGAGGAACGATTCGATGAGATTGCGAAAGTTCTGGATTTGATGAAGAAGAAGGGATGCAGTCCGAGCTTGACCACAACCAACTTCCGCCTCAAGAGTCTCTGTAAACTGGGGAAGTCAGTGGAGGCGAAGGCATTACTTGATGGGATAAGATCGAGGGGGATTCTTCCGGACGTGTTTGCGTTCTATAATCTGATTTATGGATTCTGTAAGGAAGGTAACCTCGAAGAAGCAAAGAGTATCTTCTTTGAGATGGGGAAGAAGAAGAACCCTGCTCCAAGCAGCGAATGCTATTTCACATTGATATATTACTTGTGCGAGAGTGGGGACTTCAGTTGCGCATTTGATCTTTGTAACAAGTGCATGGAGCGTGGATGGGTGCCAAACTTTACTACCGTGAAGTCTTTGGTGAATGGGCTTGCGAGGAATGAAAGGGCGGAGGAGGCGCGTGGAGTTGTGGAGAAGGTAAAAGAGAAGTTTCCTGGTAAAGTAAACATGTGGATGGAAGTGGAGGAAATGCTACACTAGACTTCTCTTCTGTCTGCAAGTTTTAGTTTGAACTTTAACCAAAATGTCTGCCTTTCCAGTTTCGACAAAAATGGTCAGTGTAAGCAAGAACACACCTCACTTGAGGGATCAGGTTTGAGACTTTTAGGGCGTGTTTCTTTGCTGCTCCGAAAAACTGGCAGAATATGACGTTTTGTTTGCTGTTGCGCGAATAACTGCAGGTGTTTCAGGAGATGGCTATATATGTTGTCCGTTTGATTTGGATTTTGGATGGAACGGGAGAAACCTGTGACTGTTTTCCGTTCCTTGATTATGTGTGCTCTCTGCGAAGTCTTAACGACCGTCCAAATTATTTTGCCTTAGATAACTTACTCATTAAGGACGTATACGCCAGCAACTAATCTCATTAATAGAATCATAGCCACTTCAATACGAAGAGTGGATATAAATCTTTATTATCCACATTGGCGTCCGCAGCCCTTTTTCATTTAAAATAAAAATTGCAGAAACTGAATCAGTGGCTCTGTTAGTGATCATTTAGTAGTATTTTTCCTGCAGTTTTCCTGAACTATGTCACAGATTCACACGACGTGAGGCTGCGAACCATTGAAGCAAGAAACATCAAAATCATAAGAGCTCCAATCACATGCATCTCAAAAGAACCATGTTTATTCCCTGAAGCAGTGCCAACATCACGGCCTTTTTTGAAAAAAAAAAATCATGGCAGAATCGTTCAATAACTCTCGAAGTGGTATTATTTTTTTTTTACAAATTTTATGAGTGGCGTGTTTATATTTTTATACATTAAAAAAAATTAGTATAGATGTTACGAGTTTTAAAAATCCCCAAGAGGTCTGTGCCCACCTTGGACACCAGAAACCTCTGATCCCTGTTCTAGATTTACCAAAGCCGCTAATACCTTTCTGATGCAATCATGCAAGCAGTTGTCCAGATTTAATTCCTAAGAGCATGCAGCCTTTTGAGCATGGGTTTTTCAGGTAGCGTTTAAATTGTTACAGGACAGCTAAGGAAGTGAAACAGAGGGAGAAAAACAGAAAACAGCCGCTGCCACAATATGGTGAGACAAAATCTTGCAATGTGAAAGAAGAAATTACAAAAACTAAAGAAGGGATCAAACGAAATTAGGGGAAGAAACCGAATGCTGGCTTCGTAAGCATAATGCCGCCCCACTCAATCAAACATAGGAAAACCCAAAAACCCAAAATCAAATTGAATCACGAGGTGGGCAACAAAAAATCCACCGACATAAATGGGTGAACTGTGACTATCCAGATGCAACCCAAAAATGGGGGACATTTCCCGCTGCTTCGATAGTGGCCAAAGAAGGGGGAAAATGAGGGCGGAGAGCCTAGCACCCTAGCCACAACCTCAGCAACAGAGAGACCCCTGTTCTTGAGGACAGCCAGTGAAATCCTAGCGATGGAGACTGATGGAAGGTTCAGGAGCGTATTTTGATTAATGAAGTCAGCTACTGTTGTTTACAAATATTTAATGATCTTATGGTTCGATTTCATCAATAAAAACTTTTTATGCATGATTATTTCTCTTAGTTTTTCCTGCCATTGCATGTATGATTTTTGAACAGTGTGAAAGCAGTTAAGCAGGTTTCAAGTAAACCGGCAATTTGGTTCACCTTTCCATGAACTTACCGACGGATATTATGTCCTGTTTGCTGGTTCAATATTGAAAAATACTCTCTGATTTCATGTTCTATTTTTGTGGTGGCCTGTCGCAACAAAGCAGCCAACTAGTGAATGCGGCTACCTTGCAAGCAACATGCTCATGTTTTAACAGGTTTTTGTCACGTGAATCTCAATATACGCAACAGAAAACTGTGACAACCTACGGGCGGCGCGCGTACGGACATGGAGCATCCTTCTTGGTGCATATGAAGCGTCGGACTGGCTGATAACCTTGTCCTGGGCTCTCAATATCTGTCACCGCGCGTCTGCGGACGGGGTGCAGTGGGAGAAAATGATCTCCGTATAAAATGTACGCAATTCGTTCATTTCTAGAGAGTGATGGACTCGGCTCTATTCTCTTGGCTGCTTTTTCCTGCTATAGATTCGGACTAGACGAATTGGAGGGAGGTAATTCAAGGATGTGATATTAAAACTACAAACTAAAAGGTCGTTTTTTGTACAAAATATTGGAGCCGGTTAACTGGACATACTAGGTTTCTACATAATCTGCAGTTTCACAAACTGCATTGCACTGATTCGCAGCATTTAACGGTTATCCGATCTCATTTCCCTCGCTTCCTTATCGCTTGCACCCTCTTGAATGGATGTCGGCAGCCAAAGGCCCCAAGTTCGGCAGCTATCAGGAGCCCATCCACAAACTACGAAAACACCCAGCCCTACCTCGTGTATCAATCTTCATGATTTTCTGGAACGGGGACAGCAAATCTCACATTTGCAGCCCGTGCTACAACAACATTCTCGTCAGAGAAAAGCGACTTGATGACAGAAGGGGTTCGAAGTGGCCGCCGGCCAGTCATCCGGGGGTACACATCTTCAAGAAAGTAATATGCATGACCAGCTGCCATACCCTGGATTACTCAACCTTGGTTAAATAATTACATCTCAAAAACATTCGAACACACTCAATGAGGAACCGATTCACATAATTCTGCCAAGATATACATGAAACTGGATGGTGCTAAAAGTAGATGAATAGTAAGTTGAGATACCTACCAGAAGATCAATCCACGGACTGCTGCCCACAAGTATGGAGAAGCCTAGAAGAACCTGTAAGCATGCATATCTTCAAATTGTGATGGGAAAAAACAATTTCCTACCGCACAGCAGATTAGTTTTTCTCCAAAGAAATAACTAAGTTGGTCATCAATTCATTAATATGTTAAGCAGGTCAACGCCAAATCTTTAACTTAGCAAACGGTTAACCTCAACTCCCATCACTAAACAAGAGAAGAGAAAAGTATAAATTCAACAATATATTGAAACCTTGATGAATCGCTTGATTGTGCTGCCATTGCAACACTAGGAGAAAACGGAGCAACTCCGTTTCCATTGCTGCAATTTTAGACGGGCATAATTCAACCTCATGTTCAACCTTCATTTTACTTGGGAAAGGGAAGCAACACAGATGTCAAATTGCTATATACTTATCCATACCAAACATGGATCACAGTTGTGCATTTAGGAACATATTTTGGACGTCTACAATGCGCCTGAAATTCTATAGAACTTACGCAGTTATTATGTTTTTTCTCCTTACTTAGACAACTAACAGACAGAGGACTTCCATGCCACAAGTAAATCAACATCGCAATGACATTCTTGAGTAAACACCTTTCTCCAAGTCAGTGACTATGTCTGGTTGCAACTTGCAACTGAGTTAAACAACCCAACCGATCCAATTTCAATTTGTTTTAATTTTTAAATTCCGATTTATTCTTCATCGTATTCATGAGTACAAAACCTGGTTCTCTATTCAATCTTAAAATTATAGTTATTTTCTATTGTACAAGCATCAAATGCTAATAATATGTTTAATAAGGCAACCTAAAGCCTAAGATGCAGTCCTAAATAATCATGAGACATATCATAATGCACCTACTCAAAGAGAAGATTACATATTGAAAGGCAGCCTTACAGGCTCACTGTTCCAAATTATGCTAAAAAACTGCTCCATGGAATTGTCTAATACACAATTTGCTATAAGAAGCCTCAAGTAGAAGTCAATCCACCAGGCTATCATTCTTTTCGAGACACCATCATGTGTAAGGGACACTTCAGCCTTCACAATGTCCTACAAATTGAACTAACTAAAAAAAAAAAAGGAAAGAGATATTGGACACAAACAATGCCCTTAACCAGGACATTCCACGTCCATGACAATAGAAAAATGGAAGGCTTATAGAGCAAAATTAGCTTTGTGGTCTACCATAAGGCAGTGCTATACTGCATATGTATTTCATTAGTGAACTTGGTAGTATCCACAATTGTGATACAACTGCTATATCTGTTTGAACAAATATGCAAGTGCTGAAAAGGATGGTCAAGGCTATGTCACATGGGTGCCCTTAACCAGGACATTCCACGTCCATGACAATAGAAAAATGGAAGGCTTATAGAGCAAAATTAGCTTTGTGGTCTACCATAAGGCAGTGCTATACTGCATATGTATTTCATTAGTGAACTTGGTAGTATCCACAATTGTGATACAACTGCTATATCTGTTTGAACAAATATGCAAGTGCTGAAAAGGATGGTCAAGGCTATGTCACATGGGTACAGGGGTAGGTTCAGGTATGATCATACGAGTGCTGGTTCGGGTACAGAGCAGGACAAGTTCAACAAAACACAGGTATGAGGGTACAGTATGGCTCTACATATATGTTTATATGTATATTTATATATAATAATAAGATTCAAACTAAATAAACACCTACGAAACACGGGTGCCTCTGTGCACCTGATGTGTAGGTGTCGACTCGGCTGGACAAGGGTTCGGGCTCAGACATGCAGGTGGACAGAGCGCATGTGGTGTCGGGGTATGGTCAGCATACCCGAGGTCATGGTGGACTCGTCAGTGCTGACCGACTTCTCTTTTGTCCAGTTTTTTACATTTCTTTTAGACGATTCCTTCTTTTACGTCTTCGCTTCTACCCTCCCTCTCGTTCGCTGCATCTTCAGTTCCTTCTGCAACTACCACTTCTGTAATGTTTACATCTGCTGTTCATTTTTTCCTCTTCCATTTGTTTGTTTCGTTGCTTCTTTTTCCACTTTCCTTGGCCCAACGATTTATAAGTCCTTCCATTCTGCGCTTCACACTACACCTGCCCTGTTTTCTTTTTCCGCTTTCATGATTGCAACTGCATACATGCTGTTATATATTACTGTATTTGTAATTATTCAATATACAACATATTAAGAAGTATATATATATATATATATATATATATATATATATATAGATGCACGTACAGCCGCACCTGCGTACCCGTGATTTTGAATTTTTGTCATTGTCCTTCACCACAAAGATTTATATAAACCATGACATAGATAAGACTGCATATTGCTCATTCATTCCATGCATATATCCCTGAAGCTTTTATATCTACCACTGTCCGCATAAAAGTGTCCCTTCAATCATTTGAGTAGATTATGTTTGTGATCATTTTAAGAGCAACCGGGAAATATTTATCTAAACAAACGAGGTTCCCAGTCACCATTTTCAAAAAAGCAAGTCATATTTTATAGGCTTTATAGGCAAAAAATAGATGAACAATTGATTTGGGACTAGATGCAAGTAAAGCCCAATAATAATAGCAAAACCAGATTTGGGACAAATGACTCAAAACTTGTGTTGATCAGGATTAACCACTGTTTGCAGCCAAGGGTTCATGAAGGAAAAGGGGTATAAATATAAGTGATATTTTAGCTAATACCAAATTGACTATTCCAAGGAGGCCACGGAAATGAATCTCACCCAGGGCAGATAAGCAGCTGTAAATGTAAAAAGGCCCAAGAAACTCATGGGAATAAACGGATTCCTCTTGCTCCATACATACACCTGCCAACCCAAAATATGCAATAAAAAAAAAACTCAGTTTTCAAGAAAAAACAGATAGAGTATTATCTAATTATACCCAAAAAAAACGAAACAGACGTCATGAATGTTGGAAAATCAGCACATAGTTGATAGTTTTATAAAATACAAATTCATAAAGAATGAGGTTTATGGAAGAAACTGACCATCATGAATGTCAAGGAATTGCTGAGGAAGAAAATTCTTGCAAAAGATTCAGACACGTAAGGTATCATGCCACCGACCAGTACAATTCCAGTCAAGACAGAAGCACCAAATAACAGCATATAAAAGAAATCAGCCGTCCGTCCCCTGAATGAATTTTCTTCAAGAAGTTTGCAATATCGAGCAAGGAAAAACATGTGGAAAAGGAAGTCCAAGTCTGCCAAACCCATAAAAAGAAAATCTAAGATCTCCATGTTCCGAATCAATGTCGCCTTAAAGCTCGCGTGGAACATGAAACAGAAAAAGGAAAAAGGCAAACACTGTATGGCCATATGGACGATTTCCTTCGCCCGTTACAAATCTTATCCCCTTAACTGAAAAAGAGTAAGCGACCAAACAAAGATGTCTCGAGAAAATGGAAACCTCCAGAAGAACATGCCCAAGGATTAGAAAAAGGAATGCGGTATCAAGGGCGAGCTTGACCAGAAAAGCGGGAGAAGGCAAGAGACATAGAACGCATCTAGCGCAACATGCATTTGAAAAATACCAACTGCCAAACATGTACCACACAAAGGAGAAAGAAAAATCACATCTAAAACCTTCAACCGAGAAATCGACAAACAAACGCACAAGCTGTCGAAACTAACAGAGGAAATTAAAATTACCCATCTTGCGGAAGTAAAAGAAATTCGTAACAAGGCGCCAAAACTCGTATTGTTTAACGATCCGGCTGGGATTCAGGTACAAATTATACGGGGATATAATCTGAACCAAGCAAAAAAGACAAATTCAAAGCATAATAAAGTCAGAAAACAGAAAGCTACACGAGAAAGAAGAAAAGAGAAGCGCGATAAGAAAATCTCCTCACGGACAACAGCAATGATCTTCCCAAACCAATACCTCGAAGAAAGGAGGATGACCATAAGCGAGAGAAGTACCTCAAGCGAGCACCCAACAGTGGTGACGATGGCGGCCGTGAGATAGGAGCGGGTGATAATAGGCATCTGCTTGTACCAATCCTCCACTGCCTGAGCCATCCTATACACAAATTGAAGAAGCCCGGGAAAAGGCAAGACCCTACAGAAAACAAACGAAAGGAAAAAAAAAGAAAAACGAGAAATCGAAATCAAGAAGAATTACACACGCAGGGACCGGATGAGAAGGGACGCTGTCAAGATGTATTTAATCAAGGCAATGAACTTGTGCGATCCAGATTCCAGAGACAGAGATCCTCGTGACTCGAAGCGTAGTTTTTAGGGGACCCTGCCCTCTTAGACGGCTCGTTGTTGTGATTGGTGCAAGGAGTGGCGACGATGATGTCATGTTAACTGACTAAAATACCCTCAAACAGTCTCAAATGACTCGTTGAGCCACCGCAATATACTTTTCCTAGAAGGAACACCTCGAACTTTCAGCATGACTAAGAGTGCCCTGATGTTTGTTATAAGAGACATTCCTATGTAGTGCCACCGTTTGCCCTTTTAACTTTCCAAATAATCAATCCTCAAGTTTCTAATTTTCTTTGCACAACAGTGGCGGATGAAGAAGATTCTGGTTAAAGGACATTATTATGCAAATTTTTAAGAGTTATTTTATATAAAAATAAAAAGATAATGAGATATCAAATGCGGAAATAAGATTTTTGTTTGTGGGCAATGCAGGCAATTGCCCCTCTGAGTAATAGACTAAAGGGGCAGTTTGATGGCCTAGAATTCTGATTTTGGAATAAAAAATTCCAGAATCAAAATTCCAACTCAAATTGGAATTGGAATGGAACACCCCGTTCCATTCTTCAGTGTTTGACAACTTGGAATTTTGATTCCAGGGTTGAAAATGAGCTGTTTGATTTAAACGGAATTAAAAATCTATAATTAGAAGCATGTGACCGTTGAATTCACTCGATAAACTCTCGATCCTTACAACATAAACCAAATCCACTCAGCAATTTGAAGATCCAACAACAGAAAAAAAACAGCTAGGATAAATAATTAATTGAAACAACATCACTCTAGGTTGTTACATGTTACAACCTGAAAAAGACCTAAAAAATATATAAGCATGACACAAGTAGGAAAAAAGACTCATCATGAATGTCTAGTTCTGTGTAGTTGTTATTAGTCTTCGCATCATGTCAGCAACTATCTTCATCGACTGGCACTTCTGTAAATAGGGTTGTGAAATACATTCCTCAACTGGCATCTTCCACAGCGTTTTGAGCGGAACATCTCTCCACTCCAAGGCACTTGTTCTGCCCGACCATGAAAAGCAAAGAACAAGACGTTCTTGCATGGGGTGTCAAGTTAAAAAGGCCCTGATTTTTTTTTTTGCTGACTTTCCCATTGAAAGGCCTACCGGTCCGCGCTCACCCTTGTTATTAGAAAAACATTTAAGCTGAGCTGCTGAGAGCATTTGTCAGCAATTCAGTGCCGACTTTTCATCCAGATTTTGACTAGAGTAAGAACGGCACCAGGGAAGGTCATTGACTATAACATGTAAGGGGCCATAAACAAACTTCTGGAACAAATTAAATGTACCAATTCAAACGGCCATTCCACTGTCGTGGGGTTATTTACCAGGAAAGAGAAAATATTCGAATTTGTTAGCAGATTAATAGGGCTGCACAACGAGTCGAGTCAGCTCGGACTCTACTCGAACTCGTTCGTTCAAAAGTTGACTTGTTTATAAATGAGTCGAGCTCGAGTTCAAATATACACTCGAAATGTTAAACTTGTTGAGTTTAAGAACTTGACTCGGCTCGACTACAAAATAAATATTGAATTAAAATTGAGTTAACCAAGTTAAAAGCCTAGATACGTTTAATATAATCAAGTTAATCCAGTTAAAAAAATGCAACATGCTTGACATAAACCAATTAAATGAGCCAAGTTCGACCTCGATGTTGTGTGATCGACCTGAGCTTGAGCTTGTTCAATCGAGCTGGGCTCAAGTTCAAGCTCGCGTTTTCTAAGTCGAGTCGAGCTACAGCTGGCCCAACTCTAACTCAATTTGGTTCGTGTGCAATCCCATGTGTCATTTTTGAATTACTTTTAAGATTTTAATTTCTAATCAGGCTTCGCTTGAGGATTGCGAGCAGTTGAAAAGTCTTGTTTTATCCTATAACTCTTGTTGGAGCAGCTATTCTCTCTTCAGGTAGTGCCATTGTCTGAAACAAGTTTATCAAGAATCCTCAATCGTATCTTTGATGAAAGCCGGAAAAGAGTAACACTAAGTTAAAAGGTTGGAGGCACTTCCCAACTAGAAAGCAAAGTTCTCGCTGATAATATAAGCGATTCATTCCACATAAATTTTCAAATAATTTTTCTTAAAATGACTTTTTAAGCCACTTTCGCTGATTTACAGATGATTCAACTGAAAAACAAAATCGGCAGCTTGGTTGGTTGAATTTAAAACTGATTTTTACTAAAATTGGTTCTGGTATCTTTCCGTTGCTCGTTCAAAACTTTCTTTGGCTTATTTTGCTTATGGTATGCTCCAATTGATTCTAAATCTCATTTGACTTGAAACCTTCAAGCTAGCCCAATCTTGCAATGTGTGGCAATTTCTCTCGAGTCAATGAGCTTGTTTTGTGGCAAAACTAACCGTTTTCTTTTTCGGGAATTTAGTCACACAAACATTGCCCAACCCTACTCGGGAGATGAAAACGTTTGGATGCTCTGCTTTTATGAGTCCCAAAAACTAGAGAAACGTTCCCGATTTCACAAGATGAAGCTGACTAGGCGGGCTTCAAGGTCATTGATCCGAATCTGTCTTGCCGACTAATGATGAAAGTTGAGCTTTTCCTCTGAGACCAAACATAATTTTTTGTACTATAAACTCTAGATGAGATAATGCACAAGAAGGCCGGATACTTCTAAAAGTGGGTTCGTCAAATGTTCGATTCCCAATTCCACATGATAAATGGAGAGATTCCTTTCTACCGCTGCTATTGATTATATTTCACACAGCTTTTTACATTTTTGAGGTTTAAAAAAACCTAAAATGGTTACCTTCTATTATCAGACACGAACTAGGCAAAATCGTGCCTGATTAATGATTATATCTACAAGGTGTCTCTGGAGTACTAGATTCTTGACGCCCTTACACTTCAACTTCGTCGGTCTACATTTGACGGAAAAAAAAAAGAAAAGAAAAGAAAACCTTCCATGGAGTTCCTTATGGAAAGCTACAAGAGTGCATGTATTTTGCTTTCGTAAGAGTTTTGACTATTTTTTATCATGCCAAATCCATTTGCCATGGCGTTTAGAAAAGCACAAAATCTATCTGTGATGTGACCTCCAGTATATTTAGCCGTTGCAAATCCGATCCGTAAGTCGTAAACAATCCTTTCCGGATAACATGGTTTTTAAAGTTAGACTATGCACTGCCTAAGCAAAAGCTAATTATCACACGAACACACGACTGTTTAATTTCTTTGCAAGCGTAACCTGAGTACAATCTAAGCAGCACAAGTGACGAGAATTCCTTAGTCCTGATTCAAGGTGTAATGGACTAAAGCTAATAGCACATTTGGTCATCACTTACCTTTACTGAACGTCGATCTTTATTGCCAAATAAAGGTGGAAATACTTACGGGAAGATCTGCACACAAGGAGGAAGGCAGCAAAGTTCGACTATAGTTTACCATCATCACAAACGGAATGTCCCATGAAGCCCCACTGTACGCCTATGATGATCCAGAAGCCAACAACCTGGAATGCATGGGAGAAGAGATGGAGAGAGAGAGAGAGAGAGAGAGAGAGAGAGTGACAACTTAGCCTCCAGAAGACATGGACGCCTTAACTGACAATGCAAACCGTTAGAGGTCAAGTCAGAATTAGGTCCTGTACAGTAAAAACGGGCAATCCACAAATAAGATCCAACCCGTTTATTTCCAAACCTAATGTTGGGAAACAAGAGAAACCACTGGCACTCCCAGTTGGGCCTGTAACTCAAGAAAGCTTTTTAGCAACAGGTGTTGTCTCGTTTCGGCACAACATGTACATCTACTAATAACTGACATAGTTCTAAATATATCATTCTAAAAAGGTTGATAGCTGCCAGAAATGCTTGTTTTCCAAAAGGTACTTTGCCAATGCAAAATAGAAATCAGACAAATTTAGGTCCAATAAACTTACAGTTCAAATTCATCAATTTTCAATACTGGAAAGTACATCCTCTACTAAAAAGCCTGCTCAAACTGACATGGTATTACTTCTTCATGAGCTTGATCTTGGCTCCACTTGTTGCAAAAGCAAGCTAGGCACATTTGGCTTGTTTACAACTCTTTTGACACCAGGCTTTTTCTGCTGCGTCAGATGAAAAAACATTTGGACCTGCTTTCAGCCTCCATCTAAGAGGAGAATATGCAAATCTAATAATTTGCAACTGCACTACAAGGATAATGTGAAAATGGATTATTTCAACATTCTCAGCTTCCATTACAAATAAAACACATACCGCACGCTTGCACTCATACAAATCAGTAGTTCCAACTCTTCCCACATAAAAAGAAGTGCACAAATGTATAGCTACCACAAAATCAGGTACAAGTTTGCCATCCTACATGTTGATGTTTCCCAGAGGCAAATGACTTTTTATTGCCAACAGAATGAAATTAGGTGACTTCCATACTTATGGAAGAATGTAACATTTTCTTTTGAAAGAATCGACCTACATTACTTGCATGACATATACAAATGGCAGATTCTATTCCACCATCAAAGGAGGGAAGTGTGGGGGGAAAGGGAAGACAGAGATAGAGATACTCTAATACGTATCTAGTTACTCATGCCTTGTCATAGGAGCTTGCTTGTACGTCGCTTTGATGAGCCACCAGGAAAAAGTTTCATTATCCAACCCAAAACTCTTTCAACCACCTGAGGTCATTAACAATAGAAACAAAAGAGTTACTTGTTTTTTTTTTTTGTGTACGCACAGTCAAAATAAATCACTCCTGTATCTGCGTACAACAATTTAAATTATTGGAAGTGCAAGCTCAAGGCAGAAGATAAATATATTCAATTGACTTGAATAAAATTCTTCCCTTCATGTCCTTTGTATCACATGATATCAATGCCATCATTTTGGGGGATACTAGTTCCAATATCTGTCAGCTATATCTTGAAGATAGTGATACATTGTCAAAAATGAATATGGCAGCCGCATGGCACAAAAGATTTATGACCATGCGTTCAAATTTTGAAATATAAAAAAATAAAGGAGGAAAAATATCGAAAATGTGGAAGGTAAAGTTTTAAGAAAACAAAAGCATCCCATGATAATATTGCTATACATTTAATTATGGAAGTATTACCACTCACCAGTATTTGCCTTCTAAACAACCCAAATGGACCTTCATATCAATAATTTAAGCAATCACCAGTAGTTATGACTAACGTCCGGATTGTAGTTCTCTATATTCATAAGGTTCCAGCCTTAAAAAAGGAATAAACCAACATGACAGCCATCTGATGTAAAGTCTCCGTTTATGGTGACTGGACTATCCAAAGGAGCCAAGCACTGATTACAAAGTGTTCAGCTTTAGCAAAACAAAAATGAGCTTTGCCTTCTATTGTTTAGGAGGGTAATGGACAAAAGGATAACTATATGATGCTGATGGATTGGTAAAAGAACCTACTGTAGACAAATTACCAAGTGTTCAAGCTTTGCAGGTGCCAGTTTTTCAAAACCTTCATGCGGAAATTCAGCACAAGCGTAAGTTGCAATACGGAAAGAGCTGTTGTGACACCAAATTTGATGTTAAGAAATTTATCCTCTTGCGGAGTCTTGTTTGTCCATCCTACCGTTCCGCAGAAACATTATAGTACACAAGCATCACTTAACCTTATGCCAAGTTAGAATTTATGTAGCTTCAAGGAGATGTGATACTAAGACCCCTGAAAAAGTTAATGGTGTGGAGTCAACCTAACTTTTTCCTTTTTGACCAACAATCTAACTCATCTTGCATACATTCAATGGAGACACATCAGCACATTTCTCTTAGGATTCTTTGAACTTTTTAGCCTTAAGAGATCGTACCTAGCAGATAGAAACTACAATTATATATATATGTAGAGAGAGAGAGAGAGAGAGAGAAATTGATGATGCTAAAAACTGTTGCAAAAGGTGCATTGGCAACACGACCAATTGCTTGGTCACAGTTTTCAGCAACAAAATATACTTATAGTTTCTTACTGCTCAAACTTAAAAAGACAACCATCTGGCTACAAAGGTAGCCGACTGATTTTAATTTCTATACATATACATATATATAGAAATGGAAATCAGGCAGGCTACCACTATGGTCAGATGTTTTTTTTTTTTTTAAATTGTATCACTAAAAACCATTGTTATCGCCACCTGTTTAGGCCCAAACACCTTCTGAGATGGTTTTTAACGGCACAAAATAAAAAAACAACCATCTTGCCATAAAGGTAGCCAACTTATTTGAATTTTCCATATATACAGAGGAATTGGTTCAACTGGCTACCCCTGTTGCCGGATGTTTATTTTTCTAGTTTTTGTGTCATTAAAGGCCATTGCAAAAGGTGCATTGGAGATTACCAGTTGCTTGGCATGGTTTTTGAAGACGGAACGTACCTTTTGCGATAGTTTTTAACAACACAAAATAAAAAAACAACCATCCGACCATGGAAGTAGTTGTCTGATTCACACACGCACACACACACATTTAACATTTTTTTGCATTTCAAGGAGATGGTACACATGTTTATGTAGTAAGTGCTATAACCTAAGGTATGATGCCGAACAAATTTCATGTCAAATATAGCAAGATCAAATCAAATGTACTTTCTGTATGCACTTTGTATGCTTCACTAGCAACCACAGAACAAATAAACCCTTTTGAATGCATGTCTTTAGGCTACTTCATAATTTGTTTACCTATGTTCTGGTTTGGATTCAACCAAGTAGCTATCTGTCTATAAATATCAGGAGAAGAACAAGAAAAATGTATTATCAAAGATTTGAGCTTCACTTCTACATCATGCCAAGCGTTTTACAGTCTACTTTGTAAGAAACTTTATTATCTCGAGCATGCATGCATTATTTAGCTTTAAGATTGTTGTTTGCATTGACCCTTTCTCTAAACGGGCAAAGAAAAAGGTATTCCTATAAATACTTGGAAATAGGAAAAGAACAAAAAAGGGAAAGAGATACCTCATCCCCTTCGTCAGCATACGTTGTAACACTTTGTACATTATGAGATTCTGCCAGCCTCATTGTTGGTTGCTCGTGAGCGATATTTTGGGCAATTAAGAGCTCTAGCCTTTGGGTCTGAGCTTCCAACTTTTGTGATAATTCTTTGTTCAGATCCTTTACAAAAAATAACAGCTCAGTAAGTGTCAGAAGATGCATCACACAAATATCCAAAAGGAACCAGCTCCAACATAATATTTCAAGGTTTCAAAATAAAGTTCACCAGCACAGATGGGTTACACTCAAGCTTCAATGACCTGATCTCAAGTTGATCTAGTCTAACTGTCTGGTTGATGGATCCCAACCCACTGATAGTCAGCTTTGATTCATGGCAATCAAGACACGAATAGACAAGAAGCAAGATATGCACAAGCATTAATGTCACCCATGTTTTAAAATGCATTACCATCATGATACCAATTACTGCACTTAGGACGTTACAATCGACCCCCCTCCCCATCCCCCTCCCCCCCAAAAAAAAAAAAATAATAGTAATAATAATTAGATGTTTCAGTCAAAATTGATGTGCACCCTGCAAACCAATACGAAATGTTAGACATCCCAAGTACAATTTTACCATATAGAGCTGCATGGCATGAAAAACTGTAAATTTATTTTTTTCCAACCCATGTATTTGTTGGTTCCTAGAGAAGTACATGTCAAGTATAACAACAAGATTCTTCATAAACTTTCAAAGGGATACAGAAAAAAAAAAATGTTTGTATCTAAGCAGCATTCTATCTGCACAACAAAAATTTGTTCATTCAAATTATAAACAAGATAGAAGCACAATAGAAATTGGGATACCTTGTTCTTAGTTGAAAAAATTACCAAAAGTCAATTGGACATGATGGAATGGGCATATAACCAATTAATCGATGTAGATGTTGACTTACTTTTAAATGAGAAGCATGTGAGGATTTAGAAGCCAGTTCTTGTACCAACTCTTCTTTCTCCAATGCTAGCTGCAAAAACAGAAGTTTTGACTAAAACAACAAAATCCAATTGGCAGAAAGTGTGAGTGAACAGAGACCTTGCAAACTATGCAGCAACAATACAAAATGGTCAAAAGAGTGTCTGTGGCACAACCTGACCCAAAAAAAAAAAAAAGGAAGGTACAGAGTTTGAGTTCGAGCTTTCTGAAAACCAGAAAGCACATACCTCTGCAATAAGGGAATTAATGTTCTCAACCATCTGCAACTGATCTGACGGAATGGATGCAGAAGTAGATACAAGAGGAAATGCAACATCTGGCATTGAGGAACAGCTAGCAGACATAATATTCTGTTCAAGGGAAAAAGATTCTGCTTCCAGCTTGCCATGATCAATGGCATTAGAAACCACACCTGGAAAACAAGTTTCACTACCACCTGCTGCCAACATACCTGGCCAATAATTAGGTGGTGAACCCACAAAGGAGCTAATGCAAACGAAAAAAAAAATGAACACTTGCTGTTAAACTAACAAAATTACCTAAATCGTCAGTGGATGTTGATGCATCTTTTGTAACATTGCTTGCCTTTCGAGTATCAACTGATTTTCCATTAGAAGAGGCCTTAAGTAACTTGGACTGTAGCACTTTTTTTTCTGTAATGCCAAGAAGCATTGAAGAATAAGACAGAAGCATACAAAAGGAGAAAAAGTTGTAAATGAAGTTCAATCCAATGTTACAAGAAACACATATACATCAAATCGGAGCAGGTATATTCCTTGGATAAATAGAACAAAGGAAGTGATCATGAATTTCTGTTTAGCTACTGAAGGGTATGTTTCCCCATATTCTGTAATTAATTGACAAGTACTATTACTGAAGGATCTGCAAAACTCATTAACCAGTATATATATAAGAGCATCATCTATATCTTAGGATGTTAAATAGTATATCATAAAACAAAAACTGATTATTGTGTGTGCAGCCATGCACATACAGATACAACACATAAAAGTCATATACAATGTACAATATTTGGAAAATATTGCAAGATTATAATGAGATATTCCTTGATCAAATCAAAGGAAAAATTCTGTGGTAGCTTCAGGGCAGTCACAGAGCTTGTTAATATTTTGAATATAGCTTTCTGTTGGAGAAATTGGCAAAATAACATAAAACATAAAGTCCAACAAAATATAGAAAATTGAGGAAAATTTAAATATCTTGTGACAATGTCATGATAATATTACCATGTTATCATGGAAATTCCTTCCATTGAGTGCTTAATAGCCTTTACCATTTTTCCTTTAAGTTTTTCATAATTCTGTAGATTAACTGCACATTTCCAGATAGTAGCGAGGAATATGGACCAGTATATGTGTTGAGAAAGAAAGAGAGAGAGAGAGAGAGATGACGTACCCCTTATGTCACACGGACTCTTAAAAAAAGGGGCAGCACCTGCGTCGATGCGATGCGGGTGTGGCTCCAACACACATCGCAACCACACCCTCTCCTATTCACTTTCAAAAATTTTTCTCCTCTTTCTTTTTCTTCTCTCTCTCCCACTTTTTCTTTATTTAGAGTAATAAAACTAAGAAAAATGACAGATTAATTATATATATATATATATATATTATAAATACATATATTTATATACACAATATATATATGTACACCCTTGCCGCACCCCTTCACCCAAGTCTTTTGAGATGTGCGGCACCGGCATCTGCATCCGTCCCTGCATCTATGTGACATTGGGTGCCCCATAAGTGTACCCTCTGAGCTTGCAAACACTATTATTCTTCAAACTTTTAAGTTCCGTTGACAATCAAAACTTCCAGGTATGATCTACATATACTATCTAGAAGATATTAAGATTGGGAAAGTGTAAGTATGATGTACATGCATGATTTGTAAAACTTTCATATTCAACAGCTTACAACATAGGTGCGGAATGTGCGTGCGGGTGCCATAGCAGCACATCCCCAAAAATTTAGGTGTGGTGGAGCGCTGCGGCGAGAGTATTTATTATTATTATTAATTTATTACAATAATATATATATATATATATATATATATATATATATATATATATATATAAGAATTAAGAAATAAAGAAATTAAGAGTATACACTATAGTCTATATACTCTACACTACACACTATATGGGTAAATTATATATGAATGTTATATATTACATATACGTTATAACGTTTTGTGTATATGAATGTAACATATTAAGCATTAACATGCTTACAAAGTACAAACATTAAACAAATAAACGAAAAAAACAAAAACAAGACGAAGCAGAATGTAGACAAATAAAAACTATTAAATACTCAGACAAAAATCGTGAAATTTTCATTCTTGGCGAGATCTTCAAAATCAAAATCTCGCAATATTTTCTCTTTTTTTCGTTTTATTTGATTTTTTCGTAAATATCGCGATATCCATGACACTACTTTCAAGTTCAAGTATCATTTTCGGGTTTTTATCAGTTTTTCATCAAAGTTTCTTTCGTGGGAACACCTCAGCAAAACTTAGCACTTTTTTTTAAAAAAAATGAAACAAATTCAAAAAGTTTAAGCAGAAATAAAATAAATGATAAAAATATCTAAATAGAATGACAAAAATGACGTATGTGATAATAAAAATTAAACCAAAAAATGAAACAGAGAAAATACATACGGGTGTGCTTCCAGCAACATTGCACAGTGGTGGCTAACTTGCATCTCATGTTTTAAATGAAAACAAAGCGAAAGCCAGGGCTTAAAAGCCCTAAAGATGTATCAACTTCCCCTTTTACCATTAAAAAGCAATTACATGTCCAATAATGGCATTTTTACCTCTCTTTTTAACATAAATTGACTTTTTTCAAAAACAAAAACACCACTTGGTTTTCCTTTCTTTTTGTGTTAATATCACAATATTTTCAAACACATCACAATATTTGTGGCTATTATTCAAAGGTAATTAAGAATATTTACTCATCAGTTCCATTTCTGAATTGCAAGAGGATGGTTGACAATTGAGAAGGGCGACAATTATGATGGAACTATAGTTAGATACTGCACTAGAGGTTAAAAAATCTTCAAAATTTCAAACCAACTACAATCATAATACCGTACCTTCCTGCAAAGCATCAATTGTCGACTGTAAGTTTCTGTGTTCCTTCTCTAAATTAGAAGCCTTTTTCCTGCATATAAACAACATTGTCTCAGTTTGCCTGTTTCACAAAAATACAATTATCACACTCTAAAGCACAGAGTTCATTGACCAGATTTATACACAATAAACTTAATTAGAAGAAGATATCATCAACGGACACATCACTCATCCACAGAAGCCAAACTACTATAACAACTCTTAGAAATAGTTCAAGACAACATTTCCAATAAGACAAAAAGTAGGAAAATAATGGTTATAGTGGCTCACCTTAATTCTTCAATCGTGTGCAAACAACTCTCCTTTACCAAAAGACTCAAGAGGGCAAATCCTTGCTTAAGTAAAGGAAGAAGAGAAAGCAAGTAAACATCCGTTTAGGCTCCTTCAAAGCCACACATATATAGATGAATGGAAGAGAATAGAAGCAAATGATCTGTTCAACTAGTTATAGAGTGAAAAATTGATACTTTATGAAGACAGAGTGTCTGGGACATGGCTTTGATGACACTCCATCTCATACAGCTATTGAATTATGTGTAGACTATGTTACATAGGTACAGGTATGAGTACAGACCATTTTCAAAAAACTTGGGTGTGGGGGTATGGTCGTGGATATATATATATATATATATATATATATAAACAAGAAAAAATACTTAGAAAATATATATCAAAATAAAAAAAATATATCAATATAAACAAATAAACAACATAGAAAATATATATCAAGGGATATTGCAGCAGTGTTTTTAAGAAACCTATGAAAAACTTTAAACATATGGACAACCGAGCAGCCCCCTAGACAGTCAAATATAAACATTAGTCGAATTTTCATGCAGGAAAACAAAAATAATACTAAGAACAACAATAAAAAAGAAAAAATAGTTAATGCACAAAGGTCGCTGGAAGTTGCTGGACATCGCCGGAGGTCGCTGGACGTCGCCCACAATTTTGTCAAGGCTCTGCGTTTTTGAAAGGAAATAAGAAAAAAAAAAAAGAACCTAAGTTTTGGACGAAAATGAACTCGGTCAACATTGACCGAGTCTGTTTTTGGACAGATACGGACCTGGGTACGTTTGTACTCGATACCTGTTGACTTGTACCTGAGCCACACCCGACATTGTACCCGTGTTGCAACAGACTCGTACGGGTACTCCACCAAAATTAAGGTACCCATGTTACATAGTATGTAGACAAGTGTTGGCTTGTCCATAAATGAGTCAAAAACATGACAGACCTCCCAACAGTGGACATGGTAAAAACATGAGTGTTCCACCTTCCTTTGCCATGACATGCAAGATTACCCTATAGATAAATAATAACCCTTTCATTTCTGTGTTCTATTCTTGCTCCCATATGTATTAGGTGCAACTGCAGCTCTCCTCCTGTGTGTGTTTCCCTCTTCTCCATTGGTATACCTAGTCCTTGTTAGCAGCTTTGTTTGCGAGGAACAGTAGTTTGAAGAAGCGGCAGTTACCTATGGGTCATAGAAACTTTATCCTTGAGAGGACGGTAAAGATCATTGTTTATCCTCTCCATCCCCCGACCCCCTCCCTGCGAGTCTGCTGCCACTACCTACCATTAGGTGTGAATCAACAAGAATCCTCTAGATTCGGCTTTCTTTGTGGTCATGATCATCACTCCATGATATCAATCCCCTTAGCTAGTCATTACCATTCACCATATGAGAATGAGAAGTCATGGAGCATTAAGAACGTTGACCGCTCTTCACATTTATGGGTCAATTCTTGATTAGGGTTAGCCCACTGAGAGTGCTTGTGTTGTTCTGACCTCCGGCATGGTTTTAGTCATCATCACCTTGCCCTTTGTGATCTTCCACTGAATGCCTAACAATTTAAAGGTGTGAAAAAAAAAGAGCAACATATCAGGGATTTGGTTGAGATAGTTTTCACCATTGCTTCTGCTTCTAGGATCATTGTTTCTTGGCACCTTTCTTGATAAAAAAAAATTGTGGTTACTATATCTAAATATGAATAATGATTTGCAAGAATAACAGCTTATCTTTTTTATATAGCTAAGGTGTAAAGTGAGAGCAGTAAAGCTTAGTGATACCAGTATTGACAATGTCTCTTTCTCATGAAGTTGAACAAACATGTGGTCATTGTCACATTACATGCAGAAACCATTCTATTTCACATTAAACTCATGCATGCTTGGGTTTCAATACAACCAGTTGTAGCCAACCAAACCATGAGCATTTTTGGCACAAGTTTCAAAACTACTACTAATAAGCTCTCCTGGTTTATGAAAAATCTGTTCTTCATCCATAGTGGCGATGTGGTCAAAATATTAAGAATGCAATGCCCTTACTGTAATTTAACTATCCACTTTCCGTCTTGTTATCAACCAGAAACAAACACTCAATGAGTATCAGACCTCATACTGACCTCAGACAAACATGGTGGCCATAGACGAATATTCTGCAACAGGAGCCCCTGTTAGCCCGTCTCAGACCATGTGTAGATGGACCTTCAGCCCAAATGAACAAACATGCCTTCGGAGATCTCCCCTACCTTTTACAGTCTTAATGATAAATAAAGGTCACAGGAAATTCTACCTAATTTTATCACTTTCCAAGCCCTCCAAGGTCCTTGAACCAAATATATTCTTTAAGGAAGCACCACTTCCAAACCAAGCCAGCAACTAGATGTGTCTCACTAGTAGGAAGCACAAAAAAAAATTTAAAACAAAAAGCATATATATTTAAGGATATTATCGTTGATGCAAATTTCAGACCTATTACCTACCAAAAACCGGTGGATTATTAGAAATTTCTCAGCAGTACCCTTGTTTATTTGGCTATCATGTGCCTGGCCATATAGGTAACCTCATTAGAAGCAACGATTTTGATGCAACTGATTGCAGCCCAGGTGCTATTTGGTGGCACTTCAAGCATCTCCAGATGCATGTGGCAACATAGACTCTCCAGATTTCCAGCCACATGAACTCAATTTTCCCACAAAGGAAACTTTCAGTCCTGAGTACAATGGGCCCTAATATCCAAACGCAAAATCTGACTAAGGTCTAATCATATGTAACGTATTAGCTGCTTCCAATAGTATTTTAGGAGTTTCTGTAATCCAGGTACAAACCTGACTTGGTTTTGATTTAACTTTTTACTCTCCATTGTCAATTTCATAATGACCATAATAATGTCATCAAGATATTGAGTGGAGGTAGAGAGCTGAATAGAATCAAGGACAACATTATTGGATGGAAAAGTACTGTGGCTTTCATCAAGTCCCAAACCTGGACAGCTAACAACATCAAGACCTATAACAAGACACAAGGAATCTTTCCACCTCAACCATTCAATCCTCTAGTATATCATTTCTATAATAATAGAAAAATCAAGCAACAAACAAGATATGTTAGGAAGAAGTGGAATTATTGATTACTTGTATGAACCTGGACTGCTAACAACATCAAGACCTATAACAATGCACAAGGAATCTTTCAACCTCAACCATTCAATCCTTCTAGTATATCATTTCTATAATAATAGAAAAATCAAGCAACAAACAAGATATGTTAGGAAGAAGTGGAATTATTGATTACTTGTATGAAGCTATTTCAGCATTTGAGCTCTCTAGTTGTTTTTCCAGCTTTAGTTCATTTGATCGCAATCTGAGTGCCTGTTCAAAAAGGTTGTAGGAAAAAATTAAGAACGAACTGAAACTAAGAAAAGGAGAATACTCTAGATAACCTTTTGATATACCCATGCAGAAAACAAGAAAATACTAGTATGGCAAGATTGACCAGGCCAGGCTTTCTGCAATGATTTGCAAATTTTTTTTAACTCCAATTTGGCTTTTTGACAAAGCTGAGGTTTTTTTTGTGGTTTTACATAGAAAATAATGGACTCAAACAATAAGAGAATGTGCATATGCATGAGGGATATATTCTGAAAAACACAACCCACATGGTAGGAAGCATATACATCACATGATTTAGGCATAAAATGCATCATCTGAGTGGTTAAGAAAGATCAAATGTGGAAAAAAGACCATCTGAGAAGCAAGCAAGCAAGCATACAGAGTAGAGACACAAGCACAAACTGGCAACATGGTGGGAAGAAATTCCCCACGTTGGAGGAGTATGGACAGAGGGCCATCAGAATAACATGAAGCATGCTCCTAAAACATTATGCATCCAGCATGTCTTCCATGTCCTAATAGTAATAGCACTATAGTAGCAATATTCGATGAATCAATTAATTACGTCTCATGCACCAAACTCCTGTTGTCCATATCCTAAGGTTGTGTTTGAAACCACATACATTTTGTCTGCACAGCCATTCAGCTACAGAAAATAATTTTTGGGATGCACACATCCCTTTCTTCAAAAAACAAGGGGGAGAAATGTCAGGAGTCGGGGGTCTAACTTCCTCACCCAAATTTAAGGATATGGCAGCTTTAACCTAACAACCTCCCTTTCCATTGTGTGGCTTATGTGCAAAGCCCCATTCCCCATCATCTGCCCCTCACTATGAGCATGCATGAAGAGCCCTCCAATGACCTCAGGTTTACTCTCTCTCTCTCTCTCTCTCTCTCTCTCTTTTCATAAGTGCACAGGTTCTCTATATCCCTGTTGGTTGATTCACAAATTCAATCAACCTAAGGGCATTCACTTGTTTCTGAGGACCTTTGTGACACAGCTAGCAGTGGAGAAGTAACGAATAACAAGGAGATTCCCGCATAACACATTGCACAGCAAAGTCAGGGACTTCTCCAGTAGGTGGTCTTCTCTCTCTCTCTCTCTCTCTCTCTCTCTCTCTCTCTCTCTCTCTCTCTCTCTCTCTCTCACACACACACACACACATGTTTGAGATGGAGAAGGGCGTTGTGCCTCTTTTCCGCTCCCCCACAAGTGCACACATGCTGGTCTCTCCTTTTACTCTAGGTTTTTTCAGGGCTTTCTTCTTCTTATGTTTGTGCTCCTCTACTTCTTTAGGTCTTCCCAGTTTCATTTCCTTAGACTGTCTGCAGAAACACCCTTTACCCCTCATTTTGTTTTTCTCCCCTACTATGTTCATTTCCACTATTTCATTTATTGCTCTAGTACGTGCTAGTTTTTAGTTTTTACCAGTTCTCAAAAGTCAAAAGCCAATACCCTTGGCATCTAGGTAATGTACACTTCTTGGACTAGGACACATTTGTGCAGCTTTGCAATATTTCCAAGATAACCTCAGGAAAGCCTTGACAACACAGTTCTTAATTTTCCGGGAATGGTAACTGAACTTGGATCTTTGTTTCTACTGTCTCCTTTTTTTATTTTTATGCATGTATAAACCTTGAGCTCAATTTAAACTAGATGAATACTGTGACATGGCTAAAATACACTTGATCAACACAGACTTGAGTTCAGCATAAACCTGATGATGAATATAGATCATATCAGTTGGTGAATGCTGCGTCTGTTGATGTTAATCCTTTTGAATATTGTGAATAGTCAGAATAACTACAGACAGGGCCAAATCATTATGTTATGAATGATTATAAGAGCTTGTAAACTACCCTGCTATTTTTCTTGAGAAACTGAAAACCCTATACAAAGAGTTGCAATGAAGTTCAGACCATTTGGCTCATAGAATGCTTGCTAATGAAATTTGAACAGATATTGTGCTTGACGCACATTGAAGCTGACAGGTTCTCCAACTTCTAAGAGAAAAATTTAAGATTCCTTTTTTTTATCAGCTAGAGTTTATCAATACTCAAATGGAATTCATGATGACACATGTTCAATTCTATGTACACGTTATATGTTCAGTAGGCACTTATGTTCCAGTCAGATATAATTTGTTCTCAGGTTGTATGAGGGCAGGTTATAATGCATATTCAGATTCGCTTGTATATTCATATATATAAGGGCTATACAGAAGGAATATATAAGTTATATGCTTAGCATATATATTATGTTAAGGTTTTATTGTTTCTGTTTTATGTCAGAGTGGTGTTTACATTCCATTCTGGTTCATGTTAATGTCAACATAAAGAAAGAGAGAGAGAGAGTCGATACCATATGGAGATCTCACAGCTGTCATCAAACCAATGGTCAAATTAAAGCTAGAATTTTTTATATCTATCTCATCAAATACCCAAAAAGAAAATGAAGGACACCTTATCTGTACCAGTTGGACACAATAATTTAGCCATAGTGATGAGTTCTTCTAGATAATCGCACCATGGCCTTGTTATTCTAGAAAAATTATTCACAGATAATTCGTTAAAACCCTCACACACAACCTAAGGTGGAGGATTGAGTCCCTTATGGATAGCAAGTATGCCTTAACTCAAGAAGAGCAATTCATAAAATGTCTGAAGCTTTTCTAGCCTTCCTCTCAGGAATAGCCTGGTCGGCTTTTAAGCAACATTTCCCTTCCATGCCAAGACTCAGTGAAATATTTAGTAACCAGAGAATGCTAGATAGAGATTAAAAAATAAAGACAACAACTACCTACTTTTTCTTCTAACCCAATAACCTCAGATGCTAAAAGTTTTGCTCGTTCATCAGCTGCACTGCATTCAAGTTGTGCATTGGTGTACTCAATTCTCATTTCTTCAAGAGCTGACTGCCATTCAAGAAAAAGAAAAGTCACTGTAGCATCACGTGGATGGAGAAGCAGCCATGGAACCAATTTGTGCAAATTCCACCAAAATGTAGAAAACAGAAAGCACATTAAGAGAAGGTCCTCGACCATGTGCAATAAACAAAATGCCTTTCAGGTCTTCAAGACCAAGCAAATTGTGAGGCATATACTAATGAGCTTTACACACTAGATGACTCTCAAGCCCTCATATTATTCTATGTCCAGAAAGCTGCAATCTCATGAGGCTCAACTCAGCTATAGCAGATAATATGCAAGGTCACTTATAATTGACCAGGTGAAACCTTGGAATAGAGAAAATTCCAGACTATGATCAATTTAGGACAGCTCAAACAACTTCCAGAAAGCATGGGATGAAAGATAAACCATAAGGCAGAATATCTTCACTTGATATAGTAATAGACAACCATATAAGTCTGCTAGAAGGATTTGGTGCAATCAACAGACAATGAGAAACAAACAATGTATCTAAAAATCCAAACTTCTCAGATACATTCAAGTACTACATAAATCAAAGGAAAAATATACTAACCACCTGGGTCCTTATTTCTTCTTGCAACTTCTCTAAATCAGATTTCAATTGACTGACAACTTCACCCTGCAACATAACCAAAGTCTATAAGCAGAATAAAATTGTCATGAGTGGCAGTAGTTATATTCTAACAACTTTTCTGCTACATTCTACCCCCACATAAAGAAATGTTCATAGGTACTACAATGAAAAGAAAGAATAATAGACATAGCACTAGACAGACAATCTTTTCTTTTATGAGTAAAATAACGGTCATATGCACTTAACCTGAGCTTATGGTCACACATAAGTACCTGCTGGTTGAAGCTATCCGTGAGAGATGAATTCTCTGCAGCTAAAGACTCAGCCAATGTTCTTGAGGCATCTAAAGCCCGCTGGAGAGAGAACTTTTCTTGGGTCAAGTCCTCAATATGCTGCAAAAGAGGGAGAGAACTGAGACGTTTATGCAAATAAGAACAGTATATCAAAATGAATTCAAAAATTTGACTTGTGCACTACAACCACATTAAGTTTAATTTACAGTAAATACAAAAAAAGGCAAAAAAAAAAGGTGATTAAAGATCAGGCAATTTTGGTTGGTGATAAAACTGATTAGAAGTACTGGAATTTGGATGCATTCTGGCTCACTTTCCCCCAAGCTGAAAAGCTTTAGATGTACAAGACAGGCATCAACTCATGGAATTCAGCATCCACCAAATTTAAAAACCAAAAAAAGGGGGACATAATCACCCGAAGTTGTTGAACTTGAACCATGTAGAACCATATATTCAAGCACGGACTGGATCAATGGCCAAATATTCCAACCTTGAAATCAGTCATTCCATCACCGGAGGAGGTTCAATCACATAGAATCAATTATGCAAGGATAAAATGGATGCTACAACCAAGTTTTGCAACCTAAAAGAGAACTCAATAACCAGAGAAAGTTGAATCGCATGGTATGCAAGGATAAGCTCAGTCACAGACCAAACATAACTCAGACTAGGTGGAGCTGTAACAATGTAATCTATGAACTGGCAAATGAAGAGCATGCAGTCAGCGGCTTCAAACAGACTGCTAACTAAAACAACTCATACTTACACCAGGCTCTTCGCGAAAAGCTTCTGGAAACACTAGAGAAAACTACTTGAAAAAAGAAATATAAATTCAAGGAGGTCCACAAAAATAACTGGAAAAGAAATACCTTTAGTGTGAAAGATATCAGAAGCAGAAGATAGATTGCCCGAGAAGTAGATAAGAACAATCGTACCTGTTCTAAAGCTGAGAAATCATCATTCAGCGCATATGAACTCTCTAGCCCTCTTTGTATTCCCCCATGCTTTGGAGATGTTTTACCATCAGTTACATCATATGAGAGATGCCTGACATCGCGGTCCCATGACTTTTTCTGATATGAGTCATCCCTGTTCACAAGAGGCTTGACTGTTGCAGGATATGGGGAAGATGACTGGACTGCTACAGCATCATTGTTTGAGATTTTGGGAGACCGTAAAGGATCTCTGTTTTCCAATTCAGGAAGTGAAGCAGGGGAGCTAGAAGGTACTTTTTGTACAAGAATAGAATCAAGAAAAGATGGACGAGATCTGTAATTGGATTCCAAAGTAATTGTGTCTGAAGTTGTATAGTTAGAAGTAGTTTCATGTTTCAAGGATGAGATTGTAGAGGGAAGCACTGATTTCTGCTTTAATCCGTGATCTATATGAGAATCACCAGCATTGAAGATTCGATGACCTATAACTCCAGCACCAGTAAAGTTGGTAGTGGACACCTCATTAATAGCATGCCTAGGATGGTCAGATGACTCCGGAAAACTGGAATAGAAGTGAACGTCATCTGTTCAATGTAGAGATGCAAATCCAAGAAAGGTGAGTTTACTTCAATAAATGTCAAACAAAATAATGACTAAGAATGGTGATTTATACCATATGACTTAGATGCAGAGTAGCCAGCAGCACAGCCCAAAGCATTGCCAAGTCCACGTGGAAAAAAATTTGATGACATGTCAACTGAGTGTGAGTGTCTTCTGTCTAACCTTCCTTTATCTTCTAAGGAGTTGTTGACGCATCCAACATCATTTTCTACCAAATGGGCATTTTTGATATAATCGAAATGATCAAGGTCAGTTCTGCCAGGGTCAGCAAAGACAGACCTCTCTGTGACTATCCTGGCAAAAGAACCTTCTTCGGTTACAACGTAAGGCTTGAATTCATGGCTCTCGCTTAATAGGATGTCATCGACACCACCACGGCCACCATAGGACTCAGAATCGCTGATCGCCTTGGACTCAGAAGCTTGCTCATGTTCTTTCGTCCGAATGCTTTCAGGAACCGGAAGTGAAAGATCATGCCTGCCATTAGGAAGAAGTACTGTGGTGCCATCTGCAGACGGAATTGCATTGCGGCTGCTGCTCAAGACTTCATCGATTGCATTCACTGGAGGAGGTACCTTAGATGGCTGGTTTTCTACGGCCAACTGAGCTGTCACACCGTTGGCAACATCAGCCAAAGGAAAGTGGCCAGGAGACGGCACCCTTTTAGCCCGACCTTCCGCCTTTTTCTTGCGGAATTCCTCTAGCTGGCAACATAATATTGTATCGGTGTCAAGGGAAAGCATTTTACCCAATACCGCATGCATGAAACATGGTCAAGAGCCTGATTTTTTTTTCCATTTTGTATAATTTGACCAGAAAATTACATCAAATCAAAATGCACAAACCATGAATTGTCATATACGAAGCAGCATCCATGAAAACGATACACCAAGAGAATGTGCTTGAATCGAGCACCGGTTTGGGATCCTCGTATCCGATAAAGATTAAACTTTAAAGCAATGAACATCGATCTTCGTAAATCGAAAAGTCAAGAAAATTCAACATTCCATGTCCAATGGAATAAATGACGGAATCTACGATCCCAAATATCTAAAAGGAAAACGAAAAAAAAAAACAACAACAACAACAAAGACGCAAATGATTGGAAATTCAAGAGCCAAAAGGCTACACAATGGAGTACAGAATCCAGATGAAATCGACGACGTACCCGCCGTTTCCCAGCCTCGAGATGGCCTTGCTTTTTGCGAGCAGAAGAAGACGAAGATGAAGCGTCCTGCGCCGACGCCATCCGCAAACCCTCAATTCCCGCGGGACACGGTTCAAAATCACCCTAGATCCGCGACTACCGCCTCGATCTCTGCCGGGACCGCCTCTCCCATTTAAGGAGCGGCGCCTGGATCCCCCGGATCAAGGGCGGCGAGTGCCGGAAAAGAAAAACACGATATGCAGTTTTCCGCTACGGCAATGAAGGAGACCTCTGTCTCTCCCTCTCGTTTTTGGTCGCGTTCTCGGGAAAAACGGCCGGAGGACAAGGACCCAGCAAGAATCGATCCGGAAAACCACCTCCCGGTGCGCAAAGTGGTCAGCGGGAAAATAAAATAGAATAACAAAAATCCTATTGGGCGTTCTCTTCCACCATATATTATAAGCAAACTTGCGTTTTGATGATCTTTAATTTTGATTTTAAAATTAAAATTTTAGAAACAAAATTTTACTTTGGAATTGAATTTAAAATTCAAGTTTTAATTTTTTTTTTATGTTTGATAGTTCAAAATTTTGATTTAAAAATTAAAAATGACGTGTTTGATAAGACATTATTACAATTTTAAATTTTATAAATTAAAACCATCATAACATGTGTTCTAAACATAAATGAACAAATTTTAAAATTTTAGAATCATTTTCACTCTTTAGAATATAATCATGATTCTGTGATTCATTTAGTTTAATAATGCAATTCTCGTTTTTTATAAAATGAGAATTTTAATTTTAATTTTTAATTTTTCACAATTCCACCTCATCAAACACGTAAACCCTAATGTTTGGGGAAATAATAAACTGAAATTTGTAAAATGAAAACACCAAAGCAATTAATTTAAAATATTAATTTTTGATAAAATTATGGAAATCACATATCAAATCATGGAAAACTGACTCTCGGATAGCAAGAGTTCAAGCTGAACCCAGACAAAAAAAAAAACTAATAAATCAATTTGCTCCAACCAAATAAATTAACCATATGTAGCATTTTGTGCATGTTTGAGACGAAGCCCCATGTTTGCTCCTTGATGGCATTAACAGTGCACTCCAGCATTCAAATTTTGTTTTGGTAGGACATAATGTCAATGTGAAATATAATGGAGTAGTCTTTTCAAATAGTTCACAGTGTTAAGCCCTTATGGCATTATCTTACAACATGCACTTATGGCATTATCTTACAACATGCATGAGTGAAAAAAAATTGGGGTAAATTTGGATATACCAACAAAACAATGTTTACACGCTTCTCCAAAAATGGTTTTTGAAGGTCTGAGGTATGTTTGGATGACACCCTCATAAAAAGCTGTTTTGAAAAAGTTGGTTTTATTAAAAAATACTTTTTAATATTTTTTTAATTAGTTTGTGCCTTTGGATGACACATCTAAAACTTTTTTTTTTTGTGAATAACCAGGTCATTTAATCCATTTTGGAAACCAGGTTTCCACAAAAATTGATATTTGAGAAAATGGTTTTGATGTCATACAAACGGTCCAAAAAGCAGTTTTGCAGGTAACAAAAAAAAAAAAAAAACTGCTTTGAACTATACTGTACTAATGAGGTGTGACGGTAGACTCCGTCTGTTTTACAAGGCACTAGTTTCTTAGAAGTGGCCTTCACACTCTCTCTCTGCTCGTTTTTTTTGGCCCCTGTGTTCCGTCGGCCCATTTTCAGCACGCATTTCCGGCAGCACCCATTTCCCTCAAGGCAAGCAATTATATCCCTCCCACTCTCCACTCTTCACACAGTTTTAACTAATCAACTGGGTGGTTAAGAGCTGAAAATGTCTTCCATTCTCTTGACAACGAGGAAGGAGCTTTCTTGTTTCTTTCCATTTTATTGATGCCTGGATCTCAGATGTTAATCATGTACATTCAATTAACTAATACTTGGGGTTCTCCATAACTATAATATACCATTTTTTATAAAGATTGACGCTTGAGAAGAAACCATATTTTTTATGCTGCCACAAAAATGGGGAGTGAGAGAAAAAGAGTGAAAGGGAAGACTGAATCACTAGTTTAATGGACTTATAATATAAGCACTTTATTAGCTGGTAGATGTTTCTTTTAGAGAAAAAGGAAAATCTCTCAGCTTTAAATGGCGTTAAAATTTTGAAGCTTATTTTGATTTTTTAGGATAAGAAACTTGATTTTTCCCAAAATTCACCAAAAGTCCGTTCTTATACAAGAGATCATCTACATCATATATGTTTAGATTTAAGAATGTATGGAGTTGAAATCTGATGGATGCTAAATGTTGGCTGATGATCAAAAGCTAAAAATATGTCAGTCAAAAACAATCACAACAGGAATGTCGGTGACTGTTTAGGATGCAGCAACAGTTTATTGTGTTTTGTTTTTAGCAACAGTTTTTGGCATTTTTTTTCTTGAACTACTGTAGTCAAATTTTCTTGAACTAATCATTTTTTTCACATGCCCAAACACGTCTCGATTGTTGGCATTGATCAACTTGATCGAGGAGAATGGAAGATGGCTACAGCAGGGGAATTCAGCTTGCTGCAAACAGGCAGCATGCCCCCAAAAATTAGGGAAAATGAAAGGCCCTCCAATAAATTCTGTGACCAACTTGAGAGATTTTGATAGCTATTATTATAACTATTAAAGATCTAGTTATCCTCTCAAATCATTTTGCCAATTTCCTGTGATATGATCTCGAACTAGAGTTCCATGTACATGATAACCGTTGATAGTGTTACCTCAAATTCAAACACCGTGTGGTTTTCGATAGTTCATGTACTTATGATGTACTTTATTCTGATGTTTTCACTTGTTGGTCACGTTTAAACCCAGATTACAAGTGTTTAACAGCATCACCAGAATCCATTTCCAAAAGTTTAACGACAGCTGATGGCATCACTTCTTCGATTTGAAATCTGACAAGTCGCAACTGCAGCGGAGTCGAAATTTTTTTTGGCTGAGGAGCACTCAAGTCACCAGCCCAAGCCTGCCGTGGGCATCCCATGTAACTTTTAAATCATCATAATGTAATTTTAAATCATTTTTAAGAAAATTTTGATCGGCTGCTTTTGGCCACTATTGACACTAGCCCCCATATCTCTACCACTGAGTCCCAATTGCAGAATTAGATATGTAGTAAATTAATTAATATTTTGATCCATTTGCCCTGGGAATGAGAATAGTAGCAGAATTTCAAGTTACCAATGAGAATAGCACCATAACTTTGTGAGCAGATTACTTCAACAATGTGGAATGATTATGTTTCAAGTAAGATATTCATTGTGTAACATTCTCATTATATTATATGTCATTGTTTTAATTATACTTGATTATTTTAATACTTTATGGTGATAACCTAATTATTTATTTGTCTTTTTAATTTTTGAAATGCAGGAACCAGACGGTGATGCCTCTTCTCAAGTCTTACATGGCTTCGATGGGAAGAATAGTGTGTAGAACAGAAGTTGACTCTATAAGAACCATATTTTTATGTCAATGTACTCCAACATATGGCTTTGAAGAGTTGAACATTTTAGACTATTTGTATTTTGTAGTTTTACTTGATACTAGTGATTGTATAAATGTTTGAACATTTTAGAGTAATGATGTTTTTGTTATATATATATCTGTATTGAAAGAGTGGATTTTTATAAATCGTGTTATCGAATGTATTGATTATAACATGTCATGAATTTTATATTTGTTTTGATAGAACCTGTTAAAAAAAAAAAGATATTCTTACTATCATATAACAGACACAACAAATATAATAGTCAAAACTGATTAGAGAAGATACAAATATCAGATAGAACAGACAGTTCAAACAAAACATAAAAACAAACACCAAACATGACAAACAGAACAGATAGATCGAACATGACAGAAACAAATATATACGAAACAAATGCAAGACAAGAAGAACATTGTGTTATGTTCCTAAAGTAATCAAATGGTGGACAAGTAACATCATTGTCCATGAGGACATGACAGTAGTGTAATGGACAAGTTGTCATGTCTGTCATGTCCTAATGGACAACAATCAAGCGACCTCTAATTGTAAAAACAATGCAAAGAAAGAATAAGACTTCCACTAAAATTGATTTTGATTACAAATAAACTCTAACACCAGTCTAACATCGGATCTATAGATATAGATCCAATAAAAGAAAATAATAAATAAAACCAAGTCCATAACTAGATTTCTCCTACTTGTGCTCTCGTCAAACCACTCGACTCCATAGATTTGCCCGTAGGAAGAAGATATTAGGTTGTGGTTATCTAGTTCAGATTTGTGTTTGTATAGTTTAAGTTTTGAATTATGTTGGGGATGAATTTGGGTATGAATATGGATTCAATTCACGATTGCAGGTTGCACGTTTGGGTTTGGGTTTGGGAAAAAACAACAGGTTCGCATTTGGTTTAAAAGGAGATCTGCAATAAGTTTAGGGCCTGGTTTCGGTCACCAATTCTTGAGATTGAAACACTGGCTCAAAATGGGCCATATTGGGCCCAAGAAGTGGTTCAATGTGGTTCTTAGGCCCACTCAGATCCCAAACTAATCGATTCGGCTCAAATCCCATATCACGTGAGGTGGAAAAGGCTGAAGCAGGCAGGACAGGGACACACTTGATGCAGTGGGCAAGAGCACTACTCCTCTAAATCACGATCAACACTTAAACTAAACTAAGAATAGTCGAAAGATATACAAAAATCTGAATGAAAATAACTGTAAAAGGAAAATGAAAAGAAAAGATTAGGGTTTTTATAAAAATTGATTTTCATTATAACAAGTCCCAACACACATTATATATTAGGGTTTTTATAAAAATTGATTTTCATTGTAACAAGTCTCAACACACATTATATAGACAAAAAGTGGATCCACAATCTGGATCCAAATAAAAGAAAAAAAAGAAGAACATGCATCATTCTCTCTCTCTCTCTCTCTCTCTCTCTCTCTCGTAATCACCCCAAATTTTTTCAAAAAGAATGTCATTTTTTATTAAAAACACAAAACCTAATTTTTGGATTTAAATTGGTCCAAAGCCACAATCCAAATTCAAATTAGATCCAAAAACACAAGTTCAAATCCAAATCAAGCATTTGAGACTCATTTGCCCTTTCTTTTAACAAAAAAGCATCATTTTAGAGAGTGATTTTGGTCATTTATGTAAACAAGACCCATTTGTCCATCCTTTTTTATAAAGAACTTCCTTTTAGAGGGTGATTTTGGTCTTTTTGGTAAACAAGACCCATTTGCCCCTCCTTTTTTATAAAGAACTTCCTTTTAGAGAGTAATTTTGGTCTTTTTGGTAAACAATACCCATTTGCCCCTCCTTTTTGACAAAGAATCTCATTTTAGAGGGCAATTTTAGTCTTTTTGGGTGGACAAGACCAATTTGCCCTTTTTTTTGACAAAAAGTCTTTTTTTAGAGGGTGATTTTAGTCTTTTTGAGTGGACAAGACCAATTTGTCCTTTCTTTTGACAAAAAATCTCCTTTTAGAGGGTGTTTTTAAACTTTTTGGGTGAATATGACTCATTTGCCATTCCTTTTGACAAAAAGGCTCCTTTTAGAGGGTGATTTTAGTCTTTTTATGTTCAAAAATTCAAATTTAGGGTTTTGACTCCAAAATCCTCTATAAATACCCCCCACTTCCCCCCTTTTGGTCAAGATTAGCCCTTGAGAGAAACTCTAGTGTATTCTCACTTGAAGACTTAGAGTTTCTCTTGAGCTATCTTTCTCTCCCTCTTCCTCTTTTCACTCCTCTCCAACTTGGAGCAAGCCACAACCTTCTTGGAGGCATCATCTTGGAGCTTCACTCAAGGGGATCTTCAATGTAGGGTGTTCATTTTTCCAAAAGCTATTCTCACTAGAGGTATATAATCAATATCTCATCTCTTTCTTTTTTTATTTTCCTCTCTTCTTCATCTCTCCATGGCCGAAGGAGATAGCACTCAACATCTTTTTAGATACAAGAGGCTATGCTCAAGTGCACCGAGAGCATGAAAAGATGAGATAATCTTTCATTTCATGATTGAATCATGTTTTTTCTTTTATTGAATGTAACATTGTCTTTCTTTCTTCATTTTCTTCTCATCTTTATCTCCCCATGGCCAAAGGAGATAGCACCCAATCTCTTCTTAGATACAAGAGGCTATGCTCAAGTGAACCGGGAGCATGAAAAGATGAGATGATCCTTTATTTCATAGTTATATTATGCCTTTCTTCCTAGTTGAATCTTTCTCTTCCTATCATCCTCTCTCTCTCTCTCCTTCCTTCCTTGAATATTGTCCATGTATCACCCATGCATAGTTGTTTGGTTTTTCGTCTATATGTGAATGTATGGTGAGAATGAGAGTGTGGTTTAGGGATTCTTTATTTTCATATTGATTTTTGAGGTTGAGACTTGTCCAACCCGAGAAAACCCTCACGAATATGTATATGTTAATATGCATTTGCATGACATTTCGCATTAGTTTTCTTTTAATCATCCCATTAGGAATCCTAATGAGCATATTATTGTATGATTTGTTTTCTTTTGTACCCAACGGTGGAAGAAATATATCTCTTGTGGCAAACCAAATCATAACATTCTATGTTTTTATATAAATCATATTTTCCAAAACATTTTCAAAAGAAATCTCTCTAATGCGGCTTTGGAGACTTAGCTTAGGCTCTTGCATGAGTCCAAGTTCCCTTCCGGCCTATATCAAAATTTGAAGTCGGATATTTTCAAATTATTCCTTGATTTTCATATTCATGAAAACGTATGCGTATATACATGTTATATACGTATGCATGCACATGAATATCTTTCTTTGTTGTTTCTCTTTCTATGATTTAACATACTTTTATAAACTCTCGTATACGTATATATATATATATATATATTCCATTTTAAAATCTCTCTTTCTCTTTCTAAAATGATCTTCTCTTCTTTACTTGATATAAACATTATTTTCATAAGCTTTAATATATGTATACAAATACATATCTTTCTTTTTCAAAACATGTGATTTTATTATTTTCAAGATGTTTTTCTTTATCTATAACTATCTTTGGATGTAGTCATTCATCTTTTTCATTTTTCCAATATCTTACCATTTAATATTTTAATTTTTTATTTACCGACTTCATTAAGACCACAACTTAAGTAATGACCCAATATTGAATTCATGCTTGATGGTCAACAATCCCAATCTATTTTCAAAAACTTTTCTTTCTTATATGTGATAACTATAAAAACAAAAATCTAGATGTATGTTATGATAGGAATGCCTTAAAAAAAAATCGATACTCTTTTAGAAATATGGTGAAAAAAGTGGACTAATTTTGTAATTTTCAAAATTTTTGTATAAATACCCCTTTGAACCAAGTTTTTCTCATTTTTTCTGTTTCATTTTCTCTCATCTCAAGAGCTTCACTCTCCTAAGGTTCGATCACCGCGCCTTCTTTCAATTTTTTTCGGTTTCTTTCTCATTTGTATATAAGGGACTTCTTGTCTCCAAATTTTGTTATATATTCCCCATTTTATCAGCTCTCCTCTCAAGAGCTTCTCTCTCTTAAGGTTCGATCACCGCCCCTTGGAGACCTCTACTCGATTTCCTCCACCGCCACCATGAGGAAGACGTCCTTCTCTGCCTCTACCATGCAGAAGACGGCCAAAACAACAGCTGACTTGGAGCAAGCAGTCTGAAGCGCTTTTCCCCAGATTGGGGTTTTTGTTCGCTGCGAGGACGATGAGAGGAAAGGCGAGCATCAATGCCTACTAAAGCCTCCCAACGAAAGAAGGCAAGGAAGACAACCGACTGATCACCAGAGCCTGTCACACACTGTGTTTGGTCTGGGTCATTGCCGAAAAAGAAGACAGTGGTGTAATCTCCGACTGCCGTTCTCAGAGGACCTGACTACCTTGGGGTCTCTGTCGTTGTCTACCCTTTTTTCCTGGACTGCAATTCTGCTACCATCACAAAGGAGACGACCTGGTTCCAGTCAGGCAAGCATCTGCTACTAGTCAGCAGAAGAGACGAAAGCAGAGGGTTCGTGTGTTTAAAAGAATCGTTTGTTTCTCTGGTTGCGACAGACGAAAGGTACTTGGTTCTCTCTTTCCCTTCATATGTTTTATGTTGAGCAGGGCCGGCTCTGCTTCTGTTGCATGAGGCACTGAACTGCCGTTGTTTCCTTAAGGCTCAAGGATACTAAGATTTAGTTATTAAGCATAGTTGGATGATAAAACTTTTTTTGTTGAGTTTGTACGTGGACAACGTGTTGTGCATACAGTGTTTCTAGATAAAAGTTGAACAGGACCACGTGAATTCAGTTTCAATGAAGTTGATGATGAAAGAAAAGAATGATTTTGATCAGAAATTCGTCCCTCAAGAATACAATGAATCGACATGTGTTTCTGTTGTTGCAGTAAAGGTGTTCCTCCGCAATATGAAATCAGCGTCACTCAAGAAGACGAAACGGAAGAAGAAGAAGAGAGAGAGAGAGAGAGTTCCCTTCTTTCTTCCGTTCCTTCTTGACGTGGGGCCTTTCTTTCGTTTCTTCTTCAACAAGACATGGGTCCTCACGAAGGGGTATTGTGGGCATGCTGCTTTTCCTTTCATTTTCATTATGTTCTATTTGGAAGGGATTTGATTTACACTACACAATCTATCCATTTTCTTTCTATTCATTTCCCTCTCTTTCAATCCAAACATACTTTCCATCTTTCCTTCCATTTTCCTCCTTCCTAATTAGCCAACCAAACACAAGAGATCCATTCATTTCCCTCCTTTTCCTTCCAAACAAGGCGAACTGCGAACGGCCCCCTTGCAGAAGGCTCAAGGCTACTATCCAACACTCACGGCAGCCGGGTCCTTGCCCTCCTCCTTTCCAATCTGGCACAACTCCATTCGACACCGTGTTTAGACCGCCGTCCGGTAGAGGTGTGAGCAGAGGCATCTGCCATCGTGGGCAGGCCAAAGCCATCCTTGCCGGCATCCACTGCCGTGGTAGCTTCTTCCTGAAAGAGAGGAGCGGACGTTCACAGAAAGCTGCTTCGTTCTCGCCCTCCTCCTTTCCAACCAGGCACAGCTCCATCTGAAGCCTTTTTGCACTTCAAGGCTCAAACAGACATTGGCCATCCTTGCCCAAGCCCTTCGGCAAGCCTCATCTTTGCCATCATCCTCGAACCAAACCCCCACGTAAATGTGCCAGAGTTCATGGCCCATGTTTGGTCCGGGTATGAATATTAACCATGCCTGCTGCACTTGGATCCAACAAAATTCATTGAGATCTGGACCGTGGTTTCATGGTTTGGATCCATATACCTTGACGGTGAAGAATGAGTAATCCATTGAGGTGTGGACCTTCACTCGGATCTATCCACCTTGAAGTGATGCCTTCACGCGGATCATTGAGCCATAGAGGTATATTTGAATTAGAAGTAAATGCAACTAGCAGTTACCAACCAAGCAAGAGGTTGAAACTATAATCTGGCATGAAAGCCCCACATTGACACGAGCGCGGGTCTGTGAAGACACAAATTGCTCTTAGATTTAACGTCTTATGGTTGGGGTAGAAGATGTTTAAGTGATATAATTTACTGAATTTTAAAAATTTAAGTAAGCTATAATCTTTGTTGATATGGATTTGGTGTTAAGTAAGCTATTGCATCCTTAACTGACGGCCTTTAGCCTTAGCAAATAGCAACGTTACCAGCCTATATATATTTATCGTGAGGCTGAAACTATAATCTTTGTTGATTTCTTAAGTTTGGTCACATGAATGGAGAAAATGTGTTGCGTTGAAGTATCGTCTTCTCCTAGTATGGCTTAAAAAAAAAAGAAAAAAAAAAACCATTTTTACGGGTGTTTATGAAGCAATTTTTAAATTTAAGCTGGCGGATGCAAAACTTTGAAACGCGAAGCTGCTTTTGTTATAATGGTATTCACAAGATGGAAGGACATCTTATACCTCCCGAAATTGATGGTGGGCTACCAAGGCACTTGCAAATAGAGGGACGGGGCGGCTATATAACACATAAAACCTTACCTTCAAATGTGATGCGTTAAAGTATCATCTTCTGATAGTGCGACTAAAAAGATAAACCATTTTAGTGGGTGTTTGTGAAGCAGTTTGTTAATTTAAGCAGATGCAAAATTTTGAAAGGGAAGGCCGTTACATACTGGATATGCACATATGACATTATTAGCTATTTTTAGCCCTTATTAACAGCTAATGAACACAGGGTTTTGCCTTCCACAATCAAAAGAAAAAAGAAGCAATATGGGTTACATACATAGAGAGGAAACTAAAACCTGATGACGACAAGTAACAACACGCAGGAAAGAGCCACTAGTTAAGGGAAGCCAATGTTTTTGGTTGAAGGCAAATTGGCAATCCAAGTGAGAGAGAAAGGGTTGGGTTCCTAGTGATAGCTTCTTGATCAGGCCTAGACAGAGTCCAGGTGAACCTTGTGACCAAGTGGTGGATCGCGACCAGAGTGCCAATCCTTGCAAATTCGGCACCAGGGCACATCCTTGATCCGGCTCCGAACGCCACGAAGCTGTAGGGAACGACCGAAGACTGTCCCACCTCAAAGCGCTTGGGCTCGAACGTCTCCGGATTGGCATAGATGGTAGGATCCATATGCGTTGCATGGGCAGCCCAGAACACCTTTAATCATTTGAAAATATCAGAAGTATGAGAGGGAGAGAGAGAGACAGAGAAGATTGAAGCGACATTGTAAATGAACACGGAAATTGAATGAGCGGTTTTTTCTGCTGAATATTAAGGAACAAGGGCGCCCTTACTTTCCATCCTTTGGGAATCACGTAGCCGCCGTACTCTATGTCTCTGAGCACAGTTCTGAAGGTACCGAACACTGGGGGGTGCACCCTCAACGTTTCCAATGCAACCCTCCATGTGTATTTCATCCTACTCAGGTCGTCCCAGCTGAGCACATCGCCTGGAGGCTTGGCCTTGGCTATCTCTTCTTGTTCTAATTCACAACAAAATTTAACACGTTTTCAGTCTTAATCACAATGTGGTTACCATCAAAATGAAAAAGAGGCCGCGGTTCATATGTGAAGCGTTCCGCAAAAGAAGAAGAAGCAAATTAACGTTATGACAAACGATAGGCGCATTAGTACCTAGGCAAATTAACGATATATGGGATTGGAGAAGGCTAGCAAAGAGCACGTTCATTTCGAAGAAGCCAGGCCAACTACAAATTAATTCCCCAAACTCATCAAATGGAAAATTAAGTCGCGAAAGATTGGGCGTCGCCATTATTCTTTCGAATCCCGCGTCAAGGGTTCAAATTAAGCAACTTCCCCTTGAAGGAGACCAAGGGTTCCAGCCAAAAAAATGCATAACAATTCGTGGACGCAAGTGAAGTAGATGAAAAGTAACGAAACAAGGTTGTGGTTGCGTCGATCTTACCTCGAGCGACATTGGCATAGACGTCGGGCTGCGTTGCTAGAATTCTGATGATGAAGGATATGAGGGTGGACGATACGTCGTAGCCAGCCGACATGACGAAGAGGGCATTGTCTATGACCTCCTCCTCGCTCAGGATGCTTTCCTTGCCATTCTCACCCTTCATGCTCAGCAAATAGGTGATGAGGTCTTGGTGGGGAGAGACCAGGCCTTGTAGGCAGGATGCCCGTTTGGCCCTGGCGAGACGGGTGAGGGCGCTGCGGGCGCTGGCGCTCGCCCTGAGTGCACGGCTAAAGCTAGTGAAAGGCACGTTCAGCGGCACCGACCATATCCCATCCATCATCGCTTTGAAGTCGTTGACGAGTGAGTGTCGCTGGCAACCCTTTTCCAGTCCAAAGATGAGGGAGCATATCGTGTTGAATACGAGCGTCTTCAGCAGCGGCATCACCTGTTTTGTTGTTTAATTAATTAGAAGCCAAAGGCGAACTTAATTGGTGATTAATTAATGCATGAATGCTCCAACTCTTAAAACTTTAAATAAACAAAGCAAGAAAGGTCCGCCCCAGTCATGACCTCTCTCTCTAACTCGCACTTTCTCAACTAATTATAGGACGCACTTGACCTCAGCCTCACTCTTAGAAGGTGCAACCAGGCCGACCTCTTTCTGGGCATTGAAGGACAACCCAAAACCTTTTCTAGGTTCGGCATGATAACCAAACCTAAGTCCAGCGCTTGGTTCCATCGTTGGTACAGCTACAAGACACGTCTCCGAGAAGACGACTGGTACATGTAAGATATTCACAGTATACCGTGCACATGTAAACAGGTATCGCAGCTGTTATTTTGCACCCGAGTTTAATTATGAGTAATAGACTGACCATACTTCGCGCCCAGGAAATAGGTGGCCACTGGTCAGTTTCGAATCTATATACATCGAAATGGGATTTGGTAAGGAAACCAATGAAGCCTTAATTTGATTTGGCTTTTGTATGTGAAATTGCATTGCGTCACGCTCACAGGGAAGAAGTGGAGAACAAGACAACATTTTTTTGAAAAAGGAGTAGCGGTGGTATCTACTAAGGTGGGGCGGGCGCATCGAATTAGATCACGAGAAGGCAGATGGAACAAGTGCTTCAGCTTACGTCCATGATGAGAAAGGAACAAGTGCTTCTCCATCTTACGCCTATGATGAGAAAACATGACAACCAGACCGTTCATTCGGGTTAGGAAAGGGTCCAGAAATGACAGGTGAATAAAAGAAAGCAAGATCTTTATACAAAAAGAATCACACTGCTATATAGCACCGGCATCGTCCACTCTTCGGCATGACCTACAGTGCAGAGCATGTCGACCAACCAAAAACTTCTCCACATTACGTCAGCGGCCGCAGGACCTGGACAACCGCCTACCTCTCACCTGATTAACAGTTTTGCTAATTCATACTTTTATTTTCACTCTTTTAAATTCATCCTCCACTCGATCGCTGTCAAGATCTACACATCAATCTTTAAAATGGAATACTTTTTTTACCGATTAATAGAAAATTACAAACTTAACGAAAAGACAATTTCAATTTTCACATTCACTGATGGACTCCACAACAAGATATAGAGATAGTTTTTAAATTAAAATTTAAAACGTGTATTTCTTTTGCAACAATAACCGCACAGATGTAATTTTCTTTGTTAAAAGCTAGAATTTCGCAAAAAGAGAGCAAGTGCGTAGTTATTAGAGTTTAAATGCGTTTTTTTACTTTTAGGATATTATTTACACAAAAAAACCAATTTCCACATTAATTCTTTGTCTTTTAACAAAAAAGAAATGCGGATACAAAGTAAGGAAATCTACTTTACTTCACTGAGTTGTTTGGTGGGCACTAGACCGGGTGATGATTTCTTCAGAGTTAAAAAAGAAAAAAAAAACATGGTACTAACTTGAAAGGCTTAATTAAAATGGAAAAAGACTGCTATGGCACTAACTATCATCATAAAGGCACAGGTACAAAGACCGTCAGGAAAAGAAAAAACATCTTTCCAGTACATTCTGCACGCCGATAGCTTGAATCCTGCAAAGAGGCTATTTTGGGGACAGAAAATAAGAGACGATTCTTGTAGGTTAATGTCATAGATGTTATGTGCTAGTTTTATTTAATCAACTAAGTGACGGAGGCTTACGTGCCACCTAAAGACAACCGGCGGAGCCAAAAAATTTTGGGTGGAGGGGACAGTAATTCAATATTTTTAATTGTTTTAGTGACACATATATATATATATAAGATCAAACATATTAAACAGTAACATAAAATTGAACAAACCTTGTGAAGCTGCCAGCACGTGGCTTCGCCGTGCTAAAGCCTCCTCCCTCATTTTCCAGTTTTTGGGGTTTTGAGATACTAATTCAATATCTTAGAAACATTTACATATATAAACAATAAAATATATGAAAATATTAACATAAAATTAAATAAACCAAACCTTGTGAGGGTGCCATCACGTGGCTCAGCCATTGCTAAAACCCCATTTTCTCTGTTGGAACGCGTCCATATAACCGATGACAATGGTACAAAATTCAATTTTGAGACCACACCTCGCCTTTTAACATGCATAAGTACAATTCCTATGGATATAAAACTAGAAATGCACTACACAAATTGCAATTAAACGTCAACCAGCAATTGAGCTAACGAAAGAAAGAGTGAGAGAGGAGAATGACTAAGGTGCAACTTGTAAGGAAGAGACGCACGGGAGACCATGAGGACGAGGGGTATTTCAGGTAACTAAGTAGTGTATTTTACCGTGACTGTAGTCTGTCCCTGCCAATGTGTAGATACGTGCTCCTTCACCTGCGTGTCAATTTTGCCGACGTAACTCTTCAGCATCTCCGGTCTAAGGAAGAAGGCAAGCGCGCCCCTAACGCGCTTGTGGTCCGCCCCACTCAACTCCAACAGGTTATGTGCTCCCAAGATCCTGGTTATTGACGGAGGGGGCTTGTTGGCAAGAGCGTCGGCGTCGGCCGTACTGAATATGAACTTGTTGGCGGCCGGACCGCAAAGGAACACCGTTGGAGTCCCGAACAGGTTAAGCTTAAAAATTGGCCCGTACTTGTTGATCTTCCGCTGCACCCAATCTTCGGCCATATTTTTTTTCATAGCACGAAGAAAGGAGAGGCTTTGTCCTATCAATGGAATGCCTAGCGAACCAGGCGGAACCCTTTTCCTGCTTCCTCTACTGGAACCAGAACTACTGCTACAACCAAAAAGGAACAGGAAAATAAGAAGAGTGGCCAGGATGAGAAGAAAGACCTCCCCGGCACTCATCTCCTGCTGGACCTTGTGGACCATGCAGCAACCGATGGTATTCTCAAGCACCCCGAGGATCAATATCTTTATAGGCACAGCCGCACAAGAGAGTCTGTGGGCGGGCGGCCTTTGAGTTGGTGCTCTCTCTCACTTTCCTTGTCGGGAGTTGGGTGGGGGATCGCACCAGAAGAAAAGCCAAACTGCACTTGTGCCTTTCATTGGGGTGGAATCTTTCCAGAGAATCTCAATTTCTTTATTCTTTTCTCTTAGACGATTGATTTCCATGCCAGTTGGCACCAAATAATTAGAAAGTGGAGCACATATTACCAGACCATGGTTGTCCAGATAATTAAGTAAAAATCTAATTTGCTCGTTTTTTTTTTGTACACTTCATTTCCACGCTGACTGTTTCAACATCCAAAGGATACTTGGGAACGAGCATCTTCAGCAGCGGCATCTCCTGTTTCGTTGTTTAATTTTAGAAGCCAAAGGCGAACTTAATTTGTTATTAATTAATGCATGAAATTCTCCAGATCTTAAAACTTTAAATAAACAAAGTAAGAAAGGCCTCGGTCATGACTCTCTCTATCTCTAACTCACTATCTCTCAACTAATTATAGGACGCACTTGAGCTCAGTCTCACTCTTGGAGGTGCAACTAGTCCGACCTTTTCCTTGGGCAATGAAGGACGACCCAAAACCTTTTCTAGGTTCGGCTTGATAACCAAATTTAAGTCCAGTTTAGCTGCAGTGGTGGGTTAGGTTTGACAACAAAAATTCCGATCCAGCTTAGTTCCGTTGTTGGCTGCAGCTAAAGACACGTGTCCGGGAAGACAACTGGTACAAGTAATGAACTGTGATTGAGGGTGGTTGGGGTTCGTGCACGGGAATTAGGTGGTCAATTTCGAACCGATATACATCGAAATGGGATTTGGGAAGGAAATCAATGAAGCCTTAATTTGGCATTTGTGTGCAAAATTGCATTGCGCCATGCTCACACGGAAGAAGTGGAGACAAGACACGACAGCATATAATTTTTTGCAGAAGGAAAGGTGGGCCGGGCGCATCGAATTAGATCACCAGAAGGCAGATGGAACAAGTGCTTAAGCTTACGTCCATGATGAGAAAGGAATAAGTGCTTCTCCACCTTACGTCTATAGTGAGAAAACACCAGAACCGCGCTGGTTAATTTGGGTTAGGACAGGGTCCAGAAATGACAGGTGAATAAAAGGAGGACCTTTGTACAAAATGAATCACATTGCTATATGGCACCCGCACCGTACACTCTTCGGCATAACCTACAGTGCGGAGCATATCGACCAACAAAAAAACTCCGAACATTACGTCAGGCGGCCGCAGGACAACTCCCTACCCCTCCCCTCCCCCTCTGTTTTAGGAAAAAGACCTAGCCAACGTCTTTTTTTTTTTTTCCTTTCCCCTTCCTTTTTCTTTAGTTCATGTTTTTGTTCATGGTCTTATTCACGTGAAACACGCCGGACATGTTTTTGCATCTCCCCAAATATAGATCTTTCACGTTATCAACCCGAGGAACAGGAACAACGCCTACAAGCGCGGCAAACCCACGTTAGGACATTCGCTCATAACTAAAAGTGGGAAAAGCGTCAATGCATACGTTGTAGTCCATCAACAGCAATGGATAAAATCAGTAGAATAAATGAAACTATTGATTTTGTTCATTCTTTTCAATGTTATCTAGGTTCCCATCCATCAACACATCTAAGATCCACCCTGCAAAGCTCAATTACAAGAGTACTTCTCACCACCAACACTGCACCGAACAAATAACAAGAAAATAGGAGAACCATAAAGCATCTAAGAATACAAAAAGGGCTTTGGCAGAAACAACTATTTCTGCAAACACTTGAAAGTTACAGGCAACATCTAGTCTGGAAGCACAACACCCGCAGCCAGTTCGAGCATAAACGCCAACTGGACTTTGGTAAACACCACTCAAAATGTTACCAGCGTAACCAGAGAGCCATCGCTACCTCAACTAACACCACCATCACCACCATCCTGCAAGCATCATCAGTAGTCCACAGACAGCTCTTGTCCAGGAGCATATCAACATTACACTCAAAAAAGCATTTGCTTGATACGGTTTAGGACTGGTCATCGAATCAAACCTGGCAATTATCAACAAGGCTTCTTGGAATAAATGGTGAAAGAACACTAATTGGCTGAGCATCAGTCCAACAGCTATGAATCCACCATCTCATCTTGGAGCTCACTAGGGGCAATGAGACCTGGAATTGAAAGCATCCGTTGCCGGTCCCTCTCTCTCTGAGCAGCTGCTTCTTCAGCATAGAGGTCCTTGTTATCCTGAAAGTTGAGTAAATAAAAAATAGAAGGCGACATCACAGGCATTTTTATTTCTCAGCTCTATTTTTGAATAAAATATATTTTTCCATGCTGCGTATCATTGCAACCACCTGTGTAGTTGAAGAAATAAAGTTGGCTAATGGTCATACCTGAGCAGAAAATTCTTTGGATTGAACAAGGAAATCACGAATATGGTTTTTGAAGGTTGGAAGGTCATTCCTCGATTCAAAAAGTCCATCAACAAAGCGCGTTATCTAAGAAGAAAATAATAACCTTAATTGTTGGCATAACATGCAAATTCAGTATGTTGAAAGACAATTTGAAGCTTCCAAACCTCTACTGTTGTCATGTTTGGGAAAGATGTCCCAAGCAGTTTTATGGTGTAGTCACGGACAAAAAATGTATTGTTTGGATAAGTATAAGGAACAGCAGTTACATCCCACAGTGGCTCTGTCAATGAACCGGAATCAACCTGCAAGCTCATAATGGTAAATAAGTTGCATCTTACAAGGAATTAAGAAATAGAGATGGAAAAGGGCACACCAGTGAGAACAAATGCTGCAAAACCAAAACATGCAGCTTGAAACCAGGCTTGTGAAATGTATCAGTCAGGACAGCAAATATCTCTTGCACAATTGTCAGAAAATAGGCTTTGTGAAACTGATTGCAGAACTCCGAGGACTGCAGAAAAGTTGGAAAAAGAAAATAATGCGTAGAAAAATGTCATTAAGAATGCCAGGACATGGACGTTTAAATTCATGAAAAACCAAACCTGAAAGTTTTTCAGCATTTCCAATAACAGGTTGAGACCAGTCTCAGCAATATTTCTTTCAGTATGCCGAAATGCCCAGTTTATTGAATCCATTACAAGCTTCAATTGCTGCAAGCATAAAATTTTATTAGTAAAAAAATGTCAACACCAAATACATGGAGACAAGTACCAGAAAAGAACAGAGAGGAGATAAGCAAGACCCTAAGATTCTGAAGATTCATGGAAAACATATAAGATGCAAAATGAAGGAAACAGAGAAAATGATCCATTAAGTGCTGGTGTCCCAGGTCCACACAACATGAGAAAGACCTGCCAGACCAAATCCTTCAGTATCAAATAATCAAAGAGTAAAAGGCTAAAGAAGGCCTAATCAACCCACAGGCCAGACACCCCATCTCAGTATAAGCCCTGTCCCTTCCTCCTTTTGCAAAGTGGAATAAGGGCGCTGTAAGTGAACTTATGGAAGGTCACTCACGACAAAGAATGTAAAGTGGAGGCAGCACAAGGATTGGAACTGAAGTTGTGAACTTGTCATTTCAGATCCAGATGACTCAGAAAGCAAAAAGCAATCTAAACAGGGAAACTCTTTAGGAAGCAATGTAAAGCATGTGTAAGTGCTGATAAAAGTTCATGCAAATAAGCAAGAACTTTAGGAAATGAATGCCACAGTACATAGACACGGGAGTCTACAAATAGACAATTATTACAGATGGAATGGTATGTAATATGTCACTCAACAAAAATAGTGACATATACAATGTACATCTATGTTGTACAATACTATTTAGTATTTAACTACCATAAAAACAGTGTTTTGATAAAGGCATAAAGCAGCACAAGCATCCAACAAAAGAAAAGCAAAAGTATAAGCCTCTTTCATCCGCCAAAGGGCACATCACAAGGGTAAATTCCCTAAATGGAAACACCCACCAAGCTGTCTCCATTATAATTGCAGGTCTGAACTTTCATTTGACCCACAACAAACTGAACTTACTAGTTCATTCCAACAGATGGGCAAAAGAAGAAACATATCCAGTGCAAAGAATTGGGCCAAAATAGAAAAGGCCATACATGTGCACACACATGTACATATGTCAAAACTGTGAAACACACCTGACTTGATAGGTGAATGAGAGCATTAAAACAATGAGTAGCAATAGCACGTAACAATGAGAAAAACTTCAGCCTATGCTCGGGATAATCTTCAAAGTTCTTGGTAATCATCTGCAGAATACAAGGGCAATGTAGATAAGATTTATAAGACAAGCAACAGGAGAAAATGAAAGATGGACTTGAGGTTACCTCAAGCGTGCACTCAAAAACAGCTTCAAATATGCGAGGAACATCCTCTGTCATGACACTTTTGTACCTATAACATGGAAAAGTTCATGAACAAGGAGATGATGATGGTTCAAACTTCAAAGTAAATGCCTGCAAGTATATGAGACAAACAAAAGTGCTACTGAAGTAAGCAGAAAGTAATCATTGTGGCCAACAACTTGCTCCATGTTAGAAACTTAGAACTGCTAAAAGAAAGAAATCCAAGACAGTATACACAGGAAATGGGAAATACTTGTTTATTATGGTAGCAAAAACTGATAGAACTTCTGCTTCTCGAGCATCTGGCAAATTCCTAGCATAATCACCAAGAACAGGGTCCATCATTGGTGGCACAAACTGTTTTCCTATCTGAGACTGATCTTCTGCTTTGTCTACAAAAGTTTCAATCAGCTTCAATGTCTCTCTCTTAACTGATCTGTTTTAGTAAACATAGATCGTTGGTTAAAACACCACAAAGCAATTTTGAAGAAGAAAATAGAAATTGAAGAAGATTTCTGTTTAAAACTATCCAATTCGTGTCACCTCAGAAGTTTCACATAGGATGTTCTTGATGCATATGGACCTCCTTCAGCTATGCTGCTTGAGATGAGTTCACTGTACATCCTATTTTGAAGCATAGAAACATTTAATGACAAAAAATTGCAACATTTTCCTTTATTGCAACTCTAAGGTGTTTGTCAACCACTTTTCCAGTAGCTGTCAACATTTCAGATCAACAACACCAGAAAACAAAATACTGAAGAAGTAGAGGAATACCTGTACACATTAAGCATATCCAAAAATATCAATGATATTTGAGATAAAAAATATGTCCCCAACGAACTAGCAACACTGGTGTTTGTCTGTCAAACAAATCCAAACAACTGAAAGATCAAAACCCCTATAAACAAGTAGAAAGCAAATCACAGGGATAAAAACCACCTCTCTTGATAGTCAAGCAAGAAAACAAAATTTGGACTAAGCATTTTTTGCAGATGATTATCCTCAAAGCAAGAGCCGAAGAATTATCAACTTTTGCAATAGATGAAATTCCATCGACTGTATAGATGCATGGAAATATGAAGCAAACGGTTTTAGTTCTGATTATTGGAAACACACTTCATCAAAAATCAATTACGAATAGATAAGATTGATAATAGTATTCTGAACACCTTTTTAGCACGGCCACAGTCCAGAAATTTTACTCCCAACATTCAAGCATAACTTCATCACTTCTATACCAAGATTCTCCAAAGTATTATAGCATATAATGCTTGGTTGTACATTCTATACTAGTATAACCTGAATAGTCCATACTATCAAATGGCAGAAGGAAGTCCCATTTCCACTAAAAGATTTCCAACGTTTGCCTTAGGTTCTCCTACAAAATAGTTATTTGTTTTTTAGAAAAATGACAATAACTATTCAAAAAATCTCATTTTTTGAGACTTATAAACAGGCACCGTTGACAGTAACCACTGAACCAAGTGAAGGTGTCACAAACTCTACAATAAGGTCCACAATGAATTGAACCCTTTTGTTGCCTAATCTCAAGTGATTCCAATACACAACACAATCATCTAATCCCTTCACATTGCCTGCTCCCAAGCGATATCCCAATCAGCAAAAAACAACCATAGAGCACCAGCCCCAGTAAGGCTATTTTGATGTGTATGACAATCCTGAAAAAAAATCAGTAGCTCAAGGGGGCCATTCAGAGGACATCTTTCAAGCATTACATTATTCAGATGCAAGAAAAAGTTCCATGAATTTCACCAGCTTAATGTTGGTAAGAGGAACTTTCCTCATCTAGCCACAACTCAAAAAATGCAAATGATTACTGCGGATTACTGGATACTGGTGCTAGTAATCTCCAACGTGCTTGTATCTCCTTCCAGTTATTCATCAAGCAATAATAAAGATCACAACTTCTAAATACACAATAACACAAATTTGGACAGCCATATGCACAATTCACATGAGTTTCCATATATAACAAAAAGACTTATTTAGCTAAATGTGCTTCACACCATAGATAGTCGTGGGGACATGAAATCACCTGCAGTATGTCAAGTACGGTTCTAATAACAGTCTGATCTTTCAAAAAATCAACACTTTGGCGTGCTTGGCCAATTATCTCTGCCCACCGCTGTGACATAATCAACCAACCAGTTATGGAATCCAAGTAAGAAAAAAGGATTGCCATGGACCATTAAACCTCGGGCAAATATGAATGCAGCACAACTTGGAAGAACATCTGGCTGAAAAACTAAAGCAATTTGACAGCACCTGGTTAGGGAACTGCATTAACCTCTGCAGATATTCATCTCTCTTCTGAGGATCAGATTCTGCTTGAATCATATGACCAACCTGTTAAGTGCAAAGCATTATCTGACTTATTCTTACACTACTATGAAAAATAATTTAGATAAGTGTTTCTTAATATACCGACTCATAGAATGTATGAATTTGGTGGGGCTCAAGATCCATAATAGTAGTTGAAAGACCTGTTAAAAGCTCAGATACAAATGGCTCACTTTCTCCAACCTGGAACAGCAGGATAAGAAGGCATTTTTCAAAACATCAAACTCTTAAATAGTCAGCTAAGTTGTTGCAATATGATTATCATGTCAAAATATAAAGTACTGAAAAAAAAAAAAAACAGTTTTATTTGGTGGCATGTACAGCCAAGGTCATCCACGTGTGGAACACCATGTGTCTGGGGATTTGTTTACAAAAGTATTTTATGTAACACCACACTGTACTCCTAATTTCACTATATGGTTTATTACATGTAGAAATACACATGATGATCTATGTAACCGTGGCAGTAACAAAGAATGGTTTTAACCATAGGAGAATCAAAGAAGTAATACCATCTAGCAGAACAATCTAACCATCTGCTGAGAAGAGCTTCATATTCTGCCTAATAACATAACAAAGACCAACCCTATTCCAATGAATAAATCAAGGCATTCTTCTTACCTGCACAATCACAAACTTCCTCTTGCACTTCTGAACAATCTTCAAGAATGTATCACATGCCATATCCTGAACAGTTTAAAGATTGAATTGCCATCATAAGCACGCAAGAACATAGCAGAGACAACCTTTTAATGACAGATATGGACCTCCTTTGCCATGACATGAACCAGCAACAAGAACATGCAAACAAGGTACTCGAGAGTTTAATGTGTTTAAAGCAATGAAACCAAAAGCAATCCATTCTAAAAATAACCTAAATTCATGAAACCAAAGGCAGCCATATGGCCTACTATACTGGGAAACCTAGAAAGCAGAACCTTCAGAATAAACCTCCCACTCATGTGTAAAAGCAGAACATTCAGAATAAACCTCCCACTCATATGATACACAGAGTGGATCAATTAAATAGAGTGACATGATATGACAATTATTTCTTATTGACACAAGTAATGAGATCACAGGTTTAACACACACCTATAGAACACAACCAGATCTAGCCCAACAAATCCAAATTCTTTCTGGATCGTGCAGTGTAGTCAAACACACATTAATCAGAAAAATAAAATAAATGCACATTCTAGCATTAAAAAAAAGGAGAAAGTAGAGAAGCTAGCTAAAATACACACACAATCAAGTCAGTCAAGTAGACAAAACTCAATTAAACAAGATAGTTAAAAATACGACTTTACAAGTAAGCTACCAATATTTTATTTGTTCAAATGTATAGCAATATGCAAACACAACAAGAAATAGTGAGACAGGAATAGAAAATTCTTTTCCCTTCTGCTAAAATGGCACTTAAAATTCTATCGGGACAAAATGTTTATGAGGTTCCAATATGAGAGAGTATTCATTTAAAATGTTAATGTAATCACTATTGTGCTAGGATACTGATATCTTATGAACTTATCATCATCATTATCTTAGATAAAAAGGTTTTTCCTCAGCTTTTAGAAGCGGGGTCACCTTCCTGAGCCCCTCATGTGGCAAGACTAATTCAGGATGTTGGCTATAATGATGGAGCTTCAATCACTGGTATCCCACTGTGTAGCTGTTATATTTCAATGTCAACATGATCCCAGCAGAAATTCTCTATTTTTTTTTCTTTCCATTTTTGGGAGTTGAGTTTTGGGGTGGGGATGGAGAGGAGAGGGAAAGAAAAATAAAACAAAGCGAACCTGAACTCCAGGATGCGTTTCATGCATAAACTCAAACAACTTATTCACAACAGTCTTCAGAAATTTCCAGTGAGCCCTCAAGAATCGTGGGTATTGACCAACCACGTACCTGCAAAAGGAGAATAAGAATGACCATGCAAGTGTATTTCAAAGGTACACAAAAGACAGAACAGACAGGCATAAGAGACATGAACTTGTATAGAAGAATAAAACAATGAAAAGATGAAGATACCAAAGAGACTCACATGATGTTGCTTGCTATCACAGCCTTGTTATCCTTCCCTTTTGTAAGCTCACACAGGTTCAGTAAATCGCGAATGACCATAACCAGAAATCTGTTTTCCTGCATAAGATTGAAATAACATCACTAACAGCAAGAGGTGGTCATGACCCTTTTTAGACAAAGGAAATAAGAGCAAGAGTAAGATCAGGATCAAAAGAGTGCAAAATACTAAGTAAAATGGAGCAATTGAACAGAATAAAGTTAAAATTGCTGTCTAGCCACCAGCAATGGTATCTAGACTCTTTTTGCTTTAAGCAAAGCACACATCATCTAATAAGTTCCCATCATATATTCCCAACTATCCAATATGCTTATCCGCCTGAAACAGAATTGACAAAATAACTAGAAAAAAAGGTGAAAATACCAAAGGAGCAGGAAGACAGGCATGAGTCCCATAGGATCCATTTTCCATAGACCTCACATGAAACACGGTGTTTCTGACGATTTAAAACAATTAGAAGTGTATATCATGAATTACTAAGTAAGCAGATAACACAAATCCTACGTAACATGAACACCTCAAAGTGGGCAGCACACCCCTCTCGACACGACCGAACACGGGTGCAGACACGGATGCGGTTCTGGACAAAAGGCACCCAATGCGGAATCTATCCATTTCTAGACTTGGAGTCCACCTCCATCCAAGGGTTTTTTTTCACATTCACTATGCATATACGCACAAAAAGGGATTCTTTCGACTTTGGTAATCTCCGTTTCTCTTAGTTCCTCCATCCTGATTTATTTTTCTTTTTCCGGGCACGCAATAATATGGCTGTCGTCAATCTGAACTTTTTAATATGCACACACAACCAAATTATGCCCTGATCTGTTTATTATTTCTTATAGATAATAATAATCTGTTTTATTGAATAACATGTTTTAATTGTTCTATCTGCTTTAATCAAACTGATATGTCTTACGAGCTGTTCCCCATTTCTAATTTTAATCCGCTTGCTGTAAGCCCGACAACCTGTTTTAGCAGACAATATTATATGTTTTCAACTTCTAGTTTATTATATAATCTGTTTTATTGTATTATCGGTTTTGCTTCTATTATATATTCCGCTTTATCTTTTTTTCCTTGCCAAATTAGGCATTTTTATGCCTATTCACTTTTTGATGAGGTGAAAAACCAATGGCTCTAAATGCACTGAAATTGAATGAGTTCAACTTCAAGAATGTAGTTTCACAAGAAAATAATAAGAGATACATATAATAGACCTGATCAAACAAAAAACACCTACCATTAGATTTTTTCCCAAGAACCTAATATGCACAAAAATAATCACATCTACATATAATAGACCCATTGTCACCAAAACACCTTCCTCCCTAAACCCCTTTTCAGAGGGATGTGCATAAGGTACACACACACATGCATCCCTGTGCACAAGCACAAGAAACTATCCAGTTTTTCTATTAGCATAAAAATTCCCTTAACCACTTAGTGCACTCTGCTTGTATAAAATTTCTTCAGTAGAGCAATCATGACTCACGAGTACAGGACATCATTTGATCTCAACATCCACATATACCAGAATTGCAAAAATACCTGGTCCTCCATCATAGACCCAGATATTGACCCAATGGCCCAACAGAGGGTATTTAAGTTATTCCAAGTCCATTCTTCTCCATTCAATTGTTTGGTTAGCTTCTTCAACATCTGCATTTTAAAAGAAGATGCAAAGATAAAAAATAGGTGGATTTTTAACCAACTAGTAATCAATCTGAAATCATGAACGCATAATCTACAAGAATGTGTGAACCAGAAACATGATAAAAGTCTACCTTGTGGAACATGGAAATGCCAATGTTACTATAAAGAACATATAAAAGTTGAAGTGATGATAGTTGAATTCTGCCATACATACGGGTTCCAGTGGCAGGTGGGACTCCAAAAAGCCACTGCAAATCTTTTGAGGTATATGGCATCATTTTGCTGATTATTTGAAGTCATGTAATTATTTTGTTATTTGGAAATGCGAAGATTGTATATTTACACCTCATAAAAAGATAAAATCCTTTTCCTATTCAATGAAATAAAGTTGTTGAAGAACCAAACATTGGTTCACATAGCATGATGTCTGCTAAATATTGTGTGCCATAATCAAAAGGTTATGTTACATATTCAAGAACCAAATAAAGGTTAACAGGATAAATCCAGGTTCATGATTCATTTGAGAAATAGAATTATAAGACCAAATAACAGAATAAATCCAGATTCATGATTCATTTGAGAAATAGAATTATAAGACCAAATAGCCTGACAGCAGAAAATAACATGCATTAAGATAAGTACAAACTACGAAGTGTGACAATAAAGTGACTTCTATGATTGAGATGGTCAAGGAACTTTGCCAAGAAGATCAATTGCTGCTACACATGTGACTTCCAATGCCTTTATTTTGTAATGTGAAAACAACAAGGAGGTCTTTGTGGTCTGAAATAAGTTCAAGTCCAAAAAATTGAAGCCTAGATAACCATAGCAGTAGTAAATCTAATGTAAATCAAGTAAACAATAGAAGATCTAATGTAAATCCAGTAAAACACTAAGGTACCAGTAAAAAAATTAAGAATGCTACCCAAAGTCCACATGGCATTACAGCAAAGATGTAGTTGTAACACTTCTTTAAGAAAATGAGTTGCTTCATGTAAAAGAAAGAAAAAAACTCTGCATGGGGGAGAAAAACCTGCTGCTCCGTATCTTCGTGATCCAGATGAGACAAGTAGATAAGTGTCTCTCTCATAATCTGCAAACTACAAAATTATTAGCAAAGACCAATAGATATTATACAAAATGCATCCCCTTGAACCTAGCACAGTTGATGGCTTGATGCAGAAATGAAAGCAGGATAAGAAGATAAAATCTGAAAAACTATGAGAATGGAACATTTTTAACACATAAAATCGGCATTAAAAATGTAACACCTCAAAAGTTTAGTCTCGTATTGAAGATTGTGAGATATCTTCAAGGGATCATAAAATGGGTTGTTAAAAGTGGTTGGTTGTCCTGGTTCCTAGCTTTTTCGGGCTGGAACCGAAAGTGTTAAGAGGCGAATTGGGTTCCATCAAACCAAGGGCTCAAGCCTAGTGTGAGTCGGGTGGTTACAGTTGTATCAGAGCATGGTTCAACACAGATCTGGGGCCACACACACATGGGCGCGTGTGCCTTAAGGAGGGTAGATTGTGACACCTCAAAAGTTTAGTCTCGTATTGAAGATTGTGAGAGATCTTCAAGGGGCTACAAAGGGAGTCGTTAAAAGTGATTGGTTGTCTGGGTTCCTAGCCTTTTTCGGGCTGAAACCAAAACTGTTAGGGGGCGGATTGGGATCCATCAAACCTAAGGCTCGAGCCTAGTGTGGGTCAGGTCGTTGCAAAACAAAAAATCGCACTCTCATGATATTGAACTGAACACCAACCTTGTACTGAACAAGGACATCATTGTCTTTCATAGTTTCACGGACAATATTTCCATTTTCATCCTCTACAATTAGAACTTCTTCAGGCTTGGCCATACGGCAAATCATAAGCATTCTCAGTTTCGACATTGGAGCAGAATACAACTGACGTCTCTGTAAGAGTTGCGAACCAAGACCATCAACCATACCGGTATATGAAGGGACCTGCAGTACATAACATGATGAAATTCTGCACATATAATAACAAAAAAAAATGCACATTTCTACGGTTATGAGAGAACTGCGAGGCAATCCAATGAGACTCATTTCCTTTCAAGTAAATTCACAAATAATAGTGCATATAATTGTCACAAAAAACGTGTACAGGTATTATACGGCAAAAAATTTTTGGGGTATAATACGGCAAAGTTGTATATCTCGGGAAAATCTCGGTGAATTTTTAAAAAATTTAAAACATTTAATAAATCTTGAAAATTATAAAAAAATAAAAAAAAACATGAAAAAATGCGTATTATACCCATATTATACCCGTTTTTTATTTTTTGGCATTTAAAAAAAAACGTGTTTTATACCCATATTATACCCATTTTTTATTTTGTGGCGTTTATTTAAAAAAACGTGTTTCTTTCACGTTTATACGGCTGACTTGTTTTCCACGTTTTATACGTGTTTTTTTCGAATAATGGTTTAAATATTTCCCTCATCTTCGAATATATAGTGTTTGTTTTCCCTTGTTTATTCACTTGTTTGCTAGGCTAAGAGAAACCGCTCCATCAATGGTCACATATTGGCCGCGGCCTGGCACTTGTTAAAGCCTCAAGGATTTTCCAGCCCACTCAAAGTATAGATAGTTTCACGCTTGCTGCAATGCATCATCTCAACTATTTTTGTGGAAGATTATTCCCCCAGAAATATTTTCAAAATGAGAATATTTCAAGAATTCGTATAAAAAAATAAAAGCAACACACATACACCTATATAAATGAATAAAAAAATGTTCTTTTTACCATCAACTTGGATTCACAAGCTAAGTTGTCACAGAAGTCAGATGCCCTCAGTCAAGGCCCTAAAAGACTAGTTGGATGACACAAACAAAATCAACAAGAGTGTCTAAAAGTAAAAGGTTTGAAATGATAAAAGATCACTACGAGACAAACATACATGGTTCACTCACTGCACATAATGTCAGCAATGCTAAACTGAAATTTAAGTGGGAAGATTAAATCTAAAAGGAAATGTACAGCACGCCCAACTAGGCCCCGGACTCGGACAGACTAGTTGGTGGTTTTTCAACCTCATTGGCAACTGCTAGATGAATGAAAGTCATTCCTCCATGTTCCAGTACAGGACAGACCTCCCTCCCCAACCACTTTATGTTGGCACAAAGAACAATTCATATGAATAAGTCTCCAAAGTTTAGAGTACCACAATGCATGAAGTACATGGGAAGTACCATTATATGAGTGCAATAAAGTGCAATATTACATTTTCTCATCAATCTACAAACACTATATGAGTGCAATATATTGAAACATTATTTGAATGGTAACCCCCATATTCTTTGAGTCAGACAAGGATGAAAATCTATAATAGAGGCATAGATGCCTGTAATACTTGTCGCCAGCATCCACATTTTTCTTCTGTAAGTTAGAGCCCCCCAAAATGATAATACCTAATCCCACGAGACGTTTAAATTGGGACAGACTAATGTTTTCTTCCAAACCTATGCACTCGAAAGGAGGGAACGTATGAGCAGCTCAGAAAGCACAAAATCCAATAAATCACCATAACAAACCAGAAATTTGAAAGGAAAAAAGAAAGAGTGCAGAACCACCACAAGACATTTGATTACATAGTGGAATTTGAAAGGAAAAAAGAAAAGAAAAGAAAAAAAAAACAGATGGCATTTAACTATAGAAACATGGTGCACAAAATACAACAAATCACCATAATGAACCTGATATAGTGATATTCAAAAGAAAAAGAAAAATGTATATTTGATAATAGAAACGTAGCACACTGCAAGATTACCTGAAGCCCCATCATGCTTGCAGAACTTGAAGGATTATCTACACTATGATGTGCTTCAAAAAGCTCCAAAACCAATGAATTCCAGTAGTCTAGGCAAACCTTCATATACATATCAAGAAATTGATAAGCATATCATGCTCAAGAAAAAAAAATATTAACAAAACATAGGTTTGAAGTTTGAACAGATAATCCATACCTTGAAAACCTCTGTGTCGTCAACATAAGAGATTCCAATTAAGTACTCCAGACCCATGAGAAGAGCAGCTCGGTTCTCAGAAGTGGTCTCAAGAATTTGAATGCGAGACTGCACAAAGCTTTTTCTTTTCAGATGGTGTAAAATCACACGAATTTACAGATGATGCAAAATATAGCAGTCCAATTGCACGTTGTTCATGCAGTTCCAAGCAAACAATATCAGCAACTGAACAGATCTCAATAAAGAGCTTGCCTTGAAAAAAGAAGTGAAGAAAAGAGCTAGATTCTGAATAAATGCCTGCATAGGAACAAAAATTATGGATGTATAAGAGACTGTAACATCAGAAACAATCAAACCCCAGAGAGATCTAGTGGCATCAGCAAAGATTACCTGCTCCTCACTGGAACCATTATTGTATGCTTCAGGTATATTGGTCCCTGGTGGAAGAATTATCTGCACATGGAAACACAAATTGGAACATCAAAGCAAATGGAAAGTTTATTTAGAGATTAAAATATTTCCAGAATGGACATGGTAATCTGAATCGACTACCACATAAGAAACAGACACAAATTTGATGTACATAGATATACACAATAATTCCCTTGGGACAGTAGACAACCATGCAGAGAAACTGTGTTGTACCTGTAACTGAACCATAAAAACTGTATACATGGTGATATACTGACTATCATAGAAATCTCCAAATTGAAGGGCAGCCACCTAGAGAAAAATGCAACAAAACAAAAGGAAACTCATAAGTTGTTTGAATGAGCTTAAATGATTTTTTATACTCAAAAGATAAAAATGAAAGCTGTATTTACATCCTATGGATTTAACATTAGCATACCTCCGTCAAACATTGTAGTGTTAAGTTTCTGTAAGATGCAACTGGGAAGAATTTCAAAAGTGTTTCCAGCTAATCTCCATGAAAGAATATAAAAGGTCAAATAAGTTTAACTTTAAAAGTAATTTCTGAAACATTTAAAATATTTGAAACAATATTGAATCACTCTTGAAGCTGCAAAGTGACTAACCAGTGGAGACTCGAAAATATATCCCAGAGGGATCCATGACAAGAATGCATGAAGTGTTGCAAGTGTTGCCCTTATAAGTTCCGTTCTTTGAGACACAGACAGCACGTATAAGCATAGCTCATGAATAAGTTTAAACTCACTGTTACAAGGTTAATACACATTACAGAGGTTCAGATTACGCTCCCAGAGAAGTATCCACAATATATTTAAAGGTATAAAACCTCATAGAAAATAATTCTGTTAAGTACTTCATTTGATGTTACCTGTTCAGTGATTGTTTTAATTCTTTGATTTTTTGCTGTGTCATCTCTCCTCTTGAGAAATCAAAGACCTCCTCACTCAGAAGCTGACACATGGTATGTGTTAGACAAAACATCAGTTAACTGTTAAATTCTTCTTGACATTTCCCTTACAAAAGAACCAAGCAAAATCAGGAACTTTTTCAGAAACCGCAAGGCATCACCTTTAAAATAGCCATGCAATTCTCACATATTGTTTCACTACTCTTTGCAGCTGAAACAAGATCAGAGATAAATGAAGGCCACCTAGCAGGCCATTCATGCTTCAAGACCTGCCATGGTACAAACAATCTCAAAACTGAAATCACTACAGTGCCAACTGAAGAAGCTAGTATTTGCAAATTTTGCAGAATCAAAAAATGCATAGCACGAAAAAGATTCATATTATCTGAGAACAACATCTAAGTCGCCAGTTCTTTTCTTTTTCTGCTATATGTGTATTGTGCTTTAGTCAACAAAAACTCTAATCAATTTAATGAAGAAAATTCCAAAAGAAAGATGCTGATTTTGACGATTGGATTTCTCTATGAATGGACACATATACACACACATATTAAAAACTATAATACAAACTAGAGAGATTATAGAATCTTACCTGAACAAGTATAATATTAAGTTTATTGACATAAAGCCTTTCCCGCCTAAAAGAGATCTCATTGCTCGAAAGCTATTTTAACATATAACAACAAAAAAAATCGATCAATCAAGTCAAGAAATTAATCATTAATGTAATAAACTATTTGGCATCATAAGAGGATCAGCAATATTTATATATATATATATATATATATATATATATATATATCATTATTTGGATCTATACTTGCACAATAAGATCTGATATGTAATTTTTTATCCCATCTCGTTGCTCAACAGGTAATGCATTCCACCGATACTTGATGACACCCTCCAGGACCTGCATATGAAGGAGGAGATTTTCCAAATTCAGACACTTGACAAGGCAACAAGCACTAAGAAAGTTAAGCTCCGCCTGAAATATTCTTACAAACAAAATAAAATAGCAGGCAAAGTAAATTACTGCAAATGATTTAGTAAACAGGCTGAAAAAGCAAACAACCTTGTTCAATCTCATTCAGTAAGGATATAAACCCATCCACGAAGTGGTTCATGAACAAATTACAAAACAAGACAAACCAAACTCAAAATCTTACAAGCCAAATTTAAACCTAGCCTACTGGAAATATTTTTTTCTAATTGTTTTGTAAAATTTAAAATCACAGGTATATCAAAATGTCCAATATATACTGTTATATACTTACATGCTATACACGTGTGTCTACAGAAAGCAATATGCACACATAAACATTTTTTTGTAGATTAACCATCTCAAATAAGTCAAGCCAAGTTGTGCTTCAAGAATATGTGACAATCAAGAATCTTTTTCATGACCAGGGCCAACTACAAGCAGTTTGATGCATTTACCTCCCCTCTAAATAATATAAGCAAATTTTTTGAAAAACATTTTTTCTTCACCAGTAAATTACTCAAGCTAAAAAAACAGGGTAGAGAAACAGGCTACATGGTAAAATAGTTTTTGACATAAGATGAGCATGTGAAAGTGAAACTGCAATAAGCACAACATTGATACAAGCTCGATTGTGGTGCCTAGGCACCCAATGTGCTTAAATAAGTAATGCCTAAACGCATGCTGCTTTTCCAAATTTTCAATTCAAAACTGAACGATTGTTAAACCGATACCTAAATTTTGGCATACTTCCCAAGTTGGGTGCCTATACACCATCTGAGCTTAACAGGTAACTCGCCAACCACTACCAAATGGATGACAAAATCCATGTCAGGTTCATCATTGCTCAGATACCTTAATATGAATTATATGGTCTTACTATGAGAGAGTCAAGACAAACTATTATAGCTTGAAAAGATTTACTCAATACCAGCAATGTTTTAACCATTATCACAGAAAACGAGTATTAATTAAAAAAAAACATGTATAATACCAAAAGCAGTCTGGCGAATTAAACAGCAATAAGACACTTTTTTTTTACATTTCAAAAAATAAAAAACACGTATTATACCCGTTTTTTTATGTTTTTTAAACTATCGCACAATTTTTTTTTAAAGCGCGAGATGTGTTTTTAAAATAATGGCACCGCATGTAATATTGAAAAAAAGTTGGTTTATTTTAAACTTGATCGTCCCTTTTAATGGCAAAAATGTACTTTTAGTTTTAGGTAGAAAAAAGAAGGCTTAGGTTAAAATCGAAATCCTCATTCTCCTTTTCCCGTTCGGATGAAACTTGAAAGTGGACTTTGAAGTTGAGAGGGGAGTCGCTGGACGGGTCGAACACTGAGAGGGGTCGATGGACAGACGAATGCTGAGATGGGTCGAAGGGAGTCGCCGATGGCTGACGGGAGTCGAGCAGAGAGGGGAGTCGCTGGAGGCTAACGGCCGAAGGCCGATGGGAATTGAATATCAACTGTTCGTCTCTTCTTTTTATGGGACGTAAGCTAGCTTGTTATAAATTTATAATCTGTTTGTTGGTTAGTCAAACATCAATGGTGTTGGGACGTAAGCTATTATGTTAGAAACTTAGAATCGTGCATTAACAGGCTGTAACAACTAGAAAAAAGAATTGTGCAGTGTTCAGCTCTGTTTTATTCATCTTTATCTTTTTTTTGCAAGTTGTATCATGATTTCTGCTGCAGATTTATAGATAATTAGATATATATACTTTGTAATTGTAATTGCAAAGTTGTATCATTGACTAAAGGAGGACGACAACATCAAACAATTTCAAACATGTTCAAAAAACAAGAAAAGGATGATATTGATAGGCTCCTTTTTAAAGCTATGGCTATGAACAATCTACCATTCAACTTACTTCGATCGAATGATTTTAATAATTTTGTTGTTGCTGTTTCACAACATGGCCCAACATACTTCCCACCAAGTAGTGCAACAGCGAGAAGAAGGCTACTAGATTATGCAAGGAAATAGGTTGAAGCATATATTGAAGAAACGAAAGCTACATGGGCACAATATGGGTGTACTATTATGTCAGATATTTGGAAAGATACAATTAGAAGCAGATCATACATAAGTTTGTAGGTAAGTTGTCCAACAGATATGATATTTTGGAAAGCAAAACATGTAGAAAGGGTTCCTAAAAAAGCAGAACTTATAACTGAATTTTTATCTTCAGCTATTGAAGAAATAGGGACAAAAAATGTTATATAGATTGTGACAGACAATGGAAGCAATTACAAAAAGGCAAAACTTATCCTTGAAGAAAGGTATTCAAATATTTTTACTACATCATGTGCTGCTCATTGCATTGATTTAATGTTTGAAGATATTGATACTTTAGAAAATGTAGCATCTATCATGACAAAAGCTAGAGAAATTGTCAAATTCATATACAATAAGCAGCAAGCTTTAGATATAATGAGAATTTACAGAAAGGGAAAAGAGTTGAAAAGGTCAGGTGCAACAAGGATTGCTTCTCATTTCATTTGTTTACATTCTATTTTAAAACAAGAAGAAAATTTGAGGTTCATGGTTGCCTCCAATGATTGGAGACTTGTAGAAGAAGAAATGGAAAAAGATCATCCAAGAGAGATTACATATCTTATTCAAAATCAAGATTTTTGGAATATGGGAAAAGAAATAATCATGTTTGTTGAACCATTGGTGAATGTATTGAAAATGGTAGATGGAGAAGGAGCCACTATGAGATATTTGTATGAGACACTTGATAGAGCTAAAGAAGCTATAAAGACTGCAAGTAAGGACAACTTGGAAAAACATATGCCATATTGGAAAATAATTGATAGGAGATGAATCGTAACTTGCACAACCCAATACATGCTACAGCTGCTTTTTAAAATCCTCATTTATTTTGTAATAAAATGGTAAAAATGGATGAAGAAGTTCGTGAGGGTTTGGAGTTTGGACATAGTGACAAAAAAACTTGTTCCTCCTGAAGATTATTCTGAAATAGCTAATGAGTTGGTTGAATATCATAATAAAGATCCTACATTGTTTCGCGAGGGATCAGCCATGACTGTTATTCATACTACACATCCACGTACGTGTCTCATTTTATTAATTTTTCTTTTTAAGTTTTCAACATTGATTATTGGTTGTGCACTTATACTATTAAATTTTGTTTCGTTTTTTAATTATATTAGGGATTTGGTGGGCGATGTTTGGTTCTTCTGTTCTTGTGCTTCAAAGTGTAGCTTTCAAAATTTGAAGGCAACCATGCAGCGCATTTGAGTGCATTTGATGCTGAAGAAAAGAAACAATCTTGCACCATCAAGATTAACAAATTTAATCTTCGCTAGAATGAATATGCATTTGCAAAGCATGGCCTAGAATTGAAGAAGTCCAATGCAAATCCTATCTACATTGAACATGTGAACCCATTTTCTGAAGAAAATTTAAATACTGAGACGACGAACTTGTCTTCAGATTCAAAAGAGGAAAATATTGATGAAAGTGAAAGACAAAGAACTTCAAGGCGTACAAGAAATGAAGAAGATGACTCCACTTCTTGGGATGAAGACTACGAATTTTTTTCATTTTCCAAGTGAAGAATGACTTCATTTGTGTTGTAAAGCCATGAAGGCAATAAACTTTTGTTTGTTATGTATTTGCCAAGATTTTCCCGAGATATACAACTTTGTTGTATTATACCCGAAAAATTCCTCGCCGTATAATACCCGTACATGTTTTTTCAAAGAAGAAGAAACTGATTCAGCAAAGATGCCAATAACCCTTTTGCACATTGTTGTTACACAATGAATATGTCGTATAAGTCCTGCATTTTTTTTCAAAATTATCAACTTTCAGGATATTCACCCGGTTCTCCAACTGGGGCATTTTTTTATTATCTCATTCATGAGCTTGCATATGTCTGTCAGTTCTCAAACTCGAGCACCTTTTATTGTTTGGAGAAACATATTTTCACGATCATGAAATTGAGATGTTTTTGATCCCATGATGTCTGGACCACTACTCGTACTGTGGCATCTTTATTCTAGAGAGAATTTTTCTTAGAGCATTTGCAAATTGGTTTTCAAAAACCGATAACTTTTCCCTACACTGGGGCATTTATCTTCCAATTTGGTGTCATTTACGTCTCTCTCTTATTTGTTTAAAAAGTATTTCAGATACACAAATATGAACATAATGTCAGCGTATTAGCAACAAATTACAAATACCTTTGAAAATTTAAATAGTTACCCAAAACAACTAAGAGCTAAATTTCCAAGAAATATACAGGAAACGGTACTTTCAAATGACATTATCATGTATACTTTTCATTGTTTTTTTATGGATTTTCCTTTTAGTCAGTGTTGTATGTATCGTACGATACGAGCCCGTATCGTTTTGAAAATACGGTACGATACACCCCCCGTATTGTAAATAGGGGGTGTATCGTTCCTGTATCACACGACCTGTATCATACGATATGGGGCGATATACCCCGTATTGTACGATACGGGCTGATTTCGCAAAAACCCGCCCAAGACTTACTTATTCGATTTCTTTTTGAAAGAAACCTTCTGTTCTTCATTTCTCACGCTTGGATACTGCCGTCAAGGAGGGCGATCGTCCATTTTCATCAAGATGATGAAGATTATGAATATGTTGGTGAGAATCTTCCAATTCTTGATGATGAAGATGAAGACGAAGATGATGAATCATGAATGAGAGTCAAGTCAAGAGTGCTTTCATTTTATATGTATCGAACGACTTAAGACTTGTGAATCTATGGTTGTTGAACACTTGAATGTTTTATAACTTTATGGCTTATGCTCTGTTGAATGATATTGTTATGAATTTTGATGTCTATGAATGATGAACGCGTAAGTTTATAGCAATAATAAGTCTATCATTATCTAAAACATGTTTTATGTGAAGAATTTATTATTTTTAATTTTTTTCTGATTTTTTTATGAATTTTCCGATTTTTTTTAATTTTTTCTGATTTATTATTAACTTTTTTAAAAAATTTAGGATACGATTACGATACGTTACGATATTTTACGATACGGCGTATCTTAAAGCCCGACCGATACGGCTTAGGATACGCGTATTGCTTTTAGTAGGAAATTTAAGAAATTTTTTTAACCAAAAGAGCAAAAGTAAAAGAAGATATTACAGGAATGAACTTAACAAGAACATGCTATGGACATACTTAAATAAGACAATCAATAATTATACCAACAAATCTCCTCTTATTTTCTTTTTCCATTTTTCAGACTTACAGGGAGCAAGGGGTTGGTGAGGTTGTGAATTGTGCTTCTTTAAAAGAGACCCATTATCTTTCATAAGGGAAAGAAATGCAACAGAACCTGAAATAATAACCTAAATGAATATCTAGGGTAAAGCGGAAGTAGTTTAATCATAGGTAGATTACTGAATAATCAAGTGCAAACATCTAAAATATTATAACAGAATTAGCCTCCGTATCAAAAAACTAGTCACCTCGGATGCGAGATATACAAATGAATACAACACATCTATTCCTGCTTCAGATACATAATGGACTCGCTTAAACAAACAGAACTGGAATTAATGAAAATAGTAGTTCAACATTTTCATGAGGTTATACTAGTAAACACTGCATGAATATAACTTGCCTGAAGAGCAAAGAACTTCGTATTAAGATTTTGTGAATTTTGAAGAATGTGAACAACTTGTAGCCATGTATCAGGGTTATTCTGTAGCTCACGCAGTATCTGATCTGCTGCAGCTCTCTGCCACAAAACCAGTAAAGCCAACATCAATAGCAGAAAGTCATTAAATGAATTAACTACCGTGAAATTGCCTTGCCAAAATTAAAATTGCATGTTGTTTCAGTCTTCCTACAAAATGAAACAATTCAAACAAGAAATTTGCCTATCAAAATCAAATGTAAATTCAAACTATCACAACTCTTGACCTAACCAAGTACAATTGTGACTTGACTAAATCATATGCCTGAATATGCATGGCTTCAGTGCTATTAGTGAGCTTGCAGTTCTAATGCTTAACTATCCATGCAAGAGGATGAATGTAGCTTTTCCAGCTGTCAGCTTCATTAAACACATCCATTCTTGCAACAAATCATGCCTTCTAGCCTTCCCCCTACCACTTAATCTTCAGCATATCCTGCTTTTAAACCAATCAAACCCACTAATAGGTTGCCTCAGCATGCCTGGAATTAGGAATATGAGGCTTATATTTATTCCCCTCCAACTGTATCTTGTTGCATATTAATTTCCTTAGTCTGTTTTACTTTACAAGTACTATTGGTTGCAACTTCGTCAAATCTGTTATAAATGTGGAACTTGGTGAATTCAGTATATTAAAAGTTTTTCTTATAACCATTTTTCTTCCTACATTTAAAGTTACTTTGCAGCATTTATAGAAGAGAACTTAAGAAGCGGGTTAATCATATAACATGAAGGCAAGTTTCATAGAGCAATACAGTTATAGGAAGAGTTATAAACCTTACACTTACATGCAAAAATCAGCAAAAGAAAAAGAAAATAAACAAACAAAACAAGACAAGACAGAAACAAACTGTTACTTGTGTGCCTTAGCTTTTCCATTTCCATAGTTAAAATGAACCGTGTCCCTTCAGCTAGTTTATGAATCACAAAGCATGCACTTTGGCTGTTCAACAAACTGGACGGTAAGGAACACTAAATGTTTGGATCAAATTAGTTACAGAATTGACATTCGTTTATTTGAATAAAGTAGGAGAAATACACAGAAAGGTACTACAAAAAAATTTTCACACTTCAACATTATCATGTTCATTATTCTCCATTTTCCAATAATCATTTGGATCACTATACAAATTCGTGTACCGTCATGCTTTTTCTGGTTGTGGCCTGAAAAATACGCTAATGTCTTTGATCGAGAATATGACTTTTTCTCCAGGCACTGGTGATTTGTCAGGCTAGGAAACCTTTTTGAAACTTCTAACCATATATGCAAATATATGGTACTTTCCTTCAACTATTAATGTTTATCTTCTTTATTTATAGAACGACATATGAACTGGGATAAGCTTTCCCTCCTTACTCAGAACTCCAGCGACATGTATACGAGAATTCAATTGTTGTATGGAATACTTTCTCGATTATTCAATTGAGAAGATCTTAGTTTTCCTCTTTCAATGAGGTTGTTTTTCCTTCACGCAATTATGCGCACCTTCCTCGTCATGCTACAACAATTAATATGAACATACGGAGCGAGCTACTAGATGCTGAGAAATGAAAATCTTTCAATTGCTGATGACTAAACATAAGCGGCCCTAGTAGAATGAACGAAAACCATTCTAAAAGGGGAAAGGGACAAGCACCAAAATCTACAAAACAATCCCATTCACAAGGAGAAGGACCGACACGTAATCAAACAACCACTCAAGTCATAAAAACCAAATATGGGAATCAAACGAGGACGCACCAGACCAATGCAGCGAAGTCCGTAATGGACGACAAAACCAGGAAGCATTGATGGCAACAAGAGAACCCTAATTTCCCCATGAAGATGATAAAGGAAAAGGCGACGGTGTCCATCATTATTAACAGATGAATAAGTGGGAGAAGAGAGAGAGACACACACGCACACACACACGCGAGCGTACCTCCTCCTTAGATCCCGTGCCATAGAAAGCAGCGACTGTGGCGTCCAGGAGTGGGACGTCGATGGGCTGACTGAGGTCTCTAAGCTTTTCCGCCATGAATGAGAGAGATGTCCTTCCAAACCCCGAAGGAAGAGGGGTTGGCAGGAAGAAAGAGAGAGAGAGATGTGCCCTAACAGAAGATGAGGTAGCACGGGGCACGCACAGAGAGTGAGACAGAAAAAGTATCGTCTCTCTGCAACCTCTGCAGAACACAAACCCTAGATTTCTCTCCCAAGAGGGGAAGCTACGCGTTGAGACCGAGAGTGGGGAGGCAGCGCGCTTCCAGTAGACTTTGAAACCCGCCTCTCTCTCTCTCTCGTTTTTCCCCTTCCTTTTTTTCCTTTCCCTTTCCACTTTTTCCCCGTTTCCCCTGGCTGGCTCCTCTTCCTCTCTCGCCTTTCCTTCGCCTTCACCTACGAGCGAGGAACGCCCACGGCTTATAGAGTGCCTTATTTTCCTCCTCTAAATATATATATTTTCCTACAAACGGCATCTCTCCTTGGTCTTCACTTGCGCTGCCGATTATATTTTCTGATTATTACTTTATCCTTCCATTAATTGGGCGCAGGAGAGCCAAGCATGTTATATGCTCGACTCCAGTTATAAGTTCATGCCTCTATTAATTATGGGAAAGTTGGTCATATCCTCGACTCCTGGACACACCACCACGTTTTTGGGGTCCCCGTGAACACCATGTGTCTTGCATT